>NC_068294.1:1739196-2448983 GCF_025860055.1 Xyrauchen texanus | reverse complement strand
ACGAGCAAATACTTGTGATTTCCACATGGAGGCATGTGTGTAAAATCGATCTGTAAATATTGGAAAGGAAGTTCAGGATACGGTAAAGCATCATGGCTGATTGCCTTGTGCCTGTTTGTTTGCGCACACACCAGGCAAGCATCCAATATCAACAAAGTATTTCTTCGAACGTTCGCAATGCAGTATGATTGATTCAAATTTTGTATCACTTTCTCTTTTGACACGTGTGATACACCATGATAATGTCTACACAGCATTACAACAGTAGATGCTGGTAGCGCGATTCTACCTTGTTTATCTCTTAAAATACCAACTTGATCTGGTTTTACTTCATTGGCTGCCCAATGAGTCAAATCATGTTGAGTAGGATTCGCTTGTAAGATTTTAACATCCAAATCATTAATCAACGATGAATTCATCATCGGCACTTCATTGTTTTGTTCATTTACATGCGGACTACATATTGCTTCTTTTGCTGCCCATTTCGCTACTTCGTCCGCAAATCTGTTACCTTTGGCCTTGTCAGATTCACCTGTTTTATGACCAGCTACTTTAATTACAGCAAGCTTCGATGGTTGCTGTGCTGCACTAATCAGCTCGGCCACAATGTTATGATGCGAAATAGGTTTTTCTTCGGAGGTTTTGAAATTTCTTTCCTCCCACAATTTAGCAAAATCATGGACTACGCCATACGCATATTTGGAGTCAGTATATATGTTGATACACTGACCTTTTGCCAATTGACAAGCTCTTGTTAAATCAATCAGTTCTGCGACTTGTGCTGATTTATGTGGCAGTGAATACGCTTCAATTACTTTATTAGGCAATTCAACAATAGCATAACCACACAAATATGTACTGTCGTTTGGCTTAAAGCAGGATCCATCAATATACCAATGGATTCCTCCTCCAGGACAGACGTGGAAACGTCTGGCCTGCAAGCAGTCGAAATTTGGATCCTGTTCAGGCAGTCGTGGTCGTCGCTCTCAAATTCACCTTGTGTCAGCAACCTATGCAAATGTACAGTAGGGCCATGAATAACAGAAGTTACTTTCAACGTTACATTAGCAGTAGCTAACAATATAGCCTCATAGCCGAACGGCGTTGGGCAGTCATGTGTTGAGTCGAAATATTATGCATAATGGCTCCTACCTGATGAGAAACATGTACAATAAGAGGATGTGACAAAACAACCTTTTCAGCATCCTGTATCATGATTGCTGTAGCAGCCACTGCACGCAAACAAGCCGGAAGGCCCTTAGCCACCGAATCAAGGGTCTTAGATAAATAAGCTATTGGATCGGAAAGTGCCCCCATGCTCTTGGGCCAGGATTGCTGCGGCTGTGCCACCACTTTCATACACGTATAGATGAAAGTCTTGTGTGTAACAGGGTAGGCCAAGGGCAGGCGGCCTTAAGAGTGATGCTTGCAAATGTTTGAATGCTTGATTCATCTCACTTGTCCATGTAATATCGTCTTTGTCACCCAGCGTAGCTTCTCGCAGGATTTTGTCATACATGGAGCAATTAGGCACCCACAGGCGGCAGTAATTGACCAGTCCCAGGAAGCTTTGCATTTGCTTCCGTGTGGATGGATACTTAAATGTAGCGATGGCTTTGATCCTGTCCGCAGACAGAGGAACTTGGCCTTGTGACAGTTCATGTCCAAGGTAAGTGACTTTTCTCTGCACCCACTGAAGTTTGTCTCTAGATGCCTTGAAACCAGCTTCAGCCAGGACATTGCAAACAATCTTTGTTGCAGCAGCACACATGTCCTCAGAGGCACCGGTGACAAGAATGTCGTCAGCATATTGGAGCAAGCAGGTGTCTGGAGGAAGTTTGACATCTTTCAGTGTGTCGTGCACTACTGCGGAGAAAACAGCCGGAGAATCTCTGAACCCTTGAGGGAGACGTGTCCAACTGTATTGACAATTCTGAAAACAAAATGCAAACAGTGGCTGAGTATCAGGATGAACAGGAATACTGAAAAATGCGGAGCTTAAATCAATAACAGAATAAAATTTATGTTCTGAAGGAATAGAATTAATTATCAGCTGAACTTCTGGTACAATAGGAGCAAGTGGTTTGATCAAATCATTAATTTTTCTTAGGTCTTGCGTTAAACGCCAAGTACCAGTAGCTTTCTTAATTGGATTGATTGGTGTATTATAAGGTGAATGAGTTCGCACCAGAATGCCTTGTTCCAAAAATCGAGTAAGGAGAGTTTTAAGCCCCTCCTCTTTATCCTTAGAAAGCGGGTATTGTTTCTGAAACACAGGCTTATTATGTATAAAATTCGCCCTGTAGGGCTGGATATCTATTAACCCTACGTCATCCTTGTGTTCCGCCCACAATTTAGGGTTGACTCCCGAAATTTCTGGTATCAGCACAGTTGCAGACGAATCTTCCACAAGAGCACTTCCGGTGTCGGTTGTAATGGAAAAAACTGAAGGGAACAGAAGTGTCAAAGAGTTAGCAGCAGTAACATTTAACAGGCTTTTTTGTGTAAACGAAGGGACGTTTTTGAGCCGCAGCATCAAACTGTAACATGATCGGAGTTTTCCCTTTGAAGGAAGCAAATGCTCCAGCAGAGGAAAGCTCACGTAAATGCTTATCAAGGTCATCAATTGACATCGTTAAAAAATTATTCGTGGTGATAGCTATAACATCAGCCAGAGGCAACGGGTGAACCTTAAATCCTTCTGCAGTTTCCACGAACGGAATTGCAGTCGCAGCCTTCAAATCATGATACAGTTTATTTTTCACGGGCTCACACACTATAGGAGCTGAAGATATTCATAACTCGGAGGGAAAGCGGGGGAAGAGAAAGTTTTCCCTTCTCTCTCCTCAGGCTGTTCACTGAGATCAGCCCGTGGGGGAGAGAATTTACGATCTTTATTATTTTTTCCAGCCGCTTTATCTATGTCAGGTCCGCGATCCCAGTACTTTTTCATCATTTCCCAAGTTTTATAGGATTGTTTCATATAATCAAAGTCCCATTCTGGATCACCCCAGTTTCCGTAGATCATGTCTTTCGCTGCAGACATGTCTGTATCTCTAAAGGATCCTTCGCGCGGAAATGGATCTAATTGTATTTTACCCTCTGACCAGCCAGCTAAATTTGATAGATAAGGTTCCGTAAAAAAGGCTTGATTATTTCTATCCATAACATCTTTCGGAGATTCATTAAATAAAGGTGGATTTATTTTATTTCCCATTTTTGAAACCACAAAAATATACACCTATAAACAAAATACAAATAATCAAATAGAAAACAAAGAAGAAAAATGCTGCAGTGTCATTTGTTAGTAAAGCATTTTAGTCAAAGGAAGCAAAGAACGAAGAGGAATAGAGAAAGAGGAAAAAGGGGAAAAAAATAATAAACTGTGCATTGATTCACTTCACAAAGCCCCAAAAAAAAACGACGGAGATTTTTTATGAAATATCTTACAACAATCCTTCTTACAAAAGTAAAGGATATCACACAACGAAGAAAATTGATCGGATCTTCTTTACGTTCTTCCCGCAGTTTATCAAAAACTTACGGGGAAATCCCCTAACAAAAAAGAGGGAATTCAAGTCTCTTTCTTTGTTCTTCCCGTATTTCATTAGAAGTACGAGGGAAACCTTCCCGCATTTATCAAAAATATGAGGAGACCGTACACTACTAACGATAAATAAACTTGATCATGTCCTTTATCGCCCTTCCCGCATTAATTAAACACGAGGAGTCACCAGTCTCTGCTGACCAGTCTCTGGTGACCTATACGGTCTTTCAATAACGCAATACGGCACTATCATAACATTATAATCATATACTTTAAAATTATTTCTCATCAAACAGCAAGAATCAACCCCTCAATTAAAGGAAACTTAGATTCTTACCGTTTGGAGAAATCCCGGAGACGAGCCCCCAATTGTTAGAAATAAAGAGTCTTCTAAACGATAGCAGTGCCTTTTTTCTCCGTCGTTTATTGAGTCGTGAATCAACACAAAGCATTGAACCAACGTTGGGGAGCAAAATAAAGAATAGAAAAGATCGCCCTTCTAAAGTCTTGCATTCAAGGATATAGTGCGAAACTAAGAGGGAGGTTTACAGTATTATCCAATGAGAACACGCATTACATCATACAGATATCACAGATAACGATTCCATATGACAAAGGCTCCTTCGAATCCTAAGGATCCTTCGGACCTCTGTCATACACATTCATACAATATACACAAACATACAGAAAGAAAGAAATGAGGCAAGGAGGGGGCTCTGTACAACTCCAAGTTAATATGAAACAGATGTTTGAGAATGCACAGACACAGCATTTCTCTCTTGGACATAACTGAGATATAGACCTATTTCTAACAATAGGATTTCAGTAAGTTGGCTTTCACAAGCCAACTTAACTAGGATACTTCCATTAGGTAGTTTCTTCACTTTCGAATTGAAAGCATAACAGATAACCTAATCAACAACATAGGAATGTTTCTTGCTTGCCACTTTTCCTGAAATTCAGAGCAACAAACCTTGCGTCTCAGATGGAATGTAATATAACGTTTGTCTATTGCTTATGTTATTTCCACGCCATCAAGGAAACCGACTCGGTTACTAACGTAACCTCGGTTCCCTGAGAGGAGGGAACGAGTATTGCGTAAGTAGCTTACGCTATGGGAAAACTCCGTTTCTCGAGAAATATTGAAGTCTTATGCCCTGTCCCAAATGGCACACTCCGGACTTGTGGACTTCCTCAGAGTCCACACTTCGGTGACGTCATGTAGTGCAGACTTATAGGGCCCCTCGCGCAAGTCCACAAGGGCGCATTGAGAAGTATTTTTGGGACAGACTCGATCGTGAAGCGTGGTTATTGTTGGACAGGAGCTGCAGGTTCGGTTCAGGGAAATATGCTGCCTATTGTTGTTGTTTTTACTATTGTGTTTGCGAGATGGCTTGCCATGCAGAGAAATCACATTTATATGCTCCGACGTCGTAGAAGACAAGATTATTTTTCATGCATACAAATGCTGATGTTATGCACGGAGGAAAGGGTAAGCAAGTAAATGTTATTGACTTTGTAGATAAACATATAACTTGTCAAAAGTCGTTAATGCATTAAGTCATTATTATTTGATTTACTGTTTAATTTTCTTTTTCTTTATATACATATATATATATATATATATATATATATATATATATATATATATGTATTTTATATTTTTATGTGTACCTTGTTTTTTTATGTCGTTTTTAATTTACAGGTTTAAATATCCATACTTCACTTACATATGACTCAGTAAATCCCTGCCATTCTGTTCTATATAATGAATCGTTATGCGATCAGCCTATTATTCAGCGCGCTATTACTATGTTTGAGACATCAACCACTGGTCGATGACCATAATGTTTGTATAAACTGTAGGTAACAACTGGTAAAATGTACACAGTCATAAAAACCATAATGATACTTACACTTAAATATTCTCTTCTCAGCCATGATATCAATTGTCTGTGTCCGTGAGCGAAAGCGCTCTTCACACCAGTTGTCTGATTGGCCTTTTGCAAGGACTCCTGGGTACTTGAAGTGCGTGAAGCCTGGATCTATGCGGGCTTCGCGGAAGACCGCTTGAAGGGTACAAAGGGGGTGCTGCTGAGCACACTTCAGAGCGTTAAAATGCTAAATGGGACGGCCTACGGACTCGTAGACTCAGCGTGCACGCGCAATTTAAGTCCACGAGACCGAAAGTCCGCATGAAGTGCGCCATTTGGGACAGGGCTTTTATGTAAAACGCATTGCAGCTGCACAGCAGACAGTAATGAGCGAGGCAGCTCGGTCATTGGCTGTGCTGCGGCAACTGCTCGAACCAATGACGGGGCGACTCTGAACGCGCGACCAATGGGCGTGCGCCTCGCGTTCGCGCGCTCAGAGCCCGCCGAAATTAGCATAGCCAGGCTATATAATGGGAACGAGTTCCTTTAGGTTCAATCGACTGAAGCGAACTGACCAAGCACAAGCACGGCAGCTTACGCAATACTCGTTCCCTCCTCTCAGGGAACCGAGGTTACGTTAGTAACCGAGTCGTTCCCTATCTAGAGGTCTCTCCTATTGCGTAAGTAGCTTACGCTATGGGAACACCATGTAAAACGCCGTGCGTGCTGACTTCGCTTTATAAAGCCAGAGGCAGATGCCTGAGCCTTAAAGCAAAGTGATTATTCCACGAGCCGGCCAACGGCGAGCTACATAATGGGATAGTATAGAGCGCCCTTCCAAGGTGGTCCATGGTGGGGCGCTCATAGTACAAACACAAGCACATATCACATATGTACTGAGTTTTCTATGTACTGATATGCATAAAAATTCCTTTAAGTCAGTCAGAGACGGACCTTGTAAGGGAGGAGATAATGCTCAGCATATACATACTCCAGTCCATTCTACAGTCAGGCTGATAGAATGTTGGAATGCATTTTTCTATGTACTGGCATGCATAAAAAATCAAATATCTTCAATGGGTATCCCACTCGACCAAACCCACGAGGAGGCCATGCTCCTCGTAGAGTGAGCTCTGACGCCTAAGGGGCATTGAAGGCCCTTGGCTTCATAAGCTAGCGCTATAGCATCCACTATCCAGTGCGATATTCTTTGCTTTGAGACTGCGAGACCTTTAGTGCGGCCGCCAAAGCATACGAATAATTGTTCCGTCTGTCTGAACAGGGCAGAATGTTCCAAATATACTCTGAGCGCCCTGACCGGGCAGAGTAAATTAGCGACGCTTTCGTCTGCTGGGGACGATAGTGCTGCCGAGATATCACCTGTGCTCTGAAGGGTGTGGAGAGCACTTTATGAATATACCCGTGCTTTGGCCTAAGGACAACTCTGCAGTCGTTAGGTCCAAATTCCAGGCAAGCAGCGCTTGATGACAGCACGTGCAGGTCGCCCACTCTCTTGACTGAGGCGAGCGCCAGCAAGAGCGCAGTTTTGAGCGAGAGCTGTTTAAGGTGCACGGTTCAGAGAGGTTCGAACGGGGCACTCTTGAGTGCGTCCAGGACCGTGGCCAGGTCCCAGATCAGCACCGAGGGGGGGCGAGGAGCGCCTCTTAGGAAACGAATACTTAGGTCGTTTTTCCCTAATGAACGTCCTTTATCAGGATTGTGTGACGCCGCTATGGCAGCCACATAGACTTTGAGCGTGGAGGGTGTGCGGCCCGCCTCCAGCAGCTCTTGCAAAAAGGCGAGTACACTTGGTATCTCGCACGATTTGGGGTTCAAGCTCTTGGTATCACACCAGTCACTGTACACTTTCCACTTTTGGGCATATAAGCGCCTCGTAGAGGGTGCTCGCGCCTCAGTGATGGTTCTCAAAACTCCACTGGGGAGGTTCTCGGGAACTCATTGAGGGGCCATGCATGGAGGGCCCACAGATCGGGGCGGGGATGAAGAATCATCCTGTTGGCCTGCCTGAGGAGGTCTAGCCTCAACGGAATCGGCCATGGGGCAGATTGCATCATCTGCATCAGTTCTGGAAACCACGTTTGGTTGTTCCAGAGTGGGGCTACCAGGAGCACTGCACATCTCACTTCCCTGATCCGACTGATGACCTGAGGTAGCATCGTGATCGGGGGAAAAGCATACAAGGGGCAGCTCAGCCAGACTTGGGCGAGCGCGTCCGTGCTCTTTGAGAAGAAAAGGGGGCATTGCGCGTTTTCCCTGGAGGCGAAGAGGTCGACCTCTGCCTCGCCAAAGTTTTGCCATAACCACTGAACCGTCAGGGGGTGGAGAGACCATTCTCCTGGGAGAACCTTGTCTCTGGACAGCATGTCTGCTCCCTGGTTCAGGGCGCCTGGCACATGCGCTGTTCTCAGCGAGCGCAGGTGGTGTTGTGACCATAAGATGAGCTCCCTGGCCAGAGAGTGCAGGGAGCTCGACCTGAGTCCACCCTGGCGATTTATATACGAAACTACCGTCATGTTGTCCGTTCGGACCAGGACGTGTTCGTTTTTCAGGTACGGAAGCAGGGCTCTGAGAGCCAAGGCGACCGCTTTCATTTCCAGACAGTTTATATGTAGGCGCTTTTCCGGGTTTGACCAAAAGCCGGATACAGGCCTGCCCTCATAAAGGGCCCCCCATCCTATTTTGGAGGCATCTGTCGTGATCATTTTTCTCCGCGTATTTACGCCCAGACTCACGCCGGTTTGATACCAGTTGACGGCTTTCCAGGGCGTCAGGGCTTTTATACAGCCGTGATTCGCTCTGATCAAAAAGTGGCCCGAGCGCCACGCATGAGTGGGGACACGGCTCTTGAGCCAGCGCTGGAGAGGACGCATGTGCAACAATTCTAGCTGGAGTACCGCTGATGCCGAGGCCATGAGACCGAGCATTCTTTGAAATCGTTTGACGGGGGCGTGTGCGCCCGTTCTGAATGATGTTGCAAGGCGTCAAATAGAGAGCGCGCGCTCTGATGAGAGGTGCGCTGTCATCTGCACTGAGTATAGCACTATTCCTAGAAAAGAGATATTCTGGCTGGGGGATAGCACGCTCTTTGCAAAATTGATTCTCAGACCCAGGCATTCTAGATGGCTGATAAGCCAAGATCTGTGCGTCGTTAACTGACCCTCTGATTGTGCTATGATTAGCCAATCGTCGAGGTAATTCAGTATTCGCACTCCCCGCTGTCTCAGGGGGGAAAGTGCCGCGTCCATACATTTCGTGAATGTACGGGGGGGCCAATGATAGGCCGAATGGTAGTACTATGTACTGGTATGACTGTCCCTCGAAAGCGAATCTCAGAAAAGGCCTGTGATGAGGCGCTATCGGAATGTGAAAGTAAGCATCTTTCAAATCCACTGATAGAAACCAATCCCCGGGGCGAACTTGCGTGAGGATATGTTTGGTTGTTAACATTCTGAACAAGCGAATCATTAAAGCTTTGTTCAGATGTCTGAGATCTAGGATGGGGCGGAGGCCACCGTCCTTTTTCGGGACGAGAAAATGGCAGCTGTAAAAACCCGCCTCGCTCATAGAGGGAGGAACAGTTTCTATAGCGCCCTTCTCTATCAGTTTGAGCACCTCGGTGCGTAGAACATGTGACACATCTTTCCTCACTTTCGTCTCGACCACCGCTGAAAAGCGGGGTGGTCTGCGAGCGAATTGAAGTGAGTAACCGTGTTTTATTATGTTCAAAACCCATTTTGGCATATCAGGGATTTTTTCCCAGGCTTTTGCTCGCACAGATATGGGCTGAATGTTGGCTGGGGGCATGTCGCAGTGACGTATGGGCCCCACCGGCAAATTGCCTTGTGCTAACACTGAGTTTACAGCTCCCAGAGGCGCAGGTGCGCGCTGAGTAGCCGTGTTGAGTGCCGAGTGCAGGGGTGCGTGTGAGCTTACAGGCACGCACGCTATCTCCGTAATGCTCGCATCGTGAGCTGGAGAAATGTTTGAAACTGTATAGACAGTGTTTACAGGTGGGGGTGCATACAATGTAATAGGCACGCGCGCCACTTTCATAAAGCTTCCCGCTCTTAGCGGGGAGTTTCTTGGCTCGCGCGTCACATCTGTGATGCTTGCGGCATGAGACAGAGAACTGTTTGAAACTGTATGTGCAGCGCTTATGGGTGGGGGTGCATATACTGTGGTAGGCACGCGCGCCACTTTCATAAAGCCTCCCGCTCGCTGCGGGGTGTTTTTGGCCATGCATACAGTGTTTGTAACTGTGGGAATGCGCACTTTAGTGTGGACACGTGACCCCTTAGTAACACAGGCAGAAAATGTGCTAACACTGAGCTTACAGCTCTCAGAGGCGCGGGCGCGCGCTGAGCAGCTGTGTTGAGTGCCGAGTGCAGGGGTGCGTGTGAGATTACAGGCACGCGCGCTATCTCCGTAATGCTCGCAGCCGGAGAAATGTTTGAAACTGTATAGATAGTGTTTACAGGTGGGGGTGCATACATTGTAATAGGCACGCGCGCCACTTTCATAAAGCTTCCCGCTCTTAGCGGGGAGTTTCTTGGCTCGCGCGTCACATCTGTGATGCTCGCGACATGAGCCAGAGAATTGTTTGAATCTGTATGGGCAGCGCTTATGGGTGGGGGTGCATATACTGTAGTAGGCACGCCCGCGCCACTTACATAAAGCCTCCCGCTCGCGACGGGGTGTTTTTGGTCATGCATACAGTGTTTGTAACTGTGGGAGTGCGCACTTTAGTGTGGACACGCGACCCCTTAGTAACACAGGCAGAAAATGTGCTAACACTGAGCTTACAGCTCTCAGAGGCGCGGGCGCGTGCTGAGCAGCTGTGTTGAGTGCCGAGTGCAGGGGTGCGTGTGAGATTACAGGCACGCGCGCTATCTCCGTAATGCTCGCAGCCAGAGAAATCTTTGAAACTGTATAGACAGTGTTTACAGGTGGGGGTGCATACATTGTAATAGGCACGCGCGCCACTTTCATAAAGCTTCCCGCTCTTAGCGGGGAGTTTCTTGGCTCGCGCGTCACATCTGTGATGCTCGCGATATGAGCCAGAGAATTGTTTGAAACTGTATGGGCAGCGCTTATGGGTGGGGGTGCATATACTGTAGTAGGCACGCACGCCACTTACATAAAGCCTCCCGCTCGCGGCGGGGTGTTTTTGGTCATGCATACAGTGTTTGTAACTGTGGGAGTGCGCACTTTAGTGTGGACACGTGACCCCTTAGTGACACAGGCAGAAAATGTGCTAACACTGAGCTTACAGCTCTCAGATGCGCGGGCGCGCGCTGAGCAGCTTTGTTGAGTGCAGGGGTGCGTGCGAGATTACAGGCACGCGCGCTATCTCCGTAATGCTCGCAGCAAGAGCCGGAGAAATGTTTGAAACGACAGTGTTTACGGGTGGGGGTGCATATATAGGCACGCGCGCCACTTCCATAAAGCTTCCCGCTCTTAGCGGGGAGTTTCTTGGCTCGCGCGTTGCATCTGTGATGCTCGCGGCGTGAGCCAGAGATCTGTTTGGAACTGTATGGGCAGCGCTTATGGGTGGGGGTGCATCTACTGTGGTAGGCACGCGCGCCACTTTCATAAAGCCTCCCGCTAGCGGCGGGGTTTTTGGCCATGCATACAGTGTTTGTGTGTAGGGGTGCGTGCAGGATAGCAGGCACACGCGCCACATTTTTAGTATTTCCCGCTTTTACTGGGGAAGTGTTTATAACTGTGGGAACAGTGCTTCTGTGTAGTGGTGCATACATGACAATAGGCACACGATCTACATTTATGGGGCGTCCAGCTCGAGCTGGGAAAGTATTCGGCACTGTTTGGACAGTATTGATATGTGGGAGTGCACACTTTAGTGTGGACACGTGACCCCTTAGTGACACAGGCAGAAAATGACTCTTGTGATTTCTGTGTGTTGCCGTTAAAACGGCGTTTGATTGCAGGTGAGCGAGTTCTGTGACTGGCCCATTGACTGCTGTACAGACATTTCCAGCCGCCTGTAAGGGGACTGGGTAAAGTTTTACACGTTTTGCTCGCTGCAGTGAAGCATTCAGCGAACTCTCTTACCGTGCCGGTGCCCGTGCTCGTGTCCGCTAATGTCGACGGCGCGGGGTCGAAGGCCGAGCCCGGCCAGTCGTCGGATGCAGCGCCAATTGGAAAGGCTGTCATCCTTTTCACCGTCGTCCCCTGGCGCGCCGAACGAGATGAGACCCACCGCTCTGTTGGAGGGGTGCTGGTCCGTCTGCGTGAATTGGACTGGCGGCGGGGAGTTCTCGGGTGGTGGTGAAGCTCTGGCGGCCTCCGTGAGCGGCGCTTTTTCTTGCGCGGCTCGAACAGAGGGGACGGCAGCACGGTGGTAGCAGGCTCGTTCGCGGCGAAGGCGGCGAAGCGAGCGCGCGGCTCGTTGAGGCCCAGGGAGTCACATTCGGGGCATCCGCCTCGAGTGAAAGCAGCTTCTGCGTGGTCAGGTCCCAGGCAGCGAGTGCAGATAATGTGACGGTCCCTGTCAGGAAGAAGGCCTCTGCACGAGGCGCAGGTCGAAGGCATTTGGAACAACGCCTCGAATTTGCTCTTTTACTAAATACAAAAAGTGTCGCAAAGGCGAACACTTGCAAAGTAGCTTAGTAAAAAGGATATAGTGATGCGCGCCGGATGGCGTAGCAGAAGGCTTCGAAGGCGGCTGAAGGCGCCGGTGTCCTCTTAGCAGTCCTGCTGTAGGCTTGTCAACGGCGGGCGAAAGACTCCAACAATCCAGAGGATCCAGCGAAGAGGAGGTCTTCGCTGAAGGAGATTAAATCTAAAGGAACTCGTATGACGGGGTGCCCATTATATAGCCTGGCTATGCTAATTTCGGCGGGCTCTGAGCGCGCGAACGCGAGGCGCGCGCCCATTGGTCGCGCGTTCAGAGTCGCCCCGTCATTGGTTCGAGCAGTTGCCGCAGCACAGCCAATGACCGAGCTGCCTCGCTCATTACTGTCTGCTGTGCAGCTGCAATGCGTTTTACATAAAGACTTCAATATTTCTCGAGAAACTGAGTTTTCCCGTAGCGTAAGCTACTTACGCAATAGGAGAGACCTCTCGATAGGGAACTCGACCTCCAACGAAGTATGCCGATTTGCCCTCCTCTCTTGCCTTTTTAATCGTTGGCCACAGTTTCTGCCTTGATTCCCTATCCTCCTTCGTTAAGTCTTCAGTGAAGTGCAAACCATGATTCTGAAGGAATGGGTTGTTTTTTGCAGCTTTCCACACTGCTTCCCTGTATCTCCTCACAACGAAGCGAATGATGACAGCTCGTGGCCTCGGTTCGTTCGGACGCTTGGAACCCACGCGGTGCGCGATATCGCCGCTGGCAGCTGATCCCTATCTTGTGGTAACACTTCTTGACAGATGCGGATCACTTCTTCGCGAATATTTTCCTTCACTGATTCTGGGATGCCGTGTAATTTTATGTTCCATCTTCTGCCGTAACGCTCCAGATCGGTCACACGATTCATGCAAGTCAGGGTAGATTGTTCACTCTTCTCCACACGTCTTTCAATGCCACACATCTTTTCTTTTAAATCCTTGATTTCTATGCGTGTAGCTTTGACCATCTCTTCTAGAGCATCGCTTCTGGTGTTAATGAGATTAGCCAGTTTAGCAACGATCTCGTCAGACTTCAAGTTGTCCGTACAGGTTTGGGAGAACGTAGGTTTTTTGGCTAATGGAGGTTTACTGGGTGTTATGGGAAGTGGAGGAAATTCTTCTTTGTTGTTCAGGTCGTGAATTATTCCATCTTCGTAATCGTGATCGGTGATAACCTCCATGCCATCAATGTTTGCTGCTTTGCTAACAGCATTTGGACGTTTCTGTGCAGATTTGGGCATTTTACATTAACAATATAAAGCAAAAAAGACAAAAAAAACCTGTCAAAATGATGTACAGTTTTGCTCAACTCGAAAGATCTTTTCAAAGTTCGCGTCTATCCTTCCTAACTAAAGTTGGTGCTGAGAGCTTGAAAATTCAGTCCATTCACACCGCCATCTTGGTCGGCCACCCGACCTGCGTCAGACATGCTTGTGTCGCGTCTGGGGTGTGTTGCGTCATAAAAATAAAATGTTTAGGTCACTGTGTCAAGTTAAATATAGTTTAATACTCAATCTTTAAACACATATTAAGATCCCTTAAAGATCGCATTTGCGCTCCATCAAGTGTTTTGAACGCAATAAATTGTTAACTTCACTGTATAAACTGTGCATTGCTCACACAGCTGAAATTTCAATTACCGCCCTCTGCAGTAAACAGGTAGTACTACAAGCTTGAATTTCTTAGTTAAGCATTGCGATTAAAGTGCGTAAATTTTTTTTACGCATTAATTTTTGTCAAATGAATCACACGTTATTAACGTGTTAAATCGACAGCCCTAATATATATATATATATATCTAGAGAGAGAGAGAGAGAGAGAGAGAGAGAGAGAGAGAGAGAGAGAGAACTAAAATTAAATAAGTCCCCTGATAAAGAATCCCCTGATTAAAAAAGTCTTCCTTTAAATTAATTCCTTTTAATGGTCTTTAAGGAGTCTATTAATCTGGGTGTCTTGCCACCCTCAATGATGCAAGGCCTAATAACTTTAATTGCAAAGCCTGACAAAGCTGATATTTATATTTGATATTTATATTTGACAAAGACACATTATTATTAGATAATTGGTGACCCATCACCTTAATCAATAACAATGGTAAGATTAGTGTATCCATATTTGCAGTAAGTCTGAAAACAGGATTAGATTCAATTATTGATAAATTACTGTCAAGGTTTATAAAAGGAAGGCATATTTGCAATAACATTCGGTTTATATTAGATCTTATGGATAATAGTGAAGTTATTAATGAAAATAGTTGTATCTTATTACATTTTTACCAGGCCTTGACACAATTGAACATTATTTTATTTTTAAGACCTTGAATGTTTTGGATTTGGGGACTATTTTCAAAAAGTTATTAAATTCCTATATAATAAGATTAACAGCTCTGTAAAATTGGCTAATGGAACTAGATTTGAAAATTAAAAGACAAATTCGACAGGGCTGTCCATTGCTATTTTTGTTGGTTTCACAAGTAATGACCATTCATATTAAAATTATGTGTTTTGTGGTATTCTGATGCAGGATAAAGTAATTAAGTGTACACAGTTATCTGATGACACAGCCCTTTTTAAAAGAGATTATACAGAAGTTTAGAAAGCAATTAAGTGTTTGAATTATTTTTCGTCTGTATCTGGTATTTATCTGAATATTAACAAATGTGAACTAATGGCTGTAGGTTCTGTCACAGCTGTAAGTAATATTCCTGTGAAGGAAGTTGTCAAATACACTCACCTAAAGGATTATTAGGAACACCATACTAATACTGTGTTTGACCCCTTTCACCTTCAGAACTGCCTTAATTCTACGTGGCATTGATTCAACAAGGTGCTGAAAGCATTCTTTAGAAATGTTGGCCCATATTGATAGGATAGCATCTTGCAGTTGATGGAGATTTGTGGGAAGCTCCCGTTCCACCACATCCCAAAGATGCTCTATTGGGTTGAGATCTGGTGACTGTGGGGGCCATTTTAGTACAGTGAACTCATTGTCATGTTCAAGAAACCAATTTGAAATGATTCGAGCTTTGTGACATGGTGCATTATCCTGCTGGAAGTAGCCATCAGAGTATGGGTACATGGTGGCCATAAAGGGATGGACATGGTCAGAAACAATGCTCAGGTAGGCTGTGGCATTTAAACGATGCCCAATTGGCACTAAGGGGTCTAAAGTGTGCCAAGAAAACATCCCCCACACCATTACACCAACAAGGCATGATGGATCCATGTTCTCATTCTGTTTACGCCAAATTCTGACTCTACCATCTGAATGTCTCAACAGAAATCGAGACTCATCAGACCAGGCAACATTTTTCCAGTCTTCAACTGTCCAATTTTGGTGAGCTCTTGCAAATTGTAGCCTCTTTTTCCCATTTGTAGTGGAGATGAGTGGTACCCGGTGGGGTCTTCTGCTGTTGTAGCCCATCCGCCTCAAGGTTGTGCGTATTGTGGCTTCACAAATGCTTTGCTGCATACCTCGGTTGTAACGAGAGGTTATTTCAGGCAAATTTGCTCTTCTATCAGCTTGAATCAGTCGGCCCATTCTCCTCTGACCTCTAGCATCAACAAGGCATTTTCGCCCACAGGACTGCCGCATACTGGATGTTTTTCCCTTTTCACACCATTCTTTGTAAACCCTACAAATGGTTGTCCGTGAAAATCCCAGTAACTGAGCAGATTGTGAAATACTCAGACCGGCCCGTCTGGAACCAACAACCATGCCATGCTCAAAATTGCTTAAATCACCTTTCTTTCCCATTCTGACATTCAGTTTGGAGTTCAGGAGATTGTCTTGACCAGGACCACACCCCTAAATCCATTGAAGCAAATACCATGTAATTGGTTGATTAGATAATTGCATTAATGAGAAATTGAACAGGTGTTCCTAATAATCCTTTAGGTGAGTGTATATGGGAATTAGCATTTCCAAAAACAAGGACATTTTAACTGAGCTGAACTTCTTTCCTGTCATCCAATCATTAAAAAAAAAGAAAAAGAAAAAAATAAATAAATGAATGAATTCTTGGCTGTTGAGAGTTACATTTTTTCCTAAATGTTTGTGTTGTTAGTTAAAGCCGAGGGCTTATCTAGATTGGTCTATACGTCACAATCTGTGAACAATATGTTCCACCTAAACTCATTAAAATTATTGACTCCAAACTCTTTAAATTTATCTGGAACCACATTATATTAAAAAGAGATTATTTGTAAGTCAAAGATTGAATCAATGCTTTGGGTTTTAAGAAATATTATTAAAATGGTTGCAAAATTATTTGAAAATAAACTAAGAATATGGTATGTAGTATCAAATCTTATATTTCAAAAAGTAGTAGGTGGTGTAGAGTTTTTAATAAAATGTGATTTTGATATTAATAAGATACCCATAAAACTTGCAAGTTTCCACAAACAGGAATTACTTTCGTGGACACTTGTGAACAATCAGAATTATTTAGGTTTAGCAATTGATTAATAATAAGGGTGATTTTTTTTATATAGTTATACTGAATTTAGTAACTTTTATAATTATTCCGTTGAACCTAGCCAATACGTAATGGTATTGCACGCAATTGCCAGGGAAATGTTGAGGCTCTTTCAGTGTGGTAATAATTTTTCATTAGAAACAGCTGAAGAGTTTACTTCCTGCATTAGGTTGCACGGCAAGGTTTTTTCCAGTTATGGATGTAATCCTGTGCAAACAAAATATATTCTTACTATTACAGCTAAATTAAATTTTCTGTTGAGAAAAAAATTAAATAAAAATAAAAACAGTTTGATTGGAGTAAAATATGGATGGCACCTTACAAGTTTTGTATTTGCAAATAAAGTGTTGGAGGTTTCCTATAAGATTGTAAATTAAGACACTGGCGGTACAGTGCTTTAAAGTTAATGTGGAACATTTTTTGTAAAAGTGCATATGAGACTATTAATCGTTTATTTTGGGAGTGTCCTAAGGTACAAATAAAATAATTCTCAAAAAGATTTGTATTTTTGTTAATTTTGAAGAAAGTGATGTATTGTTAAGATGTTTCTCAATTGATGAAGATATATATGTGATTTATTATGGCACAATAATGGAGAAAAGGGAATGTTGGCCAACATCTATTAAGAAGCTTAATGGTATAATGTGCCCCCCCCCAAAAAAACTGAAATTAAAACATATTTGGAAACTAGATCTAGAAGTAAAAATGTGAAAGCAATACGAACTAAAGCAATTATTTACTATGTACAAACTCTTTTTAATGTATCTTTTGTTGGTTTTTCATGTAATATTGAATATAAACCCCTGACATGTATTGTTACTCTTGTTGTACAATTCGCATTTTAAAAAAAATAATAATAATAATAATCATAAATAAGTCAACGTATTACGTATTTCCGGCGTCTGGCCACAGAGTGCACATAGACGTGACTGCAAGTGCGTGTTTGAATTTTGATTGCACGTTGCGACTCTCATCAATGTTGGTCCCGGTTGTGAGAACTAATTTTGTATTTGCACTAAGAAGACTAATTATTTTCTCAAAGTCACGCTCCAGACCATTAGGTGGCAGAAAAACAGCCGTAAAAGGAAAGGAAGAGATAAGTCACATGACTGACATGGAAGCGCTGAGCATTCATGTATAAATCTGTTTGAAAGACTTTAATCTTCGTTTAAGATAGCAGGGAGAGTACACGAGCTTTCTTGAGGAGGAGCAGTGAGTAAGAAATGGCGTCTTCTGCTTATGTGAAAATGAGTGATACAGTGAGTTTGTTTGGAGGCAGAGTTCCTGCTGAAGTAGAGCTGCTGTCTAAACACTTGAAGGATCTGGACAGAGACACATTCACACAGTTACTCACAGGTCAGAGTCATTATTATATCCTGTGTGTTGTCATTGATCCTGATATGTGTCTGCTGTGTTTGTTAACAGTGTCCTCTTGTGTGTATGCATGTGAAAATGCTTCTGAACAGTTTTTCCCATTACAAATTATATTTTCATTTTAACAATTTCAGTTGAAAGTTGAATGGCAAAAGAAATATTACTCATGAAATTCTTAGTCTGGCATGTCTCCCTGGCTTGGGAAACTACCCAGGTAACCAAAAAAGGTCTCCAGATCGTCCCCCGATTGGCCGCTTTTACTACAGAAACCATAGTTTAACCGTAGTATTTTAGATACACCATAACCACAAGATTAACCGTGGTTACTCAAATATTACTAAATGAAAACCATGGTCAATGTATTGCAAGGAAAATGTGTCGCGAGGGCAGGACAAAACTATTTTAGAACAGGGCTCCATAAGAAGAACATAAGTGTGAGTAGATGATGGGACTTTTAAATTATCCCTCACACAGTAGGCACTTTATAAAGAAATGTGACCCTTGAAAAAAGAGGACAAAGAAAAATGATGGATAAATTATTTTTCTTTGCAATTATCAATTATTTCTGAAGGCAAGTTCTTTGATTGCGATTATTCTGTTTTTTATGTTCCTGAGTTATATATATACATGCATAAATACATCTATTTCTAAAGAGAACTTCCTGATAGACAGCCATCCATATAAAAGCAGAGAGAAGTCTGACTCTGGTGTGGTGTAGGTAGGACTGGAGTTGACGTCTGTTTACAGAGGTTAAGGCCAACATCTGTTCTCCGTGTCTTCAGCTGGGGCTCACAGCAAATCTGCAAAAAAAATAAATAAATATCACAATTGAAACGTAGCCATATTCATTTCAAAGTATCAAATCTTATTTGGTCACAGAAGTATTCCATTAAATGGAACAACTCTTCTGATGCCTTTAATATCCCAACAATGTTTTTTTTTTTATATCCTGAAACACAAGCATTTGAGAGGCATCTCTGTAACACGCACTCATGAGAGTGATGACGTAAGCTTATTGGTAAGGTAGGAAGGAGGAGGCAGGAAGTGTGTAATTGTTTACAAGAGAACTTGCACAGACCAAGCGCCATTAACAAACCTAAACAATTTCAAAACTATATAAAGTAAAACATTTCAAAACAATAATAATTTAAAAAAAACATTACTGCAGTAAATAACCATCCTTTATTTCGGAGCAATGCCGTTGCGTTATCTACTTGAGCCTTTTCTTTAGTGGAACTGTATAGGCAATTTGACTGGCAGGAATTAAAGCCGCAAAAGTTAGTGAAACTAAGTGCTAGAGTGTTTACTGAGATTCAAAGGATTTACCCATTGAGATCAATGGTAGAGGTGATTATCACACAGAAGAGAATTGAGTGCAGGTGCAGTGAATCAGAAATCCAGTGATGAGCGTTGAGGGAGGCGTAACAATGACAAAGTTTTCACACATACCCGAGTTTCCTGGAAAAACAGCATTGGCACAGCCAATTAATTCAGAAATGGTCTGAAATCCTCAGGGGTAAAATGTTCACTGCACACCCTCCAATATTTGAGAGAATGTACGGGTGTACTGATATTCAGGTTCAGCGCGATAAGCCAGAGCTTCAATCGCTCATGATCATGTAGAGGCAATCGATGAAAAGTTAATATTTTTCCTGGCGTGTATTTTCTTTGGGGTTTCTGAAGGTCGAAATATCCAGGATACACACACCAAAAGACCATTTCGAACAATACACTTATACAAATAAAAATCCACAGCAAAGACAAATTAAACTTTGAGGTGTAGAATCAAAGGCTCTTTCTGGTGTTTGACATGACATCACTGCATTCTTTATGTCCATCAAAATTCCTGGCCACCAAACAGTGTCCTTTGCTTGCTATCTGCATTGTGTTGGTGACCCTTGTATATCTTTTCTAGAATTTCTTTCCTCATTGCTCTTGGTAAAAAAATTCTTCACCCCCAGCGTAGTATTCTCTCATGCTCCGTTCACCTTTTGGAATTATGTAATCCCTTGCTGGCATAGAATTCTGACTCGCATGTTGTGGCCACACAACTTTAATCAGCTTGCTTCTTGTCTGCAACTCACTGTTCGCTGCCATGGATATCCTGATGCAGTCCATTTTGAGGGCTGTCACAGGTAGGCCCCCCATAACTGCGACCAGATAACCTACCACGTCAGTTTGTGTCTCATTTCCTCTGTGGACGTCTAGACAATGCATGCTCTGCCTTAGGTTTAAACCTCATGAGCTGCACGAGTAGTCTCTGGCTTCGCAGTGGGACATTGTATAAGATTTAGCTGTTAATGAGGGGGACCAGCAGCTTGTGATCCATCACCAACTTGAACTCCTCCTAGACCACATAGATATTTTTCAAATTTCTCACAAGCCCAAACACAGGCCAGGCACTCTTCTATTTGTGCATATTGTGTTTCTGCTAACGGGAGCCGCCTGGAACAGTATGCTACTGTCTTCCATCCATTGTCATTCAGCTTGAGGAACACTCCTCTGAGTCCGTAGCTGTTTGCATCAGCTGAGATGGTGGTTGTCCGAATGATATAATATGTGAGGACCAGTGCGGTCATGAGCAGCTGTTTGATTTTTTTTTGGACTGCTGCATGTGTTGTGTTCATGTCCATATGAAGAGTTCAAAGAGAGGTTTGGGATGTACCTTGCCAAATAGTTCACAATGTCCAGCACTTTCCATGTCAAGAAAACATTGTAATTTAAACCAGGAATAAATGCATGATTATTACTAGGGGTGTAACGATATATCGCGATGCAAAAATTTTAAGATATGTCAGAGTTATTGCGTTTTTATTTTTTTTATCCTATTGGTTGAGCTTCCAACATGCGACCTACTCTGCACCTGCGTTATGCCTGAATTCATAGAAATCGCTTGAATGGAGCAGTAGCAGGGCAAAATGAGTTGCAAATGGCTGAAACAGAAATTGAAATCGAGGATGCCCCGTCCACTTAAAAGTCAGACGTCTGGCAGCATTTTGGTTTTCCAGTCACTCGACAGGAGGATGGTAAAAAACAAACAGACAAAACACGAACTGTGTGTAAATACTGCAATAAAACACTGCACAACACAACAGCGAAACACTACAAATATGATGTGTCATTTAAAACGGCTTCTTTAAGCAGGATTGCATGTTCCCCGTGTCAGTCACTTGCTTGGTCGTTTGAGAAAAGTCGTGGCTTTCTTTCACCGCAGTGCCACAGCAACAGCTGTGCTCGCGGGAAAGCAAAAGATGCTTGAGATCGCATCACATAAGCTTATCATGGATGTTGTGGCATGATGGAACAGCTCAATGGAAATGCTGGAACGCTATCTCGAGCAACAAGTGGCTATAACGGCAGCCCTCTTGAGCACAGAGGTGCGCAAAAATGCCCGTCAACTCGATACTCTGGATAGCGCCTACATAAGTGATGCCGAAGAAATAGTTAACCACCTTAAACCACTACTGTCCTGTCTGATGAAAAGAGTGCCACCCTTGTCACTCATTGTGCCCTTGCAATCCCTGATCGAACAGAACCTGACACTGGACGAGAGACTCTACAACTATAGCTAACATGAAGACAGCCATCCTGCAAAACCTCTCAAGCATATACAGAGGAACAGGATTATCTGCAAGAGAGTACTGCCTTGGACCCCAGATTTCGATCATTGCCCCACTTACTCCCTGAACAACGCGAAGAAATTGAAGAACAATTTGAACCAGTTACAGCAGGTATGTCTGCATTACTAATTGTGTGAGAATCTGTGTATTTGCATTTGTGTGTGTGTGTTTGTCACTTCATTTGCATGTTTGTTCAGACCTTTTATGTGTGTGTAACTGAAACTATACTATACCTTCATTATTTATATTTTTAAGGCTGGCACTGGAGCAAACAGAAAAGAGGGAGGGAGGTGCCAGTGGTGCTGATCCCACTGATGCAGCAGATCAGAGAGATACAGCACACAGAGTTGAGCAAGAACAGCCACCTAGCAGAAAGACAGCACTGGAAGTTCTCCTTGGTGCAACTTTTGCTGAACCAGCAGTCACCCAGTCCAAAAGCTGTATTGAAGTAGAGATTGACATACACAAAAAGTACACTTCTATTCCCTTCACTAGCAGTCCACTGAAATAGTGGAAAGAAAATGCTCAAATGTTCCCAATTCTTTCCCCTCTTGCCAAGGCTTACCTCACAGTTCCAGCTACTTCTGTTCCCAGTGAACGTGTTTTTTCTACAGCAGGGGATATTGTAAATGCACAAAGATCCCAGCTTCTGCCTGAAAATGTAGATATGCTGTTTTTGTTGTTGTTGCAAAAAATCCTTTAAGTAACCTAAACAAACCCCAAAGCTGCTTGTGTTGAGTTGAACTTACTTGAACAGAACACTTTATTTTTTGCTTTTTTATTTTTGCACTTTTACTGCATTAAGAAGTTCTCTCTTCGGTTTCAGCTGTCTTAATGATAATTTCTTGTAACAATTCAGTTTTGTTGTTCAGTGACACACCTACTCAATTGTTAATTTACGTACAGAAGGTTAAATAAAATCTTGAAATATTGTAAATTCTTTAAGTTGTATGTACAACAAAGTTATTGGAAATGTTAATGTTTTGGAAATAAAACTGTTATTTGAATTAGTTTCATTTTTTAATTTTGTTCAAAATATCGTGATATCGTATCGTGAACCCAATATCGTGATGCGTATCGAATTGTGAGCCGAGTGTATCGTTACACCCTTAATTATTACATATTGGACCATCAGTATTTAGAGTTCCTGGGGCCTTTACAAAAACTTAAATTTGTTTCCATATTCTCAGTGAGTTGCCAGTAATAACACTATCACTGTAAATCGATTTATTTACTTAGAATGGGCTATCAGGAGGGCAAGGGGTGAGGTCTTGTTGCATAAGGTGCGCTCAACAGAAAGCCATGCAGAGCAAGAATTAGGTTCCTTTTATAAGGGCCCTTTTTCCACCATACATTTTTTTTTATGTGTGCTTCCCAATAATAAATGTAAAGGTTTGGTTTGTTAAAGCCCCTAGCATCCTTTGATAAATGTTTTTTAGAGATGCTTACTGCTTTATAGTTTCACAAGAAGTATACAGTTATTGAATCTAACAGTTTCAAGCAAGGGTTTTCAACAGTGGGTCTGCGGTGTTTCCACAGGAGGTCCACAAATTATTCTTTGATCCACCATTGGCATTTGTAAATCTCACTCACTCACGAGCAATAGTGAGAGAAATATGTATTTTCTGTCGACATGTTAAAGTCCCTCGCCCCTGCATGCCAAACCTTATAGTGTGACTAAATACCTCTCGTTAGCAGAAGAGCACAGACCAGACAAACCATTAATGCGACTACTGCTGACTAATCTTACTACTCCATCGCCATGTTTGTGTATAAACTAACACAAGATATCATCACAAATAATGATGTCTACTGCCAAAGTATTGTTGAAGTTCCACTCAGTTTCATAGTGTTCTGTCAGATCTGACTCTCATGAATCCAGGACATCTCCACAATCTCCACAAGCTAAATGATCCACTCCGATCCCCAATCAGGATTTTTAAATTGTCATCATGATCGGCCGATACTGATACGATCATTCAAGCTTTACATAAGTGATATCAAGCGCTCTGTTGACTGCCTTTAACTGTTTTTAATATATAAGGTTTCTTTATATTATTTACAATAATGCTGTATTTTGAAATTGAGAATCAAACAAAAAAGCACGACAAAAGTGTCCATTGTGTTTTTAGGACATTCAGTTGCATCGCCTCCTTCAGGCCCCTTTTTATTTTGTTTTCCTTTCCCTGACTTTGTCATATTGCTAATGGATTTTAAAGTCTACACTGGCAGCCAAAAGTTTGGAATAATGTACAGATTCTGCTGTTTCGAAAGGAAATTAGTACTTTAATTCACCAAAGTGGCATTCAACTGATCACAAAGTATAATCGGGACATTACTGATGAAAAAAAAAACAGCACCATCACTATTTTAATTATTTTTTTTTTTATCAAATGTAGACAGGCCCCATTTCCAGAAGCCATCATTCCAACACCTTATCCTTGAGTAATCATGCAAAATGTACCATTTGTTTTTAGAAAATCACTTTCAATATATCAAACACCGTTGAAAGATATTTGGTTCATTAAATGAAGCTTAACATTGTCTTTGTGTTTGTTTTTGAGTTGCTAGAGTATGCAATAGACTGGCATGTCTTAAGGTCAATATTAGATCAAAAATGGCAAAAAAGAAACCGCTTTCTCTCGAAACTCATCAGTCAATCATTGTTTTGAGGAATGAAGGCTATACAATGCTTGAAATTGCCAAAAAACTGAAGATTTCATACACGGGTGTACACTACAGACTTCAAAGACAAAGAACAACTGACTCTAACAAGGACAGAAAGAGATGTGGAAGTCCAGATGTACAACTAAACAAGAGGATAAGAACATCAGAGTCTCTAGTTTGAGAAATAGACACCTCACATGTCCTCTGCTGACAGCTTCATTGAATTCTACCCGCTCAACACCAGTTTCATGTACAACAGTAAAGAGAAGACTTATGGGAAGAATTGCAAAGAAAAAGCCACTTTTGAAACAGAAAATCTTAAAGAAAATGTTTGAGTGGGCGAAGAAACAGACATTGGACAAAAGATAATTGGAAAAGAGTGTTATGGATCTTAACCCCATTGAGCTTTTGTGGGATCAGCTAGACTGAAGGTGCGTGAGAAGTGCCCGACAAGACGGACATTTCTAATTCAAGTGCTACAGGAAGTGTGGGGTGAAATGTCATCTGAGTATCTGGACAAACTGACAGAATGTCAAGGATCTGCAAAACTGTCATTGATGCACGTGGAAGATTTTTTGATGAGAAACCTTTTAAGTCGTTTAAGAAGTTCTGAAATTTATTTCATATTGTAATTTGTAATTTTTCATGTTATTAATGTCCTGACTATACACTGTGATCAGTTGAATGACACTTTGGTGAATAAAAGTATTAATTTCTTTCCATAAGAGCAAAATCAGTACATTATTCCAAAACTTTGGTGTGTGTGTGTGTGTGTGTGTGTGAGCGTGTATTTATCACTTTGTGGGGACCAAATGTCCCCATAAGGATAGTAAAACCCGAAATTTTTGACCTTGTGGGGACATTTTGTCGGTCCCCATGAGGAAAACAGCTTATAAATCATACTAAATTATGTTTTTTGAAAAGGTAAAAATGCAGAAAGTTTTCTGTGAGGGTTAGGTTTAGGGGTAGGGTTAGGTTTAGGGGATAGAATATAAAGTTTGTACAGTATAAAAACCATTATGTCTATGGAAAGTCCCCATAAAACATGGAAACACAACGTGTGTGTGTGTGTGTGTGTGTGTGTGTGTGTGTGTGTGTGTGTGTGTGTGTGTGTGTTCATATTCCCCTCTGGCCATCCCCATTTAAAAAAATTATGTGGTAATAAATGTTCTTTTCTGTTCCATGATATGCTGTTCTCTTTCAGCTGTGGTGAATGCTGTTGCTGGTCAGGAATGCAGTGATTCTATGAGAGTGATTTCAGAGAGTGGTTTAATCTCAGAGGAAAATTTTAACCATGTGGTTGCTGGACTGTATGCTCTTCTGAAAGAAGCTCTGCGTCTGTCTGCATCTTCTTTAAAACAAGAGGTTTGACCATCATTCTCACTCTTAACCAGTGCAAATATTGCACTATTTTGGGTGTCTGCAATTTTGTACGAAAGATTACATATTAAAATGTATTGTTTTGTTTTTTCTCTCTATATGTTGTTATTTTAATCAAGTAGGTGGATTTAACACTAGGCAATTAACAATTGTCTAGTGTACATTGAATGTGCTCTCGACAATGGTTAATTGCCCACAATCCACCACAGGGATGACACACGAGCTGGGAGTTTACTGCTTCCTTCACTCCTGCAATGTTTTATTTTATCCTGAATGTAGTAAACTTCTTTTTGACAAATCAATACTTGATTAAAATAACATTTTATTTTAAAATGTACTCTTTATTTGATAAAATTTGTTTACTCTTTATATTAACATACAGTGTATATATTAAAAAATAACAAAACAGAATGAAGATTTAGTGTATAATATATTATTTAAAAAGAATAATAAGCAAGGCCCAAGTATTTTAAAAGTGATGTTGTTTCTACGATATCCCCAGAGCTCCGACATGTGGTGTATACGTCAGTGATCGAATTCACTAATTTCGTGCGGAGATTTAGTGCACTCACTGCTATTCACTATATAGAAAATAGTCAGCACAGCCACTCTTCGCCATACGATCGCCTCACACGTGCGCCCCCGCACACCTCGCTGTTCACGCACAGAAATGCTGTACGTTAGCACTCCAGTTGTCAGTAACGCGAATGGAAGAGCAAAAGGCATTTACACTTAACTTGGATGTTTACATGGATTTATACAGTTAATCTGCCTGAAGTAGCTGTGATAGTTTCCAATACCCCCGTGAGAGTGTGTGGTAAATGCTTGTAAATACTGCTCTTGACATGCAGGACGTGGGACAATGCGCATTGATATATTTCTGCACTGATTTAAAAATGTACACTTACAAAATTGTCATAAGAGCCCAGTAACATTATCACCCTGAAAATGACCATCTCATTATACAGAAAAGCCTGCATTTATCATTAGAGCCAAAACTTGCCTCGACATGCTGCCTTAAGTTGAAGCTGAGATTTTAATCTTGTTTTTTTTTTTTTTGTGTGTGTGCATTTTCTCCCCAATTTGGTATGCTCAGTTCCCAATGTGCTCAAGGTCCTTGTTGTGGCGTAGTGGCTCACCTCAAGCCAGGTGGTGGAGGACGAATCTCAGTTGCCTCCACATCTGAGACAGTCAATCGGCACATCTTATCACATGGCTTGTTGAACTTGTTACCACGGAGATTTAGCGCGTGTGGAGTCTCACACTATTCTCCGCAGCATTCATGTTATAGGGACCATGAGGATGTTATCTCAACGTGACTCTACCCACCCTAGCAATCTGGCCAATTCGTTGCTTGGCCTGACTGGAATCACTCAGCACGCCCTGGATTCGAATTTGTGACTTTGTATGCTGAGCTACCCTGGCCCCTGTGATTTTTAATTTTGAAATATCAGCTTGTTAAATTAAAGCATTGCATGACAAAACAATTATTTTCTTCACTGTGCAAAGAAATTGTTTCACTTTGAATGGACTTTGCTAGAGTGACAATCTGTGTCAGCAACGCGCATTGCTGTGTGAACTTCCGCTGTCGTAAAATTCATTCAATAATCTCTCAATAAATTGTGCATTAATTAAAATCAACGACAGGAACACCACCCCATTGTAAAAGTACAAAATTTTCATTCGAAATTTACTTGAGTGAGAGTAAAAAAGTACCCACTTTTAAACCTACTCAAGTACATGTAGTGCATTACTACCCACCCAGTAGCGGTGAGCAGTGAGATGGCAAGAAGAGAGGAGGTCAGTCAAGATCAGAGAGCCAATCATGACAGTGGGTGTTTACAGTCAAGTCTTAAAGGAGAAGCAGCACCAAAACTAAGCGTTTCTGACAGTTGGTCAAAATGAGGGTGGAAAATGATCATGTTTTACCAATATATTACTTTTTATTATTTATTTTTTTTGACTAATATTATGTGTAAAAGTGTACCTCAAGGAATATACAGAAAAAATTTAATGACGCATGCCATTACCCCTTTAATGATTTGTTTGTCACATTTTTTTATCAGGAAACTTTCATCATTATTTGAATGATTCAGTGGTAGAGGCCAATAGTACATCGGTGTAAATCTGTAGGACAAGAACTTTATGCATATGGCTAGGGTTGCAACGGTATGAGATTTTCACGGTATCATAACGTCTCAGAAAATATCACAGTTTCATGGTATACGGTATTACACAATTAGTATTATTAGTGAAAACAGAAGGGTTATTTATTTTTGAGCAAACACTTTATTATCATTTGAAACTTGAAACAATTTATTTTACTGAAGTATGTGTAAAAAAAGTCTCTCTTTTGAAAATAAAATAAATGGAAAAAATAAGAAAGCTAACAGAATTATAATAAACAGAAATATAAACATGATAAAAAATGGCATGTAACTATAACATGTTATATAACTAAAGCATGTTAGTTTACATGTTAGCATAGCATGTTAAATTACTAAATGAAAAATAACATCAGATGTGTGAGCTTTTGAAGTAATGTCCTGTGATTATTAACAGTTAATATATACTGTAAGAGCGTGACAGCACAGCCAGACTGCTCCTGTCTGTACCTTTATCTCAGTGGTTTTCAACTGGTTTTGCTACAGGACCGATTTTACATTGGATATAAAGTGTCGACCTGCCATAGATTAAACATAACCTGTATTTAATGTATCCTGGGTTGCATTTATTTTTATGTTGCATAGTTTTTGTTCATGGTTTTCCAGTAATCTACATGTTGTCTCTCCCCATATGTACCTCTACATATGTAGATACCTTTCTATCAGGCATTAAAAAACTGAATAAAGGCTTATAAATTTATTTTACCATCTCTACTTCCCTGTTAATGTATAATTCAATTTAACACTCTACATCAGGTGTCTGTTTTAATAAAAAAAAAAAAAAAAAATGTATAGAACTTTTCGTGTTTGTCGCAAAGCAGGTGAGTTTACTTGTTTTTTTTTCTAAAACTTTACCCGTTTACATGCTAAAAGTGTCATGATGCAGGTCTCCTGGATGGTTTTGCATGTCAATGATTACCCCTCTGTGTGTCAATGATGCCGAGATCTACTTCTATATTTAATTTAATCACTGAGAAGGTTTACCTGCAAAATGTGTAGCACCAAACATCACAAGCAGCCTGAAGAAAGGACACGGAGTAGCCGTAACACTTTTCCTTTTGCAGAATATTGCACTACAGGTCGCTAAATTTGTTCAAAGGGGAAAGTGAGATAGAAATAGCGCACTCGCGTGCATGGTGGCCAGATAACATTAGGTGGAATATTTCCAATTTGCGCAAGTATAAATCTCAAACTGGGGGTGTTGCGTCTCTTATCTGGCAACCCTGAGCATGTTAAACGCCTGTGGAGACGTGTTGCGTCCCAATGCAAGTTAACCGAAATTTCCAATGAAAAAAAAGCTTTTACGATAAATGAGCCGCGGGCCACATTAAACCATGTGGAGAGCCTGATCCAGACCACGGGCCGTAAATTGCCCATGTCTGCTTTAGCTGTTTGCGAGATTATCATTAAATCCGCCTCGGCAGTCTTAAATATTCGATCACTTGGGCGGCCGCCGAAATATCTTCAATGAGAGAATCATGGCATTGTTCTTTCCCTGCTGTCCGCGACCCAGTCCGAATAGACCAGTTGAGAAACACTGCTTTAACTCTCTCACACACTCATGTCAGACCCCCTCACCTCGCTTCTCTGTGACATTTTCTCCGCTGCGTGTGTTGTGTGTGTGTGTTGCAAGTTGACGAGTCTGACAGGCAGACGAGGAGGAAAGATGCGCACGCGCATGTGAGATTCTCCGTCCAGTTGCATTTTTTTCTCAATACCGTAGAAAAGAAAATGTACATGGTATGATAACCATCAATTTTCAAACCATGGTATACCGCTGCAACCCTACATATGGCATATTTCAGTGATCCATTTCTGTTTATACAATGTAAATAATAGTAATCATACATTAAAACTAAATTTCTAAAACGAAAAACTGTAATTACTTTAATTAAATATCTTTTGTTTCAGGTTTTCAGCGAAGATCTCAGAGCGCTTCGGTAAGAGTAACGAGATATTTTGAAATGCTTTGATTTTGAGATTAAGACATTAATCTTTGTAGTTGATGATTTTGTTTACCTAATTGTTGGGGTTTAGACATTTGTATGCAGTTGTGTTGTGATTGATTTTTATTGTTTGCTAACAGGATTTCTGAGGAATTCATTGCAGATGTGTCCAGTGTAGTTTTTGGAAATGGGTATGATTTCAGCAAACTGATATCTTTTCATTATCTGATGTAATGTGATCATATTATGATTAGTTTGTTCATTTCTTCAAGGCAAACCTCACTGAAAGCAAGTGCCACACAGGGACCAAGCCTACCAAAGATAGATGAGTTCAAATGGAGAGTTGATGTAGCCATTTCAACCAGGTAAACTATTGTTGTGCCTGAGGCTGAAACTATTATCCTGAAAGACAGAAAATGAGATTAAGTGCATAAATATTGGTAACTTATAGTATACTATCCATTCAAACCATGCATATAATAAGAGAGCTAAAGAGCTTTTCATTAAATCATTTTAAAAACAGTCCACAAAACACATGACTGACTATTTGCTCTTTTGCATGGTGTCAGTGTAAACAGAAGCTCATGTTCATCATGATGCAAAAGAATGTTTGTATGTTTCAGTTCGCTGTCTCGAGCTCTGCAGCCTTCTATTCTCATGCAGATGAAACTGTCTGATGGACGTTTACATCGATTTGAGGTAATGCTGCTCAAGCACAAATATATTTAGTTTCTGAGTGCATACAGTTGTAGCTTGATTTCACCGTTTTCTTTTATTATGTTATGGCACACCTTTCTTGGTCTTGGGGTATGGGAAGTTGGGTAACAAATGTTTTGGAGAGCATGCAAGAGTGATCCTGTCTCCAGGTCCCAGAGCATCCACACGTGATATGGCAAAAATATAATGATTTATTAAAGAAACGGTGGGTTTCAACAACGGTGGGTAAACAAACAGACTTCAGGAGTGGAACCGGACAAAATAACAAACAAAGACTATTTCTAGAGGGTTTAGAAAATAGCTTGCCTAACAAAAGAAAAAAAGACAAGAAAACACAATCACTTCCTTAACTCCCCCTCTATAAATAAACAAGAGAAAACCGAATCTTTCAAAGTAAATGATCCCACAACATAAACAACTTAAATGGGTTACGCAAAAGCAAAGCTGGTGTAATAAAACTTGTGTAGAAAATACACATACAACACAAGTATAAGCAGTACACAACATGACAAATTATTGTTATACTGCTCACTTTAGCACAACAACTAGCACAATCTGCTCAAAAACTGGCACCAAGATATAGAATAACCCTGTAGGAGAAAATATTCTCTGTGCATCTCTCTCCAAGGTGAAGAGTTGTGGGCCTCTTGTGCTCTCCATTCCTCAGCTAAGGCCAAGCCTAGGTAATGATCAGCAGGTGGCTCTCATTATCCTGTTTATTGGACAGCAAAAGTGACAAGAAAATCACAGGGAGACACAGCACACACAAACCACGTTTGAATATCACCAATAAAATAAACAATTTACTAAGTGATGTGTTTTGTTGAATTGTACATGAGAATCACTGTAACCTGTAATTAATACATGCTAAGAGGTATCCCTTTGCCTAAGAAACTCTTGGGAAATGCTGAATGATAATGGTGAAAATGATAATCACTATTATTTTGCTAAAAATATTAATCATGATTATTCTGTTATTTGATTTTTTTATATTTTTTTAATACAGAGCTGCACAATTTGAACAAAAAAAACAAGTAAATACATACTGTTGCCACTGCTTTGATCTTGAATCTAAAAGAACAAAAACATAAAATTACATTAAACAGTAGCTCTCATTTTAAGAGTTGTTAGTTGTTAAGTCAATTATATTAGTATACAGCCTTTCACAACATACATCTTTTCAAAGCAGCTTTACAGAAGATCATGCAATAACAGAAGATAAAACTGTAATATCTATAATGTTGATGAGTCATCATTGTGTAGTTTGATAAAATACGATTGAGAATTGTGTTTAAAAAAATAAGTAATTAAATAATAATTGTATTTAGTGCTGCTCTCATCATTACAGTTTAATGTGATCTCATGATACATGCTACAGTTCACACCTCAGGAAGAATTACACAGATCACAGTCCAGATGTACTTCCCAAACTATTTCAGATGATGTAGAAGGGGAATTATAAGGCAAAAATACCAAATAAGTGAATACAGAAGCACTCTCGTTATGGAATAAGTGGAGTTGGAGCTGCCACTCCACTGAAGCAAAACTTGCGTGTCGAGCGTCTTTAAAGGAAACACCCCGGCGTTAAATCTTTAATGCAGTTTTAATGCGTTCTAGCTTTATTAAAGTTCAAATAATATGTATCATGTAAATAACTAGAAACTCCGAAACTGCTTAAAAGATTTCATGATGACTGTAAGTTTGTAATACTTATCAATAACCAAAGTTATGGTGCAACTTTGCTCTTTGTACAAATGCTCTTTGTAGTTTCTTAGAAATAACTTTATTTTCTGTATCAACCTTAATTTTCAGTGTAAGAAGGGTGCCCCCATTATCAACCTTGATTATGGCCCTCTTCCGTTATGAGCCACCTCCAGCCATTTCAGCTATACAAAATACTCATTTATACTGCTTTATACAGTGAGGAAAATAAGTATTTGAACACCCTGCTATTTTGCAAGTTCTCCCACTTAGAAATCATGGAGGGGTCTGAAATTGTCATCGTAGGTGCATGTCCACTGTGAGAGACATAATCTAAAAAAAAAAATTCAGAAATCACAATGTATGATTTTTTAACTATTTATTTGTATGATACAGCTGCAAATAAGTATTTGAACACCTGAGAAAATCAATGTTAATATTTGGTACAGTAGCCTTTGTTTGCAATTACAGAGGTCAAACGTTTCCTGTAGTTTTTCACCAGGTTTGCACACACTGCAGGAGGGATTTTGGCCCACTCCTCCACACAGATCTTCTCTAGATCAGTCAGGTTTCTGGGCTGTCGCTGAGAAACACGGAGTTTGAGCTCCCTCCAAAGATTCTCTATTGGGTTTAGGTCTGGAGACTGGCTAGGCCACGCCAGAACCTTGATATGCTTCTTACAGAGCCACTCCTTGGATATCCTGGCTGTGTGCTTTGGGTCATTGTCATGTTGGAAGACCCAGCCTCGACCCATCTTCAATGCTCTAACTGAGGGAAGGAGGTTGTTCCCCAAAATCTCGCAATACATGGCCCCGGTCATCCTCTCCTTAATACAGTGCAGTCACCCTGTCCCATGTGCAGAAAAACACCCCCAAAGCGTGATGCTACCACCCCCATGCTTCACAGTAGGGATGGTGTTCTTGGGATGGCACTCATCATTCTTCTTCCTCCAAACACGGTTTGTGGAATTATGACCAAAAAGTTCTATTTTGGTCTCATCTGACCACATGACTTTCTCCCATGACTCCTCTGGATCATCCAAATGGTCATTGGCAAACTTAAGACGGGCCTTGACATGTGCTGGTTTAAGCAGGGGAACCTTCCGTGCCATGCATGATTTCAAACCATGACGTCTTAGTGTATTACCAACAGTAACCTTGGAAACAGTGGTCCCAGCTCTTTTCAGGTCATTGACCAGCTCCTTCCGTGTAGTTCTGGGCTGATTTCTCACCTTTCTTAGGATCATTGAGACCCCACGAGGTGAGATCTTGCATGGAGCCCCAGTCCGAGGGAGATTGACAGTCATGTTTAGCTTCTTCCATTTTCTAATGATTGCTCCAACAGTGGACCTTTTTTCACCAAGCTGTTTGGCAATTTCCCGTAGCCCTTTCCAGCCTTGTGGAGGTGTACAATTTTGTCTCTAGTGTCTTTGGACAGCTCTTTGGTCTTGGCCATGTTAGTAGTTGGATTCTTACTGATTGTATGGGGTGGACAGGTGTCTTTATGCAGCTAACGACCTCAAACAGGTGCATCTAATTTAGGATAATAAATGGAGTGGAGGTGGACATTTTAAAGGCAGACTAACAGGTCTTTGAGGGTCAGAATTCTAGCTGATAGACAGGTGTTCAAATACTTATTTGCAGCTGTATCATACAAATAAATAGTTAAAAAATCATATATTGAGATTTCTGGATTTTTTTTGTGGACATGCACCTACGATGACAATTTCAGACCCCTCCATGATTTCCAAGTGGGAGAACTTGCAAAATAGCAGGGTGTTCAAATACTTATTTTCCTCACTGTATTTTAGGCTGGCAATACATGTGATCATATTATCATCATTTATTATTATAAATGCCCATAAAAACACATTAGCTTATGAACTATTTTAAGGTGCATATAGTTTTACCATTTATCGCATTTTGTCATTGTTTTATCACACTCAGTTGCACAGGCAAGATGAATAAGAGATCAGGTGCTGACACGGACAGTCCTCAGCAGCTCCGACTGTCATGGCTACCACAAACTTTACACAACCAGAGGAAAGCAAAATGCCAATTGGAAAATGCTGCTTCAACTTTCTTTGCACCAAAACTACATCTTGTTTCATCTTGGCATAGAAATAAACGCATTATACTCTCCATAATTCTGAGGGAGCATTCTCTCTTTCTTAGCGGTGTATAGTAAACGGACATGCAGATCTGGCATTCAGCATGGCTTATGAAACATCAACTTTGTAAATAAATAAAGGCATCATCAGAGGTTATGTGGGTACATATGGAGGTTTATGCTCTCTGTAAAGTAAGAAGCAGATTTTATTATCATCTTTTATTATTGTATTGTTGTCAATACAACACACAGCAACAAGTGAAGGATTAACTTTTTTTACTATAATTGCTGAAATTATCTGACATTAGGATATTATATGTGGTTGTGTGATAGTTTATGAGCCCATATCACTAAATTCTGGTATTCTAATCCTTTTAGTCATTTACATTGGGGTCAGTGACAGTGGAACTTTGTCACCCTTGCCCAGAAATGCAGCCGCTGCTTGCTTCTCCGCCCTCGCGGAGAGAGCACTCGCGGCTGACGCTACAGAGGTTGGTTCACTCTCCGTCTCTGTTGTGGATGTAACCCGATCTTTCCGACGGGTGAACATCCGTAAAGCCGCGGGTTCAGACGGCATTCCGGGCAGCGTCATCAGAGCGTGCGCGAATCAACTGGCTGGTGTTTTTACGGACATTTTCAATCTGTCCCTCTCCCTGTCTGTAATCCCCACATGCTTCAAAACATCAACCATTGTGCCTGTACCGAAGCAAGCTATGATCACTTGCTTAAATGACTGGCGTCCTGCTGCTCTGACCCCCATCATCAGCAAATGCTTCGAGAGGTTAATCAGAGATTACATCTGCTCTGTTCTGCCCACCTCTTTGGACCCATTGCAGTTTGCCTACCGCAACAACCGCTCCACTGATGATGCCAATGCATCTACACTACACACTGCTCTCTCCCACCTGGAAAAAAGGAACACATATGTGAGAATGCTGTTTGTAGACTACAGCTCAGCATTCAACACCATAGTGCCCTCCAAGCTTGATGAGAAACTCCGGGCTCTGGGCTTAAACAGCTCGCTGTGCAGCTGGATCCTGGATTTCCTGTCAGGCAGACGTCAGGTGGTTAGAATGGGCAGCAACATCTCCTCATCACTGACCCTCAACACTGGAGCCCCGCAGGGCTATGTTCTCAGCCCACTCCTGTATTCCCTATACACACATGACTGTGTGGCAACACATAGCTCCAATACCATCATTAAGTTTGCTGACGATACGACGGTGGTAGGTCTGATCACTGAAAATGATGAAAGAGCCTACAGAGAGGAGGTGCACACTCTGACACGCTGGTGTCAGGAGCACAACCGCTCCCTCAACGTCAGTAAAACCAAGGAGCTTGTAGTGGACTTCAGGAAGAAAGACGGTGAACACAGCCCCATCACCATTAATGGAGCACCGGTAGAGGGAGTCAGCAGTTTCAAGTTCCTCGGTGTCCACATTACTGAGGAACTCACATGGTCCATCCACACCGAGGCCGTTGTGAAGAAGGCTCAACAGCGCCTCTTCTTCCTGAGACGGCTGAGGAAGTTTGGAATGACTAATGTTCTACACTAGTACTGTAGAGAGCATCCTGACTGGCTGCATCACCACCTGGTACGGCAATAGCACCGCCCACAACTGCAAAGCCCTACAAAAGGTGTTGCGAACTGCCAGAAACATCATCGGAGGTGAGCTTCCCTCCCTCCAGGACATACAAGGCGGTGTGTGAAAAAAGCTCGGAGGATCATCGGAGACTCCAGCCACCCGAGTCATGGTCTGTTCTCACTGCTGCCATCAGGCAGGCGGTATCAGGACCCGCACCAGCCGACTACATGACAGCTTCTTCCCCCAAGCAGTCAGACTGTTGAACACTTGATCTATCAGGATCAATAATTAGCACTGCACTTTATTCATCTATAATCTCACACTGGACTGTCAACATATTCTCCTCAATACAACTACTTTATATATATATATATATATAATTTCATATACTCTTACTTGTTGTATATTGTGTATTCTATATTGTGTGTATTGTCTACTGTACATTGTATATAATTGTGTAAGTATATGTACATTTGATATGTAAATTGTTGTGTAAATATGTTGTTTAATGTAATTGGTATAGGTCTCGTCACTGTCATGACTGCTATGTTGCTCGGAACTGCACACAAGAATTTCACCTACTGTTGCACTTGTGTACATGGTAGTGTGACAATAAAGTGATTTGATTTGATTCTGCATTTCAAAATAAGGTGGATAGAGCCACAGCTGTTACGCTGTAAAAACGCTTCTTGTGTGAAAGCCCTAGCGAGTCTGCTGCTGCAGTTACGCTCTAGTTATGCTGTATCAGAACATACACTCTGCTTCAGTGTGTGACGCAAAACAGGTGTAACCGCAACAGTAGGCACCCCTTGAGCTTTTATACTGAATATTCATTATTTCTGGGTTACTACATTGAGGATTTCCTTTAATAACGGCCATTAATTATACAATTGTGAGTGGGCCATTGATAATAACTTGATCATGAAATCTAATTTACCTCTGGAGGTGGATCACATTTAAATCCAAATTTAAAGGTAAAAGATCCCAGTGTAGCAATAAACTGCTAAAATCAAATTTTGTCACATTTACTGAATAGAAAGTGTTTGTCTTTAGTACACTCCATTATTTTGTTTCTTTATAAAAGCCTATATTGCAAAAGTGTTGATGATAGGTTTATTGTAAAAAAAAAATAATCTTCACACAAAGGCTGAGCGCATTTACATTGTGAATACTGTAGCCTGTTAAAATAGGCGCTGAAATGAATAAAACCAGTGCGGCAGATGTGAGTTTTCTCAAGATAAAAAACCTGAACTCAGCAGGGCTTTTTAGCTAGTCCTAATACTCTGCATTAAAATGTCTGATATTCAAAAACATCCGTGTTTACCTTTAGATATGTCAAGAGATGACTTACTGCACTATGAAGAGCCTAATGAAAGGAAAACAATATTTCAGAAGTTGACAAAAATTTCACTAAAAGCTGAATCCCAGCACAGTGAAGTGGTCTTCTCATAGGTACAGTCAGAATATTGTAGTAATTAGTCCTCTACACATAAGGTGTTATTTAAATCAAGTTAGTTTAGTTTGATTTACTGAAGCATTTTGAAGTTATGCTTCCAGATATCCAATGTAAACATGGAGTGCAATTAAGTCATTTAGTTAATTAGTAAATAATTTCAATTATGTAACCAAACAACTCTGAGATTGTGGGTGACAGTGTACCTTAGCTACCACCAAAGACCATTTTTGGACCCAGGAAAACCCCTGGTGTGGCATACTGTACGAGTGCTTTGAAATCGTAAATGTCAGATTAACTGGCGTGAGCACATTAAAGAAAATGCCAGTATTTACTATATAGGCTTTGATTTTGTCTTGTTCTGATGTTAGAAATGAAAGAAAGCACTAGTATCAAATATGTCCAGGGCCACAATGATGTACGGGGACATTTTTGCCTGTGCATTAATCCGGCTCTGGCCATGTCCTCCAAAAATTTCACAAAAAATCTTAAGGCTAAAAGTAACTTGTAAAATAGAAATTTAGGAGCAACTCATAAAAATTAGGGACATGTCATTGTTAATTTTATGACTGGTAAAATTTGTATCTATGCGTAATTCACGAAACATTTTAAGGCTAAAAGTAGATCCTAAACCCAAGGCAGCTTAGAAGTCGTCCTGAGGACTTCTGAATCCTTAAGAGTGACTCACAATGATCCGAAGCATGGCTGATGTCATCAATTCACAATAAAAACGATGTGTTAGAATATTATTATGATATTGACCTTTAAAAAAGGTATTACTTGAATCATTTTTGTAAACTTAGAGATGCAGTTACCTCTTCCATGAATTGAAACAGCCCAATTACACCAGAGGTAAAGGTTTTGACCACAGGCTAAATGAATCTGTGTAGCACAGATAAACTGTGAATTTCTGTTATCTGTCAGCAGAATAATCAAGTCCACCTTAAACTTTACATTGAGATTTCCTTAGTAAAACTTGATCTTAGCAGTTTTGTGAATAGTTTTGAATCAAAAACGCCTAGTGGTTAGATAAAAATCTTTGTGAATACAGGCCCAGGTGTCCAAAGATGACAACCCTGCATAGTCTGCGATCTCTGCTCTTTTCTGATTAACATATTTTATTGATTCATATATATATATATATATAAATAAAACAGAATAGCAAAACATATATATACAGAATCAACATTTAACCCCACCCTGACCCTCATCAACATCCCTGTGGTCACAAATGATTATAGACACACACAGAAAACAACAAAAATATATAATAATCACACAGATTTAAAATGACTTTTCTCTCTCCACTTGCGATCTCTGCTCTTGATTGAGACAGGAGAGTAGAGTACCACTGTTTTTCACACCAATCAATATTTTTCTAAGTGAAAGGAAATTATATGTAGCACATTGATGTTGAAATAGACATGTGCTACTGCTTCCTATTTTTGCTTTAATGGTGATACCACCTCCAAATTTCCCTTTATGTGTTTCCATATCAAGTCGATCAAGAAGTAACAACTTTTCACTGTTTGGTGTAGGTTCTGTAATATCCATAGCTATTTTATGCTTGTAGTACTACTACTTCAATTAATGCAGTCTCTTAAATCATTGCGTAGAGTGATTGGTAGACAGGAAACCGCTAATTGTCAGCAAATTCATAATGGACAGACAGCAGGCAGTGTATATTGTAGCATTTTTAAAAGCTGGTTTATAACTAAATATAACAATATACACTGCCTGCTGTCTGTCCATTATGAATTTGCTGACAAATAGACTGGTATGACATTTTTCTTGTCTACCAATCACTCTACGCAATGATTTAAGAGTGCGTTTATTGAAGTAGTAAATATCTGGAACAATGTTTTTAAAATAATATTTGTTGCCCTTCTTTATGACCGCACATATTTTGGGACCACCATGCCACCCAGAGGAAGTGCATAAACCTATGTACATGAAGCTCATATGGAAACAATGGACAGAAACAACAGAAGAACTCGACTACGATGACGACAGCACCGATAAACATCTCTGTGTATCACCAAGAAGAACTATATGCAATCTGATGAACTCTAATAAAAGCTGTTGAAGTCCAACTTCCGTTTCCCGCTCTTCTTCTCGAACACCTCAACCCAGGCTACTAAAAACTTGATAATCTGACAACAGCCATTTTCTCCTCTTTGTTAAAAGTACAAACGGAAGACACTTTTGTGTTAAAGCTATAGCTAAAACTAAGAGAAATGCATTATTGTGTCTTTGTAATATAACCCTGTTTGTTTAACTAATGCTAAAATGTATCTTTGTAAAACCATATGATAATTTTCTTTACAGTCACCTCGCATTATTTTGTCACCTCATTTTTCCACTAAGCATTATACAACATTAAAGACGCATAATTTAAACACATGTCCATAAACCACATGGGCGATTTTGGTGATCATAAACACTTCCTCTGGGTGGCATGGTGGCCCCAAAAAAAGGTGCGGTTATAAAAAAGGGCAGTGAATGTCATTTTGACACATGGTTCCAGATATTTACTACTCGTAGAACGTGAAGTTCAACTCTGCCTTTAAGATTTCCTTAGGAAGTCTTTGGAGTGATAAGATAAACATCTTCGTGAATACAGGCCCAGAATTGTACTGGTTTAGAAGAGACACTTTGCTGCAAAAGAACATCAAGTCTTTTCATCTTTTTATTTTTATGTCTCCTCTGTAGGTTCCAGTTGCCAAGTTCCAGGAGCTTCGATACAACGTGTCTCTCATTTTAAAGGAAATGAATGATTTGGAGAAGAGAAGTATTCTTAAAATTAAAGACTGATACACAATCTTGTGCCCTGTGCATTGTATTATTTAGGCTGTCAATCAATTAAAATGTTTAACCAAATCAATTACATGATGTGCCAATTAATTAATTAAAATGATCTCATATCAATATTTACTGAGAAAGGCCCCCCAAATAAAAATAATTTAGAATATAACAATATAAATATATATATATATATATATATATGCAAATAATTCAAATACATTGCTACAAATACGAACAGTTTATTGTTGCAGCAGACAAGTAAAGCATTTATTCTAGAGATGCATCGCTACTAGTACTCGTTTCGGGTTGATACTGGGGGGTAAATGACCATTTTTGAGGAAGTATGCGATACCTACATTTACACCCCACTTTTGGTCTCCGTGGGGTGGGGGGTGATATTCCATTATACAACTTCTCTCTCTCCTCATATTTGGGTTTGAGAGAGCGAGAAAAAGAGCGATTTTATCAGACTCACACCGGACAGTCGGTGTTGTCCTAAACCATGCGACTTCAAAAATCATATGTGTGATGTATGAAGAAGACCCTAGAAAAAGTCTTCTGTCCATCACTTTTACTTAGCCCAAAAACCTTACAGGGCAAAGCAATCAGAATGAACGTTGAACACTGTAAATCAGCATCGCCCACTCTGAGTGCACAAAACAATATGCATAAAATGATGCTGTTAAAGCATGAATAATGTCATATGTGTTAGCTGGGTTACTTGTAAAGGTAAGCTACTCTTTGGCAAAATGCTACTGAATTTTAATTTTTAATAACTGAAAACAGTTTTTTTTTTAATTATTTTTTATGCTTCATCATGATATCAAATGTACATACACAAATTGAATGGCATACATATAAAAACACCAATCTTCTCATATCTGTACTGTTGCATAATGGAACAAGGAACTTCTACATTGCATAATGCATGATTCTCACCGATTGGTACACCGGAATCCTCCTTGTGTTTGTTGCCCTCCCCCTGAGCGAAAGTGTAAGTCTCGTCAGACATGCTCGGAGGGCTCAGCACCATTTTCCAACCACACACATCGTGAACCACCGCCATTAAGAAACGCTGTATGAAAGGATTCGTCATTGGACAGTAAAGAACAAACAGGCTTAGTCTCTATTGTCTTTTTCGGTGGTGTTCTTGGAGAATGGAATGCATAGCAGAATTCGATGTGCAACAAGCATAAGTGTACACATAAACACACTGTCATTACACACACTGTCCCCCCATAATTATGCTGGTGCCTTTGTGGCAAATCTGCTTGCTCTCAATTTTACCCATGTTCACACATTCTTCTCTGTTGTTAATGCTAGGGAAGATGGTTTATGTGAGCGTCCCTGCTGTAAATACATTCAGAGTGACCCTTTTTATACTTGCCTGGTCAGGGCCTCTGACCCCATGACCAACGGTCTCGGGACAGGCATAACAGAATTCAATATAATTCGATTCACACACCATTTAGATGCCAGGGAAGAGACGGTTTTTCTGTGTGTCCTTGCTGTGCTTATTTAAGGGCCCATTAAGGCAAAAACATATCCTTTTTCAATCGGCCACAGTAGCAAAGGTAGAAAAGGTCCCCTCCAATGTGTCTCTAATTGCAGGGCAGCTGCCAAAAGTAAGCCAAGAGTGCCTTCTAGTGGCTACACATTGTGCTACAAGAGAGAATCATGCATTAATTCCTCTGTCTGCCCGTCTAGCAGTTCATAGGTATTATTAAATTGGGTATTTCGAACAATACATCATGGTTATGTCATTCATGTCAGACAGGCACCGCCAATGTTAAACAGGGTTATTCCGACAGAGAAGGTGTTTTTTTTTTTTATTTTTTATAGCTGTTATTTCCTAGTCCCGAAAAAGATGGCAGCTTGAGTCCCATTCTGGATTGAGACGTTTGTATTTCACTCTAATGAAATGCCGATTCAGAATGTTGACGCATTAACAAATAGTGTCAAGTGCAGCAGGGGACTGGTTTGTGACAATAGATTTGAAGGATGCTTCTAATTTCATATTCAGATCACGCAAAGCACAGGCGTTTTCTCAGATTCACTTTTGGGGGCAATGCGTACCAATTTTTGCATACTTCCCTTTGGACTTGCTCTGGCACCACGTACTGTATGTTCACGAAATGCATGGATGTAGCTCTGACACCTTTGAGGCTTCAGGGTATCTGTATTTTGAATGATCTCGACGGTTGGTTGGTGCAGGCCTGCCGTCAGGGGGGGTTAATGTGTACATTGATTTTACATAGCAACTGGCTCAAAAGATGAGCCGAGGGGGGGGGTGCTGTTGGCCAGTTAACCCCTGATTGGCCCTAAAGTGTGTCGGCCCACTGGGAAAATGCCTGGCATGCTAGATTACCAGTCCAGTCCTGAATGGATCAAGCGCAACAATTTACTTACTGACTTATATCACCGAAAATAGAATGTATATGTATTTACATGATAAATAAATTTATTGTTGTCATTAAAACACATTTCAACTTTCATCTGATTCAGATACCCCATCCCCCGCTGTTATTGAAAATGGTGCAGTCAAAACACTTGGCCAATCAGATGTGTGAAACACACACATTGTGCAGTTAATGTAAAGCTGGGACTGACTAGTAGAGAGTCAAAATGCCTCACTCAAAAAAGAAAAGGGAGCAAACAGAGAGCAAAAGTGAATGAAAGAAGCAGAGAAGTGATGGCCATATTTCTTGCCAAGCATGAAGCACTAGGTATGACAGGCGAAGCTGAACGTGGTCAAACTGAGGAGCTAGTGTAGACTAGCAAATAAAACTTCAGCTAGCTAGCTTAACCTTTAAATAACGTTAGCACTTTCACTTAACTAGATAAGAAAATACTCTTATAAATAGGGATGGGTACCAAAACCCGGTATTAAATGGGCCCCGGTGCTAAATTATTAAAGACCGTAGTATTGATAAGCTCTAACGTTACGGTTCTTTTTATCTTTATAATCACGCTGATGCAGCCTCTCTACTCTGTTTCGGGCTGCGCTCCACATACACACACACTAGGGTGACCAGATCCCAACAAACCAAATGTGGACAAAGAGTAGGCTATGTTTGTGTGGGACACATTACCAATGCTGAGAAGTCTACATTTATTACATTATGTCTATCTAACTTAAAAAATAAGCATCGCAATTTTTCCCGGCGCTATGTGGGTAGCAAAGATGGTGACAGGTCCACCTACACTTGACGTACATGTGCATAGTTTGATTGACATCAAACACAGCCCCTTGATGACAGCCTTCCCTGCTTTCTTCACAGCAATTTGATACAATTATTCTATTGACATTTTAGTGTTTATATAGTGACTTTGCTGTTGTAAACATTACTGTTGCTACTCTAGAAACAACATTCTTTAAAAAAAAAATATATTTTTAGCAATTATTTAATAATTGATAAAAAACAAACCGATAAGGAGTATCGGTAAGAGTAATAGTATTCACTACTTATAAGGCAATTATATTGCAACCTGCTGGAATTACTAAAGCTTGCAATTAGCTAATTGTTAGGTCTTAATTCAGCAAGAAAATAATCAGACTCTTACTATGATATCACCCACTATCAGAAACTGAGGGAGAGACGACTATCCCCACCACACAGAGCAGGTCCACTTTCCCAGCTCCTTCTGCAGACTCAGATTTAAAGTTGAAGGTAGATGCACAAGGTGAGGCAGCACTGGAAAATAAACAAGTAGGCCTATCCGATGACCTTGTACTATGGCCATAAAATATGTTGAATGCTGACAGGGAGGAAATTGTTCTCCAGATAGGCTTGGGAAAGAGAGTCCCCTTTGCTGAGGTTCTAATGGGCGTAAAAGACACGGTAAGGCATTTCCAAGTTATCTGCTGCACCCTAAATCTGCAAATGGGCGAGAAAAAAAATTAGCGAGATTGGCTGGCCTATAGTTACAGTAAAAAGGCACTGTTTTGAATTCCATGAGTTTTTTTTTCTTTAAAACTTGAAAACGAGTCATGCAACGGTCTTAATTCTAAGGAAGGAATAAAAGTGTTAGAGATAAAGTGGCACAAAATGTACAGCCGATTTCCAGAGCACGAGAGGGGCCTTGCACACCAGCATTGCTACTGGAAATGGAAAAACCTTCAGAATTCTATTTTAAAGGCATCTGGGATAGACAGCCAGCAGAATAAACTGACACACTCAGAAATAGAAAAAAACAGGGCGTGTTTAGAGAGACTGCTGGATATAACACTTAATTTGGCCTGCAGAAACATGGCTTTTAGAGGTGACTTGAACAGAGTGGGTGACCCAAACAACGGTAATTTCCTTGGCACACTGGTGCTACTGGGTAAATATGATATCATATTAAATGAGCATCTTCAGAGAGTGAGAAAGTACCAAGAAGAGGGGAAAAAAATGCAGGCTCATTATCTCTCTGCTGTTAGTCAGAACGAATTTATTAATATATGTGGTGCCCACATATTACAAGCAATTCTTCAGGAGAAGAGGGAGGCAACATATTATTCTATAATGTGTGATGCTATGCCTGACAAATCTCATAAGGAGCAGAATGTGATTGTGCTAAGATATGTTCACAAACAAGATGAAGAGTGGGTAATTCAAGAGTGTTTTCTCAAATTCAAAGACTTTGAGAAGAAAATGGGAAAAGAAATAGCTGAGATGTTGGTGAGTACGCTGAATGGCCATGACATTGATATTACAGAGTGCCGTGGTCAGGGGTATGTAACACTGTTGAAGGATGGGCAAGGAGGAGGCGAGAACCGGCTTGTCAACATAAATTATATTTTAATGAGAAACTCAAAAACACATAAACAAACACACATGACGGACATGTCCGTAATTCTCTCTCTCTCGAACAATCGTCACCGGCCGCCTTTATCCCTCGCGCGCCTCATCAGGCTGATTGGGGACCGGGCGCGCGATATTCCGACCGGCCCCGCCCCCCTCCGCTCCACACTCCTCCCGGCGTTATCTCAGGCCGGGGTGCCACCGGCATGACGTACACCCCCCCTATCCCTGGGGCGGGGTGTATCTGGCGTCCCGCGTGGTCATCCCCGCCTTCCTCGCCCTGGGAGGAGACAGGAGGGGAAGACAACAACAACAACAACAACAAAAAAAACCAAAATAGGCGAGGGAAAAGGCCAACACGGTGCGACAGGGAGAGAGAGAGGAGAGAGAGAAAAAGCTCACTCACCGGTTCTCTGATTTACCGTCGCGTGGTCCTCGAACACTCCTCCACACTCAGGCGGACGACAGCCGCTCCAACACCGGGCGAACCGGAGTGAAACCGCCGACCCCCAGCGGGTAGAACGCGCCTCCGCTTTTCTGGCGGCAAATGGGGACACTCCTCCGCCCCTGGCAGCGGCTCTACCGCTCCGGGCGGTCGGAGAGTTTTTCCTCCTCCCTCGCGGACGGCGGTCTTCCCTCGACCCCTCCGCGTCTCTGGGGACGGCAGGGCACTCCTCCGCCCCCGGCAGCGGCTCCCTCGCTCCAGGCGGTCGGGGTATCCAGTCCCCACTTGCCCCGCGGACGACGGCCGTACCCCGCATCCGGGCGGTCGGGCTACTCCGTCCCCCGGCAGATGGCAGCGGCGCTCCCCTGGGTGGACGGCAGTGTCGAGGACTCTGCGACGGGCATCCCTCCTCCTTCCCGGGTTTTGGCACCAATGTAACACTGTTGAAGGATGGGCAAGGAGGAGGCGAGAACCGGCTTGTCAACATAAATTATATTTTAATGAGAAACTCAAAAACACATAAACAAACACACATGACGGACATGTCCGTAATTCTCTCTCTCTCGAACAATCGTCACCGGCCGCCTTTATCCCTCGCGCGCCTCATCAGGCTGATTGGGGACCGGGCGCGCGATATTCCGACCGGCCCCGCCCCCCCTCCGCTCCACAGGGTACCATAATGTCTTTAATATGTCAGGAAAGTAAAAGAGGAGAAGGCATGCATATTACACAGAATTCACAAGGAACTTTCTCTCCATGTGCATCACATACCATAAACCTGGTTGGGGTTCATTCAGCCCAGACATGCCCTGAAATAGGTGTGTTTTTGTTGTTTTATAAATCGGTTATACACACTGTTTAGTGCAAGACCTGAACGATGGAACACTCTACAGCAAAAGATAGGGTGCTCCCTATACCGTCTGTCAGATACTTGCTCAAACGTGCCAAGAGGTGGTGCATCCGGTTGCGGCACATTTTCCCAGCATGCTTGATGCCCTTGACAGTCTCCTCTCCAATTGAGGTCTGACCAGTGAGTACAGATCAGAGGCAAAAGGATTGAAAACATATTTACAGTCATTCACTGCCATTTTGCTTCTCACATTCTTTGTCAAAGTGCTACAGTGTATCGAGTTTCAAGGCGCTACGAAATGGAAGCAACTCCTGGGAAAATATTATGTCAGAGGCCACGGCTGTAGCTAGAGGTTTGAATGTAGATTCCAATCTAGACCAAGTCCGAACAAGAAAGAGAAAAAGATATTTAGATGAATCAGAAAACCAAACGGACAAGGAAAGTGGAGTTGTTTCCTTCAGAAATAGGATTTTATTTGTGGCAATGGACCCGATTCACTACTATCAAAGAGATATTCCATTCATTTTCTATCCTATGGAAGTCAAGTCAAGTCAATTTTATTTGTATAGCACCTTTCACAACACACATCATTTCAAAGCAGCTTTACAGAAGATCAGGCATTAACAGACGATAAAACTGTAATGTCTATAATGTCGATGAATCATCATTGTGTAATTAGATAAAATACGATTGTTAATCGTGTTTAAAAATAAGTAATTAAATAATAATTGTATTAATAACCAGGTTTAGGTCAGAGTCAGAAAACAACATCAAGACATCTTGTCAGAAATTGGTAAGAAAATACTCAGATAGATGGGCTTTGTGGTGCGTCTCACCCAAAAAATCAACACAGCAACTTTTAGTAAAGATCTAAGCCCATTGGAACTACTCAGAGAAATACACAGGTTGCAGCTCCAAAGTATCTATGGAGACCTGTGCATACTCCTGCGCATCTTCCTCACCATACCAGTGACTGTGGTTGGAGGTGAGCACGCATTCAGCAAAAAACTAAAACTAATTAAAAACTATTTGCTCCCCACGATGAGCCAGGAAAGGCTCAATGGACTTGCCATCCTCTCCATTGTTCCAAAGACTGGATATCAAGGACATTAGCAAAGACTTTGGCAGCTGCATTTTGAACCAGTTTAAGTTTATTTATTAAACTTGCTGGACATGTTTATGTAATTCATTAAAATAATCTAGTCTTGAGGTCATAAACGCATGAATAAATTTTTTGGCATCAGCAACAGAGAGCATGTGACGTAATTTAGCAATATTTCTCAGGTGGAAGAATGCTGTTCTACAATCATAGGAAATTCGATTTTCAAAGGAGAGATTTGTATCAAATATAACACCTAAGTTCTTCGCTGTTGAAGATGATGTAACAGTACATCCATCAAGAGTCAAATTATATTTTAGCGGGTTATTTTGAAAGGTTTTTGGTCCAATAATTAGTACCTCTGTTTTGTCGGAATTGAGGAGAAGGACATTTCTGGCCATCCGTTTTTTTTATTTCATTGATACTTTCTGCTAATTTGGAGAATTGTGAATTTTCATTGGGTTTAGAAGAAATATAAAGTTGGGTATCATCTGCACAACTGTGGAAACTTGTTCCATGATTCTTGATAATATCTCCCAGGGGAAGCATGTATAAGAAGAAAAGCAGAGGTTCTAAAACCAATCCATGTGGCACTCCATACTTATCTGTTGTGTGATTTGATAATTCCTCATTTACATAGTGGTAAAAAGTGGTAGCGGTCTGATAAATAGGACCTAAACCTTATTACTTGCTAATGCAAGTCCACTAATGCCAACATAATTCTCTAGCCTATTCAAGAGAATGTCGTGATCTATTGTGTGGAAGACAACACTAAGATTTAAAAGCACTAGACGAGAAATGCAGCCGCTATCAGATGATAAGAGCAAAGTAACTGTAATTCTGATAAGTGCAGTCTCTGTAATGGGGCCTAAATCCTGACTGAAATCTTTCATATATTCCATTTCTCTGTAGAAAAGAACATAATTGGGAGGGCACTACATTTTCTAGTATTTTTCAACATAAATGGTAGATTTGAACTTTGTCTGTAATTAGCCAATTCTCTAGGATTAAGCTGTGGCTTCTTAATAAGTGGTTTGATAACTGCCATTTTAAAGTTGCTTGGGACTTGTACTAAGGATAGTGAAGAGTTAATAATATTAAGAAGAGGTTCTGAGATTACTGGGAATACCTCTTTTAAGAGCTTAATTGGTACTGGATCTAACATACATTTTGTGGTTTTTGACATTTTGATAAGTTTTGTTTGCTCTTCATGAACTACTAATTTAAAACTAAGTTTTTCGTGAGCAATATTATGAGACACTGTTTTCTGAGGTGCTGTGACAGTTGATTGCATAGTTCCAATTTTATTTCTGATTATTTAAATTTTATCAGTAAAGAAATTCATGAAGTCAATACTATTTGCGACAGAACATCTGGTTCAGTCAATGCTTTATTCCTAACCAATTTAGCCACAGTACTGAATAAACATCTAGCATTGCTGTGGATATTTCCTATGAGTTTGCTCAAATATGCTGATCTGGCAGCTTTTTGTGCCTGTCTGTAGCTACAGACACTATCCTTCCATGCACTGTGAAATACCTCTAATTGTGTATTCTTCCACTTGCACTCCATTTTCCGAGCTGCTCTCTTGAGAGCATGAGAGTAATCATTGTACCACTGTGCAATGCTTTTTTCTGTAGTTTTCTTTAGGGAAGGGAGTCCTTCCCTATCAAGAGTGCTAGAGAAGTGTATTATTATTTTCTATTATTTCAAGAAGTTCTTCTAGACTTTTTGGCTTACTGAGTATGTGAGACAATTCTGGAAGATTATTAGTGAAGCTATCTTTAGTGGTCGAAAGAATAGTTCTACCTGAACAATAGTGTGGTGTAGATTAATTAATATTAGCAGATCACAACAAGACACGTCAAGGTAATGATCTGAGATGTCATCACTCTGCGGTAGAATTTCTATAGTATCAACATCAACACCATATGACAGAATCAAATCTAGTGTGTGATTAAGGCAATGAGTTTGTCCTATCATATTTTTGAGTGTTGAGTATACCAAAAAATGCTAATCCCATTGTGTCATTTTCATTATCTATGTGTTGAGAATTTATTTGATAGAAGACTATTTCTTATAGAATAGTCATGAAAGTTAAATTTAATAAGTTAACATTTAATGCACAAGACTAAGATTTAACAGTTCATGTTTCAGATGCACATATGTTATTATTATTGGTGAATTGACTTAATTTCCCAAGATGCATAGAGAAAAAAGGCGTACGTGATTTACGTAGGTTTTGTTGGTGATTTTTTTGGGTAACGGGTGGCCGGTGAAAGATTTGCTGAACAAGCACATTGTATTTACTTTCGTTTCTTTTCATTAAACGTCTAAAAAGAAGCAAGGTCTCGCGTCGTCATTCCTAGCTGATCTGACGATAAATGTACAACATTTTTGGTGCCGGAAACTCGGGAAACAGACAACTATGAGTGACGAAGAGAGATCGGTCGGTATGGAACAACATGAAAGGTCCAAAAGAAAGCGTCGGACGATACGGAGTTCTACAACGAGACTGCTAAATCAGATAGACGCTGAATTAATAAAGGAAGAAAGAGATATCGATCGTGTGCGGGATATGTTAGCCGTATTGTCAACAAAGGAGGACAGTTTGCGCGAGCTAGACAGCATAGTGGAGGAACACACTTCACTGGATGACGTGGAAACAGAGATTGAACTCGCAGAGGAATACAGAGACCGCGTCATCGAAATGAAAGCGCGGGCTCACCGAGTGATCAGAGAATATGAGACTGTGAGTAACCTACGGCCTGCTCAGTCAAGTGATAGTAGCGCAAACAAACCAACAGTGAGACTGCCTAAGCTACAAATTGATAAATTCAGTGGAGAGGTTAGTGTATGGCAGGAATTTTGGAGCCAGTATGAGATTGCTATTCATAGCAACAATGCACTTTGCAAGAAAGAAAAGTTTACCTACCTGAAAACTTACCTTATTGGAACAGCTGCAAAGGCAGTAGCAGGTCTCACATTGACAGACAGTAACTATGATGCTGCAGTTCATATTCTCCAAAGCAGATTTGGAAGGAAAGATCTCATTGTAAATGCTCACATGTCAAAGCTTCTTAATCTCACTCCTGTAAAGAAATCATCTGATGTCAGTGCATTAAGGCAGTTATATGATGACTGTGAAATTCAAATCAGAAGCCTTGAGTCATTGGGAGTGGTATCAGACACCTATGGTGGTATGTTGTGCCCAATATTACTCCAGATGTTGCCAGACGACATGGCTCTTGAATACAGCCGTCACAGAGGGATGATGATGAGTGGAATGTGCCTAATGTGTTGAAGTTCCTGCAGAAAGAGGTTCAGAGCCGAGAGAGAGCTTTACAAATGATGAAATCATACAATCAGAGAGAAAACCAGTCTGCTAATAAAACTTGCAGCAAATCATATCCAGCCAGTGATGTGAAATTAAAGAAACCAAGCATGACATCTGCAGCTGCACTACACATTGCTGACCAGAAAATGCAAAACTGCTTGTTCTGTGATAGCACTGAACACAAATCTGAAAAATGTCCAGACTACTCAGTGTCAGCACGCAAAGAAAAGCTGAAAAGGCTTGGCAGGTGTTTTGTGTGTCTGGGGTCCAAACACATAGCCAGGTTTTGCAGATCAAAGGGCATGTCATGTGTCACATGTGGAGGTAGGCATAATGCAGCTATTTGTGAGAAAAATGAGGCACCCCCACCTGCTGCAGCTGCCAACATTGATACTGTTATTTCCTCAGTAATTCCCAAAGTAGAGAATAGAAAATCTGACAGTGAGAACACTGTGCTGCTACAAACTGCCATGGCATGGGTCGTAGGACCCACAAGCAGGAAGATGGTTCAGCTGTTTGTTAGATGGAGGCAGTCAGGGAGTTTTGTGCATGAGAAGGTGGTGACGGCGCTGAAGCTACCTGTTACTAGGCAAGGGACACTTACTCTTCACACATTTGGCTCCTCTGCTCCAACAACGGTGAGTCGCAATATAGTGAAGCTCAGATTGGAGAATGTATGGGATAATAATCAGGGAATTGAAATCAAGGCAGTTGTCACCCCAAAGTGTGCACAGCGCTGATGAAAGTGCCTGGTGAACATATACAAAGAGAAATGAAAAGCAGAGGTTTTCAATTAGCAGACTGTGCTGGAGATGATAAACCTGAACTTTCAGTGTTAATTGGCTCTGATTATTACTGGCAGATAGTATCAGGCAGAGTAGAGAGACTGACAAAAGGCTTAGTGGCACTGGAGAGCACTTTTGGATGGGCATTGCAAGGCCCAGTAGCAGTGTCTAGCATAACAGAGACAACCTGTATGCATATTCAACTCAATGAGGATGCACAGATTGATAAACAGCTGCATGCATTCTGGGAGCTTGAGTCCCTGGGCATCACAAGTGAGAAATCTGAGAGCAAAGACGATGTAGAAGCGATGCAACGGTTTGAGGAAACCTCCATCTTCAAGGATGGGCGTTACCAAGTGGAGTTGCCATGGCGACGACATCATCCTCCACTTCAAGACAATTACCGCATAGCAAAAAAGAGACTTCAGAGTTTGAAAAGGAAACTAAGCAAGGATGTCACACTCTACAGCAGATACAATGAAGTTGTGGAGGACTACTTAAAACAAGGAATGGCTGAGGATGTGCCAAGGGAACATGCGTCATCACAAGGCAGTCAGACATATTACTTACCTCATCATGCGGTATTAATCATGCGGTGTTAAGACGAAACTGCGGATTGTGTTTGATGCGTCCTCCCAAGAAGATAAAAATCCCTCACTAAATGACTGTCTCTTAACAGGACCCAATCTGAATCCAGATCTGATGAGTATTTTGATAAAATTTAGACTGCATGAAATTGCATACATGGCAGATATCAAGAAAGCATTTTTGCAGATTTCACTCGCAGAAAAAGATCGGGATGCTGTAAGATTTCTGTGGTTCATAGGACCACCGACAGAGAAGGACGTGACGCTGCGTATGCTCAGAATGACGAGAGTGGTGTTTGGAGCTTCATCAAGCCCTTTCTTACTCGCAGCCACCATTAGGAAACATTTAAGACTGTATGAGCTAGAACATCCACAAGTGGTAGAAGTCCTCATCTCCTCACTCTATGTCGATGATTTTATTTCAAGTGCAAGTGAGGTGACAGAGGCACATACAGTGACAACGACAGCCAGGAGCATTATGTCTGATGCAGGCATGGAGTTATGTAAATGGATGACAAACTCTCCTGAGCTCAATGAAAAATGGCAGAAAGGCTTGATGGATTGTGCTGTGCAAGCAGAATCACATGGGTCTGTGCTGAAGGTGCTTGGTATGGTGTGGAGACCGGCCACTGATGATTTTGTGTTTGACCTCAGGGGGCTGCTTGATATTTTGAAAGAAAAAGAAAACACAAAACGAAGTGTTCTGCAGTCTTCTGCTCGCATTTTTGACCCTCTAGGATTCCTGACTCCTTTCACAATCAGGATTAAGTGTTTGAGATGTGGGAGAGAGGGCTCAAGTGGGACGAGGAACTGCCACCTGATCTGACGATGAAATGGAAGCAGTGGTGCTCAGAGCTCCCTCAACTGCATCAGGTCTCAATTCCCCGATGGTACCAAACACGCCTACCGCAGCAGGACAGTCAAGAATTAAAGTTACATGTTTTCTGTGACTCGAGTGAAAGGGCGTATAGTGCAGTTGCTTATCTTCAAGGAGAAACAAGGGAAGGAGAAGTAACTGTAAGCCTGGTTGCATCCAAGTCCAGAGTGGCTCCACTCAAAAGGATGACACTGCCACGTCTGGAGCTAATGGGTGCTGTAATAGCAGCCAGGCTGGGGAACACTCTCATAAAAGCACTGCAGCTAGGCAAAACACAGCTCAGACTATGGACAGACTCAATGATAGTGCTGCATTGGATTTGTGGTTCTGCTCATAAGTGGAAGCAGTTCGTAGCAAATAGAGTCACAGAAATCCAGTCTCTAACTGACCCACAGTCCTGGTCTCACTGCAAAGGGGAAATGAATCCAGCTGACCTCCCCACCAGAGGACTAACTGTACAAGGCCTGAAGCATAGCACATTGTGGTGGAATGGTCCTTGTGTTTTGATGTCACCTGTTCAGTCAGAGAGCACTCAGGAAGAAGTTCAGGAAGATGAAGTAAAGTCTGAACTCAGATCCAAATATCAGATTACTGTACAGTTTGTTAAGCAAGACCAAGCTTTCTTGAGCCCTGTTTTATGTCTGGAAAGGTACAGCAAACTAAAAACAGTGCTCCGGGTGACAGCCTGGATAAAGAGGTTTATCTCCAACACCCGCTCAAGCACAAAATTCAGTGGTGAACTGACAGCAGAAGAGCTGAATGCAGCAGAGAAAAACTGGCTAAAGGTGATTCAGAATCACAATTTCAGCTCCGAAATTGATCTGCTGAAAGCAGGGAAATGTCCCAACACTGACTGCAGAATCCGAGAGCTAAAACCATTTCTGGATGAAGATGAGCTGCTCAGTGTGGGAGGAAGGCTCCAGTATTCTGATGTCTCTTACAGAGAAAAGCACCCATGGATTTTGCCCAACAACCACAGATACACAGAAATGTTAGTGCAGTATGAACATGAGAAGATAATGCATGCGGGTGTACGAGACACTTTAGTGCAAACAAGAGAGAAATATTGGGTTTTGAGGGGACGACAGATAGTGAAGAAAGTTGTGTCCAGATGTGTATTCTGCAAAAAATTCAATGCAAAGGCCGGGCAGCAGACTAACGCGCCACTGCCAAGAGATAGAATAACAGAGTCTCCACCATTTGAGATCACTGGTGTGGATTTTGCAGGTCCACTCTATGTGAAGACACAGTACAGCATGACAAAGGCGTATATAGCACTGTTCACTTGCGCTGTAACCAGAGCGGTGCACTTAGAGCTGGTCTCAGATATGTCTACAGAGAACTTCCTGCTAGCGTTGAAAAGATTCATCTCAAGAAGAGGATTATGCAAGGTGATTTATTCAGATAACGCTAAGACGTTCAAGAGAGCTGATCAAGATTTGAAGGAGCTCTGGAAAGGTATTGAAACTCCTCAGCTACAGGAGTTCTTCTCAGAAAAGTGCATCACCTGGCGGTTCATCGCTGAAAGAGCAGCCTGGTGGGGCGGATTCTGGGAGCGGATGGTCAGGTCAGTCAAAATTATTCTTAGAAAGGTGTTAGGCAGAGCTAAACTCAACTTTGAAGAGATGTGTACCATTTTGACTGAAGCTGAAGCCATAATAAACTCGAGACCGCTCACTTATGTGCACAATGATGTGGACGTGTCAGAGCCGCTATCACCTGCTCACTTCTTGGTGGGACAGAGACTAACCTGTTTGCCTCCTAAGCCATATACAGCTGAGACTAAACATCCAACAGCAAACAAGGAGGAGATGAACAAGAGGTGGCGCTACAGACAAAGACTTATGACCAACATCTGGAACCGATGGCGGAGAGAATATTTGCTGGATTTGAAGTCTGCTCATCGCTGCGACACCCCAAAGTCTTCTCTGCTGAAGGTCGGAGATGTTGCACTCATCGAAGAAAACAACACCCCAAGACAGAGCTGGAGGCTAGGAAGAATTGAGGAAGTGTTTCCAGGTCGAGATGGCCTTGTTAGGTCATGTGCAGTTCAGTACGAGTTCAGGGACTGTTCTCGCGGAGACCCATCCAGCTTCTGTATCCTTTGGAAATTATATAAACTGTAGTTTATGGGGGGGAGGATGTTGAGAATTTATTTGATAGAAGACTATTTCTTATAGAATAGTCATGAAAGTTAAATTTAATAAGTTAACATTTAATGCACAAGACTAAGATTTAACAGTTCATGTTTCAGATGCACATATGTTATTATTATTGGTGAATTGACTTAATTTCCCAAGATGTATAGAGAAAAAAGGCGTACGTGATTTACGTAGGTTTTGTTGGTGATTTTTTTGGGTAACGGGTGGCCGGTGAAAGATTTGCTGAACAAGCACGTTGTATTTACTTTCGTTTCTTTTCATTAAACGTCTAAAAAGAAGCAAGGTCTCGCGTCGTCATTCCTAGCTGATCTGACGATAAATGTACAACACTATGTGAATGTTGAAGTCACCAATAATTAAAGCTCTATCTACATTAACTACTAGATCAGAAATGTGCAAATTCACCAAGGAAACCAGAGTAAGGCCTGGGTGATCTACATACTGTAGCAAGGGCAAAAGACAAGAGTTTTTTTATGACGTGTCAAATACCATACAATTGTCACATTCCCCTGTTGTCTGCCCCTGTGTTCTGTGTCTCACCAGTCTATTGTTTAGAACTACATTTCCCACAATCCACCTGCCGTCATCACTGCCATTTTGTGTCATTGTTCACACCTGTTTATCATTTGTAATCATCCTGTCCTTGTGTATTTATACCCTGGTTTTTTGTTCTGTCTTTGTCAATCGTTGAAATGTTGTTAGCCTGGTGTGTTTCCCCTGCCCGTGCTTTACTAGTTTTATGTTTGTTTCCCTATTGAGGGTTTTTCCTTTGTGTTTTGCCTGTTTGTTGATTTAATAAAGTAAGCCTGCATTTGGATCCGCTCTCCTCGTCTGCCTTCGCTGCCTTCATTTTGTAACAGAACGATTGACCGCCACATGGATCCAGCGGCTTTATGTGCAAGCTGCAAGCTGCTAAGCCTCCAGCAGGGAAACCGTTTGGTGGAGGACTACACCCACGATTTCCTCTTGATTGCGGGTGCCACTGACTTCCCTGACTCCGACCTGGTGGCGTTTTTCCGGGCCAACCTGAGTTGTGCGCTCCGGGAACGGTTGCCACCGACGACGTACGGTTGGAAGCTCCAGGACTTCGTTGAGGAGACTCTGCTGGTCTGCGCTTCACCAGACACTGTGGATGTCATCGAGGAGAGCCCTGCCACTCCTCCCACAGTGTTGGTACTCCATTCGCCCGTGGTTCGTCCCTTCATGCCTGCCACGGCCAGCGAGCCAGTACGGCCCACTTCGTCTGCCCAGAGGAGGAGGAGAAGACAGGCTTTCGCCTCCCAGCCCACGCATCTCACTGTGAGCGAGCCAGAGCCCACGCATGTCACGGTGAGCGAGTCTGTCGTCCCAGAGGTCAGTGAGCCAGTGCCTGTCGTCCCAGAGGTCAGTGGGCCAGCGCCTGTAGCCTCGTCCGTCCCTGAGCCAGCGCCTGTAGCTTCACCCGTTCCAAGGCCAGTGCCAGTAGCCATGACCGTCCAAGAGCCAGTGCCAGTAGCCGTGACCGTCCAAGAGCCAGTACCAGTGCCAGTATCCGAGCCTCCCAGGGCTCTGCCTCTCAAGCTTTCCAGGGTTCCGCCTTCCGAGCGTTCCAGAGCTCCGCCTTCCGAGCGTTCCAGAGCTCCGCCTTCCGAGCTTCCTAGAGCTCCGCCTTCCGAGCCTTCCGAGCCTTCCAGAGCTCCTCCTTCCGAGCCTTCCAGAGCTCCGCCTCCCGAGCTTCCCAGAGCTCCGCCTCCCGAGCTTCCCAGAGCTCCGCCTCCCGAGCTTCCCAGAGCTCCGCCTCCCGAGCTTCCCAGAGCTCCGCCTTTCCAGCTTCCCAGAGCTTCACCTCTCAAGCCTCCCAGGGCTCCGCCCCTCAAGTCGCTCGAGCCTCCCAGGGCTCCGCCCCTCAAGTCGCTCGAGCCTCCCAGGGCTCCACCCCTCAAGTCGCTCGAGCCTCCCAGGGCTCCACCCCTCAAGTCGCTCGAGCCTCCCAGGGCTCCGCCTCTCGAGCCTCCCAGGGCTCCGCCTCTCGAGCCTCCCAGGGCTCCGCCCCTCCAGCCTCTTGAGCTTTCCAGAGCTCTGTCTTCCAAGCTTCCCAGAGCTTCACCTCTCGAGCCTCCCAGGGCTCCGCCCCTCAAGCCTCTCGAGCCTCCCAGGGCTCCGCCTCTCAAGCCTCTCGAGCCTTCCAGGGCTCCGCCTCTCAAGCCTCTCGAGCCTTCCAGGGCCCCGTCTCAAGTCTCCCGAGCCTTCCAGGGCTCCGCCTCTCAAGCCTCTCGAGCCTTCCAGGGCCCCGTCTCAAGTCTCCCGAGCCTTCTACGGCTCCACCTCCCGAGCCTCCTTCGGCTCCGCCTCTCGAGCCTCCTACGACTCCTCCTCCGGAGCCTTCCAGGCCTCCGCCTCTAGAGCCTCCTACGGCGCCACCTTCCTCAGCTCCGCCTCCCGAGCCTCCTACGGCTCTGCCTCCTGAGCCTCTTACGGCTCCGCCCCCAGGGCCTCCTGAGCCTCTTACGGCTCTGCCTCCAGAGCCTCCTACGGCTCTGCCCCCAGAAACTCCAGAGCCTTCCAGGTCTCCGCTCCTAAAGCCTCCTACGGTGTCGCCTACCTCGGCTCCGCCTCCTGAGCCTCCCTCAGCTCCGCCTCAGAGGACCTCCTTGGCTCCGCCTCCTGAGCCTCCTACAGCTCTGCCTCCTGAGCCTCCTACGGCTCCGCCCCCAGGGCCTCCTGAGCCTCTTACGGCTCCACCTCCAGAGCCTCCTACGGCTCTGCCCCCAGAGACTCCAGAGCCTTCCAGGTCTCTGCTCCTAAAGCCTCCTACGGCTCCGCCTACCTCGGCTCTGCCTCCCGCGGCTCCACCGGCCTCCCCAGTGGCCACTCATCCTCCCAGGCTCCCTGAACCGGCCCTTGCCTTATGGCCAGCCCCCGGGCCACCTAAACCTCTCCCTGCCCGGTCAATACCTCCCAGGCTTCCTGACCCGGCCCCTGTCCTGTGGCCTCCTCCCAGGCCTCCTGACCCGGCCCCTGTCCTGTGGCCTCCTCCCAGGCCTCCTGACCCGGTCCCCGTCCTGTGGCCTCCTCCCAGGCCTCCTGACCCGGTCCCCGTCCTGTGGCCTCCTCCCAGGCCTCCTGACCCGGTCCCCGTCCTGTGGCCTCCTCCCAGGCCTCCTGACCCGGTCCCCGTCCTGTGGCCTCCTCCCAGGCCTCCTGACCCGGTCCCCGTCCTGTGGCCTCCTCCCAGGCCTCCTGACCCTGTTTCCGTCCTATGGCCTCCTCTCAGGCCTCCTGACCCTGTTCCAGTCCTGTGGCCTCCTCCCAGGCCTCCTGACCCAGTCCCTGTCCAGTGGCCTCCTCCCAGGTCCCCCAAACCTATCCTAGTCCTGTGGCCAGCTCCCAGACCTCCTGAACCCATCCTTGCCCTGTGGCCAGCTCCCAGACCACCTGAACCTGTCTGCCCCTCGTTGCCCTCCGGACTGCCTGTCTGCCCCTCGTTGCCCTCCGGACTGCCTATCTGCCCTTCGTTGCCCCCTTGGTCTGTCTGCCCACCACAAGCTCCCCCCTCTCTCCTTGGATGATTTTTTTTTGTGCCTTTTTTCTGAGGAGCGTCTGGAAGCCGCTCCTTTGAGGGGGGGCTATGTCACGTTCCCCTGTTGTCTGCCCCTGTGTTCTGTGTCTCACCAGTCTATTGTTTAGAACTACATTTCCCACAATCCACCTGCCGTCATCACTGCCATTTTGTGTCATTGTTCACACCTGTTTATCATTTGTAATCATCCTGTCCTTGTGTATTTATACCCTGGTTTTTTGTTCCGTCTTTGTCAATCGTTGAAATGTTGTTAGCCTGGTGTGTTTCCCCTGCCCGTGCTTTACTACACTCTAAAAAATAAAACATTGGGTCAACAAAAAAAAATATGTTAACCGTTTCCACTAGAATTTCTAAGTTAAGACTGCTGGCAGAATTACATTAATTCAAAGCAATGTTTTGAGTATGGTGAATTACCTTTTAGGCCACAATAAAACACATTTTTAAGTAACATGAACTTAAAACATTATGTTGAATCAACTTAATTACTTGCATTCATGTTGAAAATTATTAAGTTCATGTTACTTAAAAATGTGTTTTATTGTGGCCTAAAATCTTCTTCACCTTACTTAAAACATTATGTTGAATCAACTTACTTAATAATTTTCAACATGAATGCAAGTAATTAAGGTGAAGAAGATTAGTCCACAATAAAACACATTTCTGAACTGAGGCTAAGTTTTTATCAACTTAGCCTCCTGCGAAACACAGGCTATCGCAATGCAATGCCTCCTGAAGACATTTGGGTCTTTGATCAAGAGAGTTGGAGATTTTTGATGGGACAATAAGGACTTCAGAGAGGAATTCAATTTTTAAAATATAAACAGACAACATTAATGATCACTTTTTTCCACATGATATTCAGGCTTACCATATGCTGTGTCTGCTCTTCTGTCATGACCTTGAGAAAATTCTTTAGCCAAGCTGAGCTGGAATCCCCGTAGCTACAGAGCCTTGCTGTCTCTGTGAAGCAAGAAGCAGTTAAAATCAAATGATTACAACACAAGCTGAGGAACATAAGGATGGTGTGTGTGTTTGTTTGTTTGTTTGTTTGTTTGTTTGAGGATGCCTGAGGGAAAACAGCAAGAAGATGACAAACACCTTCTGAAAGGTTGCTATAGTAGGTTTATTTAGAGGCATGAGGGGGCTGTCAAAACCTGGCAACCAAACCGCAAAAAGAACAGAAATTCAGATTGTTTAAATTAACAGTAGCACTAAATCCTTAAAGGGATAGTTCACCCCAAAATGTAAATTCTGTCAGTAATTACTCTCCCTCATGTTGTTCCAACCCCGTTAGACTTTCGTTCTTCGGAACACAAATTAAGATATTTGTGATTAAATCTGAGAGCTGGATCACTCCTCCATAGGCTTCTAAGAGACTGAAACTTGCCAGCCCAGAAAAGTCATTAAAGACATCGTTAAAATAGTCCAAGTGACTACAGTGACTCAACCTTAAATTAATTAAGTGATGAGAATACTTATTGAGCGCAAAAAAAAAACAAACAAAAATAACGACTTTATTCAAGTATTCATTTCCTTCTCTGTCGGCTTCGAGATTTCACGTAGTGTAACAGCGTAGAAGTGCAGTAGATAGACAGTAAAAGAAAGCTCGGCACACAGACTGTAGGCCTACTGAAGGCCCTTGCACAGAGTCCGACATTTTCAGTAGCCTATACGTTTTTCGGATTCGAATTCGGTGGCTCTGAATTGTCAAAACACCACTCAAACACCATTCAAACTGCTATCTACAGATACGAAAAATGTAGAAAATCGAACCCGATCCAATTTTTTTTTAATGAGGGACTAAAGTTTCGGCGGTAGTGTGCAAGTGTGATTGACATAACGTCGTATTTATTTTTTAACGTGCAAAAATTTCAGCCGCGAATTTCGGACTCAGTGTGCAAGGGCCTTTAAGGACTTCCAGATTTCGGTATTCGGTTAGAGTAGGCTATCATCACAAACAGAATCCGGAGCGATTGCCATGTGTATTAATTAAGCATAAAATCACTTACCATTCACCACGCGCTTCAATGCGTTTCAGCTGTAGTCACTCGTCTGGCCTTGAACATGCGCGCACATGCGGGAAACTGTGGGCCGTTTACACGTCATCAAATTGTATTTTACATTAACAGAACTTAAATTTAAATTATTTTTTATTAACTGAAAATGTTAAACTCTGACAACTCATGATTGTATATTTAATCAATAGGCACAATTTGTGTGTCATCCAAGCTCAATAAGATAACAATTGCAAGTAAAAACTGTAACAGTATCTCAGAACTTGATTTTTTATTTCACAACAATATATATATATTTAAGTAATGACTAAAGGTCCTCTGAATTAGTTTTTAGAGTGTAGTTTTATGTTTGTTTCCCTATTGAGGGTTTTTCCTTTGTGTTTTGCGTGTTTGTTGATTTAATAAAGTAAGCCTGCATTTGGATCCGCTCTCCTCGTCTGCCTTCGCTGCCTTCATTTTGTAACAGCATTATTGGTTCAAAAGTCTTAAACTTATATTCTGTCCTCTGAGGAACACCAAAAACATCTGTAAATTGTAGCAACACCTCCTCCTCAGCCCTTCAGATGAGGCTCATGTTCATAACAATAACCTGGGGGAGTAGATTCATTTAAACTTATATATTCATCTGGTTTAAGCCAAGCTTCAGGATAACAGAGTGCATCCAAATTCTGATCTGTATTAATTTAATTAACAATTAATGTTTAGTAGCCCTACCTTGATAGTTATCGCAAATGTTTTTTCTTCCAATTTTGATCTTGATCAAATTTTTTCTAAATTATTAATGAGAGTTTGTTAGTTTGGGGAACAGACATTGTCTCTATGTGATATCTAGGTGATACTGTCTCTATGTGTTGTAGTTTATGTGAACTATGTGATGTCTTAAGGGGGCTAACAGACATTCAGTTTAACCAGTTTGTCTGCTTCCTGACCTGGGCCACAGTTATTTAAATTTTATAATTATTAAGACTATGAGCCAAATTACTAGAGAGGAGAGTGGCACCATTCCTGGAGGGATGGAGTCTGTCTCTCTTTAGCAGGTCAGGTCTAACCCAAAAGCTCATCCAATTGTCTATAAATCCTATGCTATTCTCCAGACACCATTTAGATATCCAGCCATTCAGTGACACTAATCTACTATAAACCTTGTCACCACGATGAGCAGGGAAGGGCCAGAGCATATTACAGTGTCTGACATAATTTTTGCAAGTTCACACATGTCTTTAACATGATCTCTAGTGATCTCCGACTGGCAAAGCCAGACATCATTATTGCCCGAGCCTCCAAAATGCATTTAACAATGTTGGCTGGAGTCTCTATTTCCACGTTATCACATCCTTATAATAGAATCACCTATTATTAGGGCTCTTTCAACATGATAATCAGTGAGTGCATCACTGAGTGGGGAGAATAATTTGGAAACCCTAACAGGAACTGGAGAGCGGTGTCGATCATCACCCAAATGCTCTGCACACACATGGTTGGTGAACCCACCAGCCACCCCAAAAGTGCCATTGCGCCCTCTGTCGTTGATCAAGGTCCCCTTCGAGAGAGAATTGGCATGGACGTAGTCGGGCCATTAGAGCGGACTGCATGCGGCCATCGCTTTGTATTATTTCTGGTGAATTATTTTGGATTATTTTGAATTATTCTGGAGTCATTTTTGCAGTAATTGCATGCTTTCATTCCATTGGTAAATTACCCTCAGTTTTTCCTGTTGAATGCATATTTTCTCTAAATGCATGCTCGTATTCATTTCAATGCAAATATACTAAACTAACATTGATTGGTGCAACCAGAGACCACCTTCCAGTATGATAAGAGCGATATCTGCATCGTATTTTTCATAGATAATTTTAATATTATTTCACTTTGTATCACTTTGGACAATTAAAGCAATTGTTTCTATCAGGAGAATATGCTGTTTTTGTGTTCCGTTTGTGTTTCATGATGTTACAAGCAAAAGTCAAAAAAAGATATCTGTTTACAGATTATTAACTCTAAGTCTGTTTTCTCAGGGCTTTTACTTGATATTAATTTGATATGTGGTTGAAACATTATCTGTTGTATTCTACTCGCAAACTCTCCCATCTGCACAATGATTTGACGGAATTAGAACACTTCTAATTTGTCCAAAAAATTTTAAACACCTAATAAAAGTTGGTTATATTGCCTACTGTATATGCATTGTGAAGTCTTTAAAAAAACAACCATTTAGTGTTCTCAAAGCGAGGTATATTAATTATTTATTATTGAAATATATTGATGACTTCTTTTTGTCAAAAGGAATGTAAAAAACAGTTCCTAGTAGTGTAGTGCCCGCAAAGGGCAGAAAAATGCAATGATTGTTCCTCATCTGAATTAAATGGATGAGGGAAGAAGACCTGAAGGTGAACCACCTGTGCTTTGTTTGGACCTTGGGTACATCTCCTTTCCTGGTTTTGACAGTGGCTCTTGAAAGACCGGGGCCAAACTCTACACATTTACAGAAATATTCATGTATGGGGCAGTTTACTGGGTCCTTGCCATGTAAAAGACACCAATCAGTGAACACCTTCCATTTCAGTGCATAGAGGCGTCTCATGGACGGTGCTCTGGCTTATAAAATGGTGTTCATGACAAAGTTCTGGTGTGTGTAGGGCACCCCGTTCAGGGGCCACACATGCAGGTTCCACAGCTGGGGCTGGGGATGCCAGACTCGTGCCTGAGAGGAGATCCCTCCTCAGTGGTATTTCCCATGGTGAGCAAACTTTTTGGCACAACTAATAGAACCGTTTCCTTGTCCTCTTGGACTTTGCATATGACAGAGTGAATAAGGCATACCGGGGTAAACTTATATTTGTGTTTCGCTGGCCATTTGTGTGCCATTGCATCCTGTTCCCAGCGGGGCTTGGAACTTCGAATAACAGAGGGGACAGTGGGCATTCTCCACTGAGGCAAATAGATTGATTTCTGCCAAATCCTCAGTACAAATTGAGGATGAAGTCTCCGATCGCCTGGTATCACCCCTTAGCGTGACATTAGGCCCACGCCATAATTCAAGCAGCCTGAGACCTATGTCACTCTCAGGGAGAGATGATTGTCGCTTCATAGGGGGAGGCGACATGTCAGTCTCAACAGTGGCGGTGAATGAATTCCACCTTGGCTGTTAATATATGCCACAACTGTCATGTTGTCTGAGCAAAGCAGGACATGACAGTTCGCTATTTTCTGACTGAAAGCCTTTAAGGCTAAAATTACAGCCTATAGTTTTATGTGGTTGATGTGCCATGCCCTTCTCGCACCTGTTTCCAAGTGCTGAAAGTCAGGTGTTCATTGCACACCGCCCCCCAACCTGTGTTGGAAGCATCCATGGTCATCACTTACCACCTGACAACTTGGGACTTCGAGTACCAGAGGGGACAGTGGGTATTCTCCACTGAGGCAAATAGATACATTTCTGCTCTGCCAGATATTTCCCAAATCCTCAATAAAGTTTGAGGGTGAAGTCTCCTGAATTCCATCTTGGCGGTTTATATATGACACAACTGTCATGTTGTCTGAGCGAACCAGGACATGACAGTTTGATATTTCTGACTGAAAAGCCTTTAAGTCTGTAGCGGTGCCAAGCTCTTTGAATATCTCTGGATCTAAGCTGTGCTTGTACATTTGCCTGAGGAGCTTGTCTTGAAATTCCTGGAGCACCACCATTATGTGGAATGCTGATCCAGCTTGTTCTGCTGCTGAGTAAGATTTTCCCGCCAGTGTGGATGTTTGTCAACACAGTTTGGAAGGATGTACCTGTTACTCGCTGGGCAGAAGTGTGCCGCTACTGCCTCCGCCACAGGGGGTAATTGGGCATAACAGTTTTTTCCCCGTGATCCACATTAAAGAGGATGGCTTCACTGCACGAGCACGCCATATAAGGTCGTGTGGCAGGACTTGGATAGTTCGTTATGAACTTCGGGGAAGAACTGTGCAGATTTGCGGGACTCTGCCTTTTGACTGCTGAAACCATTCATCGAGGTGAGACTGTTCAGGTTCCTCTGGGGGAGACCACTTAGGGTGAAGCTCTTCGACCGCCCTTGTAGGGACGCGGGGCATCTCCCTGTCAGTGGCACATGCACGTTTCTTGCCCTCACTGCGGGAGGGGCTGCAGCATCATATCTGATGCAGCGAGAGACATAATGACATCGTCATTATTATCCCCAGCATCAGAACCACTGCACGAGACGAGGCTGTCTGCTCTTTTAGAAGGAAAACATGCACTTCGGAGAGATAAAGTTGGGGATTTTAAACAATAAAGGGAATGAGAGCAATATACCGTATATACCCGAATATAAGACAAGGTTTTTGTCCTAAAAATAGGCTGAAAAATGGGGGGTCGTCTTATATTCGCGATATAGACAAAATCACGGGGGGAAAGGGAGAAAGCAGGGGGAAACTGTAGAGGGCGCAACACGATAGGCTAATTAGTGACAGTGTTATGAATTAAATAAACAGTAAAGTGCCGCCATGGAGAGATCAAGAGATCATCTTGAGAAACGCGCTTCAAAAGTTGGTCAAATAAACCAACACGTTCAAAACAGTTATGACACCAACTTTAAACTTATAGTCTAATAATTGCAAAGCTGGCAAAAAATTTGGAGTCACAGAATGCAACGTTCGAAGGTGGCGAGCACAAAAAGAACGTCTAAAAAATACCAACAGCCAAAGGAAAGCTTTCTGTGGACCTCAAAGTGGCAAGTTTGCAGAACTTGATGATAGAATCTATGAATATGTGATAGAAAAACGTTAGGAGAGAAATCATTCGGCTGAGGGCTCCGGAGATGACACTGCGCTGACACTGCGTCGTAGAATAAGTCTGGCCCAGCGCCTGCCCTCAGACTTCGAGGAGAAGTTGCTGTCTTTTCAGCGATATGTGCTTAAACTGAGGAAAACTCACTCATACCCCCTGGATCAGATAGGGAATGCTGACCAAACACCAGTGTTTTTTGACATGCCAACATCTGTCACTGTTGCCAAGAAAGGGGACAAATCAGTTATTGTGCGATCTACTGGAAATGAAAAAAAAAACAAATCACTGTAATGTTGGCGTGTCTCGCTGATGGAACCAAACTCCCCCCATATGTGATTTTGAAACACAAGTCTATGCCAAAGGAGACGATGCCAGCTAGCATTATCGTACGTGCCCAGGAAAAGGGCAGGATGGACACTGACCTGGTAGTGGACTGGCTCAAGGTAGTGTGGGGCAGGCGCGGTGCGCTTCATAAGAAGAGAAATACGCTCGTTTTGGATGCATTCCGCGGTCACTTGACGGAGCCCGTCAAAACTCAGTTGCGGAAAATGAACGGCGATCTAGTGATCATACCGGGGGGCATGACAAGCCAGCTACAGGTATTGGATGTAGTCGTCAACAAGCCATTCAAGGATAATCTGCGCAAGAGGTAGACTGAGGTACACTGAGTGACTCCTGTCAGGCGATCACTCACTGACGCCTAATGGAAAACTTAAGAAGCCAGCAGTGCATCTGCTCTGTACTTGGATCCTCCAAGCATGGGATGCCATAAGCCAGGAGAGCGTCATTCATGGATTTAAGAAATGCTGCATATCAAATGCCCTTGATGGGAGCGAGGATGACATTCTGTGGGAGGGGCTCGTGGAGCATCATGATAGTGATGACAGCGAGAGTGAGCATAGCGAGGCAGGGGATCTCTGTGAGGAATAGGCCTAGTTTAATGTGCAGCATAAAGGCCCATTTGCACTGCTGTTCTTATTGCAACACCACAGTTTGGTTTGTTTCAAGACTTTAATGTCAGATGTGTTTGATTAAAAGCATATGGTTATTTTCTATTTATCTTCACAGTACGACAATTACATCATACATAGGCCTACATAATTATTGCATTTTTGTGAAAAGGTTATTCATTTTTGTCGCTCATTCATTAATTTCTGAACTCATTGACAGAGTGCACTTTATTTTGTGACAAATTAATCCAAATATTTAATGAATGGTGTTAAAATGTTTTTTCCAATGAATTATCACTAGAATTTTCAAATAAAATTATTTTCTGTTGAAAACCAGATTTTTTCCACAAAAATCTATTTTTTTCCCCCAAAATAAGTCTGGAAAATGGGGGGGTCGTCTTATATTCAGTGTTGTCTTATATTTGGGTATATACGGTAATAGGCGTACTGTTTATGTTAAATATTTATTGAATAGCCTAATTAGGCTATTTGATACTTAGAGAGAATTACTGCCTCCTGAAAATGTATCGCATCTATTGTATTGAATCCATTATAAGTCGCATTGGATAAAAGCATCTGCTAAATGGATAAATGTAAATGTAGAATATGTGTTTAGCAGACAAAGTGAGTGTATTTTTGCATTGAAATTTATATGAGAATGCAGTTAGTGAAATATGCTTTCAAAAGGCTTTGTGGGTGTATTTAGCAGCAATCCGTAGTGAAATTGTCAGTGTTACATATGGAGATAATTTATTTTATTTTCATAAATATAATAATAAATATCTGGTTACACTTTACAATAAGGCTCTATTTGTTAACATTATTTAACAACATTAGTTAACATAAACTAACAATGAACAACACGTTTACAGCATTTATTATTCATGGTTAATTTTAGTGCATTAACTAATGCAAAGGAATAGACCTTATTTTAAGTGCTACCAAAAATCTTTTCATATTTGAAAAAGAAACACTTTTAGTATTTTCATGATTTTATATTATGTATATTTATTTTATGTATATGTATATATAGATAGGAGATCATTTATTTTATTTTCATATATGAAAATGAAACCGTTTAAGTGTTTTAATGATGTTGAATTATGGATTTATTACTTACCAACGGTTTGAGGACATGATGTGAAGTGAAATTCTAAAGAAAATACATGATATATTTTTATTACCAATGGTTTTAGGACATGATCCATTCTAAAGATTAGCATTTTTCCTGTGTACAATTTAGCATTTTTCTAAATTCTAAAGGTGGGTATTTAATGACTTAACTACATTGAACAATTAAACAAAATGAGAAAAATCTCGATTAGCATATTGTAACATTATGCTAATCAAGATTTTACTCATTTTGTTCATTGTTCAATGTTGGAGGTCATTAAATACACACCTGATTATTTAACTTTATTGATTGTCATTTTAAAATGTATTCTTTATACAGAACATAATACAACAAAGAATTTCTGAACCACAAGAAATATAATATTTACACACCTTTCAGTCAATATGTACACCAATATGTATATATATATACTGGTGTATGTGGTGTGTGTGTATATATATATATATATATATATATATATATATATATATATATATATATATATATATATATATATATATATAGACAGTTGAAGTATCAGAAGTGTACATACACTTAGGTTGAAGACATTACAACTCTTTTTTTTAACCATGCCACAGATTTAATATTAGCAATCTATAGTTTTGGCAAGTAATTTAGAACATCTACTTTGTGCGTGACATGAGTCATTTTTCCAATAATTGTTTAGAGACAGATTGTTTCACTTTTAATAGACTATATCACAATTCCAGAAGGTCAGAAGTCATTATACACTTTATACAAGTTAACTGTACCTTTAAGCAGCTTGGAAAATTCCAGAAAATTATGTCAAGCCTTTTGACTATTAGCCAATTAGGCTCTGATAGGAGGTGTAATGAATTGTAGGTGTACCTTTGGATGTATGTTATGGCCTCGTTGCTTTACATCTTGGAAAAATCAAAAGAAATCAGCCAAGACCTAAGAAAAAAATTGTGGACCTCCACAAGTCTGGTTCATCATTGGGAGCAATTTCCAAATGCGTTTTCCATGTTCATCTGTATAAACAATAGCATGTAAATATAAACACCATGGGACCACGCAGCCTACTCATACTGCTCAGGAAGGAGACGCATTCTGTCTCCTAGAGATAAATGTAGTTTGGTGCTAAAAGTGCAAATCAATCCCAGAACAACAGCAAAGGACCTTGTGAAGATGCTGGAGGAAATAGGTAGACAAGTATCTATATCCACAGTAAAAGATGTCCTATATCAACATAACCTGAACGGCTACTCAGCAAGGAAGAAGCCACTGCACCAAAACCACCATAAATAAGCCAGGCTACAGTTTGCAAGTGCACATGGTGACAAAGATCTTACTTTTTGGACAAATGTACTCTGGTCTTATGAAACAAATTTGAACTGTTTGGCCATAATAACCATCATTATGTTTGGAGGAAAAAGGGTGAGGCTTGCAAGCCGAAGAACACCATCCCAAATGTGAAGCATGGGGGTGGCAGCATCATGTTGTGGGGGTGCTTTGCTGCAGGAGGGACTGGTACACTTCACAAACTAGATGGCATCATGAGGAAAGAAAATTATGTGGATATATTGAAGCAGCAGCTCAAGACATCAGCCAGGAAGTTAAAGCTTGGCCGCAAATATGTCTTCCAAATGGACAATGACCCCAAGCATACCTCCAAAGTTGTGGCAAAATGGCTTAAGGACAACAAAGTCAAGGTATTGGAGTGGCCATCACAAAACCCTGACCTCAATCCGATAGAAAATTTGTGGGCTGAACTGAAAAAGCATGTGCGAGCAAGGAGGCCTACAAACCTGACTCAGTTACACCAGTTCTGTCTGGAGGAATGGGACATTCCAGCAAATTATTGTGAGAAACTTGTGGAATATAAAAGCAATGCAACCAAATATCAGAAACTTCTGACCCACTGAGAATGTTATGAAAGAAATAAAAGTTTAAATAAATAATTCTCTCTATTGTTCTGACATTTCACATTTTTAAAATAAAGTAGTGATCCTAACTGACCTAAGACAGGGAATGTGTTCTGATTAAATGTCAAGAATTGTGAAAAACTGAGTTTAAAAGTATTTGGCTAAGGTTTATGTAAACTTCTAACTTCAACTGTATTTATGTATGTATGTATATATATATATATATATATATATATATATATATATATATATATATATATATATATATATATCCAATCAGCCATAACATTACAACCACCTGCCTAATATTCTAAGGTAACTCAGATACACACTCTGTGTTGGACATTTATTGAGGTAGCAGCCAGGTATAAAGTGACAATGAATTAAAGTGCAACTCTGGACATGTGCAAATGTTGGATGGTGTACAGGTGTGTGAGTCAGCAGAGTGAACAGCAGTGGACTGAGCACACAGCTCTGGGAGGCCCCAGTGCTCAGTGTGGTGGTGGTGGTGGTGGAGATGCTGTTCCCGATCCGGACTGGCTGAGGTCTCCCAGTCAGGAAGTCCAGGATCCAGTTGCAGAGGGAGGTGTCCAGGCCCAGTAGGTTCAGCTTTCCAATCAGGTGCTGAGGAATGATTGTGTTGAATGCTGAACTGAAGTCTATGAAGAGCATTCAAACATATGAGTCCTTTTTATCTAGGTGGGTGAGGGCCAGATGGAGGGTGATGGAGATGGCATCATCTGTTGAACGGTTGGGACGATACGCAAATTGCAGTGGGTCTACTGAGGGGGGCAGCTGGGTCTTAATGTGCCTCATGACGAGCCTCTCGAAGCACTTCATGATGATGGGTATGAATGCAACGGGATGGTAGTCATTGAGGCAGGACACTGAAGACTTCTTTGGCATGGGGACAATGGTGGTGGCCTTGAAGCACGTTGGAACGACGGCGCTGCTCAGAGAGATGTTGAAGATGTCGGTAAGAACATCTGCCAGCTGGTCTGCACATCCAATGAGAACTCGGCCAGGAATGTTGTCTGGTCCAGCAGCCTTCTGTGGATTGACTCTACATAGAGTTTTCCTCACATCGGCCATGGTAAGACAGAGCAGTGCAGGTGAGAGTACCTTTAGGTGTCTGAGAGGAAGAGACGAGTATGATGAGCCGATTTTCATGAACGGCAGCAAGTCATTGACTTTTTTTTATTTTTCTCTCTCTAATTTTAATGTATACAGTTTTCTGTAATAATAATGCCATCACTTATTTGTTTCAAACTTATACACAAATAACTTGATTGGATTATTAATTAATGTATCTGTTTAATGTATCCAATATTGACACCATTTAATGCATCATTAAATAAATTATCAGTAATTGTTATTATTATTTTTAGCCTTGTTGGTTAAAAAGTAAAATAATGAAAATTAAAATGTAGCTATAAGCATTTATTTATTTTTTTTTAAGGTGCAATTTTGTGATTGTTCTGCAGAAATCTATGTCCTTACAATGCTCTAAAGGTCAAAGTATACTTCAGGTGGGCGCGTTGAGGATTGCTCCGCGCACAGAATGTGTGACGAAAATTGCGTCATCAGCACGCGGTCCTCGGCTGTGCGTGTTGTTTGCGCTAGCCATTGAGTGTAGTAACAGAATGTCACAAAGCAGTTTAATGTAACGCATTCCTGTTCACTCTCGGTAAATAATAAAACGAGCCAACCGCTTTCGGTTTATCTGGGGAGACCATAATTTAAATCTAAAATACGCTCGCTTTGTCTGCTGAACGCAGAGGTAGTAAAATCGCAACATCGCATGTCATTGTTTGGCAGGGGTGGAACATAAGAATAAAAATGTATTATACAGGCACACGGTTCTAGCTGAGCTAATGATAGTTCCCAACATGTAGTCCAGATCATTGCTTGTATTGACTGAAAACCTGATGCACGTAACCAACTAGGCTAAAAAAAAAATTTTTTAAAAATAGTTTACACAGCGGTTGTTGATTTGTACGATTTCAAAGAAAAAGTCAACTTCAGCATGATATACTTTAGTTTACACCCAGATCGTTCTTCCAGTGATTGGCTGTGCACAACGGTTCAAAATGCTTATGAAAGAAAACGACAGAGATCAAAGTCCTCGTTTAAGATTAAACATACAGGAAACCCAACAGGCGAACACACATGAACATAGTAAGGTAAAACAGAGTGTGTAGGCCTAAAGCATGTGCAGATGTTTGCTTCTTCATTTTTAATTCTTAACATTTGTGCTTATAATGATAAGTGGATATCATTGACAAATTAATACAACTTTGCTAATGTTCGTTGTAGAAACAGGAACAACAAGGACTTTCAGGGAACTTTTGTCAAACGTTTGTTCCAGCACGCAGGTATGACGCGCTGTCAGAATTTGTTTGTTGGCGTCTGTTTATATTTGAGTCACATCAGTGGATCACAGGTAAATATACATATGCTAAAATTACATTATTATTAAGACATGTTCAATATTTAAAGTGTACTGTTATAGCTGCGTTTCTTTCATTTTCGCAAACTGGCTCTCAAAATCCATCGAGACTGTAATTGAATCCCTATGGCAGGTTTCCCAAAAGCATGCTGCAGGTACAAGAGTTTTGGACCACTATCAAGGGCGTAGCAGCTCTTTAAAAGTGTGATTTTGTCCCCGTACTTTTCCAAGCTAAACCCATAATTAGTCCAAATGGTTAATTTGCATACAGTATTATTTTCGTTTTGTTACTTTGGGCTGATTGAGCGATCATCCAGCTGAGTTTCATGAGCCGGAAACAGCCCTTACATAAGAGTCCATCAGTCAGACTGTCTAATCAATGCGGCTCCATTCATTTAAGTTGCTTTCAACAATGCTCATCTAACCATGTTTTTATCGGCATTGATGTTGATCTAAATTAATAATCTAGAGATTCGGAACACACAAATGAGAGTTATTTATCTGCATATAATTCTTGATTGGCAGCATTACGTGACATGCACTGCAGAAAAACAAATCAGGATAATCCTTCTTGATTTTTAGGAGTTTATATCAGCGCATGAGTCTTCATTAAGTGATGCTTTTTACATGATGTTTGTGATGTAATAGTTTAATCAGTTGTTTTTGTCAGTTTAAGCAGATTACTAGATCTGTTTTAAATATGTAAAGCTATTTACAATATCAGCTCCTGTATTTTACCTCTATGATGGTGTGCAGTCAACAAACGGTAGGGAAAAAGATAGATCTGTGTTCTCAGAACACTTAGAGATTTTACTGAAGTGAATAGATATGTAGACACACTTTTTTATATATGAAAATGTTTGGATGTTATTGAAACTCATAATAATTCTAAGACTATTATTGTTGTCTTTGATCAGTCATGCTCATCAGCTCACAAACTGTAGGGAAATGATAGATTTGCCTTGTTCTTATGATGCTTAAAACCTCTACTAAAGCATCTTTGTAGGACTGTAGACAAACACATTTTAAAGGATTAACATGTTCTTTTGATCATTGATTCAGTGACTAACTAATTTCACACAAGACACTCCTGGCATCAGCAGTAATGGTCACTGAATCATTAAATGGATCTGAACGAATTTTGGTGAACGTGGTCAAAACACTCGAGCCACTTGGATACATTTAAATCTCACAATGCACAGAGTAAAAAATAAAATTGTGCACATGCACAGTTGTCATTATTATAATTGATTAAATAATTTATTCAGGACTTTTAAAAATGTGGGGTGACAAATACATTTTAAAAAGTACAAATGTAATTTCTTTTAATGTTATGAACTTGCATGTGAAATAATCACTGTTTGAAATTTAATGTCAACTAAATATTTGAACAAATTATTGAGTTGAAACCTAAAAAATAAGAAGAATTAAATAAACATCAATAAAACCCTTGTATCATGAAAAAGCTCAGTGTCATGCCAGTGCAGTGTGATCTGCAGATCCAATTTACCTCTGTGGGTGACAGAGGTAAATGTTTCAAATGAGGCTTATTTCTCTAAATGAAAATTATCTTTTTTTATCTCATTAGTTAGGGATTTTGGAACATCTATAACCACTGCAGTATATATCGATCTTTATAACACTTCTGATTTTGGCAGTAGTACTCTCCCATTTAAGGATAAATCCCTTACTAACCAGGAGTTAAAGTAAAAATTTTAATCCCAGGATAAAAAATTTGATCCTTTATTGGTATATCATAGAGTTTGTTATGGAAATCCTAGATGTGACCCAGGTAGGCCTATCATAATCTGGACTTGAACAGGAAGGTTACGTCATACCCTGACTCAAACAGGGTTGATTACAACTCAGACTTTAATCGAGAACTTGGCAACGTCCTGCCATGGATTACTGGCTCGAACTTGAACCGAGATCCTGTATTATTCTTCCTGAACAACAATATGCTCACTTTGTTCTTATATGAGAATCTTGTATATTCTATCTGCTATTTCTGTTGAACAGCAATAACATTTTACTTAATGTCCTTCGTTAGATCAGTAGCGGTTCTAGCTTGTTTGGCACCCTGGGTGAAACACGCTTCAACACGCCCCCAAAGTTGTTGCCGTGGAAAATTATAAAATTCCACTAAATAAATAAATGCATGAAAATAATAATAATTTCAGGGATCCAAACTCCTCACCTTTCGGATGAAATTCCCTGTTTTGAAACCACAATCGGTCACTTTTGTTATTGTGAAGAGCAATGATTAATGTGCAAACGTGAGTGATATTTATACGCGTTTATACGCTTTCTCATGACTCACGTCGGTGCTGCAGAATACATTGAAGTCTATGAAGTGACGTCACTTTACAGCAAAGTGTTTTACACACGTTTTTGCTTCATTAATAATGTCTTTGTGAGAACTAAGCAACAAGAAATATTTAAAAACTGTCCATATTTGTGAAGAGACATTGAATGTCTCTTAATTTATTTTAATTAAATATTACCTTATCATTTATGAATATCAGAGACCCCAGTTATTATCATATTTTAATAGTTTTTGTTTTTTGTAATATTGTGTTTTTCATATGTCGTGTTTTAGTGGCATCCGCTGTCATTGCGGGGGGAAAAAAACATTCATCTGCTTCATGTGGTGTCTGTGTTATTCATCTGTTCTCTTCATAAATAAAGAAATGCATAATCTGCTATATGCTCGTCCTGTAAATTCATGATTAAAAATGAAAATGTGAACTGCTGTCTTCAAGTTCTCCAGGGGGAGGCTCACTTTCACCAAATTTGAAAACCCCTGGTCTATAGTATCACATGCTTTAGAATTATCTATAAAAAAATAATATAACTATTATCATTATTAGAAAGTTGATGTCTATCTTCTAAATCTTAGATCAATCAAATATTATTACCTATGTATCTTCCATGTATATAGCCTGATTGACAATCATCCATAATTTTATCTAGAACTAATTTTAATATTTCTGCAAATATTAAAGAAAGCAATCTGGTATCTAGTATTACTAATTCCTTCTTTTCTTATTTGCCACGCTAATACTTTTCCAATATTATTCCCATGCTCACAATATTCTGTCATGATCTGAGAAGCACATTTTCTGCTTCTTTGGATGTCAAAATATTATATTCAAATTGTTTGGATTGCAATTGTTGAAATAGCTGAGCATCTTTTGGTATTAAAATGTTCTCTTTCCATTGTTAAAATTTCTTTTTCGAGTAATTGTAACCTATTTTGATATAGTTTTTTCTTACTGGAGGAATAATTTATGATTTGGCCCCGTAAGAATGCTTTCATAACCTCCCAAATTATCCCCGAAGAAGCTGAATTCCTGTTTGAAATCATAAACTTGTCTATATTATTATTTATGAAGCCCAACGCTTCATAACTGTTCAATAAATGGTTGCTAAAAGCTTAAGCCAAAGCTTACAATTTGGCAATTCCGAAGAATGTTGCACTGCAGTAAGTAAAGGGGCATGATCTGACAATATTCTTTGTAGATAGTCACATAATTCAATCAAATATTCCTTTGCTTTTGAAATGAAAAAATTGTCAATTCTGGAGTAATTATTATGCCTACGTGAGTAGAAAGAATATTCTTAATTTGTTATTCTTTTATTTATCTCCATATATCGGTTAAATTAAAACATGAAAGTTTGTAATTCAAAGCTATGGCAGCTTGACTTAATGCTGACACTTTGGTAGATGACCTGTCTAGTACTGGGCCCATGACTACATTAAAGTCCCCTCCAATTATTAGTTCTCCAATAGGATATGCAAATTTGAAAAATAGACTATGAATGAAATCAGCACCCCCCATTTCAGGATGGTATATATTTACTAAAGTTATATATTGCATAGCAATTATTCCTCTTAAAATAATATATCTATCGAATTTGTCTTTATCAATAGATTCCATTTGAAAGGGTATATTATTGTCAATAAGTATAACCACCCCTCTGGATTGTGATGTAAAGGAAGAAAAGAACGCCTAAGACCACTGCTTTTTAAGATTTTGATGTTCAGAATCAGTGTGTGTTTCTTGTAGCAAAACAATTCCAATGTTATGTTTTCTAAGGTATAGAATGACTTTTTTCCTTTTAAGTCTTTGATTTAACCCATTGACATTCCTTGTAACATTCTTACAATTCAGTGTACCTGACATTAACTATAGATTAGTTGTTATATTTGCATCTAGGGGCATCTTAGGATATTATCTCTAAATGGCAACAAAATTAAATAACTATAATGTGTTGTGTCCACCCCCCAACTCCCACCACTTCCCCAAATAAAGTGTGAAACTTTGAACCCACATGACTCATTGTGCACTGCAGCATGCAGTCGGACTTGACTTCCTCTTCCTTATCCAATCTAACTAGCTCCCAAGTACTGTCAAACCCATCAAATTTTTTATTTATATTATGTACTTTCAAGAAAACATATTATTTACAAAATATGAACAAACCTAGTAACAATCCCGGCATTCACACATTTCCGTAAACAATTTAACAGTCAAGGTAAGAAGCCGATCAAAGTCCAAAATATGATCTTGTTTTTCTCAAACCGGATTTTAAATATATAATTCACCCTTGACATAATTGTGCTCTTTCAAAAGAAAAACCACCCTTTTACTTTGGTGCAGTTATTTTTGCATGGTTTTTTGGTGATTACTTTAGTAGAATTTACTATGGATCCCCGGAATTCTTTGATATGCCATTTGCTGGTGTCTTATCCGGCAGTCAAGTGTCAATGATGTTGTCGAAGATAAGTCTCTGCTGATGCTTTGGAGTTGAAGGATCTTTGTCCCTCCGGCAGTTGAATCCTCAACGTTGTGGGATGAAACATCGCATAAGTGACTTCATTATTGCGTAGAAGTATTTTGAGCGTGCAGAATTTTTGTCGTTTTCTGAACAAGGTCGATGACATGTCACGAAATATCATGATACTAGAGTTGCAATAGGTGAGCTTGCCCTTTTCTCTAGCCGCATTGAGGACCTTAAGTGTGTCTCCATACTGAAGAAGACGAATCAGAATAGCCCATGGCTTGCCATTTTCTGCTGGTCGTCGTTGCAAAGTGCGATGAGCTCTTTCAATTTCGTAGATCTCGTCCTCCTTCCCCCGAAATCTTAGGCAGCCATTCCTTCAAAAAATCCACCTGGTTTCTAACTTCCACCCCCTCTGGGAAACCAACAAGACGTAAATTCTGATGGTGAGATTGATTTTCGAGTTCATCTATCAATCTCCACTTTCACATTCTTTTGTTTTTGGCAATTTTCATTCTTCGTGCATATCACCACCTACTGGGTGGGAGGAGCCTTAAATATTGATCTGTTTCTCATCCACACCTATCACATTGCTTCTGAAGATATAGATTTAACCACTGGAGTCTTCTGGAATACTTTTATGCTGCATTGATGTGTGTTTTTGACTTGCATTATGAGGGCATACAGAGCTGAAATATTCTTCTAAAAATCTTTGTTTATGCTCTGCAGAAGAAAGGAGAGGAATTTCTTTTTTGGGTGAACTATCCCTTGAATCCCTGTGACATAGCTGGAAGCAATTTTCAGTGTTCCAATATTTATTGAAAGACATTGAAAAGAATTTCTGAAAAATCATATTGGAATCTCTTTTAAAACGTTAACCCATCATTGCCTGGTGATTTATTGTTTAATTTGTCAATACCCTTATGTATTTCTTCCAATGTAATGTCTTGATCACAAAAATCTTTAGATTCCTCATCTATAACTGTGGCATTTTCCTTATATGAATAAGAACATTCTCTTAACATTCTGTCAATGGAATATATCATTTTCCATAACATTTTGTAATTAAACCTGATGTGAGAGAATTATTAATATACATTTTCCTTAAATTCAGCATTTGTCTTTTCTAGATTAAATACATAAACTATCGTTGTATTGTACTCCTGAAATGTTTCTCATGATCTTAAAAATCTTTTGATCTGAAGGCGTATGCTTAAATGTTTGAAATGAGTTTTGTAGACAAAAATATAATTGTGCCACCATATTATATTATGAAAATTATATATTGTATTATATTATATATATATATATATATATAAAGCAGCCAATAAGTGTCCCACATAGATGGGAGCTCCTTCAATACTTTTTAAAAAGCATCCCAGGGTGAAACCTCAAGAAGCTGCTTGAGAAAATGTCTTGAAGATGCTAAAATATAACAGTTTTGATTTATTTTGGATTTGGTTTAGCCACAACATAATTCCCATGTTTCCATTTCTATTATTCCATAGTTGTGATGACTTTACTATTATTCTAAAATGTGAAAAATAAAAATAAAGAATGAGTAAGTGACCCTAAACTTTTGAACAGTAGTGTATATATAGAAATATTTGAAATTATTTTCCCCTCTAACCATTTTCTTGATCTTATAAATGCCCCTTTTGCTTTATTTACATAAATCTGATCTAACTCATACATCCTTATTTTGATCCAATATATTTAGCTTTTCATAAATATCTATTATGTTTCTGATTAAAGTATTTTCTCATGATAGTTAGTTTCTTAAAATTTCCCAATGCATTCCATATAGGTTAGAGACTATGGCTTTGCTCTAAAAATTATAAAGATAAGAAGTTAAACTTTTTGTTTTTAAAGTGATCATCTTCAAGAAGTGCATTCTTTAATTTCTTGTAATTAAAATCTATCAGGTTAATTAATACATAACTCTATGGTCACTAAGTACAGCAGGCACGATATCAATTTCTTGAACTTTATCCCCAAGATAAAGTGAAAGCAAAAAGTCAAGCCTAGATTGCCTGGATCCATCCTTGTTGCTCCAAGGGAATTTAATTAATACTTTTTTAGGGTTGAAGGATCTCCATTCATTATGACAATGTAAATGAGTGCATAAGTTATATACTGTATATATCAGTGTATTGGTTTGACTGCAAAACTGTAAAGGTAGACAGTCTAATGTGGGGTCATTCATTGTGTTCTAAACTCCAAGTATTAATTTAGCATCAGTAAATATTTGTATGCTTGTATTTCTTCATCAGTAATGGTCTGTTCTCCAAATAATCATTATTTCCATATTTCCCAAAATTTCGATATTATCCTCACTTTCTGCTGCCAAAATCAGCCATCTTCCAAATGCATGAGCTTTACTTCATGGAATATTTCCTTTAAATTTTCCTTTCAACATTGCAATCTCTGCTGATTTGTTACTCCCATGTGATAACCAAATGTTGTTGCCCCATTGATTACACCAAAATGTATGGTCAGACACTGACCATGTTTACACGAACACAAGAAAGCGGCTTATTGCGAGAATGTGGCGTTCCAGCTACAAGCACTTGCATTCCTCAGGTACCATGTTTTTGTAAATAACAAACATGGTACCTGAGGAAGACTTCACTGTTTTATTCCCCTTTGCTTCGCATTATTTCCAGACCATTTTGGAAAACCGTTTTCTTAAGTGCATGCAACCGTGGTCACTGCTGCGTGAGTTTCTGAAGTAAAAATCAGCCTTGAAACTCTTTAGAAAAAAAATAAAACTACCTTTCTTTTAAAAAAAAGTCACAAATACCCTTAACATTGAACAAGTATAAACATAAATTAAATCTAGATACGTTTCAGATTGTCAGGAATGAATTCTTATGAGAGCAGAACTTGAATCAGAACATATGATTGCATTCTTTAAACCTACGTCATTCATTTATTTTATTGCTATTGCAATTCTCATAAGATCTCATAAGTAAACACTGATAGCTGACCAGAAATCCTTTTCTTCCTTGATATTTTATTTGGGATGGTAAATGCGACACCTACCTGTCCACTAACTGGATTCTTTGAAGCATCTGTAAGTATGTGAGTATAAAAGTCCAGATTCACTTTATAATGCTTTAAAAATATAAAGGAAAAACAATTGGGGCACACAGTATCTGCTAATATAATAATTATTATATAATTAACCACAGTCCTTTAGATTGCATGTGATTCATACATATACAATTATAGTTAATAATAATAAAGCAACAACACTGAAAAAGAGAAAAACATTCACTGATCTTTTCTGGATAAATTTTTACACCCTTTAAAACTGAACACAAAATGATCATTTGAATTTACAGACACAAAGTCTGATAGCATTAAATCAGAATCAAATGAATGTCTCAAATCTGCAGTATAATCAGAAAAACTGAAAAAAAAAAGATGAATTTCACTTTTAACTGCAATATTTTTCCTGGCATCAGTTCATATTTTCATTATTGTCATAAATGACTCAAACAAACTTTAAGGTTTTGTGTTTTTCTGGGTCGGTTGTGTCACTCGGGTCCAGTTTAAACTGAAGAGTGCGAATTTGCGCATATGCGAGTTTCTGCGGCAACACACGTTTTATCACTCGTAGAGGCGTGTTTGATGACATGTTTAAAGTAAATAATGGTCATTTAGAACTGTAATTTTTGAAGGCATTATTTGAAGATGTTCAATGACATGTGCTAACAGAAATATTTGACTGATGATTGATAAATGATAATGAATGTCTGGTAGACCCGATTATCTAACAGAAGTTGTAAACTAGTCCAAAAATAAACAGTGAGATTTTACATACAAAAACACAACAATACAATCACATAATTTCAGATGTGTACATTACTAATCATTTTAGAGTTTAATAAATGTCTGCCTATAGTCTATATTCCACCCAGAGGGGCACCTCAGCCCATGTGGGCAAAGGGGTGTCCGCTTGGGCCACAAGTGGTTGAGTGGAGTGCACACGCATGTAGCTGGTTTATGAGTGGAGTGTCACACTGCTCCGCTTCGCTCACATGCTCTGCCCAACACAAAATAATTATCTTGTTGACTTGACCTTATAAGTTCTAGATCACTTATGGCCATTCTTTGACAAGGATTATAAAATGTATCATGACATAACTCGTACCCTGTTCCCTAACAACTTCCACATACTCCATTAGCTCTCCTATTCTCACCAATCTATAAGGTATTCCTGATTTGATGAAAATCACACACCCTCCCCCATTACCCTCTTCTCGGTCCCTTCTAACAGCAGTATATCCCCTTAACATAAAATTCATTTTAGGACATGATTCTTGTATACATATCACATCTGGTTTAACCCTCATTTGATTCATATATACTATAAACTCTAATCCATTTGCCAAAAGACTTCTAGCATTCCACTGTAATATTTTTTTATCATCAGAATTAACGACCAGGCCATACATTCTGACTTGGCTGTGATTCTGTTGTTAGGCCATCCCTAACTGTTTCCCATGTCAGCCCTTTTACATTCAAACGTCTCTCAGCTGCCTCTACAATAATTAGTATCTTCTCTGTTTTTCTTTTAGTCTGAGCTGTGCAATTAATAACTTCTGTTATGAATAGCACAACGTTTCTCTTACTCACAATAAATGTATCTTCTGTGATCCTACAATCTCCCACTACTCCTCTTGACCCTCCATTTCCATTTGTGATCTCTTCTCTATTACTGCTTACCTTCTCATTGTTCCTTAAATCCACTATCCTTACTGCCTCTGCAAATGACAAGTTATTCTTAACCCTCTCTTTCTCACTTCATATCCATCATAAGCAACATTATGTGCTCCACCACAATTTGTGCAGCACTTAATCTCAGCACCCACTTCACATTTACCATAATCATGCTCACCTCCACAATGCGCACATCTCTTCTTAGCCTTGCAAACTTTAGCAATATGCCCAGATCTCTGACAATTATAATATCTTAAAGGTGCATTTACATATGCTCTCAATGGATAACTACTAAAACTTATTTTTACCCTATTTTTATCAGACAAAGCCCCACCTTCAAACTTTAGCATTACAGAGAATCTATCCACTCTGCTTCCATCTCTACTCACTTGTCCATCAAGTGCAACTTAAACTTGTCTTTTTTAGCTTCTTTCACGGTTTATCAGTATAGTGATAATTGCACTGGGTGCCAATTGAAATGAACATCGCCTTACACAAGACACTAAAGTATGTGGGGATTTTGGATCACATATCACTTAAGGTGTGTTTTTGTGTATTTATGAATGTCAGACGGCCCCCCCATCCTCAGGGCACCAGCTGAAGAATTTCACTTTAACTGTATAAGAATGACCAAATGGACCATTCAAAAACTTGGAGTGTTGCTGTTATAATGTAAAGTTTTCCACCACTGAGGCTGGGGACACAGAATGTTGGAATTATATATTCTGTTGATGTCTCTCTGGACAGGAGATTCAGAACAAAGGTGTGGCCATCTGGAGGATAGTTTTATACCTTCCTGATTGTAAGGATTATCTGGGAGACCACCAGAGGTCACCATGTATTTCATTGTTCATTTCTTGTCTTTCATTTGTTTATGGGTTTTGTAGTTCTTTGTCATGGTCTGTGTTCATTAGTTTCAGATGTCCCTCATGTCCTCATTAGTTCTCTGAGTATTTAATCCCCATGTTCCCCTGTGTTCATTGTGAGTTGTTAATCTGTAACGTTTGTAAAAGGATTTAGATGCAGGCCTTTTAATAAAAACTCAATAAACATTAAGAAACTCAAACATGAAATCAGAACAAACCATTACATACATGAAGGTTAACAACTGACAAAGAACACTTTGAAACCAATTGATTAAAGATTGATTAAAATAAAACAAGGGGAAAATGAGAAAAAAAGGAACACCTGGGACTAATATATCAAGTGGTCAAAGATGTCTGTCTAAATATGAATATGAATATATATATATAAAAAAAAATGATCTAAAATAGTCCAGATTGATCCCCTTTTGCGTTATGTTTGGAATAGTTAGCGACACAAGGCCTGGTCTCTTGACCTGAGCACCTGTGGGTGGGGTCACGGGTGCGATGACACGTTGTGGGATGTGTAAATACAAATGAGCAATGTTTCATGATGTCAAGAACAGACAGATTTAGAAACGATACGTTTCAGCTGGGTGGCAATAATAAATGCTCATTATAGAGTGGGTAGTATGTTTTGAGTTCTGAAATGTACAGTATGTTTTTATAGTACAGCTACCTCTTATTCACTGCCTGGCCAAAAAAAAAGTTGCATACTCTAATATTTAGTTGGACCGCCATTAGATTTTATTAATGGTGCACATTCATTGTGTCATTGTTTCGACAGCCTTATGCAACGTCACAACATTTATTTCCATCCAGAGTTGCAATAATGCTTGTCCGATATCTTGTATTGATGACGGGAGAGTCGAACCTCTCCGTAAAGTCTTCTTTATGCTCCCTAGCAAATTGAAGGTGTTTTTTTCCAAGTAGTCTCACTAACAAGTAGCTTTCTTGTGACCACACTGCTGTTTAGTCCTAGTTCTGTAAATTCTCATCAAATTGTACATGTGGAAATGCTCTTACTTTCACTATAAACATTGCCATGAGTTCTACTGTCAATATTTTATGATGTGACTTCAAGTGTTTTAATGATCTCGGTCACGATCATTGAAGATTTTTTTCCGACCACATTTCTTCCATGAAGCTGACGGTTCACCACTATTCTTCCAGGTTTTAATAATGCGTTGGACATTTCTTAACCCAATTCCAGTGATTTCAGCAATTGTCTTAGTTGTTTTCCTTGCTTGATTCAGGCCAATAATTTGCCCCTTCTGAAACACAGTAACATCTTTCCCATGACCACGGGATACGTCTTTCGACATGGTTATTTAAGAAATGAGAAGCTATACACTGCATCTGTTAGGGTTAAAGGAATTGTTGCCAGCTGAAACATATTAATCACTACAATACTGATCCAATCATAGGCTCTTAACTATCTGCTTATTTAAACCCAAATGGCAAAATTTTTTTGGCCAGGCAGTTTATGTCTATATATCAAGGGACATTTAATTCTCCATTTCTTGACCCCTTTAATATATCGACAGATCTAGGTTAAGTTAATTACTGATATCTGTTATTTTTTTTATCCTGTTCTGAGTGCATCTGTTCATTTTCCAACTTTAGGCTATGTAAGAGCCACTTATGGTTCACATTTTGTGCATTCTGATTAGATGCATTTCTTGAATCACTTTCATTTCATCTATATGAAGTCCATACATTTAAAACCCTGTCTTACCAAAGCTATCATTATTTCTGTAAATACATTCTGTTGGTAATAACTTTCGGTGCTTTGACATTTTTGCATACAATTTCCATGTTTGTCAGCATTTCTGCATTATTTTCATGTTGAGAAGACAAACACCTGGACATATTGGCCTAACTTTCAGCCCTGTTTGGAATTGGTAGTTCATGTAACTAAGCATTTAAGTGCTATTTCATAAGAATAATCAACATGCTGGATAGGGAAACAGTTGATACTGCATTGTAAAATAACTATTGACGTTACTTATGATAAAAGCACAAGTTGCAACAAGTCTGTCCTTGCAATACTAAGTGTTCTACTTTTAGCAACTTTTGAGCTCTCGTATATCTACAATAATTTTCGAATACTTCTTAAGTTACTCTTAGGGATAGGGGTATATACTTTTGGGAAACAGCCGTTATTCTAAGACAATTGACATGATCATTTCTTCAATCTATTTAGTATTACGATGCTTTTGGAAAACACAGGGGAAGGTTTCTGCTTTAGTTTGTCTTTAGCTTCCGTAACTGTTAACTAATATCTTCTTAATAATGAGCAATCTACGTTCTGGTTTGAAAATAAGCATTACTCCATCGTAATAATGTTCAACGTTATAGGATCTTATAAGTTTAAATTGCAATGTTATCTGGTAAATTTTGTTTTTTTGCATTCAGAACACATATAGACCTGTCGCAATACCAGACCAGGCTTATTTTGCTGAACCATTTGATGTTAGCACACTGGACAGGTTGTATTCTACATCTCCTTTCTTTCTTACTGGAAACATACAGCAACTGTAAATTATCACCATCATCATTGTAATATTGTATACCACTACTATTATTATTATTATTGCCATTATTTTGTGGACATGCATATTGTGTCTTTAAAATAGATGTGTTAGTCACCTTTATGGCTATAAGCAAATGCTTTCTTATTAATTTTAAAATATTTATTTTCCCTGTCACTTTCTATGTGCTGAAGAAACTGGGTTTTGTCCAAGGCAGTGAAAGATGAGCAGCTGAAAATTCTTAAATATAATGGTAAGCAAAGTTACATATTTGTTAGAATAAATTGTAATGAGGTGCATGTTACCGTTCATGACCAGGGGTGGATTATGTCTGGCAAGGGCTCCGGGGCCAATTTTCAGAGAGTCTGGTTCCTCCCAAGGTTATTTTTCTCCATTAACCAACATCTTATGGAGTTTGTGTTCCTTGCCACAGTCACCTTCAGCTTGCACACTGGGGTTATAAATACAATTATTATTTAATTACTTATTTTTAAACACAATTCACAATCGGATTTTATCAAACTACACAATGATGATTCTAAGACATTATAGATAGTAAAGTTTCATTTTCTGTTAATGCCTGATCTTCTGCAAAGTTGCTTTGAAACGATATGTGTTGTGAAAAGCGCTATACAAATAAAAATGACTTGACTTGGTAAAGAAACTGCTCAACAGAAACACGTTTGCTGAACAGCCGCTGTTCCAAAAGAGACAGTAACATTTTATCATTTTATACATATCAATGTAAACTCAATGTAAATACTTTAAATACTACAAATTGTGCATACAAAACATACAAACAAAAAACAAGCATATAACAAAATGTGTAAATGTGCATACATTTAAATAATACATTATGAAATATTGTAACTAAATATTGCAGAATTTAACAAATAGGCTCCTGCAGCATCTATGCATGGGTTTATTCTGGCTAGTTCTGGCTTGTGCCGCTCTATCTTTTCTAACTCATCTAATGATGGGGTGTGTTCCATTCAGAAGTGATCATCCATCCCTGTGCGCCGTTTCCTTCAAAGACTTTACCCTCCATTGTGAGAGCTGGCTGAAATGTGTGGGGCTCAAAAATAGTGGTCATTTGGACATTTTATTGGAAATTATGTTTGTACCCTACCATTATTATTTTCCCATTAAAAAGCATTCTGAAGGCATCATCCATTAAGCCAAAATCCCCTAGACTACATTACATTGACAGAATGGTGACAGATGAGTTGAGTCTGTTTTTGAATATTCATGATTTCAATTCTCCCTCTTTCTCTCTCTCTCTTTCATTCTTTCTTTCCTTTAATGTACTAAAATGTATAACTTCAATCATTTTAAACTTTTAGACAAGGTTTTGTCAAACCGTCATTATAGTTTGTATAGTTTGGCAAACTTTACATATCTAGTTTAATCAGTAATTATATACCACACAAATTAAAAATATAATTACCTTTTATTCCCAACCACCTAAGCCAAGTGAATTTTTGTGATGTAGGGCAAACATGCAGTTATACAATGAACGGCATAATAAACATTTTAGTCCGACAGAAAAGAATAAAGCTTAACCCTAGAAGGCCTAGCATGAAATAAGTCAGAATTGTTTTTTTAAAGAGTTGCTTTTGAACCTATAGACAATAAATAAATTGTGTGTTTGTGTGTATATATATATGTGTGTGTGTGTATATAAGTTTTGATTATGATGTAGAGAGAAATGTTGTTTAATATTTTTAACAGGAAGGCAAAATGTCCTTAGTCACAGGGCTCTATTAAGGGGGCATTGTAAGCTGATGGGTTCACATATTCAAGCGTATATAAACATTTGTTTTCAAAGTTGATGTGCCACGAGAGCTTGTAGTCAAGGACCCCTGGGCATTGGCACCATTGGCCCGGTGCATAATTCACCAACAATGCAGCTGAGTTCAAATATATTATTGAGTTAAATAATGTTTACTAGTTTACTTTGTGATAAATTGACAGCAAACATGTTTATACCAATATGAATATATGGGATATCCTTTGGAAGTAAAATGTATGGAAACGTGGAGAAATAGTATGTGGAGAAACATTTTAATTAAACTAAAATGCAATAATGTGAAATTCAGTAAATATATGCTGTATATTTCTTGTATTTATTATTTACTTTTTGCATTTATGAACACTTTTTTCTTTCTCAGAAGTTTTCCTTGGATCCCTTAGCACTCCCTTGCATACCACAAGGAGTCCACTGACCCCAGATTTTAAACTCATAATATAAGGGCTAATGTAGGGACAATTATCACAAAACCTTGACCAAAGCGTGATCAAAGCAGAAGGGTCTTGTATCACCTTGAAGAGGTTTATTTTGCGATAATGACATTTAACATTTACATTACATAATGACTGCTCATTACATGGCTACTTAAAATGAATTAAAAACATGACATATTTATTTGAAATTATTTATTATGTGAGAAGAAAGAGAGCATGGAGTAATAAGAGAGACATTCAACTAGCTGTTTATATGTACAAAATATTTGACCAGAGTGAAGTATTTCAGAGAGATGCAAAACGAAGTCAGAAGTACAAAATTTAGTGACACCCTGTTAATCTTCATTTTATACAGGGAAGTGGGCTGTAGAGGAGCCTTTTACACCGGAGTTATTGGGAAACAAGGGCCTAGTCCTCAAGTCCCCGGGTCGACACCATGCCATTGCTGCATACTTGCAAAAAGCATATCAGTTCAAAGACAAAGTTCTATGCTTGCAGTAAGATGTTCCTATACATTTTCTTAAAACACACACACAAACTGTTTGACTACATGTTCTTTTAAACATCTGCAGGTATGAAGTTTTATTCCAAAAGCGGGTTGATTGTGGTGGAGCCTACATTAAGTTGCTGTCTCATTCTGACGATCTTCGTTTGGTATGTCTAACAATCTTTAATGTTTAAAGGAGAATGATTGCTCATTTTAACACATTTAGTGTTTTAAAACATGAAAGAGTTTAAAAAGGGTTATTAATCACATTAAAGCAATAACATTAAAGCAGACATTGTAACATTAAATTCATGATGTAATGATTATTCCTAACATTTCACTAACTAATATGATTTTACACATACAGACGAATGATTGTCTGTATGTGTAAATATATGTCTTTTCAATATATTTTCATCATGTCATTAATTTAAGAGCCAGTTCAGCGATGCCACCCCGTACACAATTATGTTTGGTCCAGACAAGTGTGGCAGGACACACAAGGTACATTTCATTTATCGTCTTTGGAACCCCATCACTGGGACATATGAGGAAAAGCACGCTCGGCAACCAGAAATGGATCTTAGTGACTATTTCGTAGACCACCGTTCACATCTCTACACTCTAAGTGAGTCTTAAAAAGAAATGCTGATCTCTCACATGTTTTTAGCAGATAAATCAGGTGGCAGTGACTTTAGGTTCAAATCCATACTCTTATTTGCATCAAAAGTTTAGATACTTTATGTTTCCACACCAAATATTCCACTGTCAAATAAACTAGATAGTGCAATGTGTGTGTTGTTATTTTAAATGGCAAACATTATGAGTGAAAATGTCAAGTCTCTAATCTTTATTAATGACATTAATGATGTTGTAATTTGATTTTTTATTTTTTTTTTCAGACTTATACCCTAACAACACATTCGAAATCCTCATAGACCTGACACTTATTAATAATGGCAGTCTTTTGGAAGATATGGACTCCCCAGCAACGTCTGAAAAAGAAAATGCTGAAGAGACAACTGCTGTCTTGGTAGATAGGTCTCAGAGATCTGTTCCAAGATTTGAGCAACATGATGGGTATGTAGTTTTTTAATACAAAACTTACCTGAGAGATTAGTTGTAATAGTTGTGCAGTACAGTGTTATAAAACTGTGTAATAATAGATCTCTTGCTCTGTTGTGGAGGAGGAAGCAGGGGCCAAGTAAATAGTACATTTGAGACTTTTAATAATCACAGTTTTCAGTGACACAAAAGGGTTTGCTTTCCACATAACAAATTCACATACACAAGAACTGGGCTCCGTGCGGCTCTGGCGGTCTGGACTGCCCCTATTCCTCTCTTCAGCTCTCACGGCAACACAAAATAGCTGTTAGAGATAATTTTCCACAGGTGTAAATCCTTCCTCTCCCAACCACACTCTCTACAGAAATTGGATAATTTGACCCAAAATGTAAATTTTCTTTGGATTGATTTATCAATTGTAATCAATTGATTTATGAGAGGGTCCTTGCAATGAAGTCACAGTTTATCAAAAAAGGCCCTGAGGACACTTCATTTTTGCAACTGGTTGCCAGTAAAGCAAGACAAAGGGAGCTGTAATGTGTGGTCTCCAGTGGGGGGTGAGGGTGCATCAAGGTGTTGGATGAGAGAAGATGATATAATGGTGTCTGTCCTTATACACGGGGGAGCCTACAAGATTAGCATAAAATAATATAATGCAACAGTTCCTAAAGGCAGATTTATACCTCTGCATCAAACTGTAACAAAGTTACTGTGGTTATGCCGTAGCCTGATGTGAACGTCAAAAGCTGTTTGCATGTAATTGGTGCACTTTGTAACCAGAGACAACCCCCCACCAGGATGATAACAATAACCTAGTTTCCATCCACTTTTCACTCTGTTTTGTTGTATTTTTATGACAGCTGTCTGTCATATGTGTGTGTTTGTGTCTTTTGTTTTCAGTTTTTAATTAAATATAATTTATATTGTCAAACCGGTTCTCGCCTGCTCCTTTGCATGAATCCCTTTATACCGCTGTTTTCTTTTGCACACCAAAAGATATCTGTTTACAGCTTATAAACTTTAAAGCCTTCTTTTTCTCAGGGTTTTTACTTGATATTAATTTGATGTGTGAGTGAAATAATATGTTTTATATTCTACTCGTGAACACTCCAATCTGCACAATGATTTGACTATGTGTTAGACAGTGTCCCAACTAGCCAAATTACGTGGCCATTACATAACTGCAACGTAATTTGATGTCCATCCGGCACGTCTGCCGGCAGGTAATACCCACCTTCCTGTATCTGGGAGGGAACAGGGGGTGGGAAACAATCAACAATAACAAACAAAAACACAGTAGTTAAACACCGTAATGGTGATTTATACCCAACTAAAAAAGTATTAATCATAATATTTAAAAAGAGATGGAATGGCCAACATGGAGTGAGGGAGGGAGTGAGGGAGGGAGTGAGGGAGTGAGAGAAAAGTACTCGCCGGTTCTCCGATATGCCGAAGCTCGGCCACTCCTCCACCCTCTAGTGGGTGACAGCTGCGCCTCCCCGGGCGGATCGGAGGCAGTCCTCCGGCCCCTGGTGGACAGAATGCCCTGCCTCGTTTTTGGTGGACGGAAGGGGTCTCCCCCGCCTCTGGCTGCGGTCCTACCACTCCAGGTGGTCGGTCAGGAGTCCCTCCCCGCTCGTGGTCTGTGGTCTCAGACCCCACTGCATTTCAGCGGCAGGTAGGGGTCTCCTCCTCCCCTCGCGGTCAGAGGCCATTCCTCTGCTCTCAGGTGGCCGGGCTCCTCCGTCCACTGGTGGATGGCTGTGGCTGCTCCGCTAGGGTGGATGGTAGTGGCAAGAAATCTACTACAGCACAAAACTACTTGAGAAGTTTTTCATAAAACTACTTATTTACTCTTACTTGAGTCATAATATTTCTGAGTACTTCTATTTGTACTCAAGTGAATTATTTCTTCAGTAGCAATACTTTTACTCAAGTAAAAAAATCAGTACTCATCCCACCACTGTGTAATAGGCTATAATAATAATGGGCTTGTTTTTGAAGCTGCCGTTGCTTTTTTGTCTTGCGAGAGTTGGCAACAGTGGTTTGTGTTCGCTTACAGTCAGAATGTATACTGACAAAGGCAATGCAGTCATCCGGGCACGATCTAATCTGGAACACGCAAAAACTAAATATACCTTGGGCTTTATATTTTTGTATATTATATAGTTTTATAGCTTTATAATTTCCAAAATTGGTTCCACCTGGTGGGTGTTTAGCTATAGCTGAGTTTGGAATGGCATACTAGCCCTACTACTCATACTACTACTGCCATGTGCTTATGCCACTATGAGTAGTATGATAGTATGCAATTCTGCACTCGGCGTATGTTTTATCTCAATTTAGTATAAAAAAAATTGTCTCAAGACAGAGAAATGGAAGTGTCATATCGTTAACAATGAAAAGTTGCCTTTCACAGATTATTTAATGCACAGAGGTGGTATGAATATATTTTGACTGGCATTTCAATCGTATGGAACAAGTTAACTTTATGGACTGAGACAGCCCGCGGACGGGCCCTTAAATGTACAAAATAAAAGTATGCGATAAACAAAACTGCTGTGTGTACATTGGTACACATGCCACATATCTTTGGAAAGCTACATTTCTTGATTTTCTATTGATATAAACCATTTTAAGATACAATCACAACAGCAGGTACAATCTATATCTTTGTCAGACCACCAACATATAAACAACCAATAACAAAATTTAGGCAACTCACCTATGAAGCCTCATAGTAGTCCACTGATCCATAACTTCCCGACAAAAACGGTGTTGATTCATTGTCAAATGTCCAAACGATCAAATCAAGTAAAATGTTTAGTCCAAATCACATTATTACATCAATAAATATCCACAGACTCTTGTTGCATCATTTCAAAGCACCTGGCAGCTGTACCTAATCTTTCACATATTATCGGTAATAACTTCAGTTCATATGTAAACATTTCCTATATCCGGTATCAAAATGGAAGCATGCACTCTGACCATTCGATTGACACCTCATTTGACCCAATAGGAGCTTCCATGTCCTGTCCAAAGCCTTCAATAGCCAACCACTGTCTGTGTCGAATATAAGGGACTCCCCACTTTCCTTTGTTCCCTGATCAAACCAATTACATCGAAGAGTGGAAGTGACTGACGCATCGTATAGCCAATGAAATTCTGAAAACAGTGATATGCGGCTTTAGTGGGACGATTAGAGCACGGTTCTGTAATGTGTGTGCGCAAAGTTGCCTTGCCATTACCGAGTGTTTTGTGCGTCCGTGCGTAAAAGGTGAAGTGTTGTTTTGGAACTGTTTACACATTTGGAGAGTTAAATATGGTGAAACGGACGCGAAGGATTTTCACCCCAGGATGTGATATAAGAAGGTTAAATTAAGAGTTTGGAGATGAACTTTCTGAAAACAATACGGATGATTCGGAGGCAGAGGAAATGTTTATGGAGAGATGAGACAATGCTCTGGACAAGTAAGTGTTTTCTTGTGTTTTATAACATATATTACTGTATATTCCGCATAAATAAGCTTTAGTTTGAATAATGAATACACATTTTGTAATTACCCTTTGTCGTGTGTTTCCTCAGTGAGTGTTTGAACCGTTTGTGCGTGTTTTTTGTATTTGTTTGTGCGTGTGTGAGGTTTTAGTTCATTGTTTGTTTAAGATCTATTGACATGCTATATAGATGTTTTATATATTTACTGTAAATATGTATTTATATATATATAAATGGACGCGAAATACATATATAAATAAATCAATAAATATAAGTTGAAAATAAGAATATATGTTGTGTTTGAGAGTCTATTTGTTACAATGCGGGGAGGTGGGGGAGGGTAGGCCCATCTATTTGTTACAATGCTGAATTCATGGGGGGAGGTGTAGGCCCATCTATTTGTTCCATAGTACATTGGCAAAGTATACAGTATTTACAGTAAATATACATACAATAATACATATTTACACAGTCGAAAAGAAAAACTATATATATATATATAGAATACAGAAAAGATGGAAAAGTTGTGTCTAGCTTTGTAAATTACATTTATTTATTCTCACTGAATCAGATAGCGATTGGGAGCCGGATACTTCTCCCCCACTCAGCAAGCGGCCACATAAAGTGGAGCAGCAGGACAGCACCTCATCAAGAGAGGAGCCCCATGAACCAGAAGGCTTTCAGAGAGACCCTTGCTGAGGAGCTGGCAGAGTTGGGGTCTCACTCCACAGCCAGACCCGTATCTCCTGCTCCACGAAGAGCACATCACAGGCCGTTGCACATCACCAAATCTTGCACCGCTGGTCGTCTGAAGTGCAGGCAGTGTCATGCAAAGACACCAGTGAAGTACTCCTCCTGTGATGTGCCTTTGTGCTTTGTACACAAATGTGACTGCTACAATGACTGGCATGTTGCTAGAAACATGTACAATTTTATAATGGTTTGTAAATACTTTGTGTAAAAATTCATGTAAATAGTTTGTTGTGTATTTTTTATATAAACAAATTGTCCACCATAGCACTAGTTTTGACTCTTTTATATGCACAACATTTAGTTTCAAGAAGGGAAAAGGCACTCTAATGTGTTTATGCATCAGTTACTCTGTGTCAGCAAAACTAATAGTGGATCTGGATATGGAATATGATAGCTCTAAGTGTCATCTTTCATTAGAGCCCAAAATTATGACTGTACGTTGAAGCGTTCAAAAGTAGTAGCCTTTTTGTCCTAGGTTACCAAAGGGTCCTTTTGGAGTATCCAAAAGGCACTTTTGTAAAACGCCTGGGTGTACCCTTAGAAAAACATGTGTAAAATATTCATTTTTTATGGTATTGTTATAACATTTGAACTTGGACTAGGTAAGGCTTCATGCTGTGATCCCATTGTGTTCTCAAGCTAATAGCTACAAGTTATAGTCATCTGCAGGCATCTGTATTCAAAAATACATTTCAGGCGGAAAAACAAACTTCTATTTCATTGTGTTCAAACTTCTATTACTCAAAATCAGTAGCACTTACAGTAATTCTGACTGCTGGGGAAAAAACTTCAGAGTACTCCAAATGTACTTTCAAATGCATGTACTCCAAAAGGTTCAAGAACAGCTTTAAATTTACTTTGGGTATGCCTTGATTAGGCGTTTTAGGCTAATTTTACAGGATTGGGAAGAGGTTAATCTGCAGCTTGTTGATTTTCCTGCACAGTGGATGTCATGATTACAGCACAGTGTAGAAATGTGTTTACAGTCAGCTATAGTTCTTCTGTTTGCCCAGTCAAACAGGTTCACTTATAATGCAGCAGCCAGTCAAACCAATTGTAAACACTCATGAGAAAAGAGATGCTATAGTAATCTAATATTATGAAATAACTTTTCTTTTTAACATAACACCAACCCAACGGCCCACCAATATGTGGCGTAGCCACTTTGTCGGGTGACGTTTTCCATTTTTTTACTGAATTGAAAATTCTGTGAATGTTTACGTGAACTACTGCAGCACACACACCAGCGCGCTCCAGAGACAGGATAGCAAGAGCTCTGGAATTGCATGAGTAAATCAGGCTTCCCTCGATATAGTGATGGAGACCACAAAACTTATGTGCAATTTGCAATAACACTAATTGGTAAATGGTATAGATTTATATTAAAAGTATTAGGGCAAATCTATTATTCTCCATTTTTATTACATCTGTAAAAGTTGTAAGTAAAGTTTCTTAATGTGTTTAGGATGTTAGTTTTTCCATAACTATAGTTTATTTTCTAGAAAGACTATCTACATTGACCTAACCATTGGTAATGAGGAGCCATCAATGTGGTTATGTCATTAAAATTTCAAATGTCGCTGTTAAACAATGAAAGAACAAAGGTGAACTTTCATAAGGACAAGTATAGTTTAGAATGAAGGGGTTTGAAATCTAACTTCTAACCTCTTCTAACTGACCACGTTGCCTTTAGATATTCCAGGAGATGACTGAAGTCATTGTATCTCTGTACAGTACACAACGTGGCCATCTGGTTTGAACTTGAGATCAGGCTGTGCACATTTTCATACATAAAGTTTACACTAGTCATACTGGCTTCACTTTGTGATTTGTAATTGTAATTTTATTAATATTTATTTAAAACATCGCTTTATCCTTGTGCTTTTTGAATAATCAGTCAAACAAATATTTTTTTCTGAGTCACGCACAATAAACGGAGATTGAAATGCAGCATCCGATTTGAGCTTCAAAGCACACCATGCACCTTTTCCTTCATAAAGTTTACACTTTAATCATACAGGTTTTACAGGCTCATCACGGCATTGAAATTTTAGATATGTGTGTTTAAAATATCGTGCTATCCCTGTGTTGAGCAGAATCTGAATCAGAATCTGCTTTATTTCCAAGTTTGCTTACACATACAAGGAATTTGTCTCTGTGACAGGAGCTTCCAGTGCACAAGAATACAAAAACAATACAAAAACAGCAGCAAGACATAGATAATAATACAAAATTATTATACACAAACGTACATACACACACACACACACACACACATACATAGATACACACATGCACATACATAATGCAATTATAATACAAATCTGCTATCTGTTATGTACAGTGCAAATGTAAAAAAATTTCAGAGGATTAAAATGGCAGAAATGGTAGAAGTAGATGCGTTAAATATAAAAAGACTAAGCTGTATATTGCACATAATTATTCTCAATGGGGCAAATTTAACATGAGTTGGATAGCCTGAGGGGAAAAAAACTGTTCCTGTGCTGACGGCTCTGGTGCTCAGAGCTCTGAAGCGTCGGTCAGAAGTCAACAGTTCAAAAAGGTAGTGGACTTGGTGAGTGGGGTCTAGAGTGATTTTTACAGCCGTTTTCCGCACTCTGGAATTATACAGTTCTTGAAGGGGGGGTTTGGGCAGGGGGCAACCAATAATCCTCTCAGCAGTCTGAACTGTCCTTCTGATGTCTGATTTCATAGCTGAACAAAACCAGACAGTTATTGAAGTGCAGAGAACAGATTCAATGACTGCTGAGTAGAACTGTATCAGCAGCGCCTGTGGCAGGTTGAACTTCCTCAGCTGGCGAAGGAAGTACAACCTCTGCTATGCCATTTTTACGAAGTCAATGTGTGTCTCCCATCATGTCCTGTGAGATGGTAGTGCCCAGGAACCTGAATGACTCCACTGCTTTCACAGTGCTGTTTAGAATGGTGAGGGGGGTCAGTGTTGGGGTGTTCCTCCTAAAGTCCACAATAATATCCACTGTTTTGAGCGTGTTCAGCTCAAGGTTGTTATGACTGCACCAGACAGCCAGCCGTTTAGCCTCCCTTCTGTATGCAGACTCATCTTCATCTCGGATGAGGCCGATGACAGTGGTGTCCTCAGCAAACTTCAGGAGCTTGACAGATGGGTCCTTGGCAATGTAGTCATTGGTGTAAAAGGAGAAGAGTAGAGGGGAGAGAACACATCCCTGGGGGCCACCAGTGCTGATTGAACAAGTGCTGGAAATTAATTTCCATTGTCTCACAAGCTGCTGCCTGTCTGTCAGAAAGCTGGTGATCCACTGACAGATAGGAACAGCGAGTTGATGTAATTTGTTCTGGAGTAGGATGATGGTGTTGAAAACTGAAAAGAAGTCGACAAAAAGGATCCTTGCATATGTCCCAGGTCTGTCCAGATATTGCAGGGCATGATGCAATCCCATGTTGACTGCATCATCCACAGACCTGTTTGCTCAATAAGCAAATTGAAGGGGATCTAGAAAGGGTCCAGTGATGTTCTTCAGGTGGCCCAACACCAGTCTCTCAAATATCTTCATGACCACATACGTCAGGGCGACAGGTCTGTAGTCATTAAGTCATGTGATGTTTGGTTTCTTTGGGACCGGGATAATGATTGAGCATTTGAAGCAGCATGGGACTTCACACTGCTCCAGTGATCTATTGAAGATCTGTGTGAAGATGGGAGCCAGTAGGTTAGCACAGAATCGAAGAAATGCTGGTGAGACACCATCTGGGCCTGAAACCTTCCTTGTCTTTTGTTTCTGAAAAACCCGGCACACCATCTTCACAGATCTTAAGTGCAGGTTGAGTAGCAGGAGGGGGGAGGAGGGGGGTTGCAGGAGGTGTTGGTGTTTGTGTGAAGTGAATTTCAGAGCGGGTGTGGGATTTGTCCTTTCCAATCTACAGTAGAACACATTCAGGTCGTCAGCCAGTTGTTGATCTCTGTACAGTCCTAACTACTGGCTTGGTTGATTTAAATTTCTGCCTGTAGTTTGGAAGATGATGAACCAGACAGTGATCAGAGAGTCCCAAAGCTGCTTTAGGGACAGAGCGATATGCATTCTTTATTATTCAGCATAACACTCAATGCGCACACTATCACTGCTGCGTGCATCTCTCTCTCTCTTCCCCTCCGGTGGTCAGGATTGCCCTTTTTTATCCCTCTCCACTCTCACTGCAAACACAAAACAGGTGTTTTCCCATAGATGTCAATCCTTACCATTCTGTCTCTCCCGGCCTCGCTCTCTGCAAATGTACCTCGGCCATGCCCCCATCACCACATCACAATTAAATATTTTAATTGATTGACAGCACTACTGAATACATTTAGAGAGTATTTAGTACATTTACATTTACATTTATTCATTTGGCAGACGCTTTTATCCAAAGCGACTTACAAAAGAGGAAGAACATCAGCGAATCATCTTAGGGAGACAGTGGTACAAAAAGTGCCATATTACAAAGTTTCACTATCATCATAATAGTATACAAAACAGATTTAAGTGCAACAAGAAATGTAAATATATATCTTTTTTTTTTTTTTTTTTTTTTTTATTGACCGGTTAAGTGCTTTTGGAAAAGATGTGTTTTTAGCCGTTTTTGAAGATAGAGAGTGAGTTAGCTTCCTGGATTGAGTTGGGAAGGTCATTCCACCACCGTGGTATGATGAAACTGAAAGTCCGGGAAAGTGTTTTGGTGCCTCTTTGTTTTGGTACGACAAGGCGACGTTCCTTAGCCGACCGCGAGGCTTCTGGTGGGAACGTAGCTCTGCATAAATGTTTTAAGGTATGCTGGAGCAGACCCAGTGACTGTTTTATATGCCAGCATCAGGGCCTTGAATTTAAAACGGGCATGAACCGGCAGCCAGTGGAGAGAGACAAAGAGTGGTGTAACGTGTGCTCTCTTAGGTTCATTAAAGACCAGACGTGCTGCTGCATTCTGGATCATTTGGAGAGGTCTAATAGCACATGCAGGAAGGCCTGCAATGAGAGCGTTACAGTAGTCCAGTCTAGTTATGACAAGGGACTGAACGAGCAGTTGTGTGGCATGTACAGAGAGGAAGGGTCTTATCTTCCTGATATTGTAGAGTGTAAATCTACAAGATCTTGCAGTTTTTGAAATGTGGTCTGTGAAATTTAGCTCATCATCAATGGTTACCCCTAGATTTCTGACCGCTTTGGAAGGCTGAAACTGTAGTTGGACCCAGCTGCACGGTGATGTTGTGTTCAACAGCAGGGTTGGCTGGAAAGACAAGGAGTTCTGTCTTGGCAGGGTTGAGTTGAAGGTGGTGTTCCTTCATCCAGGCCGAGATGTCTGCCAGACAGGCAGCGATTCGAACGGTCACTGTGGTGTCGTTGGGCTGGAAAGACAAGTAGAGTTAGCGTGTCATCAGCGTAGCAGTGGTAAGAGAAACCATGTGACTGGATGATGGGTCCCAGTGATGTTGTGTATATGGAGAAGAGAAGTGGCCCAAGCACTGATCCCTGAGGTACCCCAGTAAGTAACTGATGTGGCTTGGATACTTCCCCTCTCCATGCTACCTCAAAGGACCTTTCTGAGAGATAAGAGTTGAACCAGTCAAGCACAGTTCCAGTGATACCCAGTTTAGAGAGGGTGGAGAGTAGGATCTGATGGTTGACTGTGTCAAAGGCAGCAGAAAGGTCCAGCAAAAGCAGAACGGATGATCTCGATTCAGCTCTCGCCAGTCTCAGCGACTCGATGACAGACAGCAGGGCAGTCTTAGTGGAGTGTCCACTTTTGAAGCACGACTGATTGTCATCCAGCAGCTTGTTCTGTGAGAGATAGGCGGAGATCTGATTGAAAACTGCCCTTTCAAGTGTTTTTGCCATGAATGGGATGAGAGAGACTGGTCTGTAGTGTTCTATCTGTGTGGGGTTAAGTGCAGGTTTTTTCAGCAGTGGGGTTACTCGAGCCTGCTTAAATGTAGTGGGAAAAGTGCCTGCAAGAAGGGATGTGTTAATTATGTGTGTAAGTGCCGGTAGGATGGACGGAGAGATGGCCTGGAGAAGGTGTGATGGAATGGGGTCAAGGGAACAGGTTGTGGGGTGGTTGGAGAGGAGGAGTTTAGAGACCTCAGTGTCAGTTAAAGGAGAGAACATAGGGAAAGAAGGGTTGCATACAGGAGCCAGGTGTTTGACAGGGTGTGGTGCTGTGAATGTATTGCTGATGGCTGTAACCTTATCAGTAAAAAATGTGGCGAATATATCTGCTGTCAGTGATGTGTCAGGTGGTGGAGGGGAGGGCAGAGAAGTGTGTTAAATGTTCTAAACAAGCTACGAGTGTCTGTGGTGCTGTTGATTTTGGTCTGGTAATATGAAGTTTTTGCAGTTTTAACGTTATTTGAAAAAGTTACGAGCAGAAGCTGATATTTACCTAGATCAGCTGGATCTTTAGATTTCCGCCATCTCCTCTCAGCTGCCCTGAGAACAGTCCGATGTTCACGAAGGATGTCAGACAGCCAGGGGCTGGGTGGTGTAGTCCGTGCTGGTCTAGAGGAGAGAGGACAGATGTTGTCTAGACAGGTTGTTAAAGTAGAGCTAAGTGTGTCTGTGGCAGTGTTCACATCAAGCATGGAAAATACATTTATTGTGGGAAGAGAGGCAGAGACATCAGTGGAAAGGCGAGAGGGTGAGAGGGAACGGAGGTTACGGCGAAAGGAAACCAAAGGTGGGGTCGGTTTTACAATGGATGGGAGAATCATGTTGAATTGAACAAAGTAGTGATCAGAAACATGTAAAGGTGTAACAAGAATATTAGAGGTGGTACAGTTACGTGTAAAAATGAGGTCCAGCTGGTTGCCCGACCTGTGAGTTGCTGTGGTGTGTAGTTTTTCCAAGTCAAATGAGGCCAGAAGAGTATTCAGTTCAATGGCCTGGGGTTTGTCCTGGTGTATGTTGAAATCACCAAGAACCACAAGTGGCCTGCCATCCTCTGGCAAGGAGGACAGCAGGACATCCAATTCCTCAAGAAAGCTTGTCAGCTGACCTGGGGGGCTGATAGATGACAACAACATGTATTTTTGTGGGTTGCATTGTAGTAATGGCATGGAATTCAAAAGATGTATTGTTACATAGTGAAGCATGTGGTGAAAAAGTCCAGTTATTATGAATGAGCAAACCTGTTCCCCCACCCCTACCAGTATGTCGAGGGGTGTGGGAGAAGGAGAAGTTGTTAGAGAGAGCAGCAGGTGTTGCTGTATCCTCAGGACGTATCCATGTCTCTGTCAGTGCCAGGATGCTGAGGGTGGACTGCGTGGCTAAAGCCGGAATGAAGGCAGCTTTGTTCACAGCAGACTGGCAGTTCCAGAGTCCCACTGAGAACGAGAGTGGAGCAGGTGTTGAAGTGCAAAGCGGCCGTAGGTTGTGTGGGTTGCGTTTTGTCTTGCATCTGTAGCTTGTGAACGGTCTACAACAGATAACAGGGATGTGCTTGAAGGCATGTGTTATTAGTGAACTAGACATGTTAGTATGTATGTATAAGTAAAATAATAAAAGAGATAGAATAGAAAAATACTTAAGTGCTTTGGTGAGTGGAGCCTTGTCGGTGTCCTTGCTCGGTGGACTCGCACAGGTAGACTCGCTGGTCTGTACCCAAGTAGGTCTTCACACAAGGAGGGCTTCACACGAGGGCCACCACTTCGCTGCCGCTTCAGCGTCAGCATTAAGTCCAATAAATAACAACTTTTACGAGCCGTTCAGTGGAAAAAAAGCAGCCACGCCTTAATGCTACTTATCACAACAAAGCTAGTCACGTGGTCACCCGAAACCGAAACTCAGGGTTGCGCGGGAACAAACGCAACTTCTGTACAGCTCAAATAAATTATGCTGCACTTAGCAATAAATAATACTCTGAAACCAGTGAAGCACTGTTTCAGCCCAACCCTGATTATACATCACAACACATGAAAATGCATTATTGTGATTTACCAAAAATGGTTTCAAAATATCGTATTGCATATTATTGTGTATTTGATGGCATCCTTAGCATTTTTATAGGTATTTGAACAACACAAAACAATATAATATATTGAAGATTGGCCTACATGAATACGTTTGTTTGTTAAAAAAATCATTGGACAACCAAAACATGCTTTAATAATGTGTAATTATTTGTACACTTTTATTGCACATTATGTTTGTGCCCTTCTTTGTACAGATCAAATGATGTTGATGGAGAGTGCAGTGCTTTTACTGAAGCTTCAGACTGTGAGCTCTTGACCCTTAATCCAGCTTCTAACAAGCCAAAGAAAAAATCCAGCAGCAGCCCGGATGATAAAGTGAGTGAGCACTTTAAAAAATACCTTATTATGACTTCACAAATAATTTTTTGGGCAACAATACATCCACTTTATCATGTCGGTGAAAAATAAGCTGTTGTCATATTTGCTGATTAGTATATGTGTTTTACTGATTGATTAACATTAGGGAAACAAAGGAGAACACTTTGAGGATGCTCAGCCACTCAGATTGAGCCCTGTCACCGCTGTAGGCTTTGAGTTGTGGTCCCTCACTGGAGATGTGATGTTTGACAACATCTTGCTATGTGACAATTTGGAAGTTGCCAGCCATTGGACAAAAGACACCTGGGGTCAGAGGCAGACAGTAAGCAGTGGCTTAACCATGGTGGCCCAGGAGCATAACACAATAAAATCAGAAAAGAAAACAAATGTCCATAATGTCCACCATTTGCAGTGACGTTTCTGTACATTATTTCCTAATTGTGAAATCCTTGCTAAAAAAAAAAACAATAAAAAAAAAATACGTTGAATCGCTGGTCTCCCAGCCTGCTCAAACTGGTGCTCAGCTGAGAGTTGCTGCCTAATTTTATTGTGATGTGGTTTATTTCCATTAAGTTTACATCTTTTAATCAATTTGTCAAATTGTGTGTTGTGCACCCCACCGTACTAAACAGTCCCATGTTCCATTTTAATTAGGGCTGCCCCCGACCAAAGATTTTCCTAGTTGACTAGTAGTCATTAGTTTAAGCTATTAGTCAACTAGTTGTCACATGTTTATTAATTTAATTATATAAATATATTTTTGGGGGGATTTGAGTTCCTGTAACTCAATGGTTTGAGTTCCAGGACTGACAAAGTATGTTGTAAGAAACACTGCTAACACTGTTCTACATTACAGAGAAATATTAAACCGTAAAAATTAGTCTTTAATATATACATTAAATATACATTTTACAAGCGCACGCACGAAGCGAGCTGCATTGCAAAATCTGTAATGTTTCTGAATGTGTCGGAAAAACCAGCAAGAAGACTGTCTGAACATTTACATTTTTAGAGTGAGATGCACATGGGAATTATGTTGTGACTAAAAAAAATCCATAATAAATCAAAACTATTTTATGTTTTAGCATCTTCAAGGTGGCCACACTTTGCCTAGATTTTGCAGAAATGTACTCTTGACATTTTCTCAACCAACTTCTCGAGGTATCACCCTGGCAGGGCTGGACTGGTAATCTGGCTTACTAGGCATTTTCCCGGTGGGCCGAAGCACTTTGGGGCCGATCAGTGGACGACTGGCCATCGGGAGAACTGAGTGGGCTGGTGGGTCGGCCACGAAACGGGCCGAACAGGCCGCGATAAGCTAAAATGAGCCGCAGCGTTATGCAGAACGGACCACAAAACGGAGCCACAATATGCTGTGTAAAATCCAGGGCCGAAAAATCTCTTCTCAGTCCAGCCCTTCACCCTGGGATGCTTTTTTAACAGTATTGAATATTAAGTGCACATCTATATTCTGTGCACTTATTGGCTGCTTTTATTTATTATTCAAAATGTTCAATGTTTTTTGTTTTTTATAAAAATTTAGTTTTGTAATGAAATAAATTATTATTTATATAATTATAAAATTAATTAATAAATAAAATATTTTTTTTGTCTACAAAACTAATTTAAAACATTTAAGCATACACCTTCAGATCAAAAGATTTTAAGATCGTGAGAAACATTTCAGGCAAGTGGCCCCAAACTTTTGACCGGTAGTGTGTGTTTGTATATATATCATTTTTTTTATCACTTCGTTATTTTAATTTATTTTTCGTTTCATTTGGAGTGCAATTTAAATTTAGAAATATATTTGATTTAAGTTTTTAGTCTTTTAAAATAATTAATTTAATTTTCAATGCAAAATCACTAAAACAAGTATATTCACCGATCCCACAGCCAAGGGGTTACCGATGTAATTGGATATTGCGAGATATATATATCTATATATATAGATATATATATATCGTGAAGGAGGGAACAAAACAAATGTATTCACACACATGATTTTTCCGGACAGCAAAATGTACAGGTGAAGTTCTATCCCTGAGAGATGTTGCCCTTCTGTTGAACAACACACATTTTAATTTGACTTTTTAATTAAAGTACATTTTAAAACAAAGTTTGAAATCAAGGTGTCTTGCTTTAGGCTTAACCCTAACCCTGCTTTATGAAAATTACCCCATAGTTCCATCTAGCGTCCAACCAGCGGTAATACTGGTGTTCGTTGGTTTGAATGTGAATAATTCATTTCTACATGGACATGCCATGCAAACGATCATGTCTGTCCATCACTGACTGCCACTTCCTGTGGAGTTTTTTTTTTTCTGTGTCCAACCGACCAATCAAAACTTGGTTGACCAAGGCTCTTCTCATGACTAATGTTTGGTTGACTATCAGGGGGCAGCCCTAATTTAAATAGTGTAACTAGAACAGCCAGAATATCAATGCAGATTATCAAGTCGTTGTCAGCAAAAAGTTTCATTTGATCAAACTTCAAAAGTTTTCATTTATCAACATAGTCATACTGATTTGTTTAATACTGAGAAATAACTTTTCATTGAACACTAACTTACATTGTTCTCTTATAGCTAGGAATGTTGGAAAAGCTGTTGGTGGCAACAATCAAACGGCCATGGCTCTGGGGTGTCTATGTCTTCACTGTTGGCCTTCCTATGATCCTCTTTATTAGTTTCATGTGGCCCGATAAGGTAAAACTGATTAATCATATATTATTTTTACTATCATGTATTTATCATGTACTGTTGCAAGAAACAATATGTTAACCATTTGGAATTACTTTCATTTATGTATAAATTTGCCATAAAATCTGGTTTGATCTTCCAAGTTAAAGTAATGAACAAGAACAAATCTGTTTTAACTAATAACACAAACATTACTTTATTGTCCTTGTACATAATGAATACATAATTCCAACATTAACAGTGTAGGATGGGAAAAGTATGTGAACCCCTTGGCTAATGACATCTACAAAAGCTAATTAGAGACAGGAGTTGGCAAACCTGGCATCCAATTAATGAAACAAGATTGGAGGTGTGGGTTAGAGCTACTTTGACTTATATAAAGTACATTTTGAGTTTGCTATTCACAAGATGCATCTGCTGACGTGGACCATGCCTTGCAAAAAAGAGATCACAGAAGACCTACGATCAAGAATTGTTGCTTTGCATAAAGCTGGAAAGGGTTAGAAAGTGTCTCAAAGAGCTTCGATCTGTCCAAATTGACAAATTGCTTATAAAAGGAGATAACTTGGTACTGTGGCTAATCTCTCTAGAAGTAGCCGTCCAGCTAAGAACCCTAAAGTGACAACTAAAGACTTAAATCTATAATTGGAACTGGTTATCATCTTTGTTTATGAGTCTACTATACGGAAAACATTAAAACAGGCATGGTGTTTATGGCAGGACAGCACTAAGGAAGGCACTGCTTTCTAACAAAAACATAGCTCAATACCTGAAGTTTGACAAAGACCACTTTGACATCAAGACATCCTAATAATATGGCTGAGCTGAAGCAGTTCTGTAAGGAAGAATGGTCAAAAATTCCTTCTGAACATTGAGCAGGTCTAATCTGCAACTACCGATTTGTTGAGGTTATTGTTGTCAAAAGAGGATTGACCAGTTATAAAATCTAAGGGTTCACTTACTTTTTCCACAGCACTGTGAATATTTAATGGCATGTGTTCGATAGAGACATGAAAGCTTATAATTATTTGTGTGTTGTTAGCGTAAGCACATTGTGTTTGTCTCTACTTGTGACTGAAAATGAAATCACATTTTAGAACCAATTCATATTGAAAACCAGATCATTCCAAAGGGTTCACATACTTTTTCTTGCAACTGTATACATTTTTCGCTTTACATACATTCTTTATAACAGTCTTTTCACAGATAATGGGACTCATTAACTAACCACGTCCACACTTGCAAAACCAGTGTGTGAACATTATCATGCAGAAATCATGATTAATCTATGGAGTTCACACTTAGGCTATGTCCACATTATTCCGGATACATTTGAAAATGGCGTTTTCGTTTTCAAAACGCTCTGTCCACACTGCCATTTTAAAGTATTTTTGAAAAGTTGCTGGTTCACACTAAAACATTTTTAAAACACTTGAATCCCCTTACTGCACATGCAAAAAAATCTCTTTTCCGTGTACGAAACGCAATTTTTTTTAGTGTTAGCAATATACCAGATATAACCAGATAGCAATTGCGAGTAGACTTTGAGTCGCATATGAAGGAATGCACAGTGAAAGTTGTTTTAAGTAACATTTATCTTTAACAATGCTCTCAAAGTGAATAACAGGTACAATAACACCGCTACAATGTGGGCTGTCATCTTAATCATTTTGGGTTGAATATATAACATAACTGCGTCACATGACAACAAATACGTCATAGTTTTCAGATATCCCCATCTTCCACGTACAAGTCATTTTTATTTGCATAGCGTCTTTCACAACAGACATAGTTTCAAAGCAGCTGTAGTATATCTAGAAACTTTTAGTTATCATTGTGTAGTTTAATAAAATACAATTGTGAATTGTGTTATAATTAAAGTAATTAATTACTAATTGTATTTATAACCCCAGTGAGCAAGCTGAAGGCGACTGTGGCAAGGAACACAAAACTCCATAAGATGTTGATTAATGGAGAAAAATAACCTTGGGAGAAACCAGACTCACTGTGGGGGCCAGTTCCCCTCTGACTAACATCATGAATATAATGCCAATATTACTTATGTATAGTTAAAATCATGGTTTAAAATTATTAAACTAAGTAAGTGTTAAGGGTCAGTGTTTAAACATAGATTTTGAATGAACTGTAAGATTAATGACTAATGTCTTTTGAAGTCCATCCTGGATTAACTGCAGAAGTTCACATAGATGCAATTGTCCTTGTTAACTGACTCATGAAGGCTTTTGTTGACAATTGATAGTCTATGCATTCCATTTCAAGAGTGTAGTCCATCAATAGACAGAGATGATGCAGGCAGAGATCAGTGATGTGAAACGCAGTTCAACCTGGCCGGTAATTTCGCTGAGGTTCGGTGTGGTCTATCCTAATTTCAAGGTTCAGACATTGGCATATGAATTATCCCATGTCTTATGGTTGGAGCTGTCATCAGTTCATCCTCTGAATTCCATCATAATAGACTGAAGTGATGTTTGGCTGGCACCGGCTGCATGTCATCATCACACAGCGACACGTAGCAGTGGAGTCCAACACGAAGCAGGAATGGAGCTGTTCCCTTGCTTTAAATAATGCAGATTCATTAACATTCGAATGAGGTTAGGAAAAAAATTATATATGTACATACTTCTGGTGGAAACTTTGTGTGAGAACTTTCTCTGCACATATAAGTTCATACCTTGTACATATTTTTTAAATTAATGAGACGCAATGAATCAGGCTGTATTAAAAGATATGTCATTTGTCATATCTGTGGCACTAGCAAACTTGCAATTACTTGCAAAAATAAACATGAGCATTCCGAATGCACCCACTGTCTAACATTGGTTGAAAAAAAAATATTGTTTCATCTCAAACACATGCCATTGGTTAAGCCAATGTTGCCGCGTTGGGCGGCTGCTCAAAAAAATGATGATTTCTGCATGTTAAAAAGAAGATTCAGGTGTCTGGACCACAGTAGTGGTGCTGTACAGTCCCGGCAGAGGCGTCAAATCGCAGTCTGCTACATCCTCCACTATATAGCGCATAGCGATCAGAATATTGCCATGCAAAGTGTGTTCAGCACAGATGAGTGCTTTTGCCTAATCTGCATAATTCCTTAAACCAATATTTACTGTAGTGCATACACATAAACAGCACTTTTACTTGGTGCAATTCTATCTTGGTAAATTGACACTTCACTGGCCACTGCCTGAATCTTTGATTTAGCATGGACTTTCTAATTTAAACCATGACATGGATAACTAATATTGGCATTATATACATGCCCCCCAGTAAGCCTTCCTTATTTTTAAGGTATAATTTATAATCACGTTTATTAAACTGCAAAATGAAGATTTTAGTACATTACAGCTTCATTTTCTATAACAGCATAATTTTCTGTAAAGCTGCTTTGAAACATGTTTTACATGTTGTGCTATACAAATAAAAATGACTTGAATTCCCCCACAGTGTTTACACTTTTCTGGGAAATCAACATATGAATGGTTTAGCTATAGCTGTCTATGCATATGAAGCTCAGATGGGATAGGACAAATATTTTAACACTGGTAAAATTAGACATCACCTTTCATTTCTGATCTTTTCTGCAAGGTTAAATTGTGTTTTATTTCAGCGATTTGGTCCACCGGATCAGGATTATTACTATAAAAAAACAGATGAGCCGCAGACAGATGGAGCTCAGGACATGGAGAAACCCATTGATCATGACAACCGTGAGTGCTTAATGCTTACTTTCAACTTTATTTAAGCAAGAAGATGTGACTAGTGACTATTTAGGTTGTGTTATATTGTGAACATAATCATGGCTAAAGAGTATTGTTAGACTACACAACAGAGTGACAATAGACCTGTTTCGGTCATGTGACTTTTCCTTTGAAGCAACGGTGGTGAATGGAAAAACAAAAGGGAAACAAAATTAAGAAAAACGTCAATAATTGCTTATAATCCATGCAAAGTCTCAGAAAATATTTATACAGGTCTTAAGTCAAATTTGAATTTCACAAACATTTACATATATTTTATCCATGATTCATCTCTGTACACTAGCTTGTCTGATACATAAATGTAAACTTCTGTCATTCAGACATTTTCTGTTCTGATTTGTTCACAATATTATAAAACGTCTGTAATGATGCTGTCGGTATGAAAGTAAATGCTGCTTTTTACAGCAGCGAAATGATGGTCAGATCATGAAGGATACACAGAGAACAACCGAAGCAAGCACACCTATGCAAATAAAACAAAAGACTGTTACTATTTTACTTATGTTGTTATTTTATATTTCATTTGGAGCATAGTTAATTAAAAACATTTATAAAATACAAATAATATACAGTGTTTTCAATATCTGTAGTAATCAATATTGCTATCTAAAAATTGTTTACATTTTAGTCGGTGGCGTGATTAAAAGTCAGTGCTTTATACTCTTATGGTGTGTTCATTGAATTTCATTTGTATATACACAATAGATATATACTGAATATTGGCAGCATAGGGTATTTTTATCTATACATTACAATGTGTAACCACTAGAGGTTTAAATCGTCACTGGCCTCACGATTCAATTTGATTGCGATTCAAAGAGTAACAATGCACCTTGTCCTCCAATATTTCTTTTCAGTTTCTTAAAAAATTATTTTCTCCCTTTCAGCTTTTTATTTAACAGTGGTTTTCAAAAATCAGAATGAGTCACATTACATAAACTGGCCTTTTACATTCAGTATGAGCTGTGAACAAAACATGAAATATCCACAAGATTAAATAAACGTTTCTGTAATTTAGTAGAGTATAAATGCTCTTCATTCTTTAGAACATTATAAAAAATATCTTACCATGTTGATACACATTTCCCCACATGCGGTGGTGACGTCACTCTGCTTGCATTTAATATATAATTTACCGTCTATAAATGTAATTTATGTTAACAAATGATACATCTTTTCAAAGGTCTAAGGGTTCAGTATTGATATCCGATCTCTGTTGCATGATGGCAATGCTCCAGAAACAGCAATTGAGTTATTTGTGCCAGGAGTAAAAATGAAAACATGCAATATCAAAACGGGACTTCGTATCTTTATTATGAAATCATGATCGCCAGATGAATCCAGTTCGCAACACTTGGGTCAATTGTCCATGTCAAGTGTTCATTGAAAAACATCCAATAGCACTTTTTATCCATAAAAGTGATAAATCTGAGAAATATTGATATAGTCTCCATTGTTTACATGAGATCTCTCCTGAAAGAATTACCCTTCGTCATCGTTCTTCAACAAACAATGCAATCTGAGCGACATTCATGTCATAAAACTGTATATCTTATATATTAGAGTCTCATAAACAAAATGAGCCCATCTCCAAAGTCTATTTTTAAAAATGGGGTGTAGTTTTATTCATAATAGCCAAGCAGTGCAGTCAGATTTTGTGTCATCTTGTAAGGCGGAGCCTTAATATTACTCTGTACACCGGCAGCGATTTTCAGAGAAAAAAACTTGCAGGAACCTCATTTTTTGTGAGATCATCTTCAAATTTGAAACGTAGCTTCTTTAGATATGTGGCTTTGAGAACATTGCATTTCTGGGTTGTCTTGGCACTTTTATTATTGTTTTTTATTTTTATTTATAAAAACATGTTCAGCACAAAATATTTCCATTACTATAAACTTCAGCTTCTCTAACTTAGAAAATAACAACATATATTCATTCTGAAACTTAAATAAAGCCCAAAGTGTCGTCTTTCAAAAGATACTACAACTGTAACATACTCCAAAGGGTCCAGTAAATACAACCATTTAAGTTCAGGTATGTCATTTTCATGGTTTGTGCTCAAAAAGGGGGAGCGTATCAACAGGTTAAAAGCACAAGAAAAATATTGGTTCTCTATTAACACTCTTAATACTATTAAATAGTTAAACTAGCCTATATATACATTGGCAGACAAAAGTTTGGAATAATGTACAGATTTTGCTCTTATGGAAAGAAATTGTATGAAAGTGTCATTCAACTGATCACAATGTGACATTAATAATGTGAAAAATGTATATTTCAATTTGAAAACTTTTTAATCTACTTCAAAGATTTCTCGTCAAAAAATCCTCCATTTGCAGCAATGACAGCTTTGCAGATCCTTGACATTCTAGCTGTCAGTTTGTCCAGATACTCCAGTGACATTTCATCCCACACTTCCTGTAGCACTTGCATTAGATGTGACTGGCTTGTCGGGCACTTCTCACACACCTTACAGTCTAGCTGATCCCACAAAAGCTCAATGGGGTTAAGATCCATAACACTCTTTTCCAATTATCTGTTGTCCAATGTCTGTGTTTCTTTGCCCACTTTACTTTTTGTTTTTCTGTTTGCAATTCTTCCCATAAGGCCTGCACCCCTGAGTCTTCTCTTCATAGTTGTACATGAAACTGGTGTTGAGCGGGTAGAATTCAATGAAGCTGTCAGCTGAGGACATGTGAGGCATCTATTTCTCAAACTAGAGACTCTGATGTTCTTATCCTCTTGTTTAGTTGTACATCTGGTCAATCAATACTTTTTTTTTTTTTCAAAATATAGCCTTCTGTACACCTTCACATCGAGTGCCGTGCTTGATGACTCAACCTTTCGTAGGGCAAGTTCAGTTGCATCGTAAACTTTTTACACAAAATTACCGGCTCTTCCATTACCCAATTTTTATCTCCTCTCCACATCCTCATTCGCCTTAGACCTCAATCAATCCAAAAACATCCATCCAGGAACCATCAAAGGCTACTAAGCGGTCCATCCATTTCTTCTATAAAAAAAAGATCTCAATTTGTATCCACATATCCCTACCCACCAGAACTGAACCAGGCTTCCCGTTCGAAGCTCGGGAGAACCCAGCGAGGGGCCCCTGTTCGATTGCAAGTTGGGGCATAATGATTCATCAAACACAACTGTCTCTTCAGTGCTTCAGCCTATTTTTATTTTCCATCTCTACCTATTGTACACCTCCCAGTTTCCTATCCCCAGAGCTGATCCTAGTGCGAGGCTGCCTCCACTAGTGGTCCCTGCTCGTTCTGTCTGTATGTTGACAACTCTGCCCATCTCACACTGGGCTCAGCAAAAATCTGAGAATTAATTAAATTAATTCACAGTCCTTTTTTGGGGGGTATGATAAGCATCGTAAAATACTTTGTCTCGTCTCAAATACAAAGGTTCTTAGACAACAGCTCGCTGTCCCGTTTTCTGGCACCTTTTGGGGGGTATTCGAGCTCTGGTCGAGTCTCGAGCCTCTAGCCCCTGTCACCCAGGACAGCGAGCCACATATGTTTACAATATCATCAATGCAGGATTACATTTACTTGCAAACTATTGAAACTGAACTCAGAATCGATTCTGATTTTTTGGAGAATCGATTCAGTATCGTTTGAGAAACAATCGATTTTTTTCTCCCCACCCCTAGTAACAACTATCATATGCCTCTATTACAATTCTACAGTCTGGGTTTTAAAATTTAATATCGTCCTATGTGCATTTCCATTTTAATTGTGTCAGACTCAAATATGTTAATTGTAGAGCTTTCACAATTAACACGTTAAACATTTAAAATGAATTGCATTTCTAACCTGATATTTGTTTTATTAATCTCGATTAATGCATTACCAATTTTCACATTTGATTCTGAAATTGTATTCAGCTTGGTCTGAGGGCTGGACACTGCTTGGAATTGAGCAGACTTTTTGTGATGTGTCTGATGGAGACATTACATTTATAGTATGTACACACCAGAAACATACAACAGCGGCTCCGTACTTTGTACCTATTGCCACTGAGCTTTTGACGCATCAGCTAATGATTGCTGGACAATTCCAACGAAGTATTATTATGTGGGCAGTGCCAGTACTGAAAGCTGAATAAGATATTGTTTGGTTTCAGAATGGCATACTACCATACTATTCTTACTATTTCTGTTATACATAGATCTGATAGAAACAGTAAGAGTTCTTGTGGTAGTATTCCATTCATAGCCGCTTTGGCAAAATTGAGCCATATCTTTTTATTAAAAGAAGTACAAGATATGACTTTGTTGAAAGAAAAATTTAATTTTGGCCAGCAGCATCACTTTATAAAGCTTTATGAATTCACACAGCACACTGAAAGTACAGTATATGGGTTTTGGTCACAAAACATGGCGTGGTCATACAGTGACGTCACATTAAAAATGTCATTATTTACAATATATCATGGCTGTTTTATAATTAATTGTGTGTATTTTATTTAAAGCCAGCCAGACAAGAATCGAGGCAAAAGAAAGAGCAATCAAGAGGATTCAGAAAAAGTCAGACTTGGAGTTAAAGGTAACCGTGTGTACTGTATGTACGTACAGTCTATCATAGCGTTCCTAGAGACACCCATTTCATGTCTTATATCATTCTTCTAGTTATCTTCTAATAATGATCTATTTTAGATCCATTAACAGCGTTGGAATAAAACTAGTCTTAAAATGTGTCATTCTAAAAATTTTGAAAATGAATATGGTTAACCATATATTTCAGCTTACTTTCATTATTCTTCACATTTCTCAGAGTGAGAGTATGAGATGCTGAGAGAGAGACATGCATCATCAACCTGAACACTTCTCATTGTGTAAAATGATGACGTTCATTCATGAGCGGTTCGCTTACATTCATCACTGATTTGTAAGAGAGTGACATTTTATTTTATAATGAAACTTTTGAGAACACACAACAAATGATGTGTATTTTAGAAAACGTTCATGTCCTTAATTTTAATTTTACAAACTAAATGTAAAGCACTGGAACTTAATAATTAGTCATATTTGAATGTGAAATTGTTACAATGTATTATTGTACCGAATGTAACGTGTTTTATATAGGGCTGTCAATCTATTCAGTGTATTAAATTAATCTGTAACTCATGCAATAATCTGATTAAGTAATTTATCACATATCAATATTTGATGAGAAAGGCCATCAAATAAAGAATTCAATTTATAATAAGAAAATTCATTAGATATAAAGTATAGAATTATAATAATTCATAACTCAAATGACCTGGCACAACATTATTGTGGCTGACAAGTAAAGTATTGATTAGACACAGGCATGTGAAAATAAGCTTAAAAATAAGTAGGAAAATGTACTGAGCAAAGACTGCGGGACCTCAAACAATGATTTTTAATAAACACATGGCTATTGTTGATCATCAGAAAACCACCCAAACAGAGTTTGACTGCATCTTGAATGGTAATAATAAACATCTCGTATTGATGTGCTGCTCTGTATTTTCTCTTGCACACATCCGCTAGAGAGGGTTGCAAGCTCGTGAAGTGCTGATTAAAGCTGTCAATGCAGATAATGTTTTAAACGCAGAATTAGTTTTTTGCATTACAAGGCAAAGGCCATATCGTCATTTCAATCTTAATTTAATCCAAAATTCTGTATTGACCGATATCATACCAATGTTTCAGAGGTCAGCATCTTCAGATTTTAAAGGGTTTTGGATGGTTTCCCCTAGGCATGCAACGATACTGGTTTCGGAATCGGGTCCGATACCACGCTCATGCACTTATACTTGTAAAAATGCTCAGATACCAAAAACCGATACCATCTGATGTACAAATGCCATTACGTAAACATTCAGCACTTTACTCTGTTTGTAGCAGATGACAGCAGGCAGAACACAAATTCACTTTTTATAACGAGTCATATTCAGATTACACATTTATATAGTAGCCTTTTGCTGTTTAATAATTACTGTGTTTCAAAAAGTGACCTGCTTTTCTGGATTGGGAATCTGCCGTCATTATGTCAGAGCTTCAAAATAGAAGCTCAGCCAGAATAAATAATGAAATAATTTACATGAAAAAGGTATGACAGAAATGGATCACTACTGTATATTTATGTAATATTCACTGTTATGCTACTACTAATAATAAATCAATAGTAACTGTGTATATCTCACATCTGTGATGCTCTGTTTTGCAGCACTTTATTTGACAAAAATAACTCCAATGTTGTAGTTAGGATTGTGTTGTGAGGTTCTGTATAAAATCACTACATTTGATAATAATAATTCATGTTGAAAATGTATTGTTATACTTTAATTTGATTAAAGTTTTAATTTGTTTATTTAAACACAATTTTGATTATATGTTGATTGCCTAATACTTAGAGTTGCATAATTACACATACAATAACAATAATTGTTTGTTTTTTAACCATTATTAATTGTGTTATTAGAAATGTACCTTAATAGGTCATATTGATGCAACTGTATTGGTGTTGGCTCTGCGTTTTGTTGAATAAAGCACTCGATTGATACCATCTCATGCCTTTGGTGGATTTTATTGTTTAAACGCACTGAAAAGTGGTAGTCAGTCCCTGTAATCATGCTCACACATGTTCCATCACAACCACTCTCTCGTCTGGTGCGAATCTCAACTGGAACCAGTTCGCTACACAGCACACAGCCAATATGTGGAGAGTGCAGCTTAAATATAATTAAAGAGTCATACACAAAATTAAGTAAAGCAAGTGGAAGCACCTTTCTGACCCTGTTACATAAGGAAAAATTTTATGGCCTTAGAAATAAATAGAATAAGTTAAAATAAGAGATATTGCAGTAAACATTATTATTAGACACTTTTCAGTCCTCCTGCTTTTCACAGATGTTGGCTGGGTTCTCTTACGAGAGGTTCTCTCGTATTGCGTAAGCTAGCTTATGCTACTAACGTTCTTCTTATTGCTTCAGAAAACGAATCGGTTACCTAACGTAACCTCGGTTCTCTCTAGATGAGGGAATGAGTATTGCGTAAGCTAGCTTACGCTACGGGAAAGATTAATCTTTTCTGAGATATTGAAGCCAAAAAATTATCCTTAATTTTGTATCATTTGTCAACACAGTGCAGCAACTGCAGACCTTGAGCGGGCTAGCTAGCGAGCTCATTGGTTGCTCTGCGGCAACTGCTGCAGCCTATAGACGAACTTGGGCGAACTCGCGTCCAATGAGAGGCGTCCGCGCGCTTACTGCATCAAAGCCTGCCAAAATGGGCGTGGCTAGAGTGCATATAAGCGTAGTTCGTAGGCTGGAACCCTGATTTTCATCTCTTCAGCGACGCTCTTCGCATCTCTGAACTGGAAGCCGCGTCACCGTTCGAGGGGCATCTAGCAAGCTTGGACAGCGCTCGAAGAAGCCGGCCGTCTCCGCCACCTTCAGCCATCCTGCGAGCTACGCCATCCGGCGACGTATCCTTTTTTAGAGCAAGCTAGTTCTTAAAGAACTTCACAAAAGAGTAACGAGCGTCTTTTTTAAGATGCCTCGCACCACTTGCGCTTCATGCCGCGCCCCTCTCAGCGCCGGAGACCGCCACATCATCTGCGCTCTCTGCCTGGGACTGGGGCATGCAGAGCTCGCCCTCGCTGAAGGCGGATGCGACCTCTGCGAGGAGCTTCCGATGTCGACCCTGCGGGCTCGACTCGAAGCGCTCAGAACCGAAGCCGCCGCGCAGGAAAAAGCGCCGCTCCCAAAGGCTGCCAGAACCGGTGATAGAAGCGACTGCCTCGCCGGAGCCTCTCCCTCGAGCATCGCTCTCACCCTCCCCGCCCCCCCGGGACGCGCAGTTGCCACCCAGCGGCCGCACTGCTGCCATCTCGGAGGACGAGGCGGAGGATAAGGGCTGTTCCATCATGGCTTCGGATAGCGAGGAGTGGTCAGGCTCCCACGCCTCCTCCTCGGCCCAGGAATCCAGCAGGACCCGCGCCGGAGTCGAAGGGGAACTAACACGCCTCCTCACACAGGCCGTTGACCGCCTCAGGCTCGAGTGGTCACCGCCCCCTGAGCAGGCTCCCAACAGACTCGACGGCTGCTTTCTTCAGAGCCGTCGCCACGCAACACCCGCGGCCCGGGCCGCTCACTTCCTGCCGGAACTCCACACTGAGCTTGCAAAGTCGTGGAACGCGCCTTTCTCGGCCAGGATCCGTTCCCACGTCTCCACCCCTCTCGCTTCGGTGGATGGCGCCACCGAGAAGGGCTACTCCTCCATCCCCCCGGTCGAGGATTCGGTAGCAGCACACCTTTGCCCGCCCTCCGCGAGATGGGGGTCTAAGCCAGTGCTCCCGTCTAAGGCCTGCAGAGCTACTTCCGCCTATGTTGGCCGCGCCTATTCCGCCACCGGCCAAGCCGCATCTGCTCTGCACTCCATGGCCGTCTTACAGATCTTCCAAGCGGACCTTCTTCGGGAGTGGGATGAGAAAGGCAGGCACCCAGAGGCTGTTACAGATCTAAGAAGCGCGACGGACCTCGCCCTTCGCGCCACCAAAGCTGCAGCCCAAGCTCTAGGGAAGTGCATGGCCTCGCTGACTGTGACCGAGAGACACCTGTGGCTAACGCTAGCCGACATGGGAGAAGCAGAGCGCTCCACGTTCCTCAACGCACCGCTCTCTCCGACCGGTCTCTTCGGCTCCGCGGTGAGTGGCATTGTTGACCGCTTTTCAGAAGTCCAGAAAGCCACCCAAGCCATGAACCTCTTCCTGCCGCATCGCGCTAGCTCCTCTGCAGGCCGCCCACGTGACCAGCCTCCTGCACGAGCCTCTTCACAGCGCCCAGCTCAACAAAGTCAGACTTCTCAGCGTCGACAGGGCGGCCGCCCTCGATCGCGCTCAGACAGCCGCCGCAGACTGCTGCCCCCCCGCGGGCCTCGGTCTAAGGTTGCGCTGAAACCTGAGCAACCGAAGTCCTCCTAGCCTTGTTGAAAAAAACGACGGCTTAGTCCCGCCGCGGCCGGACCACCGTCAAAGCTTCGCCCCCTGTCAGTCCCCCCCCCTCAGGCTACTACAGTGGTGGATTCAGCAGCCAACAAGCCGGTGATACTGCCCGCTTGCCTGCACACAAACGCCGTTTTCACGGCGACCCAAAGAAATCTTGTAAAGAGCAAACATGCCTTATGTGTAGAAAATGTGCCCACAATCCAGTGTTCACCCCTACACACAAGCATTACACTTCCCGTGTTCCTATCAGAGCCCACTCACATAAAGCGGACACAACCCGCTCGAGTGTTAGTCAATAAACGCGCTCACGAATACGTGCGCGCGCCCATTCTCTGCCCGCTCTGTCACACGGCCAGCAAACACTTCTCTGTATGTAAGTCCCGTGCCCGTGACTATGCTCGCGCATCACTTAACAGATGTGACTCTTTCCCCATTCACCTCAATCGGGAAGTCACTCACAGAACAGCCTGTCCCTGCTGTCTGCGAGCAGTCATGCATAAGCACAGTAAGCGCGCTCACACATTATGTTCAGCGTGCTGTGTGCGGCAATCAGAGCGATTTGGCCATTCACCCTCTAGCGTTACGCTTCAAAGCGTGGGAAGCTATCCCAGGGATATCCAAATGGGTGTTAAGCACAATAAAACAGGGCTATTTGCTACAGTTCGATCGCCGCCCTCCCGCTTCAGAGCGTGGCTCGAAACTATTGTGAACACGGAAGCAGCCTGCATGCTTCATTCAGAAATAGCAAACCTTCTGTGCAAAAGGGCCATAGAGAAAGTGCCGCCTTCGCTGAGCGAGTCGGGGTTTTACAGCGGTTATTTTCTTGTTCCCAAGAAAGACGGCGGCCTCAGACCAATATTAGTTCTCAGGGGTTTGAACAAGGTGCTTGCAAAAAGACCGTTCAAAATGCTTACAATCAGGAAACTCCTCGCGCATACGCGCCAGGGGGACTGGTTTATCTCTCTCGATCTGAAAGATGCCTACTTTCAGATTCAGATAAATCCCGTCACAGGCCATTCTTGAGATTCGCCTCGACGGCCAGGTTTATCAATACACCGTCCTTCCATTCGGCCTGTCTTTAGCACCCGTACTTTCACGAAGTGCATGGATGCGGCTTCGCACCCCTGCGGAGTCAGGGCTTGCGAATTCTGAACTATTTGGACGACTGGCTGATTATGGCACAGTCACATACGGAGCTTCTGTCTCACAGAACAGTTCTCCTCAGCCATCTGAACAGTTTGGGTCTTGCAGTCAATTGGACCAAGAGCTCACTACAGCCCAGTCAGGCAATTTCCTTCCTTGGAATAGAACTAGACTCCGTGGCAATGACGGCTCGCTTATCTACACAGCGCGCGCACCGTGTTCAGCTAGCCGCGTCCTTTCAGATGAACAGCCTCACGCCTCTGAAAAAATTTCAGAGAGTGCTAGGTTACATGGCCTCAGCCGCAGCAGTACTTCAGCTGGGTTTACTGCGCATGCGCCCGCTTCAGCATTGGCTAAACACCCGCGCATCTCGCCGGGCTTGGGCCACAGGCCGCCAGCCGATCAAGGTGACTCAGACCTGTATTTCAGCTCTGCAGCCCTGGACAGTGGCCGAATGTTATCAGCGGGGAGTGACGATGGGAGCTGTATCTCACCGAAAAGTCATCTCGACAGACGCGTCCAACACAGGTTGGGGCGCGGTCTGCGAGGGCTCTCCGGTTTTTGGCCTATGGTCAGTTCAGGAAAAGCTCCTTCACATAAATTGTCTGGAAATGATAGCGGTCGAGTACGCGCTTGTGCGCTTTCTCCCGGTCATTCAGGGTCACCACCTCCTGGTCCGTTCGGACAACAGATCTGTGGTATCCTACCTAAACCGTCAGGGCGGTGTCAGATCCAGGAACCTCTTCCATCTGACGAAACGCATACTGAGTTGGTCCCAGTGCCACCTGCGCTCGTTGAGGGCGACGCACGTGCCAGGCCACCTGAACAACGGCCCAGACAGACTGTCCAGAGACAATATTCCTCCAGGGGAATGGTCCCTGCACGCTCAAACAGTCCAGAAGTTATGGCGCATATTCGGCAGAGCAGAGATAGACCTCTTTGCGTCAGAAGAGAACTCTCACTGCCCAATATTTTTCTCGAAGCGAGGACGCGCTGGCCCAGGACTGGCCCAACCGCCCGCTTTACGCCTTCCCTCCCGTCTCGCTATTGCCACAGGTAATGCAGAGGATCAGGGAAACGCGTCACTCGGTGCTCCTCATAGCCCCGCGATGGGAGAATCAGACATGGTTCCCGGAGCTTACGCAGCTGTCACTGACAGCGCCATGGCCCATCCCAGTGAGAGCAGATCTCCTCTCTCAAGCTCGCGGCACGATCTGGCATCCCCACCCAGAGCGCTGGGCGCTGCACGCGTGGGTGATCAACGACTACCCGTTGCTCTGCCAGAAGGGGTAATAAACACCATCATACACACTAGAGCCCCTTTCACGAGAAGACTCTATGCGTCAAAATGGTCTGTGTTTTCAAAATGGTGCACCGACAGAGACCTGGGCCCATGGACATGTGGGGTGTCGTCGCTGCTCGTGATTTTACAAGAGCTGCTGGATAAGGGCAGATCCCCATCCACGCTCAAAGTGTATGTGGCTGCCGTCGCGGCGTTCGCTGAACCCCTGCATGGCCAATCACTGGGAAAAAATGACTGGTCATCCGCTTCCTCAAGGGAGCTAGAAGGATGAACCCCCCGCGCCCCCCATCGGTTCCTATCTGGGATCTTTCTATAGTTCTCGAAACTATGAAAGCCCCCCCTTTCGAACCGCTTCAATCCGTGGATTTGAAATACCTTTCACTCAAAACCGTTTTTCTGACTGCCCTGTCATCAGTCAAACGTGTGGGAGACCTTCACGCGCTGTCTGTCAGCGCTGCGTGTCTTGAGTTTGGACCAAGTGACTCCAAGGTCATTTTAAAGCCTAGACACGGCTATGTTCCCAAGGTGATCGGTACTCCTTTCAGAGTACAGGTCATTTCCCTATCGGCGCTGCCAGCATCCGATAGCGAGCGCGACGCCAATCTCCTTTGCCCAGTCAGAGCACTGAGATTGTATACTGCGCGCTCCGCCTCTTTCAGACGCTCTGAGCAGCTTTTCGTTTCGTTCGGAGGGCGCACCAAAGGTCTCGCCGCCTCGAAACAGACACTGTCTAGATGGATAGTGGACGCTATTGCTGCCGCATACGCGTCAAAAGACCTGCCATGCCCGTTGGGCATTAGGGCTCACTCCACTAGAGGCATGGCCTCATCGTGGGCATGGTCCAGCGGGATTTCCATTCACGACATATGTGTGGCAGCGGGCTGGGCTTCCCCTCCACCTTTGTCAGATTTTACAATCTGGAAGTGCCCGCCCTGCAGGCAAAACTACTAGCGGTTTAATACGCTACAGCTCCCCTGGTGAGCTGCACTGATGGGACTCATTCCACACAGACCGGCACCGCCGCTCTGTCGTTCCCTTCCCACTATGTGCTTATGTATTACACACACACTGGCCCGCACTCTTGCCGGCCAAATATTATTTCCCCACTCACAAGGGCTCCCCCGGGTCCCCCCACCCCGGGGCTCATGCAGTGGATGCTTGGCGCGCACGGCGTTGACAATGGGTTCCCGTAGTAAGCTAGCTTATGCAATACGAGAGAACCTCTCGTAAGAGAACGAATTGGTTACCTAACGTAACCTAGGTTCTCTCTAGATGAGGGAACGAGTATTGCGTAGCCGGCCGTGCTCGCGCCACGAAGCGACTTTCGCTTCATTCAATGAAAACCAGGGTTCCTGCCTACGAACTACGCTTATATGCACTCTAGCCACGCCCATATTGGCGGGCTTTGATGCAGTAAGCGCGCGGACGCCTCTCATTGGACGCGAGTTTGCCCAAGTTCGTCTATAGGCTGCAGCAGTTGCCGCAGAGCAACCAATGAGCTCGCTAGCTAGCCCGCTCAAGGTCTGCAGTTGCTGCACTGTGTTGACAAATGATACAAAATTAAGGATAATTTTTTGGCTTCAATATCTCAGAAAAGATGAATCTTTCCCGTAGCGTAAGCTAGCTTACGCAATACTCATTCCCTCATCTAGAGAGAACCGAGGTTACGTTAGGTAACCGATTCGTTTTCTGAAGCAATAAGAAGAACGTTAGTAGCATCTCTCCAAAGCATCGTTATCCAAGTAAAAACATTTGTAAATTAACGAGAGCTTTAAACCACTCTTAAGTGCAACTTAAATATCACATCTTTCAAAGTTTATCAGAGACGAGTAATTTAATAAATTATATTAATATATTATAATAATTGGACAATAAGACTCACAGCATGTGCCGGCACATGCTACTCTCCATGATCCACACACAACTTACCATGCGCCCCATTGAGAGCGAAAACCAATTAATCGTGACCACGGGGAGGTTACCCCATGTGACTCTACCCTCCCTTGCAACCTGGCCAATTTGGTTGCTTAGGAGACCTGACTGGAGTCATTCAGCACGCCCTGGATTCTAACTCATGGCTCCAGGGGTGGTAGTCAGCATCAAACCTCGCTGAGATACCCAGCCCCTGGACAGCTCTTTTATAATTGGGTCAGGTAGGGATGTTTGGGCTGACCAGATCTGCCTACGAGCTAGTACTGCAGATGACATGGCAGCCCTAACGTCTCTTGTTAATTGGCAGTGCGTAAGCTGCGCAGTTTCTACTAGGCCCATGGTATTGTGGTCCTCGTGATTAATTATTTTCCTAAAGAACAATTGCCAATGCATTTTCTGACTATGCTGCATGTGTAGCTTCTTCTTTTAAGATGCAGTATTTTCTTTTTGCTTCTTGGTAACTCTCAGTCACTCCTATAGTCTATTCTCTCGTATAGTCTTTATCTAAATTGATTACAGGAATTGTTGGAGTGATGGAGCCAGGTGATCAGGTGAAATGATCAGTCTCACTCTGTCCTCAGGTCTAAAAGAAGAAAAGTCCTGTTCAATTCAAGATTGCCTTTGCCATCTGAAGACCAACTGACACTTCTTAGTTCCACCTAATCAGTGTTATGTTTCTAAATAACTTCGGCATAGATCAGCAGTTTACCATGTTTGGATAGTTTCCCGAAAACATGTGTATGGTTAACTTATCAGAATCCTGTAAAGATTATATCAACTCATTTACATTCCTAATTATGGTTGTTTCTGTAATCTAAGTTATTTCAAGGTTAGATCCTAAACTCATTTTCTGTCTTTGCCTTTGGAAATGTGGAGAACTTTGTATATTCGTTTTGATTTGTACTGTTTCCCGTTGCTGCTAGAGTGACATACCATTTGAATGTGGCCTATTTTCCCACAGTCAGAACACCTAGAGGGGCTGTTAGTACATTGGGCGGCCCTGTGTCCTATCTTACAACATTTGAAACGTATGATGGCTTTAGAAAATGTCTGGTCAGCTGAAGCCACATCCACTGCTGCAGCAAACGCCTAGCCAATGTCAAATTCATTGCTATTAGCAGGTTTCAGTTCATTTGTTCGTCTGCCCCATGTCTTGGTGCACCTTGTCTGAAACTCCTCCCAAGATGATCACTGGATACTGCACTATTAAAGATACATTCTTTATAATCCTCCTGTACACCAGCAATCACAAATTCAGTTACTATGGAGGAGGCATAATCTTCCATCTCCTAATCTCCCCGTTAGCGACACAATAATTATCAAAAGCACTTCTGAATCGCTCAGTGTATGCCAAAAGACTTTAACCAGTTTTTTTTGTGCTGAATTTCACTTGTCCAGGGAAAAGACCCTCTTCCTAGGATACTCTGCACTGTTATTTGGTCTCGAGGATGATTTTCCTTTTTGGGTCATACCGGATCGTAATTTTGTGATTTGTGCAAAGTGAAGAGGAGTGTTTAAGTTTTTATGTGATATTTCACAACATATTTTCTGCAGGGACCAATACAATTACATAATGTTAATGGATTGTCCATATTTTTAATGAAAGAAAGTAATATAGGATTACAGGCTCACAAATTCCACCAGTTTTGTTGTATTTAATATTCCAATCAGTTTCTTCTTATACAGATACTTCTCCATTTCGACGTTGTAATCTGATAGTGAAATGAAAATGTCAGTAAGCTGGCCAATTTCAAAAACTTCTCAATTCTCTCTCCATTTTCCACAAATGTGGGGACATATGGGAAGTGAAAGGTACACAACTTGCGATATACACAAACTTCTGTATGAAAACGCCTCAAGGGCAGATTTATTTTGCATTAAACCAAAACTCATGCGACAGCTTTTTTGCAATATCGCTTCATAATTAATTCTTTAATAATTGTTTATGTTCACCTGTCTTTGTGTGACAGGGAATCAGAGAGTCTATCAGCCTCCATTCTAAAATGGACAAGTGTGACAGACCTCCGACTGAAGAGAGCAAATCTCAACAAAACATCAGTAGATGTAACACCCTTGGCCAAAATCGTTTTTTGAGTCAGCTAGTGAGGTGCCAGCTTAAGTGTGGTTAGTTGCCTATAAAGCTGGAGTTGTGCAAACTGTCATAATACATTTATTAATGGAACAATATATATATATATATATATATATATATATATATATATATATATATAGATAAAATCTCTGATTCTGCATTTTGTTTATTTTTCAATCAACTAGCTAAACAAAGAACTACCAGACAATAGAAACTTTTTTACTCCATCCTAACAGCCTTTAAGTTAGCAAAAAAATATTTGTTTTCTAAGATTTGTTGTTATACAGATTCTGAAGATAATCCGTTACCCTTATTATGACTTTATTGATTTAAAGCAATAATTAAAGATTTACATGAATGGCAAAATTATGACAGTAAGATAAATTATTGTGTTAAAAGTGCATTGCCGAAAAAACAATAAGACAAGATTGACTAAAAATCAAAGAAAAGACACTCAGGCTCTCACTTTAAAAAGCATGTTTTTTAACACAGCATATGCGCCTTTCACAATGCAAATTGTTCCAATGCATCTGATGCTCAGCTCAATATGAGTCAAAGGATGTATATTCTGTAAAACCCTGATGAAGAAGTCAATATAGGAGAGAGAATGTAGAAGATGCTTTCCCTCTCTGGATGGACAAACATACAAGTTTACAAGTTTTAAATTAGGCCAGTTCTCCACTGTGTGGACATATTGGCATGTGACCATTATGCCTTCAAAACAACTATACTATGCAGTGAGTAACCCTATTGCAAGCAATTTTAGTGACTGAAATTATTTTATTCTGTAGAATCTAAACTTGCTATGGGACCACAGATGTCCCTTCTCTTTTATGCTATCTAGCTATATTTATTATTAATATACATGTCTTGGCTGTTGTAAGCAGCACATCTTCAAATCTAATTCAAACAAAATGCAAACACTGCAAGTGCCAATTCACTGAATTTTCATTAAAATATCTGAATTAATTTCTATTTCATATATATATATATATATACATATATATATATATATATACATATATAGATATATATATATACACACATACATATATATATATATATATATATATATATATATATATACACACACACACACACAAACTGGTGGCCAAAATTTTGGAATAATGTACAGATTTTGCTGTTTCAGAAGGAAATTGGTACTTTAATTAATCAAAGTTCCATTCAACTGATCACAAAGTATAGTCAGGACATTACTGATGTAAAAAACAGCACCATCACAATTTGAAAAAAGTAATTTTTTATCAAATCTAGACAGCAGCATCACTCCAACACCTTATCCTTGAGTAATCGTGCTAAATTGATCATTTGGTACTAGAAAACACAGTTGAAAGATATTTGGTTTGTTAAATAAAGCTTAACATTATCTTTGTGGCCACAGTATGCAGTAGACTGGCATGTCTTAAGGTCAATATTAGGTCAAAAATGACAAAAAAGAAACAGCTTTCTCTAGAAACTCGTCAGTCAATCATTGTTTTGAGGAATGAAGGCTATAATGCTTGAAATTGCCAAAAAACTGAAGATTTCATGCAAAGGTGTACAATACAGTCTTCAAAGACAAAGGACAACTGACTCTAACAAGGACAGAAAGAGATGTGGAAGACCAGATGTACAACTAAACAAGAGGATAAGAACATCAGAGTCTCTAGTTTGAGAAATAGACACCTCACATGTCCTCAGCTGACAGCTTCATTGAATTCTACCTGCTCAACACCAGTTTAATGTACAACTTTGAAGAGAAGACTCAGTGGTGCAGGCCTTATGGGAAGAATTGCGAAGAAAAAGGAAACGTGAGGCATCTATTTCTCAAACTAGAGACTCTGATGTTCTTATCCTCTTGTTTAGTTGTACATCTGGTCTTCCACATCTCTTTCTGTTCTTGTTAGAGTCAGTTGTCCTTTGTCATTGAAGACTGTAGTGTACACCTGTGTATGAAATCTTCATTTTTTTGGCAATTTCAAGCATTGTATAGCCTTCATTCCTCAAAACAATGATTGACTGATGAGTTTCTAGAGAAAACAGTTTCTTTTTTGCCATTTCTGAGCTAATATTGATCTTAAAACATGCCAGTCTATTGCATACTGTGGCAACAAACACAAAGATAATGTTAAGCTTCATTTAACAAACCAAATATCTTTTCAGCTGTGTTTGATATAATGGCAAGTGATTTTGTAGTACCAAATGATCAATTTAGCATGATTACTCAAGGATAAGCTGTTTGAGTGATGGCTGCTGGAAATAGGGTCTGTCTAAATTTGATCAAAAATGAGTTTTTTCAAACAGTGATGGTGCTGTATTTTTTCATCAGTAATGTCCTGACTATACTTTGTGATCAGTTGAATGCCACTTTGGTGAATTAAAGTACCAATTTCCTTCTGAAACAGCAAAACCTGTACATTATTCCAAACTTTTGGCTGACAGTGTGTGTGTGTGTGTGTGTGTGTGTGTGTGTGTGTGTGTGTGTGTGTGTGTATTTATATATCACCATTACACTTTTCTGCTTTAAGACATGAAATAACATTGTTTCTCTCAATCTAACCAGACATCGGAAAACAATCATTTGTTCAATAGTTACAGGCATGTTTAGGAATAATTCACCAAAGGAGGAAAATTCTGTAATTTACCCACTCTCATGTCACTCCTGATTCATAACTTTCTTTCATGGAACACAAATTGACAACCTTAACAGAATATTCATGTTGTTCTTTTCCATACAATGAAAAGGAATGGAGATTTATACTGTCAAGCTCCAAAAAGCCCCATGAAAATTTAAAACAAGTAGTCCATACAGCTTGTTTGCTACAGTATATTCAAAGTCATACAAAAAATGTCATTTTTTCCCCTCACACAAAGTTAAAGTCGTTATTTACTGAACATCTTGTGCCATAGGCATCAAATCTTGTGTACACTTGTGTTCGATAAAAATAAATAGTGCCTTTGTATGCCTTGTGCCAGGTTTGTCACCATTTGACAGCCAAGTTTTCACGAGACGATTTTCAGTCAATAATGACTTTCAGTAAATTTGTGGCTGTTCCTACAACAAAGCTATTGTGTGGCTTCAGAAGACTTGGAATAAAACACAAAAGATGTATGGACTACTTTTATGGTGCTTTTTGTTTTATTTGGAGCATGTCGGTATAAATCACAACTCACTTTCATTGTATGTAAAATAGCAGCATGAACATTTCACTAAACATCATTTTATGGAATAATCTGTAAAAGTCATATGGTTTGGAAAGACATGAGGGTGAGTAAATGATGACAGAAATTTTGGGTGAACTTTTCCTTTGATATACAGTATACACATTATCTCCCCAAAGTATAACTGCATTACAAAATTTGGGAAACTAACCTGAAGAACCAAAACAATATGATTAACAAGAATATGTACAGACAATGTTGATTAGAACACTGAAGGATGCTGCTGTTTGAGGAGTTCAGAGTTTGTAAGATGCTGCAGTTGCTTTGGAAGGCCTGGAGGACAGAGTTCTAGTGGTGTTGAGAGTTTTTACAGGCTAAGGGTTAATCAAAGATCCTCTATTTCTTACGACAGCTGGGCCAGCTGAGTCCACCACAAGCAGCCGTCACAATAACGTACAACACAACCTGAGATGACAAGACAAACTTAAGTTATTTACTAGAACTGTAAATAAGTCTACATAGACTGTACAAGACTGTGTACACCCTGCCTCCTCACAGCCATCCAATGTTATTTTTACATCAGTACTAAACAATATATGGTCTTACGAATGTGGAGATCCCTTCTAATAAATGGGTTTGGCTACACCATACAATGACATTCTAGAGAACAGTGTGCTTTCATATTTTTGGCAACAGTTTGGGGAGGGCCTTTTGCTGTCCCAGCATAACAATACCCATGTGCACAAAGCAAGGTCCACTTGACTCGTCTGCATGAAGCCCAGACCTGGTCCCCCTTAAACACTATTGGAATAACTCAGAATGGCAACTACGAGCCAAGACTTTCACCAGATTTTTCATTTTTGGGTAAACTAATTCTGGAATAAAATAATGTTTTAATGAAAACATTTATTGCTAAAATATGGCATCAAAAAATGCTTGGGGCTAAATATGAGACAGGTGCAATGCATTACTGTGATTCCATTTGAATTTCAACACTTACCAGCACGACTATTATGACGATGGCGGTTAACTTCAGGTTCTTCATACACATGGCATGGGCCAAGTTACGGCTTGTTGTTTTAAAGGTGACAGACTGTACAAGATGAATATTCATTAGCATACAATTAAAGAAACAGCTTACCCTAAAGTGAAAATGATCATTATTTACTCACCCTCATCTCTTATCAAACACGTATGCTGTTATCTTCTGTGTGGAACACAAAAGGAGAATCTTCACACACCGCTTTTTCACACTACAGTTTATAGTTACTGCATCTATCAAGCTCCCAAAAGGACATTCAAATATCATAGAAGTATTATAAAAATAGTCACCAGAACTTGTGTGCCAAATTCCAAGTCTTCTGAAGTCATACAAAAGCTTTGTGAGGAACAGACCAAAATTGATTGAAAAATCTTGTCGTCCACTGAAGCTGAGATCTCATTCATGATCAGATTCACATTAAAAAACTGTATGTTCATGCTTCACACCAAGTTCAATATCCTTGACATCAAAGGCAATGGCTTTCGCATACGTCATAACCAAATGAAGGTGCGACACTCTGAAATGTCATTCTCCATCGCTCATATTCAAAGCTTTGGCAGAGGGAAAGATTTTCAGTGTACAGCAACTTACATTTCAGTCTGTTCCTCACACAAAGCTTTTGTATGACTTCAGTAGACTTGGGAAAATAGCCCATGGGTCATGTTGACTACTTTTTATGATCTTTATGGTACTTTTTGGTCCGTTTTGGAGCTTTATAGTTGAGGTCACTATGACTATGGTTGAGTCATGAGAAGATTCTTTAAAAAAAAAAAAATATATATATATATATATATATATATATATATATATATATATATATATATATATATATATATATTCCACAGAAGAAAAAGACTTGCAGGTTTGTAACAATATGAGGGTGAGTAAATAATGACAGAATTTTCATTAATGGGTGCACTGTTTAATGACAAATAACTGTTTCCAATCAAACTCACAGAATCCACCAAGTTGTCAGTTTTATCGATGAGTAATTCCAGCTTCTCTCCTCTCTGTGCAACGAGATCTATAGTAATAGAACACATATTTGCTCAAAATACATGTACATTTGGTCACTGAGCAGATACTTCAATACAAAGTGATTTACAAATAAGGAACCTAAGCAATGTGTCATACAAAAGCCAACAATATCTGCAGTATCAAACAACAGAGTTCAAAGAGTTGCTAGAGAAGTACAGAAAAGACACTGACAGTAATACAATAAAGCACATTTTTAGTCAAAAGAATCACTGTCATTTGCTAAAGTACAAATTAAGTTATTCCAGTCTCACCAATGTTCCGGACCATTATGCCTTTCAGGTCGTCCACCTGCATCTGCGTTTCTATCAGTCTGTCAGAGCCTCTCGGGTCTGAGTGATGTTTCTATCAGCACATGGAAAGCGTGACAAGACATAATCAATTGTTATGCTGTCTAATATTACTTTAAGAAACATGGAATGGCCAGGTGGTTACTACTCTAGGCCGTGGCATGGCATGACCATCAAGTAACAAGAATTATTTAAGATTTACTAGAGCTGCAACTAACGATTTGATAATCGATTAATTGCAACGATTAATTCATTACTTAGCTCTTAACTGACTACTCAGCTTGTGCCTTGAGCTAAAACGTTGTATTAAATGTGCTTACTAACAATGAAGCGTAAATGACCTTTATTGAACTACAGAAAAAAATAAATCACAGCAACAAAATCCTATTGTTATCAAGTGTTTTTGTCTTGTTTTCCACTTAAAACAAGATTAATTTACCTGAGAAGGAACGTATAAGATATTTAGACTTGCTTACAATGTCTTGAATATATATTATATTATATTATATATATATATATATATATACATATTATATATATATATATATATATATATATATATATATATATATATATATATATATATATATATATATATATTATTAGTGAGTTTTTCAGCTTGGTTATTACTGCCAGTGCAGTTTAAACAAAAGTTATATTCAAGATATTTTCTCTGAAAGCAAGTCTAAATATCGAATTTGTTTCTTCGCAGATAAATGTGTCATGTTTTAAGGATATTTAGATATTTTTAAATAATTAAATAGGCCTATTATGTTCAACATTCTCTAAAAATAAAAATGTATACAAGTGTATGTTGTTGTCAAAGATTTTTAGATATTTACAAAGGAAAACAAGCCAAAAACAATAAAAAATACCTTATCATAAATTTATTTTGTTGCAGTGTGTAATGGGTAATGATTCCCTGTATTGAATCAAGGTAAGAACATTGTTTTGAAAACAGATTGTTTATGTACTCAATAAAAAAAAAATAGTAATTTGTTCATTTTTAACCAAAATGTTTTTACATAGTACAGCTTTAATGAAATTGAGGAATGGAAAAAGCCTTTAAATGTTTTTTACTATTTTAAATCTTACTCTTTGAAATCTTAGACCACTGAAATGTCAAGGGACTGGCAAATACCATAAGATGCAGATCAAAAAACATATGTAAATGCAAATAATTATGTGATGTTTGACACCAATGCTTCTGTTGAAGCCTGCCTCAAACATACAACACCTGTGCATAATCCATGACGTGTGAAGCTTCAATCTATTGAATATTCGGTATATGCTTCAAAGAAGCATTAAGCACAGGTTTTATCCCAATAAGTAATGCAATTACCTGCTACTAAATGCTACTGCCCTGACAACAAGCCCATATATATTGAACAGAGCAAAATGACCAACTGCATGAGAAACTTAAAATAATAGGTTTAAAGCACTGGCTGAACTGATCTGCAGCACTGTATCAAAAGACAGTGATGCGCGAATGGTTCGCACAAGCAATGCTTGTCCTTGACGAGCGCAGTTTCATTGAACTTAATAAAGTTTAGCTTCCAATTTAGCGTCATACTTGTGATCTTGCTGCCTCTCATGTGCAGGCATTGTCATAGACACGAGAGGCAGTACAAAACAGCAGTAGAAAAGAAAACATGCCAACAACTGCTTGAAACATGTATGAAACCATGTATCTCTGAAAAAGGCGATTCATGTATTCCATGATAGATGTACACTACATTTTAAAAATGGGGTAACAATAAGCCATTTTGATTTCAGAAATCGATGCTTCTCTTCACCTCGGATGCAATACATTGAGCAAAAACACTACCTAACATTAGTAAATGTAAATTCTTATTACGGTTTAAAATAATTATATTTTTATTTATTTTAAATGAAATGTTTACCAGTGACGTCAAAGCCCCATTTTCAGCAGTCTTCCAAGAAAATAATGCGTCAAGTAATCCTTAAAAGCATAGTTCACCCAAAAATTATGATTCTCTCATCATTTATAAGATATTGTTTAAGTTTTAAGTTTACAACTCTAATATATAAAACAGGCCATGGAAATAAAATATTGTATCTTTTCTAAAACGATGTCTGCCCACCAATCTTGGTTACTGAGGATGAGTTATAATCATGGTTAAACTATTTCATATAGAAATTAAAGCCATTTATTTATCTATCATTTACAAGAAAGACAATATTAACAGTAACTCTGCTGAGAATTCCCACCTTTGGCAATACCTTGCTCTGCCACCTGTAGACAACCAGTATATAATCCCAACTGCTTCAGCTCCACCCACTGAATCTCCAGGTGCTACTGATCAGAGCAATGGCCTTGATGGACTTTTTAAGCACTACATTTGGTGTGCTTTGTGTATTGGAGCTCCTCTCATTTCTGTGGTTTTCCTTTTTGGAGGTGTTATGTTGATGAATTTACAACAACAAAAAGTTGTAAAAAAACTTCAAGGTCTTCATTATTACAGCTGTTGTAATTTTATGAATAGGGGTTGCTTCAGAGGAACGTGTTGCTGCACACATTATGGTAATCAAAAACTAATTACCAGACTTTGTTTTTGGCAATGGTCCAACACAGTGTAGCAAAACTGATTCAAATGGTTCTTCCATGACACAAGATGTGCTTTTGCCACTACCTGATCTGGTTTCCCTGAGCATTGACAAATATCACAAGTGCAACAAAATACTGAACCACATCAGACTTCAGGCCAAAAAAAGTGATTCAGAATGTAATGGTAGGTCTTGGGGACAGGGTTAGGTGATGCCATCTATTTTGTGAAGTGCACCAGTCCCTCCTGCTGCAAAGCACTGAGGAGGTCTTGGCTGATTTCTTTTGATTTTCCAAGTCAAGCAAAGAGGCACGGAGGCCTTAAAATATATCCACAGGTACACCTCCAATTCAGTACACCTCCTATCAGAAGCTGATTGCCTAAAGGCTTGACATAATTTTCTGGACTTTTCCAAGCTGCTTAAAGGCAGAGTTAACTTAGTGTATGTAAACTTCTGACCCACTGGAATTAAGATATAGTAAAATAAATGTGAAACCATCTGTAAACTCTTCTGTCTGTAACGACTTGCCAAAACTATATTTTGCTAATATTAAATCTGTGTAGTGGTTGAAGTGAGTTTTAATGACTTCAACCTAAGTGTTCGTAAACTTCTGACTTCAACTGTATTTATATTGCGATATTGTGATTCTGTAAGTATTACAATTTGATGTTTTGATACAAAACTACCTGCTTTAGCCAAAACAGCATTTAAATGTAACTAAAACTTGCTTATTAGGAGTCATATTTCAAATTTCAATACTCTGAATCCTGGCTGGCAAGTCTGGAAACAGTCCCACTAGTAAAATATTTACATGTTTATATAAAATAGCATGTCAACTAATGAAAACTAAATGACATACTCGTCCAAAATTGTATCCTCGGCTGGATCAAGTCAATCTTCAAAATACAAATGTTCATCGGAGTCCCGCTCTTCTTCTGAGGAAGATGTTAACTGTTCCTTACTATCCTGGAGTTTCCTCACCTGTGTATCGTTACAAACGCGCAGAAAAGTGAATTACTTTGTTTTTAAGGCACAGTCGGGGGCGTTTAACATTTGCCTTGATCGTCTCAGCACATTAGCGTATGAATGGCGCGCTCTGCTGGTGGGTTGGATCACATTATCTATAATTAGATGAATCAGTAAACACTGTACATTGCTTTGTTTCATACAGATTACATTGCAGGAGAATATTGGTTGTAAATTTGAATTGTTTTATTTAAAAGTAGAAATCTTAAGCTTTCTGTAGACATATGTTTCATGTTTGTGTGATAAGAATTCGTGGAGGTTCAGTTCATTTTAGTGACGTGTTTCAGAAATATGCTCGCGAACACGGAGACTGCTGAAAGCACACCCTTTTTATTTTACAAAAGCACAAGATTCTGATGTTATTGTGAGTGTACGCAAATAAAAGTAGACCCTTTATAGTCTCTAATGATGTCTTACACTTCTCTGTATGCCCAAAAATTATGGAGTATTTTAAATTGTTTCCGCTGTAATGACGAAAATATCCAGCAGGACGCGCCGGCGCGTCCGTCGACCCCAGAGGGTTAAAAGCTTAATGTTTTGCCATTTTGGGCTTGGCACATTTGTTGGGTCAGGAATGTACATGTACACACTAAAACATTTCGGGAGTGACAACCACATTTAAATGAGGGAGTGAATCCCCTAAATTTTCATTCCATGTGTGTACGGTACAGGACTGACTTGAGATGATTTGACAAGTGATAACCATAGTAACGCTGCAGCATCTCACATTTGAATGCCACTATCTTAACCTCTTTTGTGTTCGCTGTTTTTAAGCAAAAAGATTATCCACCACAGATATATTATCATCCGAAAATTTTTAGTTAGCAGCTGTCTACAGAATCTCAGCATTTTGTTTATGCGCACATCTAAAATGCTGTTGACTGTAATGTACCCCTGCAAACACTCTCTCTCTCTCTCTCTCTCTCTCTCTCTGCTATACCTCCCAAACCTGGCCACCCCCCGCATCAAGCTTTGGTGGGCTGTTCACAAAAATCCAACGCTTGGCGTGCTCTGGATGTCAATATAAAGCAGGATTTTCCAAAAATGTGATTCTCAAGCATGGATCCAATTGTTCATGTTCCAGCTTTATATCATGAAGATGTAAGTATTGCACTTTAGATTTTGTGAACGCCTTTCTGAATGTCTTTGATTGTATTCACGTAGACCAGAGCTATGTCCTTATTTTCATTTTTAATCCAAAAACACTTACCTGTCAGTTACCATTGTCTCTGATTGTATTCACACCGACCAAATACACACACGCACACAATAATGTAAAGATATTCTAAACCAATTATTCCAAAAAAAGTGGTATCAGTGAATCCCTAATCCTAATAATCAAGAGAAACTAAAGTTGTCTAAAACAGCAATGTTATGACCAGAAATCAATCGCAAAGCAAAGAGCTATTGATGCTACATCTTCCACTGGCTGCCTACAGAAGGATTGACTTAGGAACATCTGTTTGAAAAAGCTTGAAATAATTTGTTTGTGTGCTCTTTTCACTTTATTGGCAAGAAGTCTACAGCAGGGATTACTTACATGATGCACCGTTACGGTCCAGCTATGATAGACGTCCAGAAACGGAGCACAATTAATTTTTTAAACGATAGAATTATTGTGCAAACAGGTGTCTCTACATGTGCTGAAATTTCATTAGACATTTTGAGAGTTTGTTCATTTCTATTCTGCGATGGCCTTTGTGACTGCTTCATGTATTTTGAAATTGCATTATTACCGAACAGTGTTTTACCTGAACTGTCTGTGAGTAGTGACGATGTTTTCCACTGTTTTCATGCTGTGATGCTAAATGGATAAATTCTACAAGTGAAGACCACAATTATTAGATGAGACATTTTAGATTTAGAGATTTTATCAAATTTGAAATTAACTTTATTCTGATTTTCCTCTTTCCTACATTTTTCCTGCCTGCAATTAACTTCCTTTTGAGTGTCTTTGCAGAATGTGAAAGTCTTCACTTAAGTGGAAAAGGTGATTTGGAAAACAGTGTGAACATTAATTCAGTATCAAATTACATTTATTTGTACAGCTAGTGCTAATCATTCTGTTTTATTGTTGCTTTACAGAGAACATTGAACATTTGTGTACAATGTTTATAATGTATCTCTAAATAAATATGTTTATTTGTATTGCATGTAGTTCTTTTTGTACAGTACAGTTTATTGAGTGGCAGCTAAGGCATCCTTATTTCCTTCACGAGAACAATAAATTTAATCTATCAACAGGATCAGTTGTTCGGTCAACACTAAAACATTTCATGTAGGTAATAGAATTTAGATACAGAGATTATGTATGTAAACTAACAATTCTAAAGCTAGATTGAGCTTACTACAGTCATCTCCCACAAAATAATTGTATTTTATCTGAAAAACAGCAGCATAACAGTCTCATTGCCGGAGTCCTGTAATACACAAGCATCCTACGGTCTGGACCTCCCTTTTTTCTGCAGTAAGTACATAATCTCGGTAAAACAAAATCTTCAAGTTCTGATTAGACTAAATATATGCTTTAAAATAAACAATTATCTACAGTTCTCAAAGCATGTCCAACTTTACAGCTGTGAAGGCGCTAATAGGCTATTTGTTCATTATTTGTTATAGAATGTACAGGTTATAGAATGATACCTTTTATTTTTTTATTTATTTAGCTATTTTAAAAAAAAATGTCATGACTGTTGTCAGAAATAACCCATTATGTGAGACACAAAGCTTTCTTTACACAAGGGGGTGCTAGACAGCTCACAAAACTGAATCCTCCATTGATCATTGAGCAATCAAATCTCAGAATATTTTATATATCATGTACTTTTTACATTTTCAATTAAAAATGATAGTTGCAAAGATTCATACTTGTTAAATCCGCCACAGCAGTATCTATAAAATAAATGTTTTAAATCCTCAGGTAATAGAAATTCACCACAACAATCCTAGGTATTTATTCAGTACTGTGGCTAACTTGAAAAGGAACAAGCTTCGCCTGAACCAGATATTCCTTGGCAGCACAATATTAAATGACTTTATGAATTTCTTAATGATAAAACTGAACCATCAGAAACAAAATTGGAATTCTGCAACCATCTGCCACAGAACCTCAGAAGACAGTGGGCCTCATTCACTAATAATGGTTTGTACTTGTACGCACAAGAACATTTTTCAAAATGTCTGCCTGATTCACAACATGTTCGTACGCACGAACATTTGTTCTTATCCTTGTTCTTATGTTAATGAATCCGGACTAAATGAGGGAGCAAGTGTACAAAGTTAGTAATTTGCATAAAAGATGCACAAACCATCTCCTGTAGAGTTTCAAACGTGGTAGGAAAAATGCCACCGAAGCAAAAGGCCAAAAAACATAAGAATAACATGCACACCCTAAAACAGCACAGTACTACATTAGCAATGCTTCACATCTTCAGTTCAACCATCATCTACTGTAGGTACATGGTACATACTATAAAATCATTCTAAATTGTAGAGTAGGAGGATTTATCTGTGCCTCATCGTTCACCAATTCAGGCTGTGCATGTGGTCACTCGACGTGGAACGTTATCGTGGCGGTTCTCTGTTTACTAACTATAACCATGACTTGTATTACACATAGATAGGTCAGCCTGGTTTTCTCCAAAAGGTAATTTGTCTCCATTAACAATTCAGTAATTTCTTTACTGATAAACTTTAAATCATCAGAAATAAAATTGGAATTAAGCAACCATCTGCAATAGCATTTCAGAAGACAGTGTTTCATATTATTCCCCACGAGCAAATTTAAACCTTCACTGTCATGATGTCAGAAAGAAAGAGCTAACTAAACTTATCAAAATATAAAATATAGCTGCAAGCAGCGATGGCGGGCCCAAGCCGGTGGCACCGCCACCCCTGTGCATTTAGGGTCGCTGTGCACGATGGGCAATAACGTAACCTCGCTTTGACCGTCGAGAAGATGTGTGCTGTAGAGCTTGCATCAGTGAGGGCTCTGCAGAAGTGCGCATCGAGGGCACTTGTCAACCACAAAGTATGCGCGAGCACCCTTCTGATACCTAAAATGAAAAATGACACACCCTACGGTCTCATGGATTTAATGGGGACATGAAATAAGTACACAAGACTGAAAATTCATATGAAGTGTGCCATTTGGGACAGGGTCTATGACCGTGAACCACAATAGTCACATCAATGAGGTAATTCAAATGTAGAATAATTTTTAATGTCATAGGATGTCATAGGTCATTATTTTTTGCAGCACTTAAACGTGTTAATCCAGAAGGCCAGTATTTATCCGGAGGTCTCTGTACAGGTTTATTAATGTAATTATAATTTACGCACTGCTGAAGTTTCATCGAGATCAGTTAATGTACGCAGAAGTTATAAAACACTTCCTTGCTTTTATGCTCCCGATATGTGCTTTTTGGAGCTTCAAAGATTCATTTGCAATGTGTTCCACATTCAAACCAAAATATCTGACTTTCCGTTGGTCTGTTTGCTCACATGAGACATAAGAGGGTGATTTCAAAGCATTTTGAAAGTGACACACTTCCTTCTGCCAGTTGGTGGCGCTATAACTTTGACTCACAATAGTCACATCCATGTGATCGGCCTGTTCCAGCGAACACACTGCTGAAGTTTCATCGAGATCAGTTAATGTATGCAGAAGTTATAACACACTTCCTTGCTTTTATGCTCCCGATATGTGCTTTTTGGAGCTTCAAAGATTCATTTGCAATGTGTTCCACATTCAAACCAAAATATCTGACTTTCTGTTGGTCTGAGCTAATGACTGTAAATTGGAAAGTTGTCCGTCTCCCTCCCCCTCCCCTCCACACACACACACACACACACACACAAAGAATGGCAGAGGAAACTCTGTCTGTCAGAGAGAGACAGAGAGAGCAAAATTCCAAGAAATCCACATTCAAACCAAAATATCTGACTTTCTGTTGGTCGGAGCTAATGACTGTAAATTAGAAAGTTGTTCGGCTCGACGAGAACAATAGACGCGCCGAGTTTTGTAACTGTAGTTAGAACTAAGTTATACTTTATGTGTCCTTTTTTAGTCCTAAATCAATTTCCTCGCCACGGACAAACCGTTCGAAATATAAAAAATCCGTCCGGAATGTAGCATCCTCAATGTCTTGACTTCATGCCGACCGTTTCCAAACAACCCATAATAGCCAACTTCCTGTTGGGCTGGCGTAAAACTTAGAGCACGAAATTTGTTCGGCCCGATGAGATCTAGAAGTGTACCGAGTTTCATATTATTACATGCAAGCATGTTTGATATATGGACAAGTGTTCGAATCCCATTCCAGGGGGCGCTGTCGAGCCCCCCTGCCACGCCCGGGTACCATCTTCGGTCCGACGCTGATGGCCGCGGGTTCTGACCCGTGTGCAAAGTTTCAAGAGTTTGAGCACGTTAAGGGCCCCAAAACCTTGAAAAACAAAAATAAAAGCATTCTCACTCATCAGCCAAATCAGCACCCTCCCCACAGACACAGAGAGACGTAGGGTCAGTGAGAGAGGGAGAGAAAATTCTCCAAAACATCCACATTCAAACCAAAATATCTGACCTTCTGATGGTCTGAGCTAATGACTGTAAATTGGAAAGTTGTCCGGCTCGATGAGAACAATAAAATTTCTGAGTTTTGTGACTGTGGGTCAAAGTGTAAACCAACCCCCTCACTTTTTTCAAAAGGTGGCGCTACTGAGCCCCTGCACCACGCCCGTTTCTGAAACTTTGCACATGTGTACTGGCTAATAAATGTGATGTGTCTATCGATTTTCATGCAATTTCAAGTATGCTAAGAGTCTCAAAAGCATCAAAAAAGAATATTCAAGTTTGAAGCGTTGCCGCGGCAACAGGTATCGAAGATATCAATAATCCTTACACATGTCTACATCTGCCGTGTGTTTACATTATACACAAAGTTTTAAGTAAATCGGGTAAAAATAAGAGGGTGATTTCAAAGCATTTTGAAAGTGACACACTTCCTTCTGCCAGTTGGTGGCGCTATAACTTTGACTCACAATAGTCACATCCATGCGATCGGCCTCTTCCAGCGATCACACTGCTGCGGTTTCATCGAGATCAATTAATGTATGCAGAAGTTATAACACACTTCCTGTTTCACTTTTCGCGCCATAATTTCGATTCCTCGCCACGGCCAAACCGTTCGAGATATCAAAAATCCGCTGTCAATTTTTCATCCTCAATGTCTTGACTTCATGCTGACCGAGTTTCGTGGCGATTGGTGGAATTCTCTAGCAGGAGTATTTCAAATTCCATTGCATGCGTTTTCCAAAGAACCCTAAATAGACGATTTCCTGTTGGGCTGGGGTAAAAAGTACAAGTATGAAGGATATATGAAACGATGAGATCTATATGTGTACCAAGTTTCATATTATTACATGCAAGCGTGTTTGATTTATGGACCAAGTTTTCGGACCCTGTTCCAGGGGGCGCTGTCGAGCCCCCCTGCCACGCCCGGGTACCAGCTTCAGCCCAGCCCTAATGGCCGCGGGTTCTGACCCGTGTGCAAAGTTTCAAGAGTTTTTGAGCACGTTAATAGCCCCAAAAGTGCCCCAATATTCATAAGAATAATAATAATAATAAATTTAGCTGCAAGCAGCGATGGCGGGCCCAAGCCGGTGGCACCGCCACCCCCGTGCCTTTAGGGTCGCTGGTGGCACCGCCACCCCCGTGCCTTTAGGGTCGCTGTGCACGATGGGCAATAACGTAACCTCGCTTTGACTGTCGAGAAGATGTGTGCTGTACAGCTTGCACTGCAAAAGTGCGCATTGAGGGCACATATCGACCACAAAGTATGCGTCAGCACCCTTCCGATACCTAAAATGAAAAATGAGACACCCTACGGTCTCATGGAGTTAATGGACACATGAAATAAGTACACAAGACTGAAAATTCATATGAAGTGTGCCATTTGGGACAGGGCCTAGGACCGTGAACCACAATAGTCACATCTATGAGGTAATTCAAATGTAGAATAATTTTTAATGTCATAGGATGTCATAGGTCAATATCTTTTGCAGCACTTAAACGTGTTAATCCAGAAGGCCAGTATTTATACGGAGGTCTCTGTACAGGTTTATTAATGTAATTATAATTTACGCACTGCTGAAGTTTCATCGAGATCAGTTAATGTATGCAGAAGTTATAACACACTTCCTGTTTCTCTTTTCGCGCCATCATTTCGTTTCCTCGCCATGGCCAAACCGTTCGAGATATCAAAAATCCGCTAACTATTTTTCATCCTCAATGTCTTGACTTCATGCTGACCGAGATTCGTGGCGATTGGTGGAATTCTCTAGGAGGAGTATTTCACAATCCATTGCATGCGTTTTCCAAAAAACCCTAAATAGACGATTTCCAGTTGGCCTGAGGTAAAAAGTAAAAGTATGAAGGATATATGAAACGATGAGATCTATATGTGTACCGAGTTTCATATTATTACATGCAAGCGTGTTTGATTTATGGACCAAGTTTTCGGACCCTGTTTCAGGGGGCGCTGTCGAGCCCCCCTGCCACGCCCGGGTACCAGCTTCAGCCCGGCCCTAATGGCCGCGGGTTCTGAACAGTGTGCAAAGTTTCAAAAGTTTTTGAGCACGTTAAGAGCCCCAAAAGTGCCCCAATAGTCGTAAAAAAAAAAATAATAATAATAATAATAATAATAATAATAATCCTAACGAAAACAATAGGGTCCTACGCACTTTGTGCTTGGGCCCTAATAATCCTAATGAAAACAATAGGGCCTTGCCTTTTCAAGGCTTGGGCCCTAATAATAATTCTAACAAAAACAATAGGGCCTTGCCTTTTCAAGGCTTGGGCCCTAAATATAGCTGCAAGCAGCGATGGCGGGCCCAAGCCGGTGGCACCGCCACCCCCGTGCCTTTAGGGTTGCTGTGCACGATGGGCAATAACGTAACCTCGCTTTGACTGTCGATAAGAAGATGTGTGCTGTAGAGCTCCAACGAACATTCGCAACGACAGCTCTCGACCTAGTTAGAAGCATTTCTTGTTTGCATGACATGTGGACTTAATAAATCCTTATCTTGAGCCAAATAAACAAGCTGACACTCAGTACAACCTGTGTCTTTTGTTTAGAACACATACAAATGTTATACATGTTTTTTAGTTTGTCAAGAGATTTAAAGCACCGTTTTTGAAGACTGCGCATGTGCGAACGTGCTCTACTATGTAAGAACGAGCCGATTATTGAATCTGGAAATGGGTGGGGCCTGTAACGCCTTTAGGAACCAAATGTGCAACACTCATAAATACCGGTTGTAAATCACATTCCCTCACTCGTCTTTGAGATGGCTTCACGTGTTTGGATCGTCGGCAGTTCCATCATCCGCAGACTGCATACTCACTTCTGTGAGCAGCGGCTGGACGGAAACCTCGGTCTTCAGTGTGAGATCACCTGGGACGGCAGAGGAGGCAGACTCTGGGAGCAGCTGTTTCCAGCTCTGCGCTCTCTCAGGGCCAAAGCTACAGCTCCAGATATTCTCATTATAGAGTGCCGAAGTTATGACGTCACTTTGTAGGCCAAAACGCGGAAGTGAGTTAGCATTTTAGCACTTCCGGTTCCCTCGCCCTAAAGTCTATGTGTTTTTTGAATGGGTTTTTGCTAAATCACCTGAAATAAGGTCTGTGGTTAACAAAGCCTCTAAATATTTTCACGTTTTGATCTATGAAATAAAACACACCAGTTATAACCTGCTTGTGGTTTTTTAAACTTTGTGTCTTAAAAACGGTGATTGCTAACAAGTTGCTAAAAGGGACTACATCCTTTGGCGGGGACTTTAGACGTCATCATGACAAACAGGAAATCTCTCACTAGCCCGCGTTTCAGCCTCACGTTCTTAGAAGTTTACCTTTCAGTTAATATACATAACGTTATATATTTAGTCTTTTCAAATTGTTCTCTCCTCGATCTGTGGTTTTTCTATCGTCTAAGAAAAAGGACATAAGATTGGAAATTGATACGGCCATAGCTAACGTTAGTGCTTATGAGATGGTAAAATCGCGGGGTTTTTTCTGGCGAATTAGCAAATGGTATGCAAACATACAAATGGTATGCAAACACAATACAGTGAAAGATAATCTTTAAAGTTTATTTGGGGCACAATGATCAGGCATAATAATCTTAATCACAAAGAAAATAATATTAAGGTTTATATAAATTAACAAAATAATAAACGAATAAATAAAACATTAACAAAAGATTTTAAAAAAATCTCAAGAGAGGCACGCATAAACAAAATTAGTTTCTAACATTTTTGGAAAAAACGAATGGGCAATATTTCTCATGAAAAAGTGGATAAGTGTTCATACACAGCGCAGATCATAATGAGCGAGCGTGTTTTTTAAAAAAAGTTTGAGGAAGCTTGATGATGACGTTGATCCGCGACTATGATGTGCTGTAGTCCGTTTATAGCCTATCTGACGGCTTTATTTAGACAAAACGTGTAAGGGTCACAACTCTTTGTTGAACACAGATCTTATTTTTTGCGATTTTCCAAAAGTCTATGGGGAAAATGCAGAGCTTTTCGATCAAGGGAACCCATGCGCCGCTAACTTCAGAATTGTCCTACAAAGTGACGTCATAACTTCGGCACTCTATTCACCTGGGAGGGAACAGTTTGTGTCGGGTGGGCCACAACCGCCTCGATTTTCTTCGGGAAATAAAGAGTGACCTGACCGAAGTCTTACAAATGTTTCCCAGAACCAGGCTGGTGTTTTCTGGCATTTTACCCCATCTAAATTGGAGAGGACAGACTGGCAGGACTGGCTATGGCATTGAACGAAGCCGGCGGTGCATCAACGGCGCCATGTCTGGCTTCTTGGCAGAGAGGCAGATGCGCTGCATTCACCACAGAAACATCGGCTTGTTCCATCTGTGCAGAGACGGAGTCCACCTGAGACCAGAGGGAGCAACCTCCGAGAAGCTCTGCAGGTGGAACTCAGAAGATGAAGCAACAAATGTCCTTTTAAGGGCAGCAACAATGGCTCTTTTAAGAGCCACGTTCACTCATTCAAATAAAAAGCATTTTCCAAGTGTGTGAAATTCATTGTTCCTCACCTTACTTGATGTCAGGTTTCAGATGACTTGTTTTTAAATAAAAATGTCGATTCCTCTTATCCATTCCTTTGTAAGCATTTCAATATATCTTTCAAACAAGAATCGTGCGCTGTTTTCTGTGCTGACCACAATCCAAAACGTGCCATAAAGCAGCGGTTCTCAAACTTTTTTGTTTTGGTTTATTTATATAAAGACACAGAATATTACTTGCCTTACCTGATTAGAACAATGAAAAAAATAAAAAAAATAACTAGGGAATCACTAAAACGAGAGAATTATTCTTATTTGATGGTACTCTCAAAACATTCCACAACAAATCCTTGAAATTGAATGATATTCAGAACAGAACACGAATAAAAAAAAAACTCTCTCTTTAGAATCAAAATGTTTTTACATTTGTGATGTATTTGGATGCTAAACTATTCTTTATTATAGGCTTTGTACTTTACTCACGCTCCAATACCGACGTAGAAAATCATCCTCTTTACATGCGCAAAAATATGCTTGGAAACATCACATTGGAGCGGTGCTTACTGTGAATGATACGAATTGTACTACTGACTATTTAAACAGAGTAATTTTTATATGTTAGGTTTACTATTTTATTTTATTGCGGCTATAATGAACAGGTTGCGATGTCAAGATTGCAATGATGGAGTGTGTGTGTGTGTATTTGTAACCTTAAGTAATCATGGTTTATTTATTCATTTATTTATTCATTTGTTCATTTATTTATTATTTAACATGCATGTGTGCATTATTAAAAGTACCATTGCAGCAACGAGAATGGGTCTGAGCCAAATTATGTTAAAGATGTGTTCTGGTGACTGGCGTGTTTTTAAACCAATCAGATAAGAGTAAATCGAGAGTTAGAGATTAGCTCATCTGATTGGCTACATGACGAAGGTGGACCCGCCCTCCACTTCGTGCTCCCGTTGGAACGACGTCATTTCAACAACAAAAGGTAGATTTATCAGAAAATTAATCAGAAAGAAAATCAATCGCAAAGATCGCAAAACAATAATTATAAAAGTGGTTGTTTGCTGCCATTTTTTTTTGTTTTCTTAAAAATGTAAAACACAAGCATCGATGTTTTATCACAGGTTTACAATAAAAATAAGAGTGTGATTTCAAAGCATTTTGAAATTTGATCATCATTCTCGGAAGTTTTGATACGTTCGCATCAATCAGCCCATCCCTACTTTCTTTAGACATATGTTTCATGTGTTGGTTTTAATAAAGACTCGGAGTACTCATAAAACTCACAGAACGAAATATGCGTCACACTTTACTGCGTTCTCAACAACATGTACAAGTCTTCTTCATACGTTAAAACAACGAGAATACAGAAAATAAGCTTAGACCTCCACCTAGTGGTTATATTATAGAATTAAAGGAGAAATTACATATGAGACAGCTTTATAACTTAAATGGCTTTAACTAAAATAGACAAGTTTAATATAACTATTCTGATAAGTGTATATTTCCAACATCATGTTTGTGTTATCCGTTTCTGTAAGTTTTGTGATGTGTTTCAGAAAGATAATCGCTTAGACAGAGCGATATCACAGTTGATCACTGCAATAATTCATAATTCAATATATTGATACCCGATTTCTTTATCAACTGTTTGTTCAATTGAGACATAAGTGGTTGATTTCAAAGCATTTTGAAAGTGACACACTTCCTTCTGCCAGTTGGTGGCGCTATAACTTTGACTCACAGTAGTCACATCCATGCGACCGGCCTCTTCCCGCAAACACACTGCTGAAGTTTCATCGAGATCAGTTAATGTATGCAGAAGTTATAACACACTTCCTTTCTTTTATCCCTTTATGTGCTTTTTGGAGCTTCAAAGTTCATTTGCAATGTGTTCCACATTCAAACCAAAATATCTGACTTTCTGTTGGTCTGTTTGTTCACTTGAGACATAAGAGGGTGATTTCAAAGCCTTTTGAAAGTGACACACTTCCTTCTGCCAGTTGTTGGCGCTATAACTTTGACTCACAATAGTCACATCCATGCGATCGGCCTCTTCCAGTGAAGAAACTGCTGAAGTTTCATCGAGATCAGTTAATGGATGCAGAAGTTATAACACACTTCCTTGCTTTTATCCCTTTAGGTGCTTTTTGGAGCTTCAAAGTTCATTTGCAATGTGTTCCACATTCAGACCCTGTTTCAGGGGGCGCTGTCGAGCCCCCCTGCCACGCCCGGGTACCAGCTTCAGCCCGGCCCTAATGGCCGCGGGTTCTGACCAGTGTGCAAAGTTTCAAGAGTTTTTGAGCACGTTAAGAGCCCCAAAAGTGCCCCAATATTCGTAAGAAAAATAATAATAATAATAATAAATACAGCTGCAAGCAGCGATGGCGGGCCCAAGCCGGTGGCACCGCCACCCCCGTGCCTTTAGGGTCGCTGCTGGCACCGCCACCCCCGTGCCTTTAGGGTTGCTGTGCACGATGGGCAATAACGTAACCTCGCTTTGACCGTCGAGAAGACGCGCGCTGTAGAGCTCGCATCAGCGCGGGCTCTGCAAAAGTGCGCATCGAGGGCACACATCAACCACAAAGTATGCGCGAGCACCCTTCTGATACCTAAAATGAAAAATGAAACACCCTACGGTCTCATGGAGTTAATGGACACACGAAATAAGTACACAAGACTGAAAATTCATATGAAGTGTGCCATTTGGGACAGGGCCTATGACCGTGAACCACAATAGTCACATCTATGAGGTAATTCAAATGTAGAATCATTTTTTAGGTCATAGGATGTCATAGGTCAATATCTTTTGCAGCACTTAAACGTCTTAATCCAGAAGGCCAGTATTTATCTGGAGGTCTTTGTACATGTTTATTAATGTAATTATAATTTACGCACCGCTGAAGTTTCATCGAGATCAGTTATTGTACGCAGAAGTTATAACACACTTCCTTGCTTTTATGCTCCCTTTGTGTGCTTTTTGGAGCTTCAAAGTTCATTTGGAATAGGGCTGTCAAAATTGCTCAAAAATGACATTCGAATATTCCCTCTAAAAAAAACACATATATTCGAACTATTCGAATATCTGGTTGCGCATTTGGTCAATGACGCGCATTACGTCAATAACAGGACAAATTAATACAAAGAGACATAACTATTTGTATAGGTAGTTTATTTAAGTTTAAACATATTTGACAACGTATTACCTACACAAAAACAAGTAAATCAACTAATGGCCAAGACCTCACTCTCGCTCGCACGCGCAGGCACTCTTTCTCTCTCTCTCGCCCTCACGCTCTCTGCGCATAACAGTTTAAAAGAACAACAACAATAAACAAATGTTGAGTGCTGATCAAGAGTTTTGTGCAAGCAATATAAGGTCGCGACTCTTGTCCCAAATATAGCAGGCTTCATTCAGTGATTAAAACAAATTATTAACATTAATTGAAGTTTTACAGTATATAGAACCGACATTGAACGCTCCGAGCGAGCTGTGCTGTGGTAAACATGGAACTTTTCCTTGACATGAAGCGGTAAATAATCAAACCAGTGGAAGCCTGCAGTGCATGAAACTGCTGTATCTAACCTACCTTATTCATGCAACATCTATTCAGTCAGTACAGTAGCCTTACATTTTAGTCATGTTTCTGTTTAACGTTAAATAAAATGAGGCACACAATTCCGAAATGTGACAACAAAGACCCCTCAGGCAGCACGCCCACTCGCTAAAGCAGACAGCCGCACATCTGCTACCGCGGGCGCGTTTTTTCCACATTCGAATATTAATTTTCACCTTCGAATTTCTGTTTTTTAAAACTATTCGAATATATATTCGAATTTAGAATATTCGTTGACAGCCCTAATTTGGAATGTGTTCCACATCTGCGCCGACACTATGAAACCCGCCACAGAGACAAGTATGCGAGTTTACAAGGCCAAATCAGAGCAGACAAAGTGTCGAAGCTAAAAAGTGGACTATCTGCTCAGCAAAATACGTTTGTACAGCAAACCCAGTTGAACCAGTCATCCATTCGAGCTAGCTTTCAGGTAGCTAAACTGATTGCAACCTGCGGTAGGCCATTCAGTGATGGTGAGTTCGTAAAGAAATGTATGAATGCTGTTGCGGAGGAGGTGTGCCCCGATAAGAAAGACGTCTTAAATGCGGTGAGTCTGTCCGCAAGTACAATCACCAGACGAATTGAAGAAATGGGGTATGATGTATATGCCCAGCTGAAGGAAAAAGTGAAAGATTTAGATTTTTTTGCATTAGCACTGGATGAAAGTAATGACGTGCAGGACACGGCACAGCTGCTCATTTTTCTTCGCGGAGTTAGCTCAAACTTTGAAGTGTCCGAGGAGCTGGCAGCCCTAAAATGTCTCAAAGGTACTACGACAGGGGAGGATATTTTTGGTAAAGTGTGCCAAACGATAGAAGAGTTGGATCTAGACTGGTCTAAGCTGGCCAGCATAACGACTGACGGAGCTCCTAGTATGGTTGGCGTGTCAAGGGGACTGATAGGACGCATGAATAGAGAAATGGAGGAAAGAGGTCTCATGCCCCCTTTACAAGTACACTGCCTAATTCACCAGCAAGCACTGTGCTGCAAAGTTCTGAAGTGGGAATCGATTATGAAAGTGGTGGTGTCATGTATAAACTTCATCAGAGCAAACGGACTTAAACACAGGCAGTTCCAAGTCTTTCTGTCCAAGCTAGAGTCTTCTCACGGAGATGTGCTTTACCACACAGAAGTCCGATGGTTAAGCCGGGGCAGAGTTTTGAGGCATTTTTACAAGCTGCTACCCGAAATCAATGTTTTTCTTCTGACAAAGGGCAAAACTGTCCCAGAAATGGAAATGGGACCTCGCCTTTTTAACAGATGTGACAGAAATGTTGAATGGCCTCAACGTGCAGCTCCAAGGCAAGGGGAAACTAATATGTGACATGTATTCCCACATAAAAGCATTTGAGGTGAAACTAGCACTGCTTGTGGGACAAGTGCAAAAGCAAGACTTCACCCATCTCCCTGTTACCCAAAGCCTCTCAGCTGAGAAACCAGTGGTCCCATTCCCAGCTGAAAAGTCAGTGGAAGCACTGGAAATGCTGAAGGCGGAGTTTGATGTGCGATTCCGTGAGCTACATGTCCACACTTTTTCAGAACCCTTTTGCTGCTGACATTGACGAAGCCCTGCCTTCTTATCAGTTTGAGTTGGCTGAGTTACAGAACTGTGATGTTCTGAAAGATGCGTTTAAGCCCAACAGTCTCACTGAATTCTATACTGCCCTCCCTAACGAGACCTATCCAAACATCAGAAGGAATGCAATGAAGATGTCCACACTTTTTGGCAGCACGTATATCTGTGAGCAAACCTTTTCACGCATGAAACTGATGAAAAATCTGATGAGATCAAGACTCACTGATGAACATTTGCATCAGTCTTTGAGACTGGCTGTGACAGGAATGGAACCTGACATTGGACTTCTCACCAGCCAGAAACAAGCCCATAGTTCACACTGATTAGCCTAATACGCATGAGTAAGTAAATAATTTGATTTCAATAGCAATGAATATGAAAAAATGTCATTACGATAGTAATAATGCTCTTTTAATAGGCTATATATCACTTGATATGTATGGTGCATAAATAATAAATTAATCTAGCATTAGGAGGCATAATACTGTAAATCCATTTAAAATCATAATAAAATCTCCACAATAAATCACTCCGGCCCATGCCATTTTCTGTTAGACTACGGCCCTCCATTATAGAAAGGAAAAATGATGTGGCCCTCATAGAAAAAAGTTTGGGGACCCCTGCTGTAGGGTTGTGCCGATGGACGATATCATCGTCCATCGTGATGGCTGACCAACATCACGATGTAGAGCCACCATCGTGATGCCACGCCCCCTTTTGCGAGTCTTGCTAGTGTGACTCACTAATCCTAGTCTCTTCTATAGTTAACCTAAAAACTTTGCAGGGATTGCTCTGTAAATTAAATTGAGAATATAACTAATGCATATATGCTATTTTAATTATATGCCAGAGACGTGACGTGTTAGTCTGTGAAAATACCGTGTCAGGCAGGCTACACAAATATTGATCTTGACATTGTTAGCTTCTTGTCATTTTACACTGTACATTTAGATTAAAATATTTTATTTTAAGCCTTTATTAAATAATTATTAGTAGTTGTAGTGTCTCAGAAAATCTTGCTCATTGTCACATAGCTCTTGTATACACTGAAGCGGCAGTTTAAGATCAACCCAGACCAGCGAACGTCAAATAACTTTCGTCTGGTTAATACTTTTAAAGAAAAATTTCCTTGGCCATAAATCCATAATGTCAAATCAAATGAAAGAAACGAGTTGAATATGAATAACACACATTTATTAAAACATAGAAGAACAACAAATAAAGAACAAGAAAACGGGACTCAGACCGAAACTCGGCATTAACATTTCACTTATAATTAGCAGCACAATTAACTTCAGCACAGGCTACAAAATAAATTATGTTATTGAAATATTGTAAAGGGGTCATATGAACTACACAAATGAACGTTTAAAAAATAATATGCAGCTCCGCAACGGATGGCGAAAAATGCGTAAAGAAGTCTACTATCTTTCACCATAGACCATGTTTAAATTTCGATGTTTCTGGCCAGAAATACCAACATATTCACTTTATCTGGTTTTAATAAGCTGCAGATTGGAGTAACTACACTACCCGCTGTGCTGAAGACCCGCTCTGATGGAGTACTGGTAGCACATACAGTGAGGAAAATAAGTATTTGAACACCCTGCTATTTTGCAAGTTCTCCCACTTGGAAATCATGGAGGGATCTGAAATTGTCATCGTAGGTGCATGTCCACTGTGAGAGACATAATCTAAAAAAAAAAATCCAGAAATCACAATAAATGATTTTTTAACTATTTATTTGTATGATACAGCTGCAAATAAGTATTTGAACACCTGAGAAGATCAGTGTTAATATTTGGTACAGTAGCCTTTGTTTGCAATTACAGAGGTCAAACGTTTCCTGTAGGGTTTCACCAGGTTTGCACACACTGCAGGAGGGATTTTGGCCCACTCCTCCACACAGATCTTCTCTAGATCAGTCAGGTTTCTGGGCTGTCGCTGAGAAACACGGAGTTTGAGCTCCCTCCAAAGATTCTCTATTGGGTTTAGGTCTGGAGGCTGGCTAGGCCACGCCAGAACCTTGATATGCTTCTTACAGAGCCACTCCTTGGTTATCCTGGCTGTGTGCTTCGGGTCATTGTCATGTTGGAAGACCCAGCCTCGACCCATCTACAATGCTCTAACTGAGGGAAGGAGGTTGTTCCCCAAAATCTCGCAATACATGGCCCCGGTCATCCTCTCCTTAATACAGTGCAGTCGCCCTGTCCCATGTGCAGAAAAACACCCCCAAAGCATGATGCTACCACCCCCATGCTTCACAGTAGGGATGGTGTTCTTGGGATGGTACTCATCATTCTTCTTCCTCCAAACACGGTTAGTGGAATTATGACCAAAAAGTTATATTTTTGTCTCATCTGACCACATGACTTTCTCCCATGACTCCTCTGGATCATTTCACTTTTTTTTCTTAGGTGCAATATATTAAAAAGCCCGGATGAGTAGGCTACTAATTAGTTGGGCTAGTAAAATAACGAAATTATAGTTTTTCAGTAAAAAAAAAATTATCTATGTAAAGAGATATATTAAAATAAAAAGTGCTTAAAAGTGCACAACTCTTCTTAAGTGGAAGAAATATTTTTCCCCCTTACGTGCAACCTATTGGAAAGCTGGATGAGTCAGTTGGGATAGTAAAATAACTGAAATTATAGTTTTTAAGTGGAAAATAGTATTTATGTAAAGAGATATATTAAAATAAAAAGTGCACAACTCTTCTTAAGTGAAAGCTAAAAAAAATGCTTCACGTGTGCGTGCAACCTACTGATAAAGCGCCCGACGAGTCATTAGTTGGGTTAGTAAAATAACGAAATTATAATTTGTCATATCATTTTTGAAAATGATATGAAATTATATAACCCCCCCCCCGACGATATCATAGTCCATCGCGATGTTTACTGTCAACATCGTCAACTGCCAATTTAGGGGACAACCCTACCCTGCTGTAGATAGAACTAAGTTATAACACACTTTATGTGTCCTTTTTTAGTCCTAAATCAATTTCCTCGCCACGGCCAAACCGTTCGAGATATCAAAAATCCGTCCGGAATGTAGCATCCTCAATGTCTTGACTTCATGCCGACCGAGTTTGGTGGCGATTGGATTCATTCTCTAGGAGGAATATATATAATTCCAGAGCATGTTTTTCCAAACAACCCATAATTGCCGACTTCCTGTTGGGCTGGTGTAAAACTTAGAGCACGAAAGTTGTTCGGCCCGATGAGATCTACAAGTGTACCGAGTTTCATATTATTACATGCAAGCATGTTTGATATATGGACAAGTGTTCGAATCCCATTGCAGGGGGCGCTGTCGAGCCCCCCTGCCACGCCCGGGTACCATCTTCGGCCCGGCCCTGATGGCCGCGGGTTCTGACCCGTGTGCAATGTTTCAAGAGTTTTTGAGCACGTTAAGGGCCCCAAAACCTTGAAAAACAAAAATAAAAGCATTCTCAATCAACAGCCAAATCATCCCCCTCCCCCCAGACACAGAGAGACATAGGGTCAGTGGGAGAGGCAGAGAAAATTCTCCAAAACATCCACATTCAAACCAAAATATCTAACTTTCTGTTGGTCTGAGCTAATGACTGTAAATAAGAAAGTTGTCCGGCTCGATGAGAACAATATAATTACTGAGTTTTGTGACTGTGGGTCAAAGTATAAAACCAACCCCCTCACTTTTGTCAAAAGGTGGCGCTACTGAGCCCCTGCACCACGCCCGTTTCTGAAACTTTGCACATGTCTACTGGCTAATAAATGTGATGTGTCTGTCGAGTTTCATGCAATTTCAAGTATGCTAAGAGTCTCAAAAGCATCAAAAAAGAATATTCGAGTTTGAAGCGTTGCCGCGGCAACAGTATCGAAGATATCAATAATCCTTTCACATGTCTACATCTGCCGTGTGTTTACATTACACACCAAAAGTTTTAAGTAAATCGGGTAAAAATAAGAGGGTGATTTCAAAGCATTTTGAAAGTGACACACTTCCTTCTGCCATAAGTCAATCGAAAAGCCAAGTGGGTAATGCACTGGAATATGTTAGTGAGGTTGTGAGTTTAAGTCCAGCTTAGAATGCCAAGAATGGTTCTTTTATATAGTTCTTGAGATTTTTGTACAGTGCTCAGAGCAGTTGATGGGCTTTTCCCCAATAAAATTTAGATTTTTGTTGAAAGGTTACATGAATACAAATGTTGATAATGTGGACTGCGATGCTTTATGATTCCTCTAAGCTTCATATATCCCTTTGGTGACTGCCAAGTTTGTAGTTGTGTGGTGCAGTGGGTTGTGCACTGACCTGTGGAAAGGTGTGACTTTTAATGTTGTGTGTGCCCATATGCACTCTGTGTATTCTTTGGGTTGTTCAAGACCCCTTACATTAACTTCGCCATTACAGTGGTTGCCATCTTGAATTATGACGTTTACATTTAAAGCTTTTCGTTTCCTTCAAACTTTGTCCAATTTGCCCAAACAATTGCCCAAAATAATCTCCAAACTTAGCCGCACATAACTGACCCAACAAAGCTTTTATTTGTGCTTCCTTTCAGAAATGATGCTATTGTGAATTTAACAAGTTCGATGTGAAACAGGAAGTGAGACTATATCTCTGCAATGCTTTGTCCCATCAAAACAAAATAGTTTATGCTTCATTAGCACAGAGATTGATGATAAATTCACCAAGTAAAATCAAAAGATACATAAATACAATAAAAATTTATTCTGAAGATTAATGAAAATGAATAGCTTAATGGACCATAGTCCATCTTAATAGGCCATAGTTTTATTGCATTATAATAGCATTAAATGTTGTGAATGAATGCATATCAAGCAAGAGCGCATCCATGAACCGGTTCCACTCAGACAGATTTCCTTTTTTCTCACACAAAACTGAATGTGCACTCTCACATATATGCTTCTCTCTTATGAAATCTTCCTGCTTTCGCTCACAGAGTGTGTGTGCACACACAATACGTGTCCTGTGCACTTGCAAATGTATTATAAAGCCATATAGCTCTACCTCTGTTCATCCGTCATGACGTGTCCATTGTTACAAGGTCAACATGATATAGGGTCGATGTGACTTCATCTGTTTGTGACAAGTGCAGTTTCACTTAGAGATGGACACTGACTGATGTGATGTAGGTTTATCAAAAATATAGGCTAAAAAAACAAAGTAATTCCATTGTCATAAGGGTAAACATGTATTTTTTTTTAAAAATAATGTGGAATACGTTTCATATTATTAATAGAAATATCTTTAGCCGTTAATCACACATCAGTGTATGATGTATTGCCGAATGAGTCTGTCAGACTGAATATAAGGTTATTAATCATCATTGGTGAATTGTTCGAATGTCAGAATGTACTTAATGCTCTTTTTCATGGACAAAAAAATATATATTTTTGACATTCAGAATCTTATTTATTATTAACTTGGCTATTCTATATACAAAATTACTGTATTTACAGTTAAAGTCAGAAATGTACATACACTTAGGTTTAACCACTCCACAGATTTCATATTAGCAAACTATAGTTTTAGCAAGTCATTTAGGACATTTACTTTGTGCATGGAATGAGTAATTTTTCCAACAATGTTTTACAGACAGATTGTTTCAATTTTAATTGACTACATCACAATTCCAGTGGGTCAGAAGTTTACATACAAGTTAACTGTGCCTTTAGACTATTAGCCAATTAGCTACTGATAGGAAGTGTACCTGTGAATGTATTTTAAGACCTACCTTCAAACTCAGTGCCTCTTTTCTTGACATCGTGGGAAAATCAAAATAAATAAACCAAGATCTCAAAAAACAATTGTGGACCTCCACATGTCTGTTCATCCTTGGGCGCAATTTCCAAATGCCCAAAAGGTACCACGTTCATCTGTACAAACAATAGTACACAAGTATAAACGCCATGGGACCACACAGCCATCATACCGCTCAGGAAGGAGACACATTCTGTCTCCTAGAGATGAACGTAGTTTGGTGCAAAAAGTGCAAATCAATCCCAGAACAATAGCTAAGGACCTTATAAAGATGCTGGAGGGAATTGGTCGACAAGTATCTATATCCACAGTTAAACGAGTCCTACAGTCAGGTCCATAAATATTGGGACATCGACACAATTCTAATCTTTTTGGCTCTATACACCACCACAATGGATTTGAAATTAAACGAACAAGATGTGCTTTAACTGCAGACTTTCAGCTTTAATTTGAGGGTATTAACATCCAAATCAGGTGAACGGTGTAGGAATTACAACAGTTTGTATATGTGCCTCCCACTTTTTAAGGGACCAAAAGTAATGGGACAGATTAACAATCATAAATCAAACTTTCACTTTTTAATACTTGGTTGCAAATCCTTTGTAGTCAATTACAGCCTGAAGTCTGGAACGCATAGACATCACCAGACGCTGGGTTTCATCCCTGGTGATGCTCTGCCAGGCCTCTACTGCAACTGTCTTCATTTCCTGCTTGTTCTTGGGGCATTTTCCCTTCAGTTTTTTTCTTCAGCAAGTGAAATGCATGCTCAATTGGATTCAGGTCAGGTGATTGACTTGGCCACTGCATAACATTCCACTTCTTTCCCTTAAAAAACTCTTTGGTTGCTTTCGCAGTATGCTTTGGGTCATTGTCCATCTGTACTGTGAAGCGCCGTCCAATGAGTTCTGAAGCATTTGGATGAATATGAGCAGATAATATTGCCCGAAACACTTCAGAATTCATCCTGCTGCTTTTGTCAGCAGTCACATCATCAATAAATACAAGAGAACCAGTTCCATTGGCAGCCATACATGCCCACGCCATGACACTACCACCACCATGATTCACTGATGAGGTGGTATGCTTTGGATCATGAGCAGTTCCTTTCCTTCTCCATACTCTTTTCTTCCCATCACTCTGGTACAAGTTGATCTTTGTCTCATCTGTCCATAGGATGTTGTTCCAGAACTGTGAAGGCTTTTTTAGATGTTGTTTGGCAAACTCTAAACTGGCCTTCCTGTTTTTGAGGCTCACCAATGGTTTACATCTTGTGGTGAACCCTCTGTATTCACTCTGGTGAAGTCTTCTCTTGATTGTTGACTTTGACACACATACACCTACCTCCTGGAGAGTGTTCTTGATCTGGCCAACTGTTGTGAAGGGTGTTTTCTTCACCAGGGAAAGAATTCTTCGGTCATCCACCACAGTTTTTTTCCGTGGTCTTCCGGGTCTTTTGGTGTTGCTGAGCTCACCAGTGCGTTCTTTCTTTTTAAGAATGTCCAAACAGTTGATTTGGCCACACCTGATGTTTTTGCCATCTCTCTGATGGGTTTGTTTTGATTTTTCAGCCTAATGATGGCTTGCTTCACTGATAGTGACAGCTCTTTGGATCTCATATTGAGAGTTGACAGCAACAGATTCCAAATGCAAATAGCACACTTTAAATGAACTCTGGACCTTTTATCTGCTCCTTGTAAATGGGATAATGAGGGAATAACACACACCGGGCCATGGAACAGCTGAGCAGCCAATTGTCCAATTACTTTTGGTCCCTTAAAAAGTGGGAGGCACATATACAAACTGTTGTAATTCCTACACCATTCACCTGATTTGGATGTAAATACCCTCAAATTAAAGCTGAAAGTCTGCAGTTAAAGCACATCTTGGTCGTTTCATTTCAAATCCATTGTGGTGGTGTATAGAGCCAAAAATATTAGAATTGTGTCGATGTCCCAATATTTATGGACCTGACTGTATATCAACATAACCTGAAAGGCTGCTAAGCCAGGAAGAAACCACTGCTCCAAAACCACCAGAAAAAAGCCAGACTACAGTTTACAAGTGCACATGGGGACAAAGATTTTACTTTTTGGAGAAATGTTCTTTGGTCTGATGAAACAAATGTAACTGGCTGGCCATAATGACCATTGTTATTTTTGGATTACAAAGGTTAAGGCTTGCAAGCCGAAGAACACTATCCCAACCATGAAGCATGGGGGTGGCAGCATCATGTTGTGGGTTCTTTGCTGCAGGAGGGACTGGGGCATGCCACAAAATAGATGGCATCACGAGGAGGCAAAATTATGTGGATATTTTGAAGCAACATCTCAAGACATCAGCCAGGAAGTTAAAGCTTGGACGCAAATGGACAATGACCCCAAGCATACCTTTAAATTTGTGGCTTAAGTACAACAAACTCAAGGTATTTGAGTGGCCATCACAAAGCCCTGACCTCAATCCGATAAAAATGTTGTGGACAGAACTGAAAAAGTGTGTGTGTGAGCAAGGAGGCCTACAATCCTGACTCAGTTACACCAGTTCTGTCTGGAGGAATGGGACAAATTCCAGCAACTTATTGTGAGAAGCTTGTGGAAGGCTACCCAAAACATTTGACAAAAAGTTAAAATTTAAAGGCAATGCTACCAAATATTAATTAAGTTTATGTAAACTTCTGACCCACTGGGAATACGATGAAAGAAAAATGTGACTGAAATAAATAATTCTCTCTACTATTATTCTGACATTTCACATTCTTAAAGGTGCAGTATGTAAGATTCAGAAACCTGTGTTATTAATGATACCTGTGGCCGTTAAATGAACTGCAGCCAGCTGCTTGTTGCGCGTGATCACGCACACACACTCCATAGGGACGCGAGCGAATATTGCCTGAAACGAAGTAATTGGTCTTGTACAGGGGGAACTTACTGTGAAGCCATTTTTCTCAGTTACATTGTTGTTGTAGTTACTGCGTTTTGGTTTTATAATGCAGTACCCAGGGGTTTTAAGACTTTGAAAAGTATACTGCATTAAAAAACCAAAACACAGTAACTACAACAACAATGAAACTGAGAAAAATGGCTTCAAAATTTTTGATTAGCCAACAGTGGATTATCAAAGAGTCTCGCTTTGTTTTCTCAGGACTCGGAGCACAATTGAGACACGTTTTTGACTAAATGTGTAGTTATTGCGTTTTGACATTGCAGGGCAGTATAAAACAAAACACGCTTACCATCTGAGCAGCCAGCATGCTGGAAAACTCACTATTCATGGCGTAAGGCAGAGCAGTCTGCGCCCGCGACCCATATGTGGTCTGAAATCTTTTTTTCACCTCATTCAGGAAGCAAAATGCCCGTGACCTCTCAAACTCCTGCAAGATTGATGGACAGCTCAGTGTGTGGATGACATAAGAGTAAAATAAAGTAAAACAGTTCAAGTGACAGATACTCACATCATCAGTGATGCACAAATAGACAATCCTCTCATGGCAGATGTAGTGGAAGAGATAGCTGCAAAACAACAGATACCGGTCACACCAAATAAACTTCACAACATCTAGGGCTGCACAATATATCAAAAAGTAATTAAGTCTACACAAATGGCTGTTGCAATTAACTATTCGTCAAGCGGTTCATTATTGCAATCAATCACAGACAAGTCCATTGTGTACTTCAAATAAATAGCAAATCAGAGGTGTTTAAATTAGTCTACAGGCCTATCAGTAACAACATCCAGTCCTAATAAGCGAGTTTGAAGCAGTCCGATGAAAATTTTACTACAGTATTGTTTTCATACTGCTAAAAAAAAGTTGACGTCAATCATGAAAATCAGGAGTATTTATTTGTTTATCGACATTTAATTTTTACTGTTTTGAGGACCAATTCAAGCGCTCAAATAAATATTTCACATATTTTATTCAATAACATCACCTCTACATTTGCCACTATCAGGCCTTGGATTTTTTTAGTCAGTGGATCAGCAAGCCATTAGAATGTGTGACTGAATGGTATCGTGTAGAAATGGCAGAAAGTCTGCGGCACTGCACGGATGAATCTCATGGTTTGAGGTTACCTGCTTTGCCTCCGATCACTCGGAGATATTCACCTGCAGAGCCAGAGTTATAATGTGCTATTTTCATGGTGATATTATGCTATTTATAACCAAGATATTAGGCTACTTGCTTTGAGGAAGATAAACAACACTCTTTTTTTACACTCTTATTTTTGTGTTTTGACCGCTTCACATTAATATTTGTATTGCACTGCACAGATCCGTTTAAGAGAAACTCGTGATATGGCTGATTTGAGTTCAATTGAAGACACATTATCAGAATCAGAATAAGCTTTACTGCCAAGTGTGCTCACGTACGCAAGGATTTTTTTTTTGGTGATAGGAGAAACAAGCACATGCACACAGAACATTACAGTGAGACAAAGCATATAAACCAAGGTAAGAGTATAAATATACATACAAAATAAATAGGACATATAGCATAGAATGGCATATGTACATGTGCATGTGGCAATATATGTGCAAGTTAGGGGTAGGTACAGTTATTGAATTAAATATGAATGAATTTACATATGTACATGACATATTTATACAGTTGAAGTCAGAAGTTTACATACACTTAATCGCAGAGTGCTCAGAGATTTTGCAGACCAGCAGGAGGATGTTCTTACTGACATCTTCAACTTCCTGAGCAATGCTGTCGTTCCAACGTGCTTCAAGGCCACCACAATCGTCCCCATGCCGAATAAGTCTTCAGTGTCCAGCCTCAACGACTACCATCCCATTGCACTCACACCCATCATCACGAAGTGCTTCGAGAGGCACATCAAGACCCAGCTGCCCCCCCTCACTGGACCCCCTGCAGTTTGCATATCATCCCAACTGCTCAACAGACAATGCCATCATCACTACCACCCTCCATCTAGCCCTCACCCACCTGGACAAAAAGTAAACATACATTCGAATGCTGTTCATAGACAGTTCATTCAGTTCAGCATTCAACACAATCATTCCTCAGCACCTGATTGGAAAGCTGAACCTGTTGGGCTTGAACACCTCCTTCTGCAACTGGATACTGGACATCCTGACTGGGAGACCTCAGTCAGTCCGGATCGGGACCAGCATCTCCATCACCACAACACTGAGCACTGGGGCCCCCAAGGACTGTGTGCTCAGTCCAATGCTGTTCACTCTGCTGACTCACGACCATGCGTCAAAACACAGCTCAAATCACATCATCAAATTCACCGATGACACGACCATGGTGGGTCTCATCAGCAAGAACGACAAGTCAGCATACAGAGAGGAGGTGCAGCGGATAACAGATTGGTGCAGAGCCAACAACCTGTCTCTGAATGTGGACAAAACAAAAGAGATGGTTGTTGACTACAGGAGAGCATGGAGAGACCACTCCAAGGCACAAAATTCCTTGGTGTTCACCTGGCATAGAACCTCATCTGGTCCCTCAATCCCAGCTCCATAACTAAGAAAGCCCAACAGCGTCTCTACTTTCTGCGGTGGCAGAGCTCATCTCCCACCCCCCATCCTCACCACATTCTACAGAAAGACTATCGAGAGCATCCCGAGCAGCTGCATTACTGTCTGGTTTGCAAATTGCACCGTTTCGGATCACAAGACCTTGCAGAGGATAGTGAGGACAGCTGAGAATATCATTAGGGTCTCTCTTCTCTCAATCATAGACATTTACACCACACGCTGCATCCGCAAGGTCACCAGCAATGTGGATGAACCCAAGCACCCCTCACACAAACTATTCACCCTCCGGCCGTTTAGCAAAAGGTACTGAAGCATTCAGGCCCTCACGGCCAGACTGTGTAACAGTTTCTTCTCCCAAGCCATCAAACTCCTCAACACTAAAAGACTGGACTGACAACAAAGATCTTTGTTGTCACACACACACACACACACACACACACACACACTCACACACTCACACACTCACACACTCACACACTCACACACACACACACACCTGACCCCCTTTGCAATTTTGCACATTTCTGTATTATCTACCCGGAATTGTTTTGATGCTACTGTATACATAAAATATTGTACCTAATTGCTTGTCACTCTCTTGGCAATATCTAAATGCCTGAAGGTACCATGTTCATCTGTACAAACAATAGGACCACGCAGCCATCATACCGCTCACAAAGGACACGCATTCTGTCTCCAAGAGATGAACGTAGTTTGGTGCGATAAGTGCAAATAAATCCCAGAACATCAGCAAAGGACCTTGTGAAGATGCTGGAGGAAAGAGGTAGACAAGTATCTATATCCACAGTAAAATGTGTCCTATATTGACATAACCTGAAAGGCTGCTCAGCAAGAAGCCACTGCTCCAAAACCGCCATAAAAAAAGCCAGACTACAGTTTGCAAGTGCACATGGGGACAAAGATCTTAATTTTTGAGAAATGTCGTCTGGTCTGATGAAACAAAAAATTATCTGGCCATAAAACCAAAGAACACCATCCCAACTGTGAAGAATGGGGGTGGTAGCATCATGTTGTGAGGGTGCCTTGCTGCAGGAGGGACTGGTGCACTTAACAAAATAGATGGCATCAAGTAAGAAGGAAAATTATGTGGAAATATTGAAACAACATCAAGACATCAGCCAGGAAGTTAAAGTTTGGTCAAAAATGGGACTTCGAAATTGGCAATGACCCCAAGCATACCTCCAAAGTTGTGGCAAAATGGCTTAAGGACAACAAAGTCAAGGTATTGGATTAGATACATCATCTAAAAAAAAACAGGGCTCCTGCACGATACACTGAATAAACAAAAGCACAGGGAAACAAAGATGTTCGTCTAACTCGCGTTTACATAGAAAACAAATAGATGGTTGCAAAAGCGTTCGGTGTGAACAGCCCCTTACAGTTGGTGGAGGTTTTTGTCCATTGTGTCTTGCTCTTTTATAAGCATTTCTCAGATTAAGCAATGAATAGTTTAACTGCTTTGTCAGGAAAGATGTTCAACTTGGAAATGTGTGTCTTGAGATCCTTGCATTTGGTTCCAGTCTGTTGTGTTCTGTCTCTTCACCACCGAGTTCAGCCGAACACCACAGCTATCTGTGAATATTGCTACAACTGTACTAAATAAAAAACATATTTCGCTGTTATTATAGTCTGGAGAATATTTATATTATAATATACTTTTCATTAAGGATGTCTCTGTACATTGCTGCATTCATCTTTCCCTCGATCCTGACTAGTCTCCCAGTTCCTGCCGCTGAAAAACATCCCCACAGCATGATGCTGTCCCCACTATTCTATTTACAGATGATGGAGGCTACTGTGCTCATTGGGAGCTTCAATGCTGCAGAAATTTTTCTGTACCTTTCCCCAGATCTGTGCCTCGATACAAACATGTCTCGGAGGTCTACAGACAATTCCTTGGATTTCAGGCTTGGTTTGTGCTTTGACATGCACAGTTAACAGTGGGACCTTATATAGTTTGCCTTTCCAAATCTTGTCCAATCAACTGAATTTATCACAGGTGGACTCCAATCAAGTTTGATTGATTGTAGAAACATGCACCTGAGCTCAATTTTGAGTGTCAAGTTTTGGAGCACATTTTGCTCACTTCAAAAGTGGAATGAAACGGTGTTACACGGGTCAATTATCAACACGTATTAATCATAGTAGCACAAGTGCAGAGCAGGTGCGGTACTTTGCGGAGAGGTCTCAACCAAACAAACCATTTTAAATGCACTTGTGAACCAGTGAGATGCAGGGTTAGCAGCCCTATAAAAGGGTGACCGTGCTTTTTCAGCTGTAGCTCCCCGACTCTGGAATACTCTTCCCTTAGACATTAGACGTTCTCCTACAATGGAGACTTGCTAAAAGTGCATCTTTTTAGCTTGGCATTTGAGGCTAAGTAAAGTTATTGTTCTTAATGTGTTGTGTGAATGCTCTTCTGCTGTTTTACTATTTTAATTTTACTACTTTTGGAAAGCACTTTGGTCAACAAAATGTGCTACAGAAATAAAACTGTATTGTATAGTACCATTACAAATATTGTATAGTAACTATTACAAATTGAAATGTTATAACTATGCATACTATGGAACAACTATGGTGCATTTTCATAATTATGGATCAAGCTATCCGTTTTCCATCTGTGTAAAATCTGTACACTTGTACTGCTCTCTGATTGTTGGAAAATGTAAGTTGTTTTGTTTGCCTTCATAAATTTCAAGAGGCGACAGTAGTTTAATCAGTTGGAGCTTGATGAAAGGAGTCTGTAAAGAAGACCCAACTTAGTCATACTGTCAGAATATTTCAATTTAGCCATATAAAAATTAGCTGTTGTTAATATCATCATTTTCATCAGAATCCCAACCTCAAAATCAAATGTGCATTTTAAAGCACATAACATGTAATATTATTTGTAATTGCAAGCAGGTGCTGGTGCCACATTTTTATCCAGCCTCTTGAGAGCACAAATAAACACTGATGTGGCACAGGCTTAAATTAAATTTGACACCCCTGTTTTAATCTATTCTTCGACCAACAAACGTTAGTACAGGTCTGGTGTTGCGGGCTCATGGACGCATGCACAACAGCACTGCTGCTTAAATAAATTCTAGGGGAAACACAGTATTGTATTATTTTTTGCATTCATTGGTGCATTTATTTATTTGAATATCTCCTCGCACATTTAATAATTAATATATTTATGCATAAAAGCAGAGATCCATTTATTTATTTGTGTATTTATATATTTATAATTGTTTTAGGTTTCGTCCTCCATAGTCAGTCTGTCAAGTTTTTAACTCAAAGGGATGCAAACTCATGAGGGGTGAAAAACCACGAACATGGGGTTGATTAAATTTTTTAAAGAATATGCTAAAAGCACCAAATTAAGCTATTTTGTTTATTAAAGAATAGCAAATTATTAGCACTATTGTGCAGAATTAGCTGCAAAAGTAAAGGGTAGTTTGTTGTGGCTTGAATCTGTTTCACAAATTTGTTCATTTTCATTAATTGAATAGTTTAGTGACCACTTCTGGAGATACCACTACGTCTTATGTGCAATGAGTAAGTTGAATCATTTTGAGATGTTCATGACCAAAATCTGCAAGAACAAAGCAGGTCTATAGTTCAGTTTGTGAACTGCCGAGTATGACTTTTCACACAAAAAGACAACAATAATAATTAATAATAATGTGTATCAATAACTTCTCTGTATTAGAATTTGCATGTCAAATATGACTTAAGTCAAATTTTTAAGCATTATAAGAACAAAGCAGATCTACTGTATTATTTGCCTACAGCATTTAACATGTTGAGCATGACTTTTATCAGAAAAGACAACAATAGCCTAATAATAATAATTTTGAGTTTCAATAATGTCCTTTGGTCATTGTAAAGTTAATTTCACATGAGTTGAGGCATCAACGCTCTGCTCAACACCAGCATCAAGCGCCGCTTTGCCCTTCACATGACAAGTCTTGCATAAAGCATGGAGGGGAAAATTGAGTTGTGCACAATAAACATGGAAACAATGGAAAAAATGGCAACTGCTTTGATTGCAGAAAGAAAAAAGGGAACTCGTTTATGTTTAGGTCTTAGCGGGTTTTTTTTTTTGGTAAATACTGCAGGTCTCTGGATACTCAGAAACAATAAGGTAATAATAAATTTAAATAAATTATGACACATTCTTCATAAATTTGGACAGTTTTAGAATATTTTTGTAGCTTTGTACTCTCAAAGACATAATTTGTGTAAGGCAAAAACGTGTTTGAAAAACATTTTAGTGTGAAGTTGTAGCTGAGGTTGCCACTTCATAGACATCAGTAATTAATAGCTCTTCTGCTCTTTTCTCTCCATGATGAACAAGGTAGACTCACATGAATTAAATGAACAACATGGCCCTCTCATTCAGTCAGTAGGTACATGTACCAGGCCATTCCGTTTGTTTATGAATGAGAAGTTTCACGAGTGCTGCTTCTCACTGTGCATGCAACAAGCACGCGATTGGCAGTAGCTGTAACCAATCAAGCGATCTGTCTCAGTTGGACCACGATTTCCAAGCACACGATTGGCTGCTGCTGTAATCAATCATGATGGTGTAAGCACCCTTAACCATTGACGCTGTTTCAAAATGCGCAGTTGCCGGCAGTGACAAAACAATACAAATGCGCATTTGACTCCTATTCTGAGTCCAGACCATTACAATGTTTGTACATGTAACGAAAACCTTGCTATCAACACAGTCAAAACATTTTATTATACTGAAATATTTCCAGGACAATTATTTTTCAGGATATATAGGTATTTTTTTAATTTTCCATGACCTTTCTATGACTGGAAAACTACATTGCAAAATTCCAGGTTTTCCAGGACATGTAGGAACCCTGTTTGTAGTGTTTCTTCAATAGCTGTACTGCATTATCAGTGCTGTCTAGTTCGGTACAGAACAATGTCTTATTATCTGGATAGCTAGCTAGCGGCTAACAAGCCTCATCTGTCCTCATTACCGGTTTCCATAATAGCAGAGCTGCCTGCTAACAGGCGTTATACTTCCTAACCAGCTGATTTTATGACTGATTTATTTAGCTAGTTGTGTGTAAAACTTTCTAGATGTATATCATAGGCTAAATTTCTCAGATTACTCACTAGTTTATCATAAATAATTTTTTTCGATAAATATCGATGTTGTTTTATAACCCAGCCCTACTTCATAGGGAACTGCCTTGTTCCTATTGTGGATTTTAGATCAAATTTTAAATTGTTCGCTTTTTAAACCAACTATCTGCTAAAAGAGCGATGGAAAGTGAAATCAACTTGTGCATATCTGCGACTGGGATAAAACAAATAAGAAAAAAGTGGCACTCACACTTAGGGATGCACACACTTATGAATATTAGTAAACTTGTTAGAGTAACTTCACCAGAAAACATAGCCTAATTAACATGATTGCGATCAGTAAACACAAGTAATGTTCGATTAATCACAGTCTGACAGCCAATATGACTTTCAAAAACCTTACCAGAACACATATCCAAGCTTTATAGCTAGGGCTGGGACAACGCGTCGACGTCATCGATGACATCGACGCAAAAAATACGTCGACGCAAAATACGCGCGTCGATTCGTCGGACCCAAAACAAAGATGGCGGCGCCGGCGACTAGTAGCAACACGAGTGGCTCCTCAGACTATCAGAAGTGCATGCACTCGTTCCTCTAAAGTATGGGAATTCTTTCATTTAAAAGGAAACAATTCCGCGATATGTCGTCTTTGCAAAATGGAGATGGACTTCCATTCTAGCACCACGGCAATGCACCAGCATCTGAAGAGGCACCACCCGGGTGTCATCAGCAGCTGCAGATGACAGAGCACCGTAAGTTTTTTTTCAACTCCCCACTTTGCACTCGATGTTGGAGTAGGCTATAATACGTTGTCGACACCTAAAGTTTTCGCTTATAGCTATTAATAATGCGCTTATAGCTATGAATGTCGTGAAAAATACATAGAGGACACTGACAACGCGCTGAGGACCAAGCAGGTAACATTTAATAAAGTCTCAACTTTCAAATTTGGTCATTCAAAGAAAATTAAATCATAAACAGGCCTGCTTTTTTGTGGCTCTTTAATGTGTCGTGACAGACTGCCTCAGTTAAAGCTGCTCGTGAACCGATCATCTTTTCCTTGGTTAATTTATAGCATCAAATAGGCTAAACATGAATGTAGCCTACATCAGAAGGACTGTTGTTTTAACCACGGAAAGACGTCAGTACGCTAGCCTACAATCCATTATTCAAATTCAAATCCACCGACGTTAATCTTCTCTCTCCTGACTACTCTGTCGGACAAAAATGGCGTATTATGATTGATTGATCAGATCGCCAGTCAATCAAACTCCCGGCAAATGTTTTTTTTTTTTTACATTTTATACACCCCCACCCCCGATGAAACTGGTATTACCGGTGTTGTCACAAGTCGATTAATCGAATCGAAATGGAATCGGACTGGAAAAAATTAATCGTTAGATTAATCGATGCATCGGAAAAATAATCGCTAGATTAATCGTTTAAAAAATAATCATTTATCCCAGCCCTATTTATAGCCAATAAACAACTTCAGCTAACAGTTCATAGTTATAATCAACCTGATCTTTCTGAACAGCGAATGACTGAACCGCCATAGCTTCCCCAGCCTACACCCATGTGACACAGTAGCCGGTCCTTCTTTTCTGAGCTTATGGACGTGACGTAAACAAGCAAGGATGAATAACATAAGCCTGCGATTTTGCACAAAATGACGGCTCAAAATAAAAATCTTTATTGTAGGCTTACCGTAGTGAATATGATCATTTTGAACATGATTTTATGTACTCTGTCAATTATGGACTTTATCTTGTTTTATGGATTTTTAGACAATTTTAAATGGAAAACAAAAGAAAACACTTGATAACAATAGGATTTGTTTTGCAGTGAATTTCTATAATAAATTAAACTTTTTTTTTTTCTTTAATTCAGTGAATGTCATTTAGAGGTATTTTTAAAAGATGATTTTGTCCTCTTTATTGTTAGCAAGCACATTTAATGCAACCTTTTAAGTCGGGGCACAAGCAGAATAATTGGTTAACAGCTAATAATCAATCATTGCAATGGTCGCCCGTATAGTCGAATAATTGTTAGATTAATCAATTATCAAAATAATCGTTAGTTGCAGCCCTAGTATCAAGCCAAGCACTATGATTTTTTTTCTCATCATTATTCAGCCTTTGATGGATTGATAACACATCTTTTTTTTTTTTTTTTTATAATTATGTTTATTGAATTTTCGTAATATACAAATATAACAAGACATCAACCCCCCCAAGAAAAAAAAAAAAAAAAAAAAAGGCTCAGATTTTTATATAAAACAGGACCATACCATAATATGGTACATTTTCCAAAAGATGAAGAGGATGACAAAAATAAGGTTAAATGACCAGATAATTACACAGTTACAATGTTCCTTGTAATATAATAGGGCGAAGACCAGGTTCCAAAGCGTCCAGATATGGGGACCACACTTTAAAAACTGGCCTGTTTTCCCACGTAAAACATAGGTAAGGCGCTCCAGGGGAATCAATGCAAAAATGATCTTGTGCCATCCTTTAAGGGATGGAGATTTATCACTGATCCAATTAAGTAAAATATTTTTCCTGGCAGCAAAGGATAGAATATTATACAATTTCTTATTAGCAGCCAAAGTAATGTATCTATTAGGTATACCCAACACCAGTGAGACTGGGTCAAAATCTAACTGAATATTAAAGATCCTTTCCATCTCCCCTAGCACCAGAGACCAATACCTTTGCAGTCTGTTACATGACCACAGACAATGTGTTAAAGTATCTATTTCAATTTTGCATTTTAAACACATAGGCGATAAAGAGGGGTTGAAAAAAATGCCTGCGGTTAGGGGAAATATGAAGTCTATGAATGATTTTGAATTGTATTTCTCTTATTTGTGTACAAACAGATATTTTTTTAGCATTAGACCAAATGGCTTCCCATGTTTCATCGTCAATGTCAGTAGCTAACTCTTCTTCCCATTTAGTTTTAATCTGTGTATCAGCAGAAGAGATTGAGCACACTAAACCATAAATCCTGCCCAGAGACATTTTCCCCGATGATAAAAATAATAATCTTTCAATAGAAGAAATTTCACAATTTCTAACAAGTGATGTGTTGTTAGTAATATAATGTCTCAATTGGAGGAAACGAAAAAAATCTAATTTGTTGATAACATATCTTACTAAAGCGTTTGCTGATATTTTTATCCAAAACCTTGATTTCCCGATTTAAAAAAAAAAGTTGAATCATGCTAAAGTGTAAATTCTAGTAAAATCTGAAAAATCGTTAAAGAAAATTGCGTATTGTATTTCAATGGAAATATAATTCATTACAGCTGACAGTTATCCAAGAAAACAAGTTTTTAAAATTAACCGTAACAAGATAAAACTGAAATGCATGACTTTAACACATCTGAATGCTGCGTATTGGGTCAATAAAGGTAAATGTCATACAGTATTATGCGACTACACATTACAGAAAGCTTACGATCTACTAGCTAAGTGTTACCTTAGAACAGGTGTTTGTTTTAATGCACATTATTTCATATGTATATCACTGTGCCTGTTATATTCTCATGGCATTAAAAATAGCAGCGAGGTTCATTGGCACCAAGCTCGTAGTAACATATCCTATAAAAAGATTTGTTAAATGCAATATTTTACTATACACAAACAAATTTCAGAACCACACAGCTATTTGTATTGCAAGGTAATATAGCAAAGTATTGCAATAATTTAAATAAAAAAAGGGGGAGTTTAGTACGCTCTGTGACCCATATGAGAGCTGAGTTTTGAGATCCTTTGAAAATTTGGTTCAACATTTTGGGATTCCCAGATCTCAGTTCTTTAGGAATTTACTGTTGCGCCATCTGTTCTGTACTATTTTTGGGAGTAGCATACACCCCCCTAAAGCGGCAGATACTCTGGGAGAGGTGATTACTGCTTTGGAAAATGTCATGAGGCATCAGTGTGTTGCTCCGAGTCTGGGGGACAGAGCTATAATTTCTATCAAGAGATTATGGGAGAGATTTAATCTTGGTATTGGAGGAGGGAGTGTGGGCTAGGATTAAAGCTTATTTTTTTTGAAAAAAAAAAAATCAAGTCGGGGGGAAGGGTTTCATTTGATATATTTTATAATTTGATTCTGCATTTTCTGTTATGTTTATTTAATTTGTTGAATGGAATCAATAAAAAATATATTTTTTGTTTTTAAATAATGAAAAGGCAGTGAGCCAGTATTTTCCTTTATATTATTTTCAATGTATGCATCCTATTTTATACTAAACTGTTATTTTATCATGTGTATTTATATCACTGTACCTTGTGTTATATTATCCATTATGAAAAAAAATGTGGGTTCTGGATTCCTTTTGGAAGATACTCGTAGATAAATGCATGTGCATAAATAGGACATACATTTATGCAGTAGTGCTCTTTACTCATCTCACTCGCATTAAAAAACACAGATTATTTACTCCTCAAAATGCATCAACACCATGATCAAGAACAGGAGTTGTTTCCTTTGTATTAGACACATATATTACTAACACAATAATGATTTTTGTCAAAAACGTACAGCCATAACTACATCACAGAATATCAGTCATACCTGCCGTGAGAGTACGTGAGTTTGTTATTTTCAGATGGTATTTTGGCCAGGATCTGTTCTGTCACCTCCAGAAAGTTTCCAGAAAAATAAGTGTGTTTGGCCAGAACAGTGGAGCCCCGAGCAACCACTGCAAACAGGATCGCCATCACAACAAATAAACCTGGTAAAACAGTGAAAACATCACAAAGATGTTAAGTGAGGTCATGTAAAATATCCTTTAAAATTAGTCAATATTGCTTCATTTTTAGTCAATGAAAATAATATATTTTAGCTAATGATAATATGCTATATTACAAAACATATCAAATTGTGACTTGATTAAAAAAACTTTAATCAAATATTCAAACATTTAGAAAAATGGTATAAACATTTTCTTAATTTAAAAGGCTACATACAAAATACTGTAAACCTGTCTTTGTTGTGAAAACCTGAGCTCCTGAAATAATAGCATATAATGCATACAGAAGCATTAGCTACTTTATACAAGTTACTTTATTTGGAATTCTACATGTTTTAAAGACTGTTATTATTTTCTGTGATTTAGACAGTTCAGAATATTGCACTGTGTGTAGTGCATTTAAGATGTTGTAAAATATGAGGGGAATTCAGAAACTTAACATTTTGGCATCAAATAAAACAGAAATATTGATGACTTTAACTTTTTTGTACCATAATAGGGCAACATCAAAAAACAGATCCAAAATATATCAAACATTCCTTTGGTTATGCTTTACTTAAATCCAAATTATATAAAAAGTGAGATGATCATTCATCACTCTTGCTTGTTTAAGGGTTAATGAGAAGTTTCTCTAGAAGTTTCCTCTTTTCTTGTCATATTTTCATCAACAGTATGATTTAATCAAAAAGATAAATTAACATAATTATGCTTATTTTAGGTTTTGTCTTATAAAATCACTGACGAAAATGTTAATTGACGAGATTAACACCGGAGGAGAACATGCTTCTATTTTGCATTCTTTACTAATTTAATAATAAATAAAAATTATTACAACTTATATTATCAGTGTATCAATTTGAGTGAAAAGAACATAAAATGTATATATATTTGTGAATCTGCCCCTTTTGTTTCAATGACAGTATGCACCCGAATGTTCCAAAAAAAGCATATTATGTGCTTCAATAGACGTAAAGAAATCTGACATTTTGTACAAAGGAGATAACACTAAATTTCTCTTTGGATTAGTGACACAGAAATATTGCAGAACCACAATTGTTCTTTACTTTCTTTTTTATCCTAAAGCTCTCTGTTTTTCAAGGTTTAAATGAAAACAAAAGGAAAACTGATTATAAATGTGGTGTCAGACTTGTGGACCCCACTGTATAATATCGTTGTGTATTGCTGAAACATTCAACATCATAAACACATGTGACTGCAGATGACTACAGTGAGTTTACTTTATTGTCAATAATCAGGTTGGCTACACACACTAGAAGATTTATTATACATAGGGAACTGTATTATTCTAAAGGACAACTATACGTTACCTTCTAGATGAAAAAATGAAACCTGTTCGAGAAATGTGACGATCATAAAACAGTTTGAGTGATTGATGAGAGATGACCGTGTATGTGATTAGATGATGACCGATACCTGCAGTCTGTTGATCAAACAGCCGCTCACTCGCCGCTCTGTGATGACAGTCGCATAAACAATTGTTTTTCTTTACAAGACAATTATCGCATCGTTGTTTCGTATCGTAATTAAACACGACAATTCACGCGCAATACGGTTCTAAGCGAATCGATAAACACACGTAAAACAATCACCACCGAATTCCGTGGTACGTCACACTCGTGCGACTGCCGCGATGCGTCGTGGATTTCCGCCTTGCGTCACGTGTACGCGCTTGTTTGTTCTCCAGTATGGTGGACTGCGCACATAAACACTTGCCTCCGGTGAATTTAATAAAGCTAACTTCAGAAGTGTACATCCAAAATACCACCAGCATGTTTTCTGCCCAACAAGAGGCCCTAACACCTTAGATCATTTATAAACTGCACACAAAGATGAATACCGCTCCGTCGCGCGATAGCATCTCGGGCAGTCTATTCACGATATGCTGTGGTGCTCTTACCTTACTCTCTGTTTATAAACAAGTTGAAACGGGACGTGCCGATAACGCGAAGGGTGCAGTGCTGGAGCCTAGAGGTGGGCGAGAAATTACAGGACTGTTTTGATTTCTGTGGATTGGGACATGTTTGTTTAGGGACTGCCATAAAGTTCCCTTGGCGTTTGACGTTCGATATTCAGAAATAGTCACAAATTTAGGGACCATCTCTAAAGTTATACACGACTTTGGTGTACACATTTCTAAATGAGATGACATTTGAAGCATATCACCTACAGTCACAAAGCCAACTCCAAAGTGTTCATCTAGGTGTCCGCAATAATGCACACCTTTAGGATTTTGATATCTATTAAAATAAACTGTCAAACCACATGTTTTCCATTTCTATGTGCATCCCTACTGTATAGTCTCATACACAAAAAGCAATGGGGAGTTCTATGCTCTAGGCACTCTTCCACGGTGGGAGGGGCATGCTCAGACTGCAGGAGGCATCATGGCCAGATTTTATAAAGGGAAACGTAAAAGAAAAAAGGACCTTTGGCCAAAGGCTGGTGGCAGAAATTAAATAGTTAAGGCATTTGTTAGACATGGTGCGGATAAAGGAAAGGAAAAGTGGTCCAGCCTAGCTGTCCACATTTTCAGCTCCCATTCTATGAAACGGGTGCCATTTAGGTCTGCAACGTTTGATGAGATGCAAAAGGCACAAAAAATGTCCCAAAGTGTGTTTCCAAAGTTATTAAATCAAGTGTTCTTGATAACATGATATATGATAAAAAATACTATTCTTAAAAGCGTAATATACTATTTTAATAATTTTTCATTAGTACATAGCTTTCACATGTCCGTGTTGACCAACATGACATTTGCATCTAAAATATCACGAAATAAGTTATATATATATTTCAAACATTTATTATTTTCAGGATTTTATGTGTGTTCCTGTGTGTATATAATATATATTTATTCAAAATAAACCCTGTTTTTTGTAAATATTTAATGATTTGTGTGCGTCCCTCAGTTTGACTTACCACCCTGTCACACTAACTTGTTTTATCTATAAATAATGTACTGTTGCTTTAAATTACATCACAAAGTGGAAATGACATCATGCAGTACAAGTAGAGATGAACAAAATGCCTCTAGAAAAAAAAAAAAAAAAATGCCTCTAGAAATTAGAAGGCTCAAATTAAAGATGAGATATTGGATTAATGTAAAAGCTCATTCAGATAGTCATCCAGTGAAGAAAGTCTTGAATAATTGCTGGGAATACGAATATAAAAAATCAACAAGTTTTGGATGGACAGCTAATAAGGAGGCTCAAAGTATAGGAGTTAGTGAGCTCGACATTTCCCCTTCTGTGGCTATGTCAGCAATTCCTCCGTGGCTTTTCCCTATGCCTCTAGTGGACCTACAGTTGTATGAAGCGAAGCACAACAAGGAAAGAAATGTGTTGGATAGTGTAACAGTACAACAATATATTGATCAAACATATTATAAGGCAGTGCAAATTTATACAGATGGATCAAAGGATCCTGATTCTGGATTTACTGCAGCAGCAGTTTACATACCTAATTTTAAAGTTAAAATTTCAAAGAGGATCACTAACTATATTTCGGTATTTACTTCTGAATTAATAGCAATATTCCTAGCTCTTCAATGGTTTGAGGAAATACAACCTACAAGGTCAGTGATATGTTCAGATTCACTTTCAGGTATCAATAGTTTGTCAAGTGGCATGTCAGTAGCAAGACAAGATCTGATATATGAAGTGATGCAGAGTCTATTTAGAATAAAACAATCTGGGCTTATTGTACATTTTTTGTGGGTACCATCTCATGTGGGTGTTAAAGGAAATGAGGAGGCAGACCATCTGGCTAAACAGGCTTTGAATCATTCTCAAATTGACATTCAAGTATCATTTAGTAAAACTGAAGTTAAAGGAATTATAGCAAATGAAATAAAAAAGATATGGCAGAAAGAATGGGATAGTGGAATTAAAGGAAGACACTTGCATCGTATTCAAAAAGTAGTTGGTCTGGAAAGAAGAAAATTTGGAAACAGGAAAGAGGACGTTTTAATTTCTAGAATGCGTATTGGACATTGTGCACTAAATAAATGTTTGTATAGAATAGGGAAACATGAGACTGGTAAATGTGATAAATGTGGTCTAGAAGAATCTGTAGAACATGTTGTTATAAAATGTGATGCATATGAAAGCGCAAGATTACATCTAACTCAAGCTTTAAGATCTTTGGGAGTAAATGACGTATCTCTTCAGGTTTTGCTAGGAAATGGCCCAAAGCAATCAAGAATTTATGAGAATTATTTAATTTCTTAAAAGATACAAGATTGATTAATAGGATATAAGGTTTATTTATTGTTTTTCTTTTCTCTCCTATCCCCTTTCTCCAACTTTCCAACCATTTAGCGCTACACACTCCAATCCAGTAGGTGGCGGGAATGCACCATTTAAGTTGGATTGCCAACCGCCATAAAACAACAACAGAAGAAGAAGAAGAAATGACACTTAAAATTCTAAGGAAAACTCATAATTGGGAAAACATGATAATATATAAAAAGGCTCAAGCAGAAACTAGAAGAACAATAAGGGAAGTGAAGAAAAAGTATTGGAGATCATATTGTGAAGAAATTGGGAAAAATACTCCAATTGAGGAAGTGTGGAGTATGATTAAAAAAATGAGTGGCATTCGAAGAGAATATGAGTACCCTGTGTTATGTATTGGGGAAGAAATAGCAATACGTGATGAGGAAAAAGCAGAAATGTTTAGAAAAGAATTCTCAAAAATAAATAGTTCGGACAATTTGATGAAGGAGTGTAAGGAAATGAGGGAGAAGTTGTTAAAAGAACATCCATTTATTTTAGAAAAAAGAGAGTAACAAATAGTTTTCTAGATGTGCCCTTTTCATATTCAGAATTAAAGAGGGCATTAAAAAACACTAAAGATTCAACTCCTGGACAGGATGGAATTAGTTATGTAATGTTAAAAAAGTTAAGTGATGAATCTCTTAAAATTATTCTAGAGTTTTATAACAGCGTATGGGAAGAAGGGATTTTACCTAAGAGATGGAAAGAAGCAGTAATAATTCCCATTAAAAAACCAGGTAAAGATCCAAGTATCCCTTTAAACTACAGACCGATAGCATTAACATCACATCTAGGTAAAGTTATGGAAAAAATGATTACAGATCGTTTAATGTATCATATGGAGAAGAATAATGTTTTTTCCCCATATCAAAATGGTTTTAGACATGGAAAGAGTACAATGGACTCAATTGTTAAATTGGAATCAGATATAAGGAAAGCATTGATAAATAAAGAAACTCTAGTAGCAATTTTCTTTGATGTAGAAAAAGCTTATGATATGTTATGGAAGGAGGGTTTGTTGATAAAGTTAGATCAAATTGGAATAGAAGGAAAATTATATAATTGGATTAAAGAGTTTTTAATTGAAAGGAATATTAAAGTGAAGATTGGAGAATATATATCAAGGAAAGGAATAATTGAGAATGGAACTCCTCAGGGTAGTGTTATAAGTCCTTTGTTGTTTATTATTATGATTAATGATGTATTTGCAACAATAGATAAGAATGTAAATAAATCGCTGTTCGCGGATGATGGAGCTCTGTGGCTTAGAGGTAGGAATGTAGAGTATATTGTTAATAAAATGCAAGCAGTTTTAAAAAATGTTGAGGAATGGTCTTACAAATGGGGTTTTAAATTCTCAGTGGAGAAAACCAAATATATATTTTTTACAAATAAAAGGTCAAGTATAGATCTAAAGATTAATTTATACAACAAAGAGATAGAACAAGTTAAAGTGATAAGATTTTTAGGTATGTGGTTTGATGAAAAGGTTACATGGAATGTACATATAAATAAGATGGAGGATAAATGTAAGAAGATTTTAAATGTAATGAGGTGTATTTCAGGACGAGAATGGGGAGCTGATAGGGTTGCATTAAAAACAATTTATTCAACAATGATAAGAGCAGTATTAGATTATGGTTGTATCGCATATGGAACAGCAACTAAGTCACAGTTAGGAAAATTAGAACGAATTCAATCACGAGCTTTGAGAATATGTTGTGGAGCTTATCCTTCCTCTCCTGTTTCAGCTTTACAGGTGGAGATGGGGAGATGCCAATTCACTTAAGAAGGAAACAATTGATACTGGCATACTGGGTAAACCTTAAAGGGCAGAAGGATAGTCATCCAACAAAAGGTATACTTGAAACATGTTGGGAATATGGGAAAGGAAAAGTTAACAGTTTTGGTTGGATTATTAAGGATTTAGTTCAGAATATGAAATTAAATGAGTATAGAGTTATTCCAGCAGTAATATTACCAACAACACCATTATGGATTTTACCTCAACCAAATGTAGATCTATTCTTATTGGAATCAAGACAAGATAAAGATCAGAGGATGTTGGAAGCAGAGATGACAAAAGAATATATTGGTATTAAGTATGAACAATATATAAAGGTTTTCACAGATGCATCTAAGGATCCACAGAAGGGACAGGTTGGGGTAGCGTATATCATTCCCAGATTGAAAGTGGCAAGAGGGGAAAGAGTATCAGATCATGTATCTGTGTTTACAGGAGAGCTACTAGCAATTATGATAGCACTTAATAAAATAAATGAAATGGGGCTAAGTAAAACTTTAATATGCTCAGATTCAAGTTCAGCCTTGAGGTGCCTGGAAGTTCAAAAATCAGATACTAGACAGGATATTGTTTTGGAAATCTTACAGATATTGTTCATGATGCAACAAAAAAATAAGATAGTTCAGTTTTTATGGGTTCCGGCACATACCGGAGTGTCTGGAAATGAAGAAGCAGATAAACTAGCAAAACAGTCTATGGCAAAGGAAAATATAGATATGCAAATTAGGTATAGTAAATTAGAAATCAAATCAATAATTAAACGGGGATAAATAAAAATTGGCAATCGTATTGGGATAATGAGGAAAAAGGTAGACATTTATATTTAATACAACCATTGGTAGGTAGAGGAAGGAATTCAAGTGGGAGAAGGAAGGAAGACTGTATTATTTCTAGATTAAGACTAGGACATACAGGACTTAATTCAACAATGCAAATAATAGGAAAACATCCTACAGGATTATGTGAATGGTGTGGAATCAGAGAAACAGTGGAGCATGTACTTATTAAGTGTAATAAATATTCTGAAGAAAGAAGTAAGATAATTGAAGAATTTGAGATGAAAGACAATCAACAATTAACATTAAAGATGGTTTTAAACTCAGTAGAGGGGGTAGGTTAATAATAAAGTTTTTAAGTAGAACAAATTTGATCTTTAGAATATAGATAGGCTATTAGTGTTTTTAGTATCAGTATCCCTCTCTGGAAGATGAGGGACTTTGGCTGTAGATGGAGGAGCTGAACACGCAGCAACATTGAAAGCACGAGTCCTGATTGTTCTGGGAGTTGTGATATATTGTCTCTGATCTATTACCTACAGTAGATGGCGGTAATGCTCTTTTTAAGAATGCGAACCGCCAATAAGCCCAAAGAAGAAGAAGAAGAAGAAGAAATGACATCATTTCAGCCTTGTAGCCACCAAGAACAAAAGCAGGCAAGTACTGACATTATTTTACTTTGTTTATTTGTAGCTTTTTCATGTCCGTCAAGCTCAAACCAACCACCCCGTCATGCAAAATAGATAGGGAAAACTGTTTTTTATTAAATTTTTTACATTATTAATGCAAAGAAAATTATATTTCAGATTGAATGCATTTATGCTATGTGAGGAACTTGACCACATGTGAGATCTGCAGCCATTTTGGAATGAAATTGACCACCCCGTCACATACCACTCTGTCACATGTTTTATTGTGACTTGGTGGTAAGGGATGTGATGGGGTGGTTCTGCTTCCCGTTTGAATGTGAGGATGTGTGAAATCAAGGATTCTAATATAGGCTAATCAATTTATATTCTGTTGACTTAACCCTGTTTGGTTCACTCACTCACACACTCATCACTCACTCACTATATCTTTCAGTCACTCATCACTCACACACTCATCACTCACTATATCTTTTTCAGTCACTCATCACTCACTATATCTTTCACTCACTCACTCATCACTCACTATATCGTTCACTCACTCACTCACACACTCTCTCTCTATCTCTTTCACTCACTATATCTTTCACTCACTCACTCATCATGCACTCACTCACGCACTCACTATATCTTTCACTCACTCACTCATCACTCACTCACTCATGCACTCACTATATCTTTCACTCACTCACTCATCACTCACTCACTCACGCACTCACTATATCTTTCACTCACTCAATCATCACTCACTATATTTTTCACTCACGCACTCACTATATCACTCACTCACACACTCTCTCTCTATCTCTTTCACTCACTCATCACTCACTATGTCTTTCACTCACTCACTTGCTCACCTCACTCACTATCTCTTTCAGTTACTCATCACTCACTCTCTCACTATCTCTTTCACTCACTTATCACTCTCTCACTATCTTTTTCAGTCACTCATCACTCACTCTCTCTTTCACTATCTCTTTCACTCACTCACTCTCTCACTATCTCTTTCACTCACTCGCTCACCTCACTCACTCACTATCTCTTTCAGTCACTCATCACTCACTCTCTCACTATCTCTTTCACTCACTCATCACTCACTATCTCTTTCAGTCACTCATCACTCACTCTCTCTTTCACTATCTCTTTCACTCACTCACTCTCTCACCTCACTCACTCACTCACTCACTATCACTTTCAGTCACTCATCACTCACTCACTATCTCTTTCAGTCACTTGCTCACTCACTCACTCACTCACTCACTCACTCACTCACTCACTCACTATCTCTTTCAGTCACTCATCACTCACTCACTCTCACTATATCTTTCACTCGCTCGCTTACCTCACTCACTCACTATCTCTTTCAGTCACTCACTCACTATCTCTTTCAGTCACTCACTCACTCACTCACTCACTCACTCTCTCACTATCTCTTTTAGTGACTCACTCACTCACTCAGTCACTCACTCTCTCACTATCTCTTTCAGTCACTCAGTCACTCACTCACTCTCTTTCAGTCACTCATCACTCACTCACTCTCTCACTATCTCTTTCACTCACTCACGCACTCACTATATCTTTCACTCACTCGCTCACCTCACTCACTATCTCTTTCAGTTACTCATCACTCACTCTCTCACTATCTCTTTCACTCACTTATCACTCTCTCACTATCTTTTTCAGTCACTCATCACTCACTCTCTCTTTCACTATCTCTTTCACTCACTCACTCTCTCACTATCTCTTTCACTCACTCGCTCACCTCACTCACTCTCTCACTATCTCTTTCAGTCACTCATCACTCACTCTCTTTCACTATCTCTTTCACTCACTCACTCTCTCACCTCACTCACTCACTCACTCACTATCACTTTCAGTCACTCATCACTCACTCACTATCTCTTTCAGTCACTTGCTCACTCACTCACTCACTCACTCACTCACTATCTCTTTCAGTCACTCATCACTCACTCACTCACTCTCACTATATCTTTCACTCACTCACGCACTCACTATATCTTTCACTCACTCACTCGCTCACCTCACTCACTCACTATCTCTTTGAATCAATCACTCACTCACTCACTCACTCAGTCACTCACTATCTCACTATCTCTTTCAGTCACTCAGTCACTCACTCACTCTCTTTCAGTCACTCATCACTCACTCACTCTCTCACTATCTCTTTCACTCACTCACGCACTCACTATATCTTTCACTCACTCACTCGCTCACCTCACTCACTCACTATCTCTTTCAATCAATCACTCACTCGCTCACTCACTCACTCATTCACTCACTATCTCTTTCAGTCCCTCACTCACTCATTCACTCACTATCTCTTTCAGTTACTCACTATCTCTTTCAGTCATTCACTCACTCACTCAATCACTCACTCACTCACTATCTCTTTCAGTCACACATCATATATCTTTTTTATTTACTGTACAACTTCCTTGATACAGTTGAATTCAAAAAGTATTGTGATGTATATGATCAAAGTCTAGAAAATGTTCCTTCATTATTAAAAAAATTGTTTGTTAATAATTTTATTGTAAAATGTTCAAAATAACATTTTGTACCCCACATCTTCATATTATTAAACTGATAAGCTCTGTCATTAACCTTCTCAGTCACAAACATTTTGTAGATGACAATTCAGGCCTGTTTCAACCAATCAAAGTCCTGTGTCGGCTTTGTTCATTTGGCTGTGCTCCTTTTTTTTCTTTTACAGTGGGTACATTAGAGCACATTGTTCTAAAGTTTGCAATCCTCATTTCTTAATGTAATAGCAATGTTCTCTAATAATATCTTTGTATCTTTTTCTATTAAATGTGCATCCAACCTCTTTGGGTACTCTTTGAGCAGCTTTTTTAAGTAGTTTAGAGGGATGTGTGGATGCGACTCTCCCATTCACCATTATGATGCTCTTTTCAGGTATTCAGAGCATAACCAAAGTTTTCCATTACATCTCCAATTTTAATGTTTCCCCTCCCCCAGTTTTATAAAGGTTAAAACAAGCAGATCATATACCACCCTGTCACAGTGAACCACCCCGCCACATCAGTTACCACCCCGTCACAGGTTTGTTCTGTTAAAATTTTATGGAAAGGAAATGAAATGTTACATAAATGAATGTTGAATGATGTTCTTGTTGTGTGGACTAATCAGATAAATGTAACTTTATTTGTATTTTTGAAGTGAATTAATTTTTTCAGTACAAACAATGAGGCCATTGAAATGTCGAATTCATATTTAAAGATTAAAAATCTAATATTTTTTTTTTTATTAAATTATAGATTTTCTATTGATGGTTTCCAAAATAGGGACATTTTACTATTAGGAAAACATTAGATTTTAAAAATCTATTTCTTGTTTTACTACTCTAATGGCATACATATTGTCCATAACGGGGTGGTACAAGAAAGGCTCCCATGAATAAAAAGGATAATATTAATAAGGATTTTGTGCCTGTGGTGGGTAAATATGTTTTTTTTTGGAAGATTAACATATTTTTCAAGTTGTACGTTTTTTTTTTTTTAAGTTTGTTCTTAATGAAAATTGTGAAAATTGCAAAGTGGAAATGGCTGTAAACTGTTTGGACAGAGGACAGGATAGGATAGGTGTTTGAGAACAGGTGCTTCAAACAGACAGAAGTTCTGGTAAATATCATATTTAATAGAGAATATAGTGTTTCTCAGTTTTGGGGAGTAACTAGTTAGTAGCTTAAATATTTTTTTCAGTAGCTTGAAATTAGCTCAGCCATTTGGCTCAATTAGCTGAGCAGCTTAGCCAAAGCTACTTTATTTCCCCTTAATATTCATTTTGGTGTGTTATTGTATATACAGTACTGGGCAAAATTCTTAGGCACATAAGATGTTTCACAAAAACATTTATCTTAAGATAGTTATGTATATCTTCAACTTTAGTGTGTCATTAGGAAAAACACATTTTAGACCCCCAAACATTCCTTTTGTAAATAGAATAAATTAGAATAGAAGAGCAGGAAGAGCATGGCCCCCACAGACCTCCTACTGAACATCAAGTCATTCAAGGATTAAATGAAGAGATTGAGATGGCCTAAACAGTTAGAAGAACTGTGGTCAAGAAGCTTGGAACATCCTATCTGCCAACAACCAAGAAAAACTGAAAAGGTGTACCTAGGAGAATTGGTGCTGTTTTGAAGGCAAAGATGGTCACATCAAATATTGATTTATCTTTTTTATGATTACTGGACTTTGTATGACATTATTTGATAAATGAAAACTATGTATGGCATTATTTTTGAAGACACCCTTACTATGCAACATTTTTCACAATTGCCTAAAACGTTTGCACAGTACTATATTTAAACAATGTAATACGGAGCCCCCGAAGTGACCTGTGCAACAAAAAAAAAATCTAAGAGACTTTCTGAGAGCGAGGCACGCACCTTCCGGGGCAGTCTAGCAGCTAATATATAATATATATAGGCCTATGTATTTGTATAGTCTAGCACTATTATATATTACAAAAAAAGATTGTATTATGTAGGACTATCTGCGTTCGCTTGGCGCTCCATTTGATCCATATTATTCTATTTTATTCAATACATTTTTAGGGTGATGACGCCATAAAATATGACGACAGACATTAGAAGCTTCATTCTAAAACCTCAATAGAAGTTTCGAATGTAAATATGACATGACATTTGGTACAGTCTAGTATGAACGGTCAGAATGACCGCTATGGCCATTCTAGTAGTTCTAGAATTCCGGTAGTTCTCGTGTTAAATGCAAGTACAAGTCTATTGCTTAATTAGTGTCCTGTGGAAGATCAAAGCGTGTCTCAGCCATGACAGTATTACAAATGTCATAGACAGTAATGTCTTTGTATTGAAGGCCAAGTTTAAAATATATCTCTATAAATTCATGCGCATCCATGCTCTCAGTATCTTTGAGTAAATGAATTATGGCAATGACGCAATCGGAAAAGAGCTATACACACACCGGAAACTGTAACGCGTGCGCACGCGATAGTTTCTCGTGCGCACGCGAAAGTCTCTTAGATTTTTTTTTTTTGCACAGGTAACTTCGGGGGCTCCGTAATATCACACGAGCAAGAGTGCGATATGGCCCTACATCAGCAGGTGTATTACATCAATGTATTACATCAGTGCTGATTTATCGCCATATAACAAAATTGCGAATGTGATATTGCTTATATACAACAGTTCAATGAACAAGTACATACATTTTTTTGGGGGGGGGGGAACTGAGTACAGTCATAAAAACGCATTTGTGCATGGAACTACTATCTTAAGCGACGGATCAGAGTCTGCTGTTGCTGGTTCAAACCAAATGATGTGTCCAAGCCTCAGTTAGTAATTAAAAAATATAATTTCAGAAATAGTATCACGGCTTATCATGGTCCAACAAGTTATTGGATAAACAAGGGTGTGTGTGTGTGTGTGTGTGTGTGTGTGTGTGTGTGTGTGTGTGTGTGTGTGTGTGAGAGAGAGAGAGAGAATGCAATCACCTGATGCCACACCCAAGCGATCCCGAAGAGCTGTTTATGTAAACACTAGCTGACACGGCTTCACTTCACATCACCTAACTGGCTCTTATTAACATTAATGCATTAATCCTGTGGTAATGTTGTAAGTTTTGAGGCCCTGTTTAGAAAATCCAGTTAGGGATTGACCCAAACTTTTTTCTTGTATTCATAGATATGGAAAATGTTGAGAAAGAAATTGATGAGGCAAGTGCAGGGCACAATAACCTCAATGAAACAAAGGAAAGAAGGGATGAAGGCTATCCTTGTGACAGGGAAGATGACAGGAACAGCACTGGTGATGAGGATGAAAATGATGATGATTATTCAAGTTCAGGGCACAGTAAGCAGAATGGTACAGAGTAAAGGATGGATGAAGACTATCCTTGTGACAGGGAAGATAAGGCTGGAGACAGGAACAGCACCGTGGATGAGAAGAATGAGGATGATGATGATGCAAGTTCAGGGCATAGTAAGCAGAGTAGTACAGAGGAAAGGAGGATGAAGATTATTCTTGTGACAGGGAAGATGAGGCTGGAGACAGGAACAGCACTGCAGATGAAAATGAGGATGATGATGCAAGTTCAGGGCATAGTAAGCAGAGTAGTACAGAGGAAAGGAAGGATGAAGATTATCCTTGTGAAAGGGAAGATAAGGCTGGAGACAGGAACAGCACTGCAGATCAAATAGAAATCCTTTTATTATCACTCAACTTTATACACAAGTGCAACAGTGGGTGAAAGTCTTGGGTGCAGTTCCAAGCAACATAGCAGTATGACAGTTACAATAAACATCTGATTTACACATAAAACAATTTACACATCTTGTTACACAACTCTATACAATATAGACCTAATAATATACAATATGCAGTATACACAAAATAAGAAGACTGTATACAATAAAAATACACTGTACACCCCCGCCCAAACCAATCAGTGGAAATAAACATGTAGTGCTGTGTTGACATACAGCTATCGGTTGATAGTCAGTTGCCAGTGTGTTATTAAGAGAAGTATAAAATGTGAGTCCTGTCTGAGGCTAATAATGTGTGGTGCTGATATATGTATCGTGAGCGATCAAGACTTCAAAAGACTGATTGCTTGAGGGAAGAAGCTGTCATGAAATTGGCTGGTGCGGGTCTTGATGCTGCAATACCGCCTGCCTGATGGTAACAGTGAGAGCTGCCCTTGGCTTGGGTGTTTAGAGTCTTTGATGATCCTCCGAGCTTTTTTCACACACCACCTGGCATAGATGTCCTGGAGGAAGGGAAGCTCATTTCAAATGATATGTATGGCAGTTCGCACCACCCTTTGCAGGGCTTTGCGGTCGAGGTTAGTGCTATTACCGTACCAGCCAGTGATGCAGCTAGTCTGGATGCTCTCTACAGTACTGGTGTAAAACCGAGTTAGGATATGTTGGTTCATTCCAAACTTCCTCAGCCGTCTCAGGAAGAAGAGACAATCTCTACCAGTGCTCCATTGAAGGTGATGGGCTGTGTTCTCTGTCTTTTCTCCTGAAGTCCACCACAAGCTCCTTGGTCTTACTGATGTTGAGGAAGAGGTTGTGCTCCTGACACCAGCGTGTCAGAGTGTGCTCCTCCTCTCTGTAGGCTGTTTCATCATTGTCAGTGATCAGACCTACCACCATCGTATCATCAGCAAACTTAATGATGGCACTGGGTCTATGTGTTGCCACACAGTCATGTGTGTACAGGGAATACAGGAGTCGGCTGAGAACACAGCCCTGCGGGGCTCCAGTGTTGAGGGCCAGTGATAAGGAGATGTTGCTGCCCATTCTAACCACCTGGTGTCTGCTTGACATGATGTCCAGGTTCCAGCTGCACAGCGAGTTGTTTAAGCCCAGAGCCTGGAGTTTCATATCAATCTTGGAGTGTACTATGGTGTTGAATGCTGAGCTGTAATCTACAAACAGCAATATCACATTGCTGTGTGTTCTTTTCCAGGTGGGAGAGAGCAGTGTGTAGATATAATGGCATTATCAGTGGAGTGGTTGTTGCGGTAAGCAAACTGCAGTGAGTCCAGTGAGGCAGGCAGAACAGAGCAGATGTAATCTCTGATTAATCTCTCAAAGCATATGCTGATGATGGGGGTCAGAGCATCAGGACGCTAGTCATTTAAGCAAGTGATTTTGGATTGCCTTGGTACAGGCACAATGGTGGATGTTTTAAACCATGTAGGGACCACAAACAAGGAGAGGGAAAGGTTGAAAATGTCTGTAAAAACATCAGCCAGTTGGTTTGCGCACGCTATGATGATGCGGCCCGTAATGCCATCTGGACCAATGGCTTTATGGATAGTCACGCATCGGAAGGATCGGGTTATGTCCTTTAAAGAGTGAACTAACCTTTGAAGCTTCGGCCACAAAAGCTCTCTCCGTGAGGGTGGTGTTGTTTACCTCGAAACGAGCATTAAAAGTATTAAGCTCATCTGGAGAGAAGCAATTCATGGTGCATTTTTTATTCTTTTTGAAGTCTGTGATGATATTAACTCACTACCGCATACTTCTGGAGTTGGTGGTTGTTAGGCGGGTTCAGGAAAAAGAGAAGGCGAGAACTGGCTTAATAATATAAATCATATTTAATTAAATAATAAGACACACAAAAAAACATATAGGGCAGCTGCCCATAATTCTCTCTCTCTCCGTCCCACTGCAGTCTCCGGTCGGCCTTTATCCCTCTCTGAGGCTTGATTAGCCTGATTAGGGTGTGTAGCATCACGACACGGCCTGCCCTCCACCCTGTCACAGTGGTCTTGAACTGTCCTTCAATCTTGTTCCTGTAGTGGCTTTTGGCTGATCTGATAGTTTTGCAGGGGGCATAACTGGCTTGTTAATGCTCCTCTGCATTGCTGGAATTAAAAGTGGAGGTTCACGCATTAAATGCCATACAAACATTGCTATTAATCCACAGATTCTGGTTAGGGTAGATCCATATTGTTTTGGTCGGTTCTACACCATCTATGCACTTCCTGATGAAACACGTTAAGGTATCAGTGTACACCTCGATGACGTCATCAGAGGTGGACCGGAACATCTCCTAGTCCACATGATCAAAACAGTCCTCTAGTATAGAAGACTGTAATAGACTGCTGTGAATTCCCTCGGTAGCCAGAATGGTCAACACAGAAGCATGAGAATTTACAGATCAGGAGAGCAGAAAGACTTGATATAATGTATAGGTTCGATGGCTGGAAACTCACAGACATCCAAGTAAACTGGAGGAAAATGAGCAGGTCCAAAGATTTTTGTAGTGGCCATAAAAAATAAAAACTGGAAAAAATATAAAGCTATATTGTCACGGTCTCGCTCACCTGCACCGTGTTTCGTGTCATCTGCACCATGTTTCGTGTCGTCTGCACCGTGTTTCGTGTCGTTTGCCCCGTGTTTTCTGTTTCACCCGTCACTAGTCACGTTCCATGTCATGCTCTCTTGTTATCCGCCCCGTGTTTTCTGTTTTACCAATCACGCTCCCTGTCATGTCTTCCTTGTTGTCCGCCCATGTTTCACTGTCTCTGTGAAAATTACACTTCCCTTCTTCCCATCTTTTCCGGCCCTGTCCGTCATTTTGTCATTACCGTGTCTCTTTATTTAAACCCCGCTGTTTTCCCTTCCCGTTGTCGTGCGTTGGCGTTTCATGTCCCTTTCTGACGCTTCATGTTCGTTTATTCGTGTGTTCCTTGTTGATGCTCCCCGCTCTCGTTGCTCATCCGTCCGAGGTTACCCTGCTGTCCATGTTCCCTGCTGTCTGTCATTTCAGGTTTACCCTGTCCTCCGTGGATGTTCGATGCCTGCACCCCTTCTGTGTTCAATCCAGCATTTTGGTTTCCTTTTCCCCTTGTGGATCTTTTCTTTGTTCCTGAGTTTGTTTATTTTTGTGTAATAATAAAGCCGCGTTTGGATCCTACCTCCCGTCTACCTTGTCCTGCTTCCCACAAATCGTTACACATATCCACGTTCAACTTATTTACAACAGCCCTGGACTGTCTTATATGAAGTGTTATCCAAAGTAAATCCTTGCTGAGTCCTGATACACAAAAGTATCAGCATGCAAAATGCAGGAAAAGTCATAAAAAGAGAGCTCCTTATTTCAGGGCACTTGCCCTCTGTAAATTTGATGATTGCTCAGCAAAATACAAATTTAAAATTCAAACAAAGACCAAACCATTCCAAAATCATATTGACATCCATGTCCACCAGAAGAGGAAAAGTTGCTGCAGCAATAGCAAAAGGAGTAAGCCAGCACTACTACAAATCATTGAGAAACACACCCTCAGATGAGACCTTGGCTGGCAACTATGACAATTACTTATTGGGATAAAACCTGTGCTTAATTCTTCTTTGAAGCATATACCGAATATTCAATAAATAAAGTGTCTCATCCTATATAAACAGAACACATCTAATTGTCAGCCAAAAAGGGAAAAGTGCAGATGCAGTGAATTTCACAGTGCTCCATCTCTGTTCACCCCACATAATAAAGGCAGTATCCCAAGGGTTTTTGAAGAAGAAAAAAAGATGCAAGACAAAGCAAACATATGAGGACCATTCAGAGGACACATCAGTCCAGGTATTATGCAATTCTCAATCATGTCATACAGATTTTGTTCACATTAACTCATACCTCACCTTTACTTATTATATAAAAATATCCCATTACAGATCCAAGCTATGTGGTCTAAGAAAGCATGTGAGATATTAATTGCAATCACACAGTCAAAGGACAAAAAAAGGTCTTATATCCTGCATCATTCCAAATTGAAAACACTCCAGCCACATAAATGACTGGTGGGGCAGTTAAGAAAAAATTATTCATACTTTTGGAAATGCTTTGCTTTTAAAACAATTGAAAATGTATCTGTGAACATAGAGGAACATATGTTCATGAACTACATAAGATGACAATGTTTAACCATGTTTAATTAAACATTGGATGAGGTAACTATAATTTATTTTTGATCTTTTGTTCTTAGATAATCCAATGCTATTTTCAAGTGTTGGTGAATAACAGTAACCAGGTACACTGGATTTATATCCTAGATCACTTCACAGCGGGTGTTATAATCCATGGAGAAAGAGATGAAGTATGGAAAAACAGACTCTTAAAGGTAAAAATTAACTTTAAGAGTTTAAGAGAGTTATATGACAATGAAATGTCATAAATTCAGAGCAACACAATGTCAATTATTTGATTTCAGGTGGATTTTTATAACTACCAGGGACTGATACGTTTCCTGAATGTCAAAAGGAATCATTGGGTATTTTTGGTGAATACATTTTATAGTCCCTTTTTTAAATATGCATGAGACACTGTTATGTTACTCTACTGTATGGAGAATGTTCATCATTTGGTTGGCTTGAAGAATCACATTGATGGAATGTTCAGATGAGCCAAGACTATTCAAACACCAACTGTGGCAGAGAAGAACTGCGCACTGCCCCTTTAAGGGTCCACCACCACAAACTAAACTTTGTGATAAGTGTACCTGAACACCTGATTAACATTTGAGACCATCCTCAAACCTGAACATTTACACTTTGATTGTTGACACCTGAAAACTGTGTGAACTGTGGTGTTCTTTATTTAAACCAGTTGGATGATGGACTGAAACTGAAGAAAATACCATAATTTACTCTGTGGTGTTGGAAGTGTTACAAGGTTAATCACTTCAATTGGTATTGACATTGTACATATTAACATTTTTACATACTACATCCACTAACACAAACCCAACAATTAAAATGGCCATTCCCACCCCTACATCCACTGGTATGATGATTGAAGCTCCTGAAGATGCATCATCAGTCAGGCCACCTGTTTGTCATCAGCTGTCTTCAAAGCTTCACATTTCTACCTATCTCCATACTCCTACCCAGTCTGTGGCCAAGGTTTCATCTGCCATCTTACAGGAAGACCTAGGTGGAACACTTCCAACCTTGAAATCCGAAATGGACAAACTCTTGACAGAGGTCAAATTAAAGATTTCAAAGGAATTGGAAGGACTCAAGGCTACCTTGCTGTCTGAGGTGGATGTGATTCTAAAGCAGTTCCAGTTGGAGATTCATCGGGACATCACAGCTCACTTGGTGAATTCTCAAAAGAACCTACAACCACACTCACCAGGGAATTGCCCGCACTTGACTCCAGCTTTCACAACCATCCCATCGTCAGCCCAGCAACCTACCAGCATCACAAGATCCAACCATAACCTCTCACTTCTAAGCTGTATTCAACAAACAGTCAAGCCTTCACCACCATCCAGTCATCCGTCATGCCACCACCAAGCAACCAACTCTCAGGCACGTACACGTCAACCACCACAGACAGACATTCCTAAACACCGGGTTCACATCACTGCAAACCTCGTTCCAAGAGTAATTCAACACTATCATGTCAACACTGTGAGTGACCATCAGGGAGTCTACAAGACTTTTAAAAGACTCTGCAAAGTTGCATTCTGGCCAACAATGTGGACTGATGTGAAAAACTTTGTAAAGGGCTGTAGGATGTGTCAGCATGACACCCTTGTGAATGTCAGCTGGTAAACCCACCGGGCACCCCAAAAGCGCCATTGCACCCACTACCGTTAATCGAGGTCCCCTTCGAAAGAATTGGGATGGACCTTGTCGGGCCATTAGAACGGACAGCACGCGGACATCGCTTTGTGTTAGTCCTAGTGGATTACGCAACGCGATATCCGGAAGCAGTGCCCCTGAGCAACATCTCTGCACGCAGTGTTGTAGGGGCACTGTAAGGCGGGGTGCCAATGTGTTTGCATTCAAAGGCAAATAGCAAATGCTTCCTGAGGCACCACACCCCACTGAGTGAAGACTGAAAAATCACACCTCATTGTCGCCCTTCCACATCTGTCCCATTCTCTCCCCTCTCCTCCTCCTCATCCATTCCCTTTAAGCCCAGAATCACCCCAAACTCACCTAAGATCTGTATGTACCATATCTGATGTATACAAATAATGTAACTTTTGTAACATGTTTGGTATCATTTAAAATGTCTCGGATGCGTCTGGTATAGTGTTTTGTCCCCAGCTTTATAAAACTTAATGACAACAAAGTTATAAGGTCTATGCCAAATACTGAATAATTCTGGAGGCCTATCCCCCTCCTTGAATGTTTAACACCAGAAAGCCAAGAACCCTTTCACCCCCAAATTCTCATTGAACAAAGGATAATACCATTTGGTACACAATGTGTATTCTGTCTGGATATTTAAGGAAGGCTGGCCCAGAGCTCAAGGTTCTCTGTAGTCAGATGATCCCACACCTCAATGTGTGTAACTGTAATAATAGGAATCTGCATTCAGATTTCCCATGCTTTGCAATTACATGTACTTTTCTCAACTGCCAGGTATGTTCTTTGACTTGCTTCTTTAACTTGTGTTTTAAATCCTACCTGGCAAATAAATTGTTACTTTTTGATTTATTCTGTATTCCTCTGAAATCATTTATATCAATACTGGGTCTTTAAAATAGATGAAACCGCTCTGGAGGAACCGAGCAGGAGAATCCCATTTTAAGAATCATTTCTATCATAACTGAAGCTTTAATGTAGGAGGAAGCCACTTAAAGACTATCAGTTTGAATCTCATTAGAAACTGATCAAAAGGTAAATGAATAGAAGAGGATTCAGAGTAATCAATAACTTAAATGATTAAAATAAAAGAATAATCAGAAAGAATTTAGAGCTTTAATCTAAATCAGAGGTCAACTTAAAATTGGAGTCAGATTAATATAAAATTGGAGTCAGATAAAATTAATAACGGGATGAATTTGTAAAGTGCAAATTATTAACAATAATTGCTTTACTTCAGTGCTCAGAAAAGACAGAACAACGCAGAGACCTTCAAGGGGCAAATCTATGTATTTTTAGCAGTTTTGCCTGCCATTTTACAAGTGGTGACCTGCCTCCGTGATCTCCAACGAGCGAGTGACGTCTTTTCAGCGCAACAACCTGTTTGGTACAGAGGATGAGTTTTGAGCTTCTTCTACTTCTCTGTCTACATCAGCTCTGGTAAGTCTATTCTTTTTGCCTATTAGAAGTTTTGAGGGAAAGCACAGACACATCCCATATAGACACATTTATAGAACGGGTCGGAATACCCACTGTTAGACCGGAGACCGAAAAAATCCGGTGGGGCTAAAGATATTAGTCAAAAACATGGATCAGGAACATGATAGAGGCAGAGCAGATGAGGAGGTAATGGAAGCTCTGGCCATAAAATTCAAAGAACTCCTTTTTCGTTTACGCAGAAAGGACTAAATTTAAAATGGAGTAATGATGAAATCTTATCATGGTACTCTCACGGAGGGTCGGAGACTAGAATCTAAATCTAAATACCGAAAAACCCCGTCGCTATTGTTTACTTGCTTCGCCGTAATCGACATCGACACCATGGCGAAAAAGGAGCAAATTATAGTAAACATTAAAGATATAGAGAAATCGCGTTCGGAAGAATTAAAAAAGTTGAGGGCTCAAGTCGACACATTTGTGTATAAAAAGCAAAGCTGGGCAAGACGGGTAGATGCGTTGGAAGCACAGATCAATGATCTCCAACAAAAACTTCGATCAGGTCGAAATTATGCATCCGCCTTAGAAGAGTGTTGTGATAACGCAGGCTTCCCCATATCAGCTATAAAAGAAGCAGCCATAAATTCACCTTTTAATGCGGAAAGAAAACAGGATAGTGACGACGATGATGCGGTAACATTAGCTTACGCAAAACACACAAGAGAGGCTCGTAACCGAGCCCATGGGGATAGTCCCTCTCTGTGGACAAAAGAACACAGCCCGGTTATGACGCGGAAAAAAGCTAGCGATGTTCGAAAAAATCTGTTCAAGTCGCAGTCCTTAAGACAATAACAAATGCGAAAGATGACATCACAACTATCAGTCGTCCTTTAACGTGTGAGGAATGCAGCTCACACAAAGAAATAATTGGCATGATGCCAAGAAGAGGTCCATTCCAGCCTTACTGGGACACCTTAATGTTACAGGCCAATGTTTACAATCTAGAGATCAGAGACGTATGGCAAATTGCTCTCTTAACTATTCCGAACGAACTCAGACCAAAAATGAATGAGGAAATGAAATCGGGACGCATTATAAATAGACGCGATCGTGAAACCAACACAGAAGTGTACGAAAGACTAAAACAAACACTGCTAGATCTGAGAGGACCCAGCCATGCAGAATGGAGCAAAATTGTTAACATTAAACAATCAAATAAAGAACCATTCGAAAGTTATGCAGAGCGTTTGTGGGAATCAGTACAAAGAATACTCCGGCCTAGAAACCGCGAGATAGGGATCATGAAGTTTTACTTCAGTTCCTAAAAAATAATGCAGGGCCCGCTGTTCAACAAGCTCTTTTGAGTGGTGCTGACCCAGCTGAAAACACGTACAGGGCAGTGGTAGACTGGGCATCTAAAATCGAAAATAGACACAATCAGTCTAAATCGCGTCATGTTGCAGCAACCCAGTGGGTGACAGAGGGCAAGGGTGCTGAAAAACGAAAACATTTAATTACACCCAACATCGATGCGATTATTGCAGAAGAAAAGGTCATAACATACGGGACTGTTATCAGTTAAAAGCTGAGTGTGAAAGAAAGGGAGCACCCTCCAAAACCGACACTGAAATTCTCAAACGTTTAGATACCTTGAGTACGCAAAACAACACAAGTGCTCCCCGACAAATGGAGGAAGAACAACAGGGACAAAAACAACAAAACACCGAATTTCAAGCTGAACTCGAATTATTACTGTCGAAATATAACATACAATAGGGATGCGTGGCCTCCAATGAAATAGGGAGTATTATCAACAGCGGCAACCGTATCAAATTAAGGGCTAACATTGGAGGCCGGTTAGCCAACATACTTATCGATACCGGCACTGCATGCTCCTACACAAACATTCCTTTACCTCTAACAAATCAAAACATACAAATTAGAGGCATAGGCGACACACTAATGATCGCGACCAAAAAACAACCAGTTCAACTCGACTTAGTCATAATAATGGTAGAAGAGCCTTTTGGTATTTACCAGACAGCAGTGAGGGAACTGTGTTGGGAATGGACATCATGAAAAAACATGGCTTTTTTGTTCGCTGCCTTGAAAAACAAATCGAACTGCGAACAAATAAAGCCATGAAAACATTTTTTTCACGAGACAAGGAAAGCATTATGTCCATTTCCAGAACGGACCCCATGCAACTGCTAATGGATAAATATAGCAATGTTTGGGCCAATCACGAACACGCCCATGGCCTCATTGATTTTGAAGTATGCATTGAGGGGGAGCCACCTCCCCCACAAGAGCAATACCACATTAAGCCAGAGGCGGAGGCTGCTGTTCGTGAGAGAGTCCAACAGCTTGAAAAAAGAGGTGTAGTTCGACAGTGCAGTTCATCTGCCAACTCTCCGGGTCTTCCAGTACCAAAATCAAACGGAAAATGGCAACTTTGTATAGACTATCAGCGTCTGAATCAAGTCCTGCCTAAAGCGACTGCAATAGTGGCAAATCCTTCTACCCTATTATCACAAATTTCAACAAAAGCCTCTTGGTTTACAATCTTAGACATCAAGAATGGCTTCTGGTCTATCAAGGTTAAGCGTGACGACCAGTGGAAATTAGCCTTTACTGTAAATCAAACTTGGTATACTTGGGAAAAGATGCCAAAAGGCCCTCACAACAGCTCCTGCAATCTTCCACACAACTGTGGAAGATACACTCGCCCCCTACTGGGTGCAGACAGAGTAGCTGACTATGTGGTTGACAACATCATTGCCACACACATAAACAGGAACCCCAACGAACGCGAGCAAAACAACAACATTGCTGATAAATTAGCCAAAATCACAGCCACGAAAGGAGATGAGTGGCAACCAGACATACTACCTGCCCCTGCTGTGAGTGCGGCCCAAATCACCCGCATCGACCTGAAACAATATCAGAAAGATTTGTGGTCAGCTTGGGGGAGATTGCACCGCACTTACAGCAGGATCAGTTAGTCACTGTCGCAGAAGACATAATACTCAGAGATGGGAAATATGTGGTTCCAAAAGTTCTTAAAAACCCATAATCAAACTGTACCATGAATATGCCCATATATCTGCTGTTAAAACACAGCAATTGATACAAACACCATTTTGGTGGTCAGGAATGACTTCTGATGTCGACAGGTGGTGTAGTACATGCATAGTTTGTGAAACAGTGAATCAGGGTAAACCCGGAAGCCCTAATCTACGCAGGTCAGACCCATCCAAGGGACCCTGGGAATCCTTACAGTTGGATTTCATTGGTACACTCCCCAGTGCCAAAGGGGGATATCGTTATTGCCTGGTGATCATTGATATATTCTCAAGTGTTTGGAAGCAATTATCACCCGCAATAACACTGCAAACACTGTGGCACGGGTGATGGCCAACCAAATCATTCCACTTGGGGTTGCGCCCATCTAAATCGAGTCTGATCAAGGAACCCATTTCACTGGGCAAGTAATGAAAAATGTGTGTGCAAAATTCTAACCCTTACAAACCTGACAGACCACAGAGATCATAGATCATAGATGATCAAACATGTGAATAGCATCCTTAAAAAATGCTAAGCAGAAAACACATCACCAAAAAAGATGAACTGCAGCTTAAGGTGCTACACACTTCAAAACTACACTAAAATATCACCAAAGATGCTCAGTCTAATTTGATCTCTGAAATTAAATTTGCATTAGACATTACAATGGTATATGTTTTTGTAAAGCAAAATGCTTATTTCCCTGATGACACAGACCATGCAGTATGAGACTAAACGCTGTCCGTAACAGTTTGGCTTTGACCATCAGAGGAAAATAAAGAAAGAACCACATGTCTAAATGCAAATTAATTAAAGGTTCAACATTAACTGTTTTCTCTGTCTATTTCAGGTTACAATCTCGTGAGGGACAGATGCAAAAAGGTTTCTGATCCCCTGCTTCAAGACAGGACAACAATTTGGCATGATGGAGATGGGTGTGGAAATACTCAAAGAGGCCTTTCACACCTCACAGCACTACACAAACAAAAATAGCTATATGGCCTCCCGGTTTAGCCCCGGAACCACAATTTTGCAACACCAAATTGTTCTAGAACAGATTCCACCCATCTCCTAAACATAGAACACACACTTTTATCACTACACATCATGGAACAAAATAATGGCCTAGATTCTGAAAGTACTAATCCACTGAAGATCTGGCCTGCCTCTCACATACACATAGCTCTCACATATAGGACATTACAAACCTGTTTCCATAAAACAGGCACTATTTACAACTTCCCAACAACTTATTTGAAATACTGTAATATGCATGGGACATTTGCATGGCTACAGTCACACATCGATGATTTAATTACAAATTGCAAACAAACTTGCCACCCAAATTTCTAAATTTCTGCCTGCATCAAATTAAATAAAAAATTGTGCAGACACTTCAATCAATCCACAACTCACTTTGAATATAGACATGTATCATCGATTTTGACTTAGCCAGCAAATCAATCACATTGGATAATTTTGAATTAGCACTGTGATTATTATATATATATCTATACCTGTGATTCTACACTCATAGAATAATTATTATTACTATATGCAAAATGACGCATACCACTGGAGAAGATACTAGTTATACTGACTCTGTGGTATGTTTCCTGTAATTTATTCAGACCAAATATCCATGGCAATAATGAATATTGGTGATGAATGTACTGGTTGCCATGGGTTTTTGTCACCTTTCCTTTAATCCATCCAGACCAAGTATTTCCAAATTCCACTACTGTACACGCTATTGGTGGAATAGTGAATGATCAGATCATCAAATGGGATCACATTATTGGGTATATGACCTTGAAGGGTACTGAGAAACAATATACCAGTCGCACTTGCTGTCATGAAACTCACCATTATGTTGTTTGTACATGTAACACCTTATAACCTTTTCTCCTAACGACACTAAACTCATAAATGTACAGTCTTTATATGGTCATTTAAGATGCTGTTCAGGTGCTTATGCATTACCAGTGAGAACTCCTTCACCTAATTGAGGTTGGCCCAGAAGACCACCACTGGAGGTGGCAGAGTTCTTCTAAGAGTCAGATCATCATCAAAGGGAAGGTACCACCAGAAGCTCCATGATGGAATGACATGTCCACTGAACAAGCCAAAAAAAGCCTTGATGGATTCGATGAACTGAACACATGTGCTAACCTCAAACAGACACACAGGGACAAACCCAATTATCCACCTGCTACATGTATCTGGTGGGACTAGGTATTCTGCAGATGCATACAAAGCGACAAAATGGACTTGGCACCTTGAACGCCTAATAGTGACCACGCAGAAACTATTGAGTTTCCCACTTGGCCAGAGAGCGGACTGTAAGGCGGGGTGCCAATGTGTTTGCATTCAAAGGCAAATAGCAAATGCTTCCTGAGGCACCACACCCCACTGAGCTGAAGACTGAAAAATCACACCTCATTGTCAGCCCTTCCACATCTGTCCCATTCTCTCCCCTCTCCTCCTCCTCATCCATTCCCTTTAAGCCCAGAATCACCCCAAACTCACCTAAGATCTGTATGTACCATATCTGATGTATACAAATAATGTAACTTTTGTAACATGTTTGGTATCATTTAAAATGTCTCGAGTGCGTCTGGTATAGTGTTTTGTCCCCAGCTTTATAAAACTTAATGACAACAAAGTTATAAGGTCTATGCCAAATACTGAATAATTCTGGAGGCCTATCCCCTCCTTGAATGTTTAACACCAGAAAGCCAAGAACCCTTTCACCCCCAAATTCTCATTGAACAAAGGATAATACCATTTGGTACACAATGTGTATTCTGTCTGGATATTTAAGGAAGGCTGGCCCAGAGCTCAAGGTTCTCTGTAGTCAGATGATCCCACACCTCAATGTGTGTAACTGTAATAATAGGAATCTGCATTCAGATTTCCCATGCTTTGCAATTACATGTACTTTTCTCAACTGCCAGGTATGTTCTTTGACTTGCTTCTTTAACTTGTGTTTTAAATCCTACCTGGCAAATAAATTGTTACTTTTTGATTTATTCTGTATTCCTCTGAAATCATTTATATCAATACTGGGTCTTTAAAATAGATGAAACCGCTCTGGAGGAACCGAGCAGGAGAATCCCATTTTAAGAATCATTTCTATCATAACTGAAGCTTTAATGTAGGAGGAAGCCACTTAAAGACTATCAGTTTGAATCTCATTAGAAACTGATCAAAAGGTAAATGAATAGAAGAGGATTCAGAGTAATCAATAACTTAAATGATTAAAATAAAAGAATAATCAGAAAGAATTTAGAGCTTTAATCTAAATCAGAGGTCAACTTAAAATTGGAGTCAGATTAATATAAAATTGGAGTCAGATAAAATTAATAACGGGATGAATTTGTAAAGTGAAAATTATTAACAATAATTGCTTTACTTCAGTGCTCAGAAAAGACAGAACAACGCAGAGACCTTCAAGGGGCAAATCTATGTATTTTTAGCAGTTTTGCCTGCCATTTTACAGGCACTCTTCAACATAATCTCCCGGGTGGGGATTCCGAAAGAAATCCTCACCGACCAAGGCACGACGTTTTTTAACTTTACGAACTGTTGGGCATCAAGTCGGTTCACACTAGCGTATACCATCCACAGACAGATGGCCTAGTGCAGGGGTCCCCAAACTTTTTTCTATGAGGGCCACATGATTTTTCCTTTCTATAATGGAGGGCCGTAGTCTAACAGAAAATGGCATGGGCCGGAGTGATTTATTGTGGAGATTTTATTATGATTTTAAATGGATTTACAGTATTATGCCTCCTAATGCTAGATTAATTTATTATTTATGCACTATACATATCAAGTGATATATAGCCTATTAAAAGAGCATTATTACTATCGTAATGACATTTTTTCATATTCATTGCTATTGAAATCAAATTATTTACTTACTCATGCGTATTAGGCTAATCAGTGTGAACTATGGGCTTGTTTCTGGCTGGTGAGAAGTCCAATGTCAGGTTCCATTCCTGTCACAGCCAGCCTCAAAGACTGATGCAAATGTTCATCAGTGAGTCTTGATCTCATCGGATTTTTCATCAGTTTCATGTGTGAAAAGGTTTGCTCACAGATATATGTGCCAAAAAGTGTGGACATCATCATTGCATTCCTTCTGATGTTTGGGTAGGTCTCGTTAGGGAGGGCAGTATAGAATTCAGTGAGACTGTTGGGCATAAATGCGTCTTTCAGAACATCACAGTTCTGTAACTCAGCCAACTCAAACTGATAAGAAGGCAGGGCTTCGTCAATGTCAGCAGCAAAAGGGTTCTGAAAAAGGCGGATTTCTTTAGCGTGGACATGTAGCTCACGGAATCGCACATCAAACTCCGCCTTCAGCATTTCCAGCGCTTCCACTGACTTTTCAGCTGGGAATGGGACCACTGGTTTCTCAGCTGAGAGGCTTTGGGTAACAGGGAGATGGGTGAAGTCTTGCTTTTGCACTTGTCCCACAAGCAGTGCTAGTTTCACCTCAAATGCTTTTATGTGGGAATACATGTCACATATTAGTTTCCCCTTGCCTTGGAGCTGCACGTTGAGGCCATTCAACATTTCTGTCACATCTGTTAAAAAGGCGTGGTCCCATTTCCATTTTGTGTCGATCAATTCTGGGACAGTTTTGCCCTTTGTCAGAAGAAAAACATTGATTTCGGGTAGGAGCTCGTAAAAACGCCTCAAAACTCTGCCCCGGCTTAACCATCGGGCTTCTGTGTGGTAAAGCACATCTCCGTGAGAAGACTCAAGCTCGGACAGAAAGACTTGGAACTGCCTGTGTTTAAGTCCGTTTGCTCTGATGAAGTTTATACATCACCACTTTCATAATCGATTCCCACTTCAGAACTTTGCAGCACAGTGCTTGCTGGTGAATTAGGCAGTGTACTTGTAAAGGGGGCATGAGACCTCTTTCCTCCATTTCTCTATTCATGCGTCCTATCAGTCCCCTTGACGCGCCAACCATACTAGGAGCTCCGTCAGTCGTGATGCTGGCCAGCTTAGACCAGTCTAGATCCAACTCTTCTATCGTTTGGCACACTTTACCAAAAATATCCTCCCCTGTCGTAGTACCTTTGAGACTTTTTAGGGCTGCCAGCTCCTCGGACACTTCAAAGTTTGAGCTAACTCCGTGAAAAATGAGCAGCTGTGCCGTGTCCTGCACGTCATTACTTTCATCCAGCGCTAATGCAAAAAAATCTAATTCTTTCACTTTTTCCTTCAGCTGGGCATATACATTATACCCCATTTCTTCAATTCGTCTGGTGATTGTACTTGCGGACAGACTCACCGCATTTAAGACGTCTTTCTTATCGAGGCACACCTCCTCCGCAACAGCATTCATACATTTCTTTACGAACTCACATCACTAAATGGCCTACCGCAGGTTGCAATCAGTTTAGTTACCTGAAAGCTAGCTCGAATGGATGACTGGTTCAACTGGGTTTGCCGTACAAACGTATTTTGCTGAGCAGATAGTCTACTTTTTAGCTTCGACACTTTGTCTGCTCTCATTTGGCCTTGTAAACTCGCATACTTGTCTCTGTGGCGGGTTTCATAGTGTCGGCGCAGATTGTATTCTTTGAACACGGAGACTGTTTCTTGACAAATGAGGCAAACAGCCATTTCTTTGCATTGAACAAAAAAATAATCACTTGTCCACTTTTGGTTAAATACCCTGCATTCTGAATCAACTTTTCTCTTTCCCAACCGTTTGGCCATTTTGTTGTCACTTTAAATTTTCTTGCTGGATCACATGCACCCGCTCGATCACGATGGAACGTTAATCCGGGTGAATCTAACAAATAATTTGGCTACTTTAATAATTATAACTAAGGGAAATTTTATTTTGAAAGCCAATATGTATTATCAAATCCAAATATGATATGATTAAAACATATTTAAAATTAAATTGTAAAAATATTTCTCTGCATGGCATTGTTCAGAGGGCCGGTCCAAATGTGGGGGCGGGCCGTATTCGGCCCGCGGGCTGTAGTTTGGGGACCCCTGGCCTAGTGGAACGATTTAATAAAATGCTCAAAAATATGATAAATTCATGCACGAAGACGCTAGGAATTGGGATAAATGGCTGGACCCCCTGTTGTTTGCAGTACGAGAGGTCCCGCAAGCCTCCACAGGGTTCTCCCCGTTCGAACTGCTGTATGGGCGACGCCCACACGGGATCCTTGACGTCATCCGTGAAACTTGGGAGGAGGGACCTTCTAACAGCAAAAATGAAATTCAGTACGTCAAAATCAGTAAGTGATCTCGATTATGAGGTTAAACATACCGATAGAGGGCGCGCACGGCAAATATACCACCTCAACCTCCTGAAATTGTGGAGGGAAGAAGCGGCCTCTGTGACGTTGGCCACGGTAGTTCCGGAGAGGGCGGAGCTCGGACCAGAGGTAAACAAAATCCTTAACCTTAACGCCCCGGTCATTTGGGGAGACCACCTCTCGCCTCGTCAGCGCAAAGAGGTTTCTGAGTTACAAAAAGAATTTGCAGACGTGTTTTCCCCTCTACCGGGCTGTACAAATATATATGTACATACGGCACCACATCGAGACCGAGCCGGGAGTGGTCGTACTTTGCCGCCCTTATCGCTTACCCGAACATAAAAAGAAAATAGTTCGGGACGAATTGGATGCGATGCTTGAGATGGGATTAATAGAATAATCCCACAGTGATTGGTCCAGCCCGGTTGTTCTTGTCCCCAAGAGCGATGGGTCTGTACGATTCTGTGTGGATTATAGAAAAGTCAACACGGTGTCTAAATTTGACGCATACCCAATGCCCCGTGTTGATGAACTGCTCGATCGGTTAGGTACTGCTCGATTTTATTCGACCTTGGATTTAACGAAGGGTTATTGGCAGATCCCCTTGACACCAATGTCCCGTGAGAAAACAGCCTTCACTACGCCGTTTGGATTACACCAATTCGTGACGCTTCCTTTCGGTTTGTTTGGGGCACCAGCCACGTTTCAGCGACTCATGGATTGGATTCTCAGACCACACACCGTTTACGCTGCTGCCTATCTAGATGATATTATCATTTATAGCAATGATTGGCAGCGGCACCTGCAACATCTGAGGGCCATCCTGAGATCGCTGCAGCAGGCGGGGCTCACAGCAAACCCTAAGAAGTGCACGATTGGGCGTCTGGAGGTACGGTATCTGGGGTTCCACTTGGGTCATGGCCAGGTGCGTCCCCAAATTTATAAGACCACGGCGATTGCGACTTGCCCTAGACCCAAGACCAAAAAGGGGGTGAGGCAGTTCCTGGGGCTGGCTGGCTATTATAGAAGGTTTGTGCCTAATTATTCGGATGTCACCAGCCCGCTGACTGATCTCACTAAAAAGGGGGTTCCAGATCCGGTCCAATGGTCGGAGCAGTGCCAACAGGCGTTTACGCGGGTTAAAGCCGCACTTTAAAGACGGACGCTTCAGACAGAGGGCTGGGGGCCGTACTCTCGCAGGTGGTGGAGGGGGAGGAGCGCCCGGTGCTGTACATCAGTCGGAAGCTCTCCTTGAGGGAGACTAAGTACAGCACCGTAGAGAAGGAGTGTCTGGCCATCAAGTGGGCAGTCCTCACACTCCAATACTACCTGCTGGGGCGGGCCTTCACCTTCTGCTCGGATCACGCCCCACTCCAATGGCTTCACCGCATGAAGGATAATAAAGCCCGGATCACCCGTTGGTATCTAGCCCTCCAGCCTTTTAAATTCAAGGAGGTCCACAGACCGGGGATGCAGATGGCTGTCGCTGACTTCCTCTCCAGAAATGGGGGGTGTATGTGGCAGCGGGGGTGTGGTCAAGCGCCCGTCCGGGAGAGAGAAGCGGTAAGGGTGCTTACACATGAGCTAAATTATACCCAACACCTGTGTCTAATTTCAGTGAGCACAGGGGCAGCGGGATAAAAGTGGCAGCCACAGAACCTTTTAGAGATAGAGTCTGACACAAGGAAGCCTGCTGTGTTCCTTAGTATGATTAACTGTGTGTGTAAAGTACTGTGTATGTGGGAAGTGTGTACATTAAAAGTCTCACCTTGAGATTGAAGAACTGTCTTCTCATGTCATCCTTGCTGGAAAGTGTTACAGTGTTCTTGTTCTAAAATAAAAAAATTAAAAACATTTGTGTGATCCGCACATCTGATTGGTCAGGTGTTTCGACCGAACACCTTTTCACAATAACAGCGGGGGGATGGGGTATCAGAATCCGATGACAAGTTGAAATGTGTTTTAATGATAAAAATGAATGTATTTATCATGTAATTACATATGCATTCTGTTTTCAGTGACATAAGTCAGTAAGTAAACAGTTGTACTTGATCCCATTAAGGGTCAACTATAGACCTTTGCATGGCCCGGGTTCATCTGTACCCTTTGACCCCCCCTGATGGCGGGCCTGGGAGTAACAAAATACTTGTAGCATCGTTATGTAATCAGGATACAATTTGTTTTTTAACTTTAGTCAGTTACAGTTAAATAAAAACCCAACATATTCAGATTACAGTTACATTTGGTCAAAATATTAATTACTAGCAGGATTAAAACCCCAATTCGTAAAAAGTTTGGACAATATGACAAAAGCTAATAAAAACAAAATGGAGAGATTTGTAAATTATATTCACCCTTTGCTATATTAAAAGCACCACAACTACACATTATATGATGTTTTACCTTATGAATTTCAGTGTTTAAAAAAATAAATAAAATTACAGTAATTTCTATTCAGATGATTGCAACACGCTCCAAAAAAGTTGAGACGGGGGCAATTTAAGACTAATAACAATTTGACGGGTTGAAATAACAAGGCGATGTGAAACAGGAGATGTTAAACGGGTGAGGAAATTGTGTCATAGTACTGTATTCTGTATATGGAGCCTTCAAAAACTGCCTAGACCTTCAGCCTAGCCATTTTATTTAGCTATAATATCACCCATATTGGTCAGGCTCTAGTCCTGACCTGTCCCAATTGAGAATATGGGACGCATTATGAAGCACACCATCCAGCAACGAAGACCCCGTACAATTGTGCAGCTAAAGACCTACATAATGGATGAATGAGAGAAAATTCCACTTTCTAAACTTAACAAACTTGTGTCTTTAGTGCCCAAATGCTTAATAAGTGTTTTTTGAAGAAATGGTGATGTTTCACAGTCCCAAAGTTGTTGGAGCATGTTGCAATCATCTGATTTGAAATAACTGTACATTTTCAAAATAACTATGAAATTCAAAGGTTAAAACATCATATAATGTGTAGTAGTACTGCTTTCAATATAGCAAAGGGTGATTATAATTTACAAATCAATTTTTGTTTTTATTACCATTTTCATACTGTCCCAACTTTTTTGAACAATTTTTAATTTATAAAAAATAAACAAAATATCCTCCTGACATAAAATGATAAAGGCCGCTGCTTGAATGAGAGTGGTACAGATATAATCAGATCTCTTCTGGTTCTCTACTGTGAATGTCTAAGTGTCGCATACACAAATAACACTTATCTCAAATTATCACTGTGCTCCGACATGCTTGTCTCTTCAATGGAGAAAAGGGAAACAACATTACAATCAATGCAATTTATGCCTTCCAGTTGTGAATATGCAGTCATTTTTCCAATGACCCGACATATCAATATAATGCATCAGTTCAGTTTTAAATGTATGATATTAGGTTTATTGTTTCCCATTTTTGTTTGTACATATGGTATTTTCCATATATAATTAACAGATTAATCACCAAATTTAGTTCTAAACTCTTATTCTTATACAATAAAAATATGTCTTTACCCATTAGCCGAATCTTTAATTTTGTGTGTTTAAGTATTAGATATTCAATTTTAATCCAAAAAAATTGGGTAAACACACATTTATTTAAGGATGTGACGAGAACACCCACACAAAAATCACATTAGCTATAGGTTAGCTATATGTTCTCTGATCATTTTTCTCTGATTGTTTTTGCAGGAGCAGGATGCCAGTACTGTGACACAAATTGCGCATTATTGACGGTTGCATAAAGGAATATGTTCAGTAATTAAGTGGAGAAATGAAGGAGGACAAATGTTGGGGCAAATTTTTGGAGGGATTGAAGGCAGAAATATATTAACCATACTTCAAATTCATAATCTGGGAAGAGAGGGATGAAACTTCCAAGTTATAGAACCTGGCAAAGGTATTAGGGGAAGCCCAGCCTGCAGCCAGACATGTGTCCCCTAAGGTCACGCCCTGTGCCCACACTCAGGAGGAGACCATGCTCCTGGTGGAAAGAGCCTTAACACCCATGGCATGGGACATTCTATGCCTTGCAGATCTTAAGTGAGAACAACGCAGTGAGAAAGTCTTTGCTTGGAGATGGCAAAATCAATTTAGCATCCACCAAAGCAGATAAAGAGCAGTTCAGATAGTCTCATGAACAATATCCTCATAGGGCAGAGCATGTGCAACCTGCTTGCTTGGTGCACTTTGGACACATTACCCGCTCTAAGTTTGAGAACGTCATTTGACGAAGCAAGAGTTATTGATGAGGCCTGAAGCCTTAAGCCAATTCATTTTTATTAATATATTACTTTTCACAATGCACATGGTTTCGAAGAAGCTTTATAGAAAAACATGCTGTAACGTTTGTGATATTTTAAAATCCATTATTGAGCAGATTTATTGGAAAACATCATTTAAAATGATGCCTTAAAAATGTATGTCTTTAGGCCCCCATTGATCACAAGGTGACTGTGGAAGGAACCCAAAGCTCCATATGATGTTAATTAGTGGAGAAGAAAAAACATTTGGGGAATTCAGGCTCTGCTAGGGAAGCCAATCCTTCTCTGGATATACAGCATGAATATAATGCCTGTATCAGTTAGCTGTGTAATGTAAGTCAAGTATTAATTGTGTAAACTGAGTAGGGCTGCACGATAATGGTTAAAATGAATGTCAATAATGATTATTCAACAGTAATTTATTTTTTTAATTACTTGGCTGCATGATTTGGACAAAAAATACTGTTGCCACTGCTTATACAGTATATCAATTCTAAAATAGAAAAACAGCAGCTCTCATGTTGAACAAGGTGTTAAAACTACAAACTAGTTAATTATTCCTTTTGACCAAAATTAGGTCATGTTTTGCCCATGCTTTACTTTCAATTTAAGGGTTTCCACACTTAATTTCTCTTAAAAAATATTTGTATTATTATTATTATTATTGGAATAAACAATTGTCATATAGTTCTGTAATAATTTAGCTGCTGGCAATGATATACGGCCTCAAGCTTTATTTTGACGGTAAAAAAAACGCAAGGAAGTCTGTGTGCTCCTTCCAAACATCCCCATAAAATCCCCAGTGAGATGGGGTTACTTTAAATGTTTTAGACACTTGTAATGTCCAAACATTCTTCATAAAAATAATGAGAGCACAAGATGGAATTGATGTCTATGATGCACAGAACCGCTGCTACTGATTTTATTCAGCTGACATACTGCATACTGCAGTTAACGACTTAAGAGTGTTGATGAATATGTGGCAATCTTTAAGAAACTGTCTCAGAACAGTTTGAAATGTACCTGATTTTCATCCTACCTCCATATACAGTCCCTGAATGGACTTCCAGCTTTCTGATGGGAGCCTTGTATCAATCAAAGTGGCACAGGGAGTTAACATCTGCAGCTCCGTATTTCAGCACATACTCATGTAAACAGTGATAGGTCAGTGGTGAACTTCTGAAGAGAGCGTGAAGAGTCAGTTGTGTTTAAAAGCTAGCAAACAGAAATGATCTGCCAGGTAAAGTTGCAAATTGTTGTTCATTTGTATGATAAATCACAAGCTCTTTTGAAGTCTAGAGACGATTATGCTTAATTAACCATGAGAGGCATAATCTGCCTCTTGCTGCATCCCATTAAATTTGGAAAGTTTCTATATTGTTTAAGAAAAGACAGAGAAAAGTGAAGACTTAAGAATTGAATAATTGTTTGATATATTCTGTACTTGATGATGGTTTCTAGGGGAAGCGTCATTCAGAAAACCTGATGCGATGCATTCACAAAAATTTTATTATTTAGGTGGATGGTAAAACTTAGAAAAAAAGGAGTGTTGAATAAAGATGGTTAAATTGATTTCAGTTCCTTAGTGTTTGTTTGTTTGTATTTGTTTGCTCATAGAAAGCAAAGGAAAATTCACAAAAACATACCTCTGCAATGCCTTTCGATTATTTATCAAGACATTTCTCATGGTATACACGCACGCATGCGCACACACACACACACACACACACACACACACACACACACACACACACACACACACACACTCTCTCTCAGACTTTTATAGAGTAATCTCTGTCTGTGTGGCTCCTGTGTGGGTGCTGAAGCTCTGGGCGGTGCCCTGGTAGATGCTCTGGCCGGGGCTCTAGATGGGGTGCTGGGTGGGCCGCTGTTTCTTGAAGTGTGTCTCATTGGATTGGCTGGGCTGGGGCTGGTTCTGTTCCACCTGGGGTTTGTCTGGTTGGTCCTGTTTAGAGCAATATCTTTCAGTCTCTTTGCCAGAACATGCATCAGATTCTAATATAAGTGGATGTGATCATAGAGACAGTCAGTGTCCAGGTCTGGGTGGTGGGCCAAGTGAACATTAGGCAGAAGGGAACAGTGTCTGGAGATACAAACGTTTATTTTGTTAATTGTTTGGGGATGGAAATCTTTCCTCTGAAGCAGAGTGGAGAAGATGATTTTTGATTTGGGGAAAATGTGACTTGTTTTCTTCACAACAGCTCTGAGAGAATCGGACACTCGGTCCAGTTGACTCCGCAGGTTGTTTGTGCCTGTATGGATTATGATGTGGCTGGGGTGGCCCAGCTTGGATTCTGTCAATAGCTCCAGTGCTTTGTCAGTGTTGGGACACCAGAGTTTAACAGCTCTGTGTAGGGGGAAAAGTTTCTTTATATCAATGAATTTCCCATTTGAATCAATAAGTAGGGCTATTTCAGGTCCTTCTGTGTTGGTTGGCGCTGGGCTGCTGTCAGACGAGTGCTGCTGTGCATTTGACAGGGGGCACTGTGATGACTGTGTGCTGTCTATGTCAGGCCTCTGTGGGCTGGGGGTGGTGGATGTTGACTGTCTGTGTCAGGTGTCTCTGGGGTGGAAGGCAGTGTGGAGGGGGCAGAGTATGAACTCTGTGGATCTGTTGTAATTCAACTCCTGGCCTGGAGCAGCTCTCTTACCTGCTCTCTCAGTGCCTGGATCTCACTTCGCTGATGCTCTCTCTCTCCTCCTATAACTCTCTGAGCTTCTGCCTCAGCTCTAGTGAGGACTGTTCTCTGTCCTGTAGCTGAAGATTCATTGTGGTCAGCTCACTCTGATAGCTGTCCTTCTCTGTCTGAAGCTCTCCCATCTGCTTGAGGGCTAACAGTCTCTGTGTGATGTGCTCTTTGTGCTATCAGGGTCCTGTGGCTCTCTGATTTTGACCTTCCAGCCATTACAGATGCCCTCTTTCTTTACAGAGGGGTAATGGCTGATTTTGGCTTTATGCCAGGCAAACTGAGGTTGCATACTTCTCCAGTTTTAAACGAATCTGCAAACATAGTTTCTGGATTGTCTTTAAGAAGTTTCTGCTTAAAGATTTTTCTTGCAGACTCAGTTTTGACATCAGGGGGATACTGTACGGGCACACAGTCTGTGTAGAGTGGGGAGGTCATCTGCATATGGCAGTGGGGTGACTGCAGCTGCTCCTCTGATTGGTTCATTTTCTCTGGCATTTGAATTGATACATTGAGGAATGTCAGAGTTTGGAATAGCCATAGCTGTTAGATTTTTAGCATTTTTTGCTTAACTCAAAAATGAAAAATATTATGCCCTTTTGTTTAAAGAAAAATTGTTCAGTGCAGTTTTTGTTTTAGTGCAGTTTTAGTTGTACTCACTGCTTCTCCATCTGTGAATTGTTGGATCTAGTCTTTGTTTTAAATTTCCCTCCAAGTTTCCTGCAGGCCTGAGTCTGATCCTCTGCGTGGTTTTAAAAACAAAAATTTTGTATTTTTTTTTTTTTTTTTTATCTAACTCTCATCTCAAAATGGAAGAAAAAGAGAAGAAAATTTAAGAGCTCATGCAGATCATGATCACTCTCTTCTGAAGTCAGGTAATCAATTCAGTTCAATTCAATTCAGAAAGCTTTATTGGCATGACAAAAAAAATACATTTTGTATTGCCAAAGAATCAAAACAACATAGAAAATATTTAGAACATTTAGTACACAAAATAATAATACTGATAGCATAAAACAATAATAATAAAATAAACACAGATTAATAAATAAAATAAAAAGGATTTAGAAATCTATATAAAAAAAAAAAAAGGAACACTGAACTTGGAATTGAACATTATACACATGTGTGTAGGTCTGATGCAGTGTGTTAGGCTGTGAGTGAGTGTGTGTTTATTGGATGTTTGCTGGTCTCTGGTCGTCCCTCAGGACATGGCAAGATTCAACAAATTTTGCAGCTATATTTGAGCATTTGGCTTCTTCGCCAAGAATGAAACAGAGTTTTTGGGTTGGATTACAGGTGTTAAATTGGGGAAATATTTGATTAATTTTGGGGTAATAGTGGTCTCTGATGTTTTTATATTTTGAGCATTCTGTGAGGAAGTGCAGCTCGGTCTCCGTCACTCCCAGGATGCAGTGCGAGCAGAGCCTGTCCTCACGGGAGAGCCAGGTCTGTCTGCGCCGGCCCGTCTCCACGGCCAGACTGTGCTCGCTGAGTCTGTACATCGTCAGGGTTTTCCTGAGTTTCACATCACTCACTGTGCTCAGGTAGTTCGCAACAGTGTACTCTCGATTTAGTGCCGAATAACATTCCAGTTTGTGTTGGTTTTGAATGGTGTTTGTCCAATGGGTGATGTACTTGTCTTGTTCTGTGTTGATAATTTGTGTGGGCCGAATGTGTGTGAGTGTCAGTGTGTGTGCTGAGGTGTGCTGATCTCTGCAGGAGAGAGCTCAGTCAGTCTCAGCACCAGCTGGCACAGGGGACTCCTCGCTACGCTCAGCTCTTGGTGTTTTAGGGCTTTGTAATGGTATGTGTTGGGGTTGCTTGTTTTTAGGTGTTTCCAGAATTTAATGGCTCTTTTTTGGATGTTTAGAAGGAGAGGGTATTGGCCTAATTCTGCCCTGCATCCGTTGTTTGGTGTTTTTCTTTGGATTTTGAGAATTTGTTTACAGAAATCTAAATGTAGAGTTTCAATCGGATGTTTTTCCCAATTTGCAAAATCAAATTTGATAGAAGGACCCCACACTTCACTGCCATATAAAACAATTGGTTCAATTATTGATTTGAAAAGTTTGAGCCAAATTTTGATTGGGATGTCAATTTTGATTGATCTTTTTATGGCATAGAAAGCCCTTTGAGCTTTCTCTTTGAGTTCATTCACAGCCAAAGTAAAGTTGCCAGTTGGAGTTATTTTCAGGCCGAGGTAAGTGTATGTCTTTGTGCTCTCAATGGTTCTGTGTGATAGTGTGAATGTGTGTTTTGGTCCCTGAGATCTGGAGCGTTTCTGAAACACCATGACTCTAGTTTTCTGGAGGTTGACGGTCAGGGCCCAGGACTGACAGTAATCCTCCAGCAGATCCAGGCTGTCCTGAAGCCCCTCTTTAGTGGGCGACAGGAGAACCAGGTAATCTGCGTAGAGAAGACACGATCTCGGTGTCGTGTAGAGTGAGACCTTGAGAGGGAGCATGTTCTAATGTATCGGCTAATTGGTTGATGTAAATGTTGAAGAGGGTGGGGCTTAAACTGCAGCCCTGTCTCACTCCGCGCCCCTGGGGGAAAAATTCGGTTCTTTGGTTTCCAATTTTAACAGCGCATTGGATGGCTGTGTACATCGATTTGATCAAATCATAGAATTTCCCCCATATTCCACTGTCGATAATTTTCAGGTATAATCCTTTGTGCCAGATTGAATCAAATGCTTTTTTGAAATCAATGAAACAAGCTAAAATTTCTTTGTTTTGATGTACATATTTGTCAATTAGTGTTTGTAATGTAAAAATGTGGTCGGATGTGCGACATTTTGGAAGAAAGCCAGTTTGGCATTTACTCAAGGCATTGTGCTTCATAAGGAGGTGTAAATGTCTGGAGTTTAAGAAGCTGCAGAGAACCTTCCCCAGGTTACTGTTCACACAGATGCCTCGGTAGTTGTTGGGGTCTAATTTGTCTCCATTCTTGTGGATGGGGCTGATGAGGCCCTTGTTCCAGATCTCAGGAAAGAACTCTACACAGAACATCATTGAACAGTTTCAGCATGGCCAGTTTGAAGCTTTGGTCTGTGTGTTTCAGCATCTCGTTCAGGATGCTGTCTACACCACAGGCTTTCTTGTGCTCAAGGACTCCTAATTTTTCTTCCAATTCTTTCATTGTTATGGGGAAATCTAAAGGGTTTTGATTTTCTTTGATTGATCTTTCCAAATTGTCTAGTTTATTAATTATTTCATTTTGTTTATAATTTTGAATTTCAATTGGGCTGTATAATTCTTGGAAGTGGTTTTTCCACTTCTCCCCGTCTTGAATTGCCAGAACCTCTTGGTTTGGTTTGTATAACAATTTCCATTTATCCCAAAATTTGTGTGAGTTTATAGATTTTTCAATTTCTTCAAACTGGCTTTGCAAAAACTGTGCTTTTTTCCGCCAGAGTGTGGCTTTGTATTGTTTTAATGCCTCACAATAAAGAAGGCGGAGGTCCGAATTATCTGGTTGTCTGTGTTTTTGGTTTGATAAATTTCTGAGGTTTTTTCTCAAAGCCTTACAGTCCAAATCAAACCATTTGTCTGTATCTAAATATTTTTTCTTTGGTTTAACAATTGACAAATTACTTTTTTGTGCTGTTTTGTAGAATATGTTGTTTAAATATTGTACTTCTTGGTTGATGCCGAATTGATTTTTAGGGTATTCCTGTATTTGGAATGAATGTATGAGGGATTGTATTTCTGGAGATTCAACAGCAGTGCTGTAATTACTGGCACTGTTTTCAGTCTATCTGAATGACATTATTTTGTTCATTTGATATGGGGTCCTAATAGGTTTGGGTGATGTTTCAGATTGCTTTATATAGAGGATGATTTAGCTGTGGTCTGAGAAAGGTTTTAGGGGTTTGACTGTGAATGCTCTCAGAGAGGAAAGGTCTAGATTTGTAATGGTATAGTCTACAGTGCTGTTACCAAGAGCTGAGCTGTAGGTGTATCGGCCGAGCGAGTCTCCTCGCAGTCTACCGTTGACGATGTACAGAGCCAGTCCTCGGCAGAGCTGCAGAAGCTGCCATCCATGAGCGTTCACGGTTTCATCGCAGTTATGTCTGCTGGGGTAAGAAGGGTACAGGTCGTTATTGCCTGTGATGAATCTGGTACCGTGCGATTCTAAGAATTCTAATTCTTCTCCTGTTCTTGCGTTTAAATCACCCATAAGCAGCACATTTCCCTGGGCCTGGAAATGGCTGATTTCTCTTTCTATGTTTTGGAAAGTTTCCTCTTGGAAATACGGAGACTCGAGGGGTGGAATGTAAATTGCACAAAGGAAAACAGGCTTAGATGCTGATATCATTCCTTTTTGTATTTTTAGCCACAGGTGGTGCTGTTCTCTTTTGATTAATTCTATGGACAGTTCAGATTTGATCCATATTATCATTCCTCCCGAGTCTCTCCCTTGTGTGACTGATGCGAGTTTGACTGACGGTAATATTATCTGTCTGTATCCTGAGGGACAGCCAGTGAACGCATCTCCTCTACACCAGGTTTCCTGTAAGACGATGACATCTAGGTCTTGAAGTTCTTTCATAAAATCAGAATTTCTACTTTTTAGGCCAAAGACTGAGGAGTTAAGACCTTGAATATTCCACTTAGAAAAACTAAGTGATTTCATCATAAACTTTTAAAATAATGTGTATGGTTTGTTTGCTATTTTGAGAAAAGAGAAATGATACAAAATTACAATAGATTAAATTAAAACAATGAATAATGGAAGTAAAGTTATGTCAGGAACTCAAAACATTAACAATTCCATATTAAATGTACATTAATACCACAGATTAGGTAGGTGTGTTTTTTTTTACCACTGTCCACTGTGTGTTAGTAGGTGAGAGCAGATGATACTCAGCATGTGTTGGATGTCGTGGAGTTCAGCGTTAGCTCGGTCTGCTCCTCCGCTGACAGCTTGGGCGTAGCTCGGTCTGCCGGGCTGTACCGGGCTCTGCTGTGGATGGGCTTCAGCTGCTGGAGCTGTGGGGCTGTTGTAGGACAGTCTGTAGGGATCCTGTCTGGGTGCTGGTGCTCTGGGTGGTGCTCCACTCAGGGCTCTAGATGAGCTGTGGGCTGGGATGTAGTTTGCTGGAGTGTGTCTCGATGGATAGACTGGGTTAGGGCTGGTTCTGCGCCACCTGGGGCTGGTCTGGTTGGTCCTGTTTAGAGTGACATATTTGAGTCTCTTTGTGAGGATGTGTACCAGGTTCTTATAAAGGTGGACGTGGTCGTACAGACATTCGGTGTCCAGGTCTGGATGATGGGCCAAGTGGACGTTTGGCAGGAGGGCACAGTGTCTAGAGATGCTGGAATTTATTTTATTTATTGTGTTGGGATGGAAATCTCTCCTCTGAAGTAAAGTGGACAGGATGATTTTGGAGTTGGGGAAAGTTTTTCTAGCTTTTTCCACCACAGCTCTGAGGGAGTCAGACACTCGGTCCTGCTGGCTCCGCAGGTCGTTGGTGCCCGTGTGGATAATGATGTGGCTGGGCCGGCCTAGCTGGGACTCTGTCAGGAGCTCCAGAGCTTTGTCAGTGGTGGGACACCAGAATTTAACTGCTCTGTGTTGGGGGAAAAGTTTCTTTACATCGATGAATTTGCCATTTGAATCGATGAGTAGAGCTATTTCAGGTTCCTCTGTGCTGGCTGGTGCTGGGCTGCTGTGAGACGAGGGCTGATGCTGCTGTGCTGAGGAACCTGACAGGGGGCGCTGTGATGGCTGTGAGCGGTCTGGGTCGGGTCTGTTTGCGCTGACGGATGGGTGTTGACTCCCTGTGTTCGGCGACTCTGGGGTGGAGGGCAGTATTTGAGCTCTGTGGGTCTGCTCTGGTTCTTCTCTGGCCAGGAGGAGCTCTCTCAGCTGCTCTCTCAGGGCCTGGATCTCACTGCTCTGCTGCTCTCTTTCCTCCTGTATCTCTCTCAGCTGCTGCCTCATCGCTGCTGTGGACTGTTCTCTGTCCTCTAGCTGCAGTCTCAGTGCAGTCAGCTCACACTGATAGCTGTCCTTCTCTGTCTGGAGCTTTCTCGTCTGCTGTGTGAGGGCTGACAGTCTCTGTGTTAAGTGCTCGATGTTCTGCTGGAGTTCAGTAAGAGCTGCGCATGTGTCTGACTGCTGCTGTTTCAGCACAGTTTCTCTGAGCTGCACCATCTCCATCTCCAGCTTGGTGAAGTGCTCCTGTAGGAGAGGTATAGCTTTGAGCAGGGAGGGTGAGATGTGCTCAACAGTTTCTGCAGGAGTGGGTCTGAGATCCGAGGTGCTGTTCGGTGGATTCTGATCAGATGACGAGCTTTCAGATAGTACAGCTTTCTCACGTTTCACAATTTCCACTATTGTTCTGTAGTCCGCCTGAAATGTTTTCAGGTCCCCCTGTATCATGACTGTGCCATTTTTATAAATGTTCACAGTTATTACTGTGCTGTCAGGGTCATGTGGTTCTCTAATTTTGACTTTCCAGCCATTACAGATGCCTTCTTTCTTTACCGAGGGGTAATGGTTGATGATGGCTTTATGCCAGGCACTGGGGTGATCAGAGAAGAAAATGAGGTTGCAGATTTCTCCAGTTTTGAACAGATCTGCAAACAGGGTCTCAGGGTTGTTTGTCAGAAGTTTCTGCTTATAGCTTTTTCTTGCGGTGTCAGATTTCACCTCAGAGGGATACTGTATGGTGGTGAGGGGGGAGCTCATCACCATACAGTGGTGATTCTCTCTGCCTCAGTTGAATTGATACATTGAGTGCCAGAGTGTGGGCTAGCCATAGCTTTAGCTTTTTAGCATTTTTAGCTTATAAAAATATAAAAAGATCAATTTTATCCCCTTATATTTGGAAAAAATAAGCAAACAAGCTGAAAAAAAGATTTCCAGTGCAGTTTTAGTTGTACTCACTGCTTCTCCCTCTGCGAATCGGTGGTTCGTTTTCGGTTTTAAACTTTCCCTCCAATTTTCCAGCAGGCCTGTTGCTAGAAGTCTGATCTTCTGATCCTCTGCGTTGATTATTTGTGTTTAAAAATATAAATGCTGTATTTTCTGGGTTCTTTTCATCAAAGTTCACGTCTGTATGTGGTATTCTTCTAGATTTTGTAGATTTTTGGTATATTTCTTTTCTCAAAATAGCGAACAAAGAAGAAAATCTAAGAGCTCATGGAGATCATGGCTTCTCTCTCTCTCACACACACACACATACACACACACTCAATTCAAAGGGGCTTTATTGGCATGAATGTAAATAATACAGTATTGCCAAAGCAGAGGCTGTATAAAGACAGAAATACATCTATAATAAAATTTAGTCAAACAATTTAACAAATATAAAAATAAATAATAATTAATACAAATAAATACGAAGACCACAGTGTTTAAATAGCTGAAGAGAACTGACATATACTTACACATAAATGAATATACACACATAAACTGAGGGTCACTGTGGTTAACATTGGGGTGACACACGGGGGTAAAACACATAACACATAAAACACTGTCTCTCAGGCTGTGACACGTTAAAACGTATCTTGCAGCCAGTGCTGCTGTGTGTCCCTCTCCAAGTATTATATTCATTTGTTCTTGTTCTGTCATGGTTATAAATTTGTCTATGCTGTTTGTTAATTTATCTATATATATGTCCCTTGTATCATGAAATTTTGGGCAGTGAAGTAGAAAGTGCACCTCTGTCTCAACCTCACCTGTCGTACAGTGAGCACACACCCTTTCTTCTCTGGGTAACTATGTTTTTCTGTGTCTGCCTCTCTCGATGGCGAGACTGTGCTCACTGATCCTGTACTTGCTCAGGATCTGTCTCTCTCTCTCTGTTTGTCTCTCTCGATGGCGAGACTGTGCTCACTGATCCTGTACTTGCTCAGGATCTGTCTCTCTCTCTCTCTCTCTCTCTCACTGTCTGTCTCTCTCGATGGCGAGACTGTGCTCACTCAGCCTGTACTTGCTCAGGATCTGTCTCTGCTTTGTATCTCTGACAGTCAGGAGATACTCTTCCAATTCATATTTTGATTTTAGAGTCTGATAGAATTGTAATTTGCTTTGTGTTTTAGTTTCTTGATCCCAATGTTCCAGATAGGTGATTTGAGATTGTTTGATGATCTGATTTATTCTGATGTTTGGTTGAAAGCAGTGCTGGTCTGAGGCTGGTTAGTGTTAGTACTGTTAACCGGGTTAATGAGTCTCAGAACCAGCTGACTGACGAGACTTTTTTCAGAAAATGTAAAAAACTTTTTAGAATTGTTTTTCTTTCTCTCTCTCTCTCTCTCTCTCTCTCTCGCTCTCTCTCTCTCTCTCACACACACCTTGTAACAGACAAGCTTGTTACAAAGTTTTTTTTATCTGCAGTCTTTCTTCCACACCGCTAGGGGTGCTATGGTTCCTAAATGTGCTCCTTAAGTAAAGGTGGGTTTGTAGAGGAAGTTAGCAGAACAGCAGCAGTAGGTAGCATGGCTTACCTGTGCTATGTCCTGGTTGGGAAATGTTCCATTTCAAGCTCAACTTAAAAAGGACTCTTTATCGATGACTTTAACACTGCATGTCTCCAACTATAAATATGGATTTAGAGCCCAGAGGGATGTAAGCTTGGGACTTTTGGCTTACTTATGACTGTTCCTGATTTGGAAGAGTCAGATGCATGAGAATTGTTATCGTTTGGAGTCAATTCATCGCAAATGGTTGGATTATTACTCTACTAAGGGACTGCTGCTACTTTGGACATTGTTTGAGGATCTATACCAGCAGATAAGACTTACACACATCAATTTACACTTCATTGAAGTGTGCAACCAATGACCAATTCCTGTAAAGTAACTATCTGTTACATTGTTTTGTTTATTGTAGTTGATTTGCTTTTTCTTGTAATTACTTTTTGGGTGTTGACAATTATTGTTGTTTGCATGGGAATATAAAAACGGATATAGTGTTTATTCATTTGGGCATCATCTTTCCTTCTTGAACAGCTATTAGACAAACGGAATCCCCCATTATTGCGTTTTATAACTTTGTTTTGCATTAAAAATACGAGACGTTATAACCTCTCTCTCTCACACACCCACACATACAAAACACACACACTCTCTCTCTCTCTCTATAACGAGACGGTTATAGTTTGGTGGCCCGTACAGGGAACAAGTTTTTGCCTTTATAGTCTGTTTAAGTAGGTTATGATATGGCAAGTCAACACACTGATTCAGGGGATGAGTATGAGCCCATTGAGGACTTCAACAGTGAATCGTTTGTAACCAGAAGAGAGCCAATCAGAGAACTCATCAATACATTTAGTGAGTTATACATTGATTCTGAAGAGGAAAATGCAGCAGTTGATGATGCCGAGGATGTTGACGATAGTGATCCTTTCCCACCACCACCACCTGAAATGGAAGAAAGACCCGACCTCAATTCAGATGCTTACAGTACAGAACAAGTGAGGCAATTGATAGAACAAGTTGCAACCCTCGAGGCAAAATTGGAAGGCTGCGTTAAAAAATTGAGTGACCCAGTCTGAAATAGAAAGTAAATGTAGGAAAGTGGAAGAAAAGCTGACTTACCGCATCGAAAGAGTGTGAAAGGATTCAACAAAGACTTGAACTTAACATTAGAGATTTGGGGAAGTCAATGGTGGACTGTTTAAAGAGACGAGATATACAACTTGACAAGTTGAAATCCCTTGTTCCTCCCATGTCTACTCCCATACAACCATCTCCAAGCCCATATGTTTCTCCACCAATTCATAAAGTCCAAAATCAAATCTATCAAGTGCAACAAAGCCATACTCATCTTTCAACCATTGGAAATAACACAGCAATTCATTCCCAACCTCCAGTAAAAGTAGAGTTTCCAAGTTTTGGTAGCAGTGACCAAAGTGATCCAGTTGCCTTCATAGAACAATGTGAAGAATACCTAGCCCTTCGACCTCTGTCTGATTATGAAATGTTAGCTTCTCTCACCTCTGTCTTGAAGGACACTGCAAAGGACTGGTGGCTCGCTGAAAAAAAAAAAACGTTCACACATGGCAGCAGTTTAAAGATGTGTTCTTATGCTCCTTCTTGAGTGAAGATTATGAAGACGAAACAGCTAGACGCCTGATAGAAAGGAAACAGGGGGCACAAGAAAGTCTACGGGACTTTGCTTTTCTTTACAGAGCGCTTTGTCTGAGGTGGAAACAGGATATGCCAGAGTGAGAAATCCTACAAGCCATCTTGAGAAATTGTAACCCACGATTGGCTAGCTTGTTACGAGGTTCAGTACAAAATGTTGCCGAGTTGGTGAGGATTGGTACCCAAATTGAAAGGGACTTTGGAGAAGCTAAAAGGTACTGGAGTAATGCTAACATAGAGTCTCAAAAGAAGAAAGTCCAGCCTAATAGGGATTCATGTCTTAAACCCTCGCTTGCTAACACTCGTGTAGTGCAGTGTGTTCAACAACCGGTCCAACCACAGCTCAAAATGATTACTTTACCTATCTTGCTTCGTAACAGATTTTTTCAAGCTATAGTAGATACAGGAAGTACACTGTCATTAATTCAAGAGTCATGTTGGAAGCAGTTGCATCATCGAGAACAGTGGATGTCCAGTAAAGGTCAAACTTTCATGCTGGCCAATGGACAAATACAGACTGCCATCGGAATGTCTGAGTGTGAATGTGATCTGCAGGGTAAACGGATCAAGCTGACATTGTATGTGATGAAAGATTCTGATTTAACTGTCCCGATTATTCTTGGTATGGATTTCTTAATTTTTTCTGGAGTTGTCTTGGATTTCAAGAATGCACAGTACAGCTTACCATCTAATGATGTTGAGGATGCTGTTGAAATATTTCCCCTTCTATTTTCAGAATCAATCACTCCACCTTCTGTGCAGTTCTATCTTGCTTTACCTACTCCAAAAATATCTGAGGATCTTTCACAATCCATCCAACAGCTGACTATGAACACCGAGACCACAGCTCAATTCAAAACTCAGTTGGAGAATTTGATGAACGATTGGTCGTCTGTGTGCACTCATGAAATTAGACATTCAAAGATCGTAAGTCATCGTATAATTACCACTGATGAGGTACCAGTCAGAAAGAGAGCCAACAGAGTGTCAATAGACAAGCAGCAGTTCATTTAGAGATTCAAGAACTACTAGATAAAAACATCATTCGTCCCTCTGTGTCACCATGGGCTTCCCCAGTGGTTGTTGTACCCAAAAAAGATGGAGGTTCACGACTATGTGTGGATTACCGTGGGCTTAACGTAAAGACATACTTAGATGGCTATCCCATGCCACAAATTCAGGAGATACTGGAATCATTGCATGGAGCCTCGATTTTCAGTACCTTAGACCTAAAGAGTGGTTACTGGCAAGTTGAGATGGAACCAGAAAGCATTCCCAAAACTGCATTCGTTACTTCTGCTGGTTAATTTGAATTCTTGCGTCTACCTTTTGGTCTAAAAAATGCTGTGCCTCATTCCAAAGATTAATGGAGTATGTGCTTAAAGACATTAAAGGAAAATATTGCTTCGTTTACATCGATGATATTGTGGTATATTCTAAAAATGAGCAGGAGCATTTACAACATCCTGATTTGGAAGAGTCAGATGCATGAGAATTGTTATTGTTTGGAGTCAATTCATCGCAAATGGTTGGATTATTAATCTACTAAGGGACTGCTGCTACTTTGGACATTGTTTGAGAATCTATACCAGCAGATAAGACTTACACACATCAATTTACACTTCATTGAAGTGTGCAACCAATGACCAATTCCTGTAAAGTAACTATCTGTTACATTGTTTTGTTTATTGTAGTTGATTTGCTTTTTCTTGTAATTACTTTTTGGGTGTTGACAATTATTGTTGTTTGCATGGGAATATAAAAACGGATATAGTGTTTATTCATTTGGGCATCATCTTTCCTTCTTGAACAGCTATTAGACAAACGGAATCCCCCATTATTGCGTTTTATAACTTTGTTTTGCATTAAAAATACGAGACGTTATAACCTCTCTCTCTCACACACCCACACATACAAAACACACACACACTCTCTCTCTCTCTCTCTCTCCCCCCCTAACTCACACACCCACCCACACACACTCTCTCTCTCTCTCTCTCTCTCTCTCAATTCAATTTTCAATTTAAAAGTACTTTATTGGTATGATTGTGTTTACATACAATATTGCCAAAGCATTAATACACAAAACAGATAATGACAAGACAAATAATAATAAGATAGAATTAAAATAAGGTGCCAGGTAATGAATCAAATAAAATAAAAAACTATAATAACAATATACACTATACAATATAAAATAAAATATGCATTTAAGATGACATTATGAACATAAGAGAATAAAAGTACTGTGAATGAAGTGCATTAAGGCAGTAATTGGTTTCTGAGGGTGTGCGGCTCAAAAATGAATTTAGCTGCAACTGTTGCATGATGGTCCTCCCCCAGTAACACCAGCATCTGATCGGTTTCTGCCAAACTGGAAAACTGTGGCATGCGGTTTGAGAGTTTGTGGAAGTATTTCTCTCTCAACTCTGTACATTTCTCACAGTGAAGGAGAAAGTGTGTCTCTGTCTCGACCTCACCTGTGTCACAGTGAGCACAGACTCGTTCTTCCTTTGGAAGCCATGTTTGTCTTTTTCTATGGCCAGACTGTGATCACTGAGTCTGTATTTGTTGAGGATCCATCTCTGTTTTGGATCTCTTACAGTGTGCAGATATTCTGCCAGATTATATGTTCTGTTTAGGGCCCGATAACATTCCAGTTTGCTTTGGTTTTTACTTTCATTTTCCCAATGGTCCAAATATGAATTTTTGCTTTCTTTTATGATTTGGTTTATTCGGATTTGGTTTAGTTCAGCAGTGCTGGTCTGAAACTGGTGTTTGTTAGTTGTTAGTGGGTTTGTGAGTTTCAGAGCCAGCTGACAAAGGGGACTGGTTTTAGGCTTCAGCTCTTGGGTTTTAAGGGCTTCATGTTGCAGTGTGTTAGGGGAACTTGAATTTAGGTGTGTCCAAAATTTGAGGGATCGTTTTTCAATATGTATAATAAGGGGGTATCTGCCTATTTCGGCCCGGCATGCATTAGTAGGTGTTCTTCTCTGAACTCTTAGAATGTTTCTACAGAATTCTGCATGCAGGGATCCTATGGGGTGTTTGTCCCATCTAGGGTAATCTGCCATACAGAGTGGACCCCAAACCTCACATCCATACAGAGCAATAGGCATTATAATACTATCAAAGATCTTACACCAGATTGTTACAGGAATGTCAACCTGGGTAAATTTGCCCTTAATAGCATAGAATGCTCTTCTAGCTTTCTCTTTTAGTGCATTCACTGCCAGACCAAAACCCCCCTGAAGCACTAATTTTAGACCGAGGTAGTCGTAGTGTCGGGTGTGTTCTATTGCAGTGTTCCCCAGAGTGAATGTGTATCTGGTGTCCTGTAATCTGGCTTTTTTCTGGAAAAATTTTTCAGATTAACTGTCAGGGCCCAGTTCTGACAGTAGTTCTCCAGCAGGTCTAGGTGCTGCTGTAGCCCTTGTGCAGTAGCTGACAGCTCATCTGCATAGAGAATAAATTTAACTTCAGAATGATTTAGAGTAAGACCGGGTGTTGCAGATTGTTCCAGTAGCACTGCTAACTCACTCTCTCTCTCTCTCTCACACACACACACTCTCTCTCTCTCTCTCTCTCTCACACCTCTCTCTCTCTCACACACACTGCCATGCACACATGCAAGACCGTTTCAGTCTAGTACTGAATACTGAGGATTCGTCTAGCCTACAGCATCAGAAGGACTGGTCTAGCAAGGACACAGGTGCTACTGTTAATGCCGTTTTCTCATCACTCAATTAATAAAAATGTTTGCATTATACCCCATCATGTATTCCGTGTTATTAATTATGATACCTGTTCCTGGTGGAGTCTGAGATGCTGAGATAAAACCGTTAATGCAGGATGTGCCGATTTTGTGTATATAAAGCGCTTAGCGCATCTATTCTATTCGGCGCAACTTCTGTTACTAAGCATGAGATGGAGTTGTGGAGCAGCTCTGAAAACACTTTAAAAAAAATAATGCTTTAACTTAGACTGGATACAGCAGCGCAAATAAACTTTGAAGCGAGCAGACTATTATTTATTTATTGAAATCACAGACCACTGCAATTTTATAATTGCATAAGGTCATATCAAGATTTCGGTTTTATTTTGATTAATTGTGCAGCCCTAATTCATAGTCAAAAGTTTAATAAACAGTGTCAGAGAATTTACAACAAAAAAAAAACCACAAAAAAATACCCAAAATAAGATGGCTAAGAATTTCCTTCTACTCAATTCCGACAAAGCAGAGGTTCTAATTATTGAAAATCTAAAATGAAAAAAATAAGCCGGTTAAATATAATTTGAATCTCAATTGATGCCGTGTTACGTCGTCTTCTACAGCGAATAACTTTTGTGATATATTTGATAGCAATCTGTCCTTTGAAAATCACATTTTCAATATGTGAAGAACAGCTTCCTTCCATTTCAGAAATAATGACACATACTTTCCATTTCTGATGCTGAAAAACAAATTTGTGCGTTCATGACCTCAAGACTAGATTATTGTAATGCATTACTAGGAGGATATCCTGCAGGTTCAATAAACATCAATTGGTTCAAAATGCAGCTGTCAGAGTGCTAACGAGAACCAAGAAATATGATCATATTAGCCCAATTTTGTCATTGTTACATTGGCTACCTGTTAAATTTCGTATTAATTTAAAAATTCTGTTAACTACATACAAAGTTTTGATTGGTCTAGCTCCGCAGTACTTAAGCAACCTTTTATCAAGCAATTTTCCATCCATTACGATCACAAAATTCTGGTCTGTTAATAGATCCTTGAATATAAAAATCCACAAGGTAGATTATTTTCCTATTTTGCTCCTAATCTATGGAATAGGCTTTCTGGACTCATCTTTTCAACCAGGCATGCACCTCATTTATCCATCAACTCATATTTATGCTTCATTGGTCAGGTCTGCCAGAACCGTAAACACTTACCATAATCTATTATTTCTGCTTTAAAGTGAATAGCATCTACGTTAATATTATTCTCAGTTTTACTGTCTTAACCTTGGGATAAATATCTTGAGGTTACTAGAGCCTGCCACATCCATTTCCGGTCCTGCCTGATGTCCAACTATACTACTACTTTAGTGTCGGAGTAAGGACGACTAACTGCAGCCTGTGCCAGCCAGAAATCACTTCAGTTTACTACGATGGACTTCACAGAGTATGAACTGATGCCAACTCCAACTGTAAGACATGAGACTCTTCACTGACCACTGCCTGAACCTTGGTCAAAGGATGAACTGCACTGTTAAAATACATGATCATATAAATGATCAACTAAACCCTTCATCAGGCAAAAGAACAATTGCATCTATGTGAATTTCTGCAGTTCCTTCAGTATGGACTAAAAAGCATTGTCATTAATCTTACAGTTCTTTTTGTTTAAACATCGGCCCCTAACATTTACTTATTATTTAACATTTATTTGCACTGCAAACAAATAACTAATATTGGCATTGTATAGATGTTTAGCCAGAGGGGAACTGGCCGTCACAGTGAATCTGGTTCCTCCCAATGTTATTTTTCGCCATTAATCAACATCTTATGGAGTTTTGTGTTCCTTGCCACAGTCGCCTTCAGCTTGCTCACTGGGATCCAAATACAATTATTATTAAATTGTATTATATATTTTTATTTATTTTAAGGCACAATTTTCAATCATGGTTTTTTTTTTTATTTTTTATATCAAACCACACAATTATGTTTCTAAGACATTACATATCACAGCTTCTTTTTCTGTTAAGCAAAATTTTCTTTAAAGCTGCTTTGAAATTACGTGTCTATACAATTAAACAAAATGATTGACAATAATGAGAGAGCGAGAAAGACACAACACAGACATGCAAAGACTAAATAAGAATGAGGGCACTTTAATTTGTATTATCATCTCTCGTGTCTCCCATAGATACTGCAAGTTTCTGCACATATATAACACAACAAGAATTGAATTATCAAATAACTTAATAAGCATCTAAATATAAGATGATTTTCTAAAAAATGTATTTAAATATATAATTTGGTAATACTTCCTGTGACAGACAATAACCCCAAACTACTATATTGTGTGTTATTCTCCTAATAGTTATTTACCTTGTGGCCAATGACACGGAAACTTTCTCTGAAACATGATCACTTGTTGCAAATTAATCACTTATTATTTTGCATTAAATAAATGTAGAGGTCGATCCTCATAAATTGGAGTCAGCTTGTTAAAGTGCTGAATCCAGGCTTGCTCATTTGTGAATCACAGTCTCAAAGGAATGAAGAAATGCAAAAGCACATTCATGGACACATTTTCACAATCTCAAGGCACAACACCAATAGTAAAATGCTTGGCATTTATTTGTGCATTTGTGGATTGTGTTGTGTGGAAAGAACACCGAATACATTTGTATTCTGTTGCGAGTATTTGTGAAACAAGCATGTGTGTGGATCTGTTCAGGCATTTTCACAGTGTGTGTGTGGATCTGTTGTGTGCACTTGTGGATTGCTTTGGTGCTGAGAAACATGTGGCCCAATTAGAAATCCCTTCCTACCTAGCAAGGTGTCTGAGCAGCTTGATCTAATGGCTGCTCTGCATTTATTTGTGTTGATCGACCACAATCCAATCAAAATATTGCAACTTTTCTTCACCGTGACAGTTTGAGGAGCCCAGCCATAAACTGGAGCCCCTGGAATGCCATCTTGTCCATTGTTCACTACAGTACTGCCCTGCTCCTTTGAATACATGCCCTTAGTCCTAGATCCTTTTCATCCCTCCTCCTCCTGATTTTGAGGAAGCAGCTAAACAGTAAGTTCCATCTTATTTGCCCAGTCAGAGCACTAAGGAGATACATTGCTTGCACACAACCTACAGTTTAATGCAATCCGATCAACTGTTTGTCTGCTATGGTGAGTCATTGCGAGGCCAGGCTGAGTCCAAACAGCAAGTGGCACCTGGGGTTTATTTATACATTTAAAATGGAAACTAACAAAATAGTTTGGTTACCAGAGAATTGCGATCCTGGTCATAGTGCCAACACTGTGTTCCACTCCTGGCCCTGTCTGGTTGACCCTTGCTGCGGCTTAATGACTGAAGTGAAATAGAACAGAAGGTTACGCAGGTACAACAGATTCTGTGATGAAGTCAACACACCACACAGGGTGGTTACTCTGGAAAATGCGTGGTGCCAGTCAGCAAAAGAGAAGGTGCTGGCCTGCTTGCACCTGTATTTGTCGAGGATGACTGCATGCAGGGCTAGATCAATTTGCTATATGTCTCACCCACAGCAAGGCTCACCCATACTGTGGCATGTTGACATAATTCACTGAAACTGGGTTCCCTGCATAATCCTTCAATATACAAACATTGAAAATCATAAATGTCTCAAAGGCATCTGCTGAAAGTATTTTTGACACCTGAGAGAAAAGGTCTTATAAATGAATTGCAGATGAGCAAACATGAAAACACACATCAAAAGATGTCTGAGTGATGAATGTGTGCTATCAATAAAGGAAAAATAATAATTATTTTGTTTCTAGGCCTTATAGTTCTAATGTTATTCATGTAAACCCTAGTGCAACTTTGTATATCTATATCTAACACTAGCACCACCAAGAGATCAGAGCCCAATTTTGCTATTGTAGAAGTTCAGACTGTAAAATATAAATATGTTCTTTGTGGAGGACTGTGTACATTGATTTATAGCTTAGTCAATCCAAATGTAAATCCACTCTATATTTGTTTAAATATTTAGATTTTTGACGTGAGTGTTTTTTGTGCTTTAGGATGTTTGTGAGACAAGCACAAATCAGGTGTCATCACTTTAAGAGATTCCTTTATTTTCTTACCTCTTATAAGTATGGTTTTGTTCAATGGAAGGACAGTAATTACAGAAGAACGTGCATTTATTTTTGCTGAATATTTGTAATCCAAGTAATTCAAACAGACCAATTTTACAGTCACAGATTTCGGCTCAACCTTTTCAGCATTTGTTCAAAAGTACAAAAAGCTGAGATAATGCTTAAACAATATATAATGGAGACAGAGAAAAACAAAATGTTGACTATGATTTAGTTTTGTGAACGAATAACTCACAAGTTACTGTAGGGCACAAATCAAATTTTAAGAGGCCATTATAATATCCAATCCCTCCTCAGAGTGAATCAATATGAACTATAGCCCCATTGCAACAGCAGGAAGCAAAAAAAACAAACAAAAAACAAACAAATAAAAGCAAGTTAAACCCCTTTTTACATCAGATGGAAAAAAACACTGGATGCAGTGATGTTGGCAAAACTGGAGAAATTCCTTTGAATCATTTGCAGGAGTTCACCCTTATTATCCTGTGCATAAGAGAAAAAAAACAGCATCAGAGTAGTAAAACAGTGCAACAAAACATCACATTTAAGTTAAAGTCTCCCTGAAGCTACAAAACGAGATAGAGTAAATGAGTAAAACAAGAGAATTATTATTATATATATATAAAATTCAGGATGGAAAATGTGTGCAGCAACGTACGCGCACACACACGGTCAAAAGTTTAGGGTCACTTGCTCATCCTTTATTAGGGGTCCAAGCACAGAAGGTGCCAGAACCCTATTGTACTTTTTCAGATTTTCTTATTATTTTTAGGCCGTCAGTCGCAGAGACGCCAAAGTTGGTGTGATGGTCAGAAATCCCACTCACACACACACACACACACACACACACCTACCTTGCCTTTGTGGTCATAACTCTGGACCATAAGTGCTAGGACAAAAATATTTTTTCAATTTAATTTCCATCTATAAAATTTTTCCAGCATTTAGAAGTTTCGGGAAAATTTTCTTTTTCGAACTCCTCTAAGGCCGTATGTCCAATTTGCACGAAATTTGTTATATCATGTATGGAACCTAATCAAAACTATTTTATTTCGTTGAAGTGTTACAAAGATGTAAGCCAACAAACTGGTCTGGCGTCATCCATGTAATCGAAATTGACCAAACTAAAAGTCCAAACGTAGCGAAACTTGATACACAACACGACATTGAGTATGCACGCAAAGTCGCATCAAATTTCGTCTATAGGGGACGCTACAACAGAAAAATACTCATAACTCTGCAGCTGTATGATCAATGATGTTGAAAATTGGTTTGCATCTTCTATGGCCCAAAGGCGAACATATCACTCTAATATCATTTGGAAATTCAACAAACATGGCTGCGAGCAGCCAATCAAATTTCAGCATTTAATAACATCAAATCTGAATGTCCAGATTTGTCCAAATTACGAAATTACGAAACTTGAGATATTCATACACAGTGTCAAAATGACGCTGTGTACCAAGTTTTTGAGAATCGATGCTTTGCGTCGGAGCACATTTAAATCAAAATGCTTTTTACCTCTAAATCCTTACACATTTTGTAGGACTTGATGCATCATTTTTATTTCATTTTATAAAATGTTTCAGCCATTCCAAATTTACTGAAAACCCTACTTTCTCAAACTCGTCCTTGGGCATTAATCCGATTTTCACCAAACTTGGCCCAGGTCACCACTAAACTTTTTGCCTGCATGGTCATCAAAAGAATTTAGATCCATTAAATCATCTAGAAGATACAATCTGATATGTTTGACTAGTGTGGCCCAATATGACTAATATTCTTTTGTGCACAAATGCCAAACTTCACAAAACTGTTTAAATATGGAAAACAGGACATTCTGAGGAATCAAACTAAATTTCATGGATTTATCATGATCTGGGGGCTAACAGCAATTTTTAAATTATCAGCCTGATAATCAGAGACTGATGAAAGCTGTAATACTACTTTTGTCCACCAGAGAGCGCAACATAAGAAATCCTTTTAAGTCCAAGTCTTTCATGAGTGTATGAATGTACATAAGTTTATTTGAAGAAACGTGGTACACTGACAATGTCTTCAGACATTAGTTTGCAAATAAATCTGAGATTTGAAGTGTCACCTTAATTTTTACATAACCTAAAAATATTGAAAACATATTTGTCAAGTTTCCAGACAGTATTAACTCACATTGCTTTAGGGATATGTTTACATATGTCTGGAATTATATTATGCGTTTATTTTTCCATTATCCCCATTTCTGGCTCTAATTTCTATATGGCTGCATCTGAAAACAGTAAAATGCTGCCTTAAAACCAGCCCGAAAATGCCCCATAGTCATACTATGGCAAGGCTCCTGCCCATGAAAACTATTTTTTTCCTACTATGACAAGTCAATTAATTTTGTGGAATCATATCTCCCAATCAGAATGTCGTAGAGAAATAGGAACAGGCTCATTTCACTTGGGCTACCAATCAATCTTAAGTATCATCTTGGAAATGGCATAGTGATATCATTTGATCAGAATGTCCTAAAGAAATGACAGTTGGCTTGTTTTGATTGGGTGAGCAATCAGACTTCAGGTATCATCATGGAAACTACTAAGCCATGCCCTAGCAACCATTTAGCAACCAAACCCCATTGACTTCCAGAGATCCCCATCTAAGCATTTTGAATGGATCAGAATGTCGTAGAGACTTCTGGTTTTGTTCATTGGACTCATGGTAGCAAGGAGCCTTTTGAGTATCACCTTGGTAACTGCCTAGCAACCAGATGGGGTTACCTTAGCAAACAATAAACAAATCACATATCTCTGCATCAGCACATCGTAGCGACTTCCGGTTTGGTTAATTTGAGTCAGGGTAGCGAGGAGCTTTTGAGTATCACTGAGTCCACTGGGCACTTATTAGCTGTTTTTTTTTAATTATTATTCTGTCCAAGTAATCCATTTCAAAAACGTTTTTTACGTTTTGTAATTAAATAATGTATATGTTGGCACAATAAATGTTTTGTCTAAAAAAAAAAAAACACTACATTTCAAACATTTAAGCATATGCCTTCAAATCAAAAGATTGTGAGAAACATTTCCGTTAAATGACCCGAAACTTTTGAACAGCAGTGTGCGCGCGCAGGTGCCAGCAGGTGGAGGCAAAAAACCATGTTTGTGTGTAATTGAGCGAGTTGGTGAGGTGAAGTGTGTCAGCATCACTCAGTGTTTATATTCAACAGCACTTCCATGATCGCTCATATTATTACTACACAACTATAGCTAGGAAGTACCTTTAAATGGCTTTAAACTAACAACTTCAGAATTAAGGCTCATCACAGATGAGAAACACAACATTCTGATTAATTACACAAACTCTTACCGGACTTTCCACATAAGAGAGGACAAAATGGCATAAGACATTGCGGTTTCTATAGTGAAAGAGTCTTGTGCAGCAGCTAGCATTAAATAGAAATGATTACACCTGCTTGAATGGCTATTTTTCCATTGAGAAAACAGGATGCATTTCACCAAAATGACATTATCTTCAGAAAGCTGACAAACCGATTACAGCATCATCAACAGGTGATCGCACATACTCCATCACCCACACCCACTAGAAACAGCCCAAGCTGTGATACTAGTTCCGCAGTTATATTTTGAGAAGCTCGGATGCATCATTTGGTTTGAACCAGCAAAGGCAGATTCTGATCAGTCAGCTCACCAAGTAGTTCCATAGATAATTACAGCAGTGCTGATTTAGGGCAATAATCGCACTCTTGCTCATGTGATATTACTTAAATGTATATACACTGGCGGAATAAAACTGGTACTTTTATTCACCAAAGTGGCATTCAATTGATCACAATGTATAGTTAGGACATTAATAAAGTGAAAAATTACTATTACAATTTGAAAATAAAAAATCAGAACTACAAAGAGTTATCAAAAAATCCTCCACGTGCAGCAATGACAGTTTTGTAGATCTTTGGCATTCCAGCTGTCAGTTTGTCCAGATACTCGCCCCACACTTCCTGTAGCACTTGCCATAAATGCGACTGACTGTTGCTGCTGGCTGAGCTGTTGTCCAATGTCGGTGTTTCTTTGGCCAATCTAACCTTTTCTTTTTGTTTGTTTAAACTGGCTTTTTGCTTTGCAATTCTTCCCATAAGGCCCGCATCCCTGAGTCTTCTCTTCACAGTTGTACATGAAACTGGTGTTGATCGGGTAGAATTCAGTGAAGCTGCCAGCGGAGGACATGAGGCATCTATTTCTCAAACTAGAGACTCTAATGTACTCCACAGATTTCATATTAGCAAACTATAATTTTGGCAAGTCGTTATCTACTTATTGAATGACATGTGTAATTTTCCCAACAATTGTTAACGAACAGATTGTTTTCACTGGAATCACAATTCCAGTGGGTCAGACATTTACTTTATAGCTCATAGAAGTTAACTGTGCCTTTAAGCAGCTTTGAAAATTCCAGAAAATTATGTTAATCCTTTAGTCAATGAGCAAATTAGCTTCTGATTGGTGTTTTAAGGCCAACCTTCAAACTCGGTACCTCTATGCCTGACATCATGGGAAAATCAAAAGAAATCAGCAAGACCTCAGAAAAAAACTATTTGTGGACCTCCACAAGTTTGGATCATCCTTGGGAGCAATTTCCAAATGCCCGAATGTCCCATGTTTATCTGTACAAACAATAGTACGCAAGTATAAACACCATGGGACCACACAGCCATCATACCGCTCCGGTGCACATGGGGACAAAAGATCTTTTGAGAAATTTCCTTTGGTCTGATGAAACAAATTTAACTTTTTGGCCATAATGACCATCGTTATGTTTGGAGGAAAAAGGTGAGGCTTGGTGAGCCGAAGAACACCATCCCAACCATGAAGGATGAGGGTTGCAGCATAATGTTGTGGTGGTGCTTTGCTGCAGGAGGGACTGGTGCACTTCACAAAATAGATAGCATCATGAGGAAGGAAATTTATGTGGATAATAAGGCAACATCTCAAGACGTCATCCATTAAGTTAAAGCTCGGATGGAAATGGGTCTTCCAAATGGACAATGACCAAGCATACCTCCAAAGTTGTGGCAAAATGGCTTAAGGACAACAAAGTCAGTGTATTGGAGTGGCCATCAAAGTCCTGACCTCAATCTGATAGGAAATTTGTGGGCAGAACTGAAAAAGCATGTGTGAGCAAGGAGGCCTACAAACCTGACTCAGTTACACCAGTTCTGAGAAATGGGCCAAAATTCAAGCAACTTATTCACAACTTATTGTGAAGCTTGTGGAAGGCTACCCAAAACATTTGACCCAAGTGAATCCATTTAAAAGGCAATGTTACCAAATACTAACAAATTGTATGTAAACTTCTGACCCACTGAGAATGTGATTATATATGCGTGTATACATATGTGCGATATGGCCCTACATCAGCACTGCTGTGATTCGGCCGCAGGCCGTGTGCCGTAGGTAATTACAGCAGTGCTGATGTAGGGCCATATAGCATGATTGCGAGTGTGATATCGCTTACATACAACAGTTCAATGAACAAGTACATTTTAAAAAATGTGAAAAACAGAGTACGTTCATAAAAAGCATTTGTGCATGGAACTACTTTCTTACGCGACGGATCAGAATCTGCTATTGCTGGTTAAAAAATTATGCGTCCAATGCTTCATTAGTAATTCAAAAAGTTCACTTCAGAAACAGTATCACGGGTTGTGCGGTTTCTAACAAGTTATTGGATAAACAAGGATGGATGTGTGTGTGTGTGTGTGAGCGAGCGAGCGAGCGCGTGCAAATCACCTGTTGCCACTCCAAAGCAGAGATGCTGCAAGCGTTCTGAAGGTAAGCTTTCTCCATGGAAAAATAGTGTCCAAGCAGGGTTATTTCTCCCTATTTCGTGGTAGCCGCGCAAGAGTCATTCTTATGAAACAGTTATGTCTTCCGCCATTTTAAACCGTGTATCAAATGTGGAAACTCGCTAAGCGCCTCGAGTTCTGTAACAGTCTGGTGTGTCTCTCAGCTGTGATAAGGCTTAATCCTGAAATTGTTCATTTAAAGCCTTTTAAAACGATGTCCAAGCTTAAGTAATGTAGTGGATTACGAGCGAGCGATCACGGAGTGCTGTTCTATGTAAACAATGCCTAATGGATTACATTTACGTCACCAACTAGCTCATATTACACACAAAAATTATCTTTTGCCACCACCTGCTGGCTAACATATGTAATTTCTAAAATAAATACAGTAACTCCTAACAGATCTGCACTGCTCTTACACATTAGTTTAGAACGGCATGAACACAAGCGGAGTGATACACACACAGTGAAGTGTAAGAGTGCTGATGCTGTCAGACAATCAGTGCTCATGGAACATCTCGTCCAATCAGATTTGAGGGCCGGAACTAACTGTTGTGTGTTTGCGCGTGCGCACGCAGGCACGCACGAACGATTTTCAAACACAACAGTCTAGAATTTACAAAAAAAGCATCCAGTGAGCAGCAGTTCTGCAGATGGAAACTGTTTGTTGATGAGAGAGGTCAACAGAGAACGGCCAGACTGGTTGGAACGGACAAAGTCTAACCGCTCTGGGCCTCGTTTCCCAAAAGCATCGTACAATTGTGGTGAAAAGAATAGCATCAGAAATACTGTTCTGGTGGCACGAGGGGGGACCAACACAATATCAGGCAGGTGGTTTTAATGTTGTGGCTGACATTTAAAAGCTTACAAACAGTAGCACAATAACATTACATAACTCCCCCCAATCAAGTAACCTGGGCTATGGTCAAAAATGCAACCAAAAGTGAATTTTGCCAGAAATTTTACATTTGGGAACAAAACTAGCCCATATAATCAATACATCTTTTTGTTATATACATAATTTAATGTCTTGAAACAGTAATTATATTCAAATCTACTGTAGAAGCAGACAGCCAAGAACTGTATTATCCAACATAGTGCCCATCTAACTCCTTAAAATGTAATCTAGGAGTGCCTTTATTGTGCTATGGTATTTTTGGTTTTGTTCCACAACCAAATATATTTTAAAGTATGTAAGGTGTTTTTTGTTTTTGTTTTTTTACAGTAGCAAGAAAACGCATGTGAACCCTTGGAATTATCTGCATTTCTGCATTAATTATTCATAAAATGTGGTCTGATCTTCACCTTAGTCCTAATAATAGACAAACAAAGTGTTGACAGACAAATAAATTTAGTTTGTCTTTATTAAATTATTCACCGTCCATGCTGGAAAAAGTATGTGAACCCTTGTATTTAATAACTGGTAGAAACATTATTCCTTCAGCAGCAATAACATTCACCAGACATTTACTGTAGCTGTTGATCAGGCTTGTATATCACCAGAGGGATTTTACACCATTCCAAAAATTTAATCCATTAATATTTCAGGGATTTCTTGCACGAACAGCCCTCTTCAGGTCATGCCGCAACATCTCATTTGACTTAAAAGTCTGGACTCGGACATTCCAAAACAAATATTTTCTTTACTTTAGCCATTCTGTTGTATATTTGCTTGGGTGATTCAACAAACAATGACCAAAAACACACACCTTTAAGATGACATAACACTACATTCTCCTATAAAATCCCTTGATGCAATTTAATTCAACCCATTCAAATCTGAATTCATATTTCTCTCAATGACTGCAAGCTGTCCAGTCCCGAACCATGATGCTTCCTCCACCATGCCTCACAGTTGGGATGAGGTTTTGGTGTTGATGTGCTGTGCGGTGATTTTTTTTTCATCCAAATATAGTAGTATTTCTGCCAAAAAGTTTACATTTTGTTCCATCTCTCCACAGAACATTATTCCAGAAGCTTTGCAATCTTGAGACATGCAGAAATGTTTTGTTTGGAGAGCAGTGGTTTTCTATGTAGTGTCCTCCCATGAAAACCAATCTTTTTCAGTATTTTTCTTATAGTTGACACATATGAACAGAGATATTAGCAAGTTCAAGAGATTTCTGCAGATCTTTTGCGGTTACCTTTGGGTATTGTGCTCTTAGGGTGAACTGTGCACGGATGCCCAGTCCTGTTCACTCCAGGTGAGAATGGCTAGTTAGGAATCCATTGTATTGAATTAAAATTTGATCATGGCAAGAAAACACACAGAACATTCTCGTTTGGCCTTTAAGGTGCGATCACACATACCTTTGCACTGTAAAATTCTGCGGGCAAAGATGGCATGGGTGGATGAGGAGCATGTGAAATCAGCAAATAAACAATTGCCAAGCATCCTCTATTTAATGCAGCACTTCAATCTGCCAGAGTGAAGTTGAAAAGAAACTCACCGCTCAAATGATATCCTTGTCCATTGTGAATATTCAGTAAAGCTGCTTACGAAGCAACTAAACATTAACTCCATGCCAAATCTGCAACCGAAAGTCCGTCGCGCAAAATTAACGATTGCACGGATTCCCATTGAGGTGGTTGTATTTCTGCCACACGACTTAAAATACAGCATTTACAAAAATATGAATTTTCTTTTTTTGTCCTGTGTATTGCAGCTTATGTTTTGCTGCGTTTATATTGGGTTTTCTGCTTTTTAATTTGCTTTGCTATTTTGGTTGTGCAGTGCACTTCTGGGTCACCTTAGAAAACCAATATGCACAACCAATTTCTAATTATTGTTTTCTTTCAAGTTTTGAAACAATATCAACATCATTAGCATTTATAACTAGATAGGTACATTTCCTGAAGAAAATGTGAGTGGTGCTTGCCGTGGCAAAACTCATCAAATAGCATTTTCTAACTTGTTGCAAAGCACTAAAATAATGGTCATAGAATTTTTCATGTGTTAGCACTTCGCTAGGGTATACTAGCATGTGTTAGCATGATGTTAGCACTGTTTTAGCATGTCTTAGCACTTCGCTAGGCGATGTTAGCATGATGCTAACACAGTTTTAGCACTTCGCTAGGTGATGCTAGCATGTGTTAGCATGATGCTAGCACATTTTTTGCATGTTTTTGCACTTCGCTAGGCGATGCTAGCATGTATTAGCATGATGCTAGCACGTTTTTAGCATGTTTTAACACTTCGCTAGGCAATGCTAGCATGTGTTAGCATGATGTTAGCATGTTTTTAGCATGTTTTAGCACTTTGCTAGGTGATGCTAGCTTGTGTTAGCATGATGCAAGCACGTTTTTAGCAATTCGCTAGGCGGTGCTAACATGTGCTAGAGATGATGCTAGCACGTTTTTAGCATGTTTTAGCACTTCGCTAGGCGATGTTAGCATGATGCTAACACAGTTTTAGCACTTCGCTAGGCGATGCTAGCATGTGTTAGCATGATGCTAGCACATTTTTTGCATGTTTTTGCACTTCGCTAGGCGATGCTAGCATGTATTAGCATGATGCTAGCACGTTTTTAGCATGTTTTAACACTTCGCTAGGCAATGCTAGCATGTTGTTAGCACGTTTTTAGCATGTTTTAACACTTCGCTAGGCAATGCTAGCATGTGTTAGCATGATGTTAGCATGTTTTTAGCATGTTTTAGCACTTTGCTAGGTGATGCTAGCTTGTGTTAGCATGATGCAAGCACGTGTTTAGCAATTCGCTAGGCGGTGCTACCATGTGCTAGAGATGATGCTAGCACGTTTTTAGCATGTTTTAGCACTTCGCTAGGCGATGTTAGCATGTTTTAACATGTTTTAGGTTGTGGCTATGAAGATTTTAGGTCATTACTTATTGGCTGCTTGATAATATAAATCCTCTGAGGGAGAGAGAGAGGGAGAGATGCAGGGCTGACAGGCCCTTTTTGTCTGTGTGTGTGAAAATGTCAGTTGGGATTTGAATTTCTGAACATTCCGCAATGTTAAGTCAATGGGATTTTTTTGGCCGCTTTTTCGTCCGCTGTGCGAACATCGTACACCAGATCGCTTAGAAAGATATAGCACACCTCTCCTCAATGAGCCGCACGATTTGACACCTCACTCAGCGGTCTGTGACAAAAGCTGCGGGAGGAGTAGCGCGCCAAACTTTGTGTGGAATAATAAGAAGCAGAACTAGATAGGTACATTTCCTGAACAAAAATTATGGTCATAAATAAATCAACCCAGAAGTCTGTACGATTTTCTGGTGCAGAAATATGTGATTTGTTACTCGGTTGCTAGGGTAAGGCCATGTGGTTGCTATGCAGTTACCAAGGTAATACAATACATGGCTCCTTTCCATCCTAGGTGAAATAAGTCACCCCGGAAGTCTATACGTGTTTCTGGTGCAGAGATATGTGATTTGGTACTCGGTTGCTAGGGTAACCCCATGTGGTTGCTAGGCAGTTACTATAGTGATACTAATGAAGTCTCCTTGCCATCCTGATTGAAATAAGTCAGCCCGGAAGTCTCTACGTTTTTCTGATGCAGAGATATGTGATTTGTTAATCGGTTGCTAGGGTAACCCCATCTGGTTGCTAGGCAGTTACCATAGTGATACTAATCAAGTCTCCTTGCCATCCTGATTGAAACAAGTCAACCCGGAAGTCTCTACGTTTTTCTGATGCAGAGATATGTGATTTGTTACTCTGTTGCTAGGGTAACCCCATGTGGTTGCTAGGCAGTTACCATAGTGATACTTATCAAGTGTCCTTGCCATCCTGATTGAAATAAATCAACCCAGAAGTCTCTCTGATTTTCTGGTGCAGAGATATAGTTATTGCTAAACGGTTGCTAGGGAGTGGCTTGGCAGCTGCCAATCATGAAACTCCAAAGGCTGCTTGTCAGTATGAATGATATAAACCAACTCCCATGCCTCTGTGACATTCAGAATGGAAGATATCCCTCTATGGATTATGGTTGCTAAGGTGCTCGACAATGGTTGCTAGGGAGGGGCTAGGAAGTGTTGAGGTGATTCATGATTGGCTGTTTGCTGCCCCGAGTCAAACGAGACCACCCTTGTGTTTCTATGACACTTCTATCCGGAGATATCCCTTTGATCTGTTTCAATAGAAGTCTATGGGAGTTGTTGCTAAGGTGCTCTAAATGGTTGCTAGGGCGTGGCTTGATAGCTTCGCAATGATCCTGAGAGACTGATTGGTCGTCTGAGTAAAATGAGCCCGCCCCCTTGTCTCTATGACACTGTGATCCAGAGCTATGTTGAATACAAAATCCCTATGCCATTTCATTTCATGGGCCGTCCTACACCATTATAAGTCAATTGGGGCATTTTTGGGCAGCTCCTGCCCCCCAGGGGTGCAAATTTTACCCCATATTGAGGTATGCTCTTACAGAGCCTGCCAGCCTCTTCAAATGTGGCAAATCACACGTTTCTGTGAAATCCTCGATCGGAGCTGTGACGCGTCAAAGTTTGTCGTAATGTTAAGTCTATGGGATTTTTCGGCCGCATTTTTGCCCCTGGGGCAAATACCGTACCCCGATTCGCTTATAAAAGTCATAGCACACGTGTCATCAATAGGCCGTTCGATTTGACACCTCATTCGTGGGTCTACGCCAAACGGTGCGGGACGAGTTAGGTGCCGAAGTTTTGTACGGAGATATAAAAATAAAAATAAAAATAACTAGATAGGTACATTTCCTGAAGAAAATGTGAGTGGTGCTTGCCGTGGCAAAACTCGTCAAACAGCATGTTGTAACTGGAAAAGAAAAAAAATTATGGTCATAAATAAATCAGCCCAGAAGTCTGTACGATTTTCTGGTGCAGAAATATGTGATTTTTTACTCGGTTGCTAGGGTAAGCCCATGTGGTTGCTATGCAGTTACCAAGGTAATACAATACATGGCTCCTTTCCATCCTGAGTGAAATAAGTCAACCCGGAAGTCTGTAGTGTTTTCTGGTGCAGAGATATGTGATTTGTTACTCGGTTGCTAGGGTAACCCCATCTGGTTGCTAGGCAGTTACCATATTGATACTAATGAAGTGTCCTTGCCATCCTGGTTGAAATAAATCAACCCGGAAGTCTGTACTCTTTTCTGGTGCCGAGATATGTGATTTGTTTCTCGGTTGCTAGGGTAACCCCATCTGGTTGCTAGGCAGTTACCATAGTGATAGTAATCAAGTGTCCTTGCGATCCTGAGTGAAATAAATCAACCCGGAAGTCAGTACTATTTTGTGGTGCAGAGATATGTGATTTGTTACTCGGTTGCTAGGGTAACCCCATCTGGTTGCTAGGCAGTTACCATAGTGATAGTAATCAAGTGTCCTTGCCATCCTGATTGAAATAAGTCAACCCAGAAGTATCTACGTTTTTCTGATGCAGAGATATGTGATTTGTTACTCGGTTGCTAGGGTAACCCCATGTGGTTGCTAGGCAGTAACCATATTGATACTAATGAAGTGTCCTTGCCATCCTGGTTGAAATAAATCAACCTGGAAGTCTGTACTCTTTTCTGGTGCCGAGATATGTGATTTGTTTCTCGGTTGCTAGGGTAACCCCATCTGGTTGCTAGGCAGTTACCATAGTGATAGTAATGAAGTGTCCTTGCCATCCTGAGTGAAATAAATCAACCCGGAAGTCAGTACTATTTTCTGGTGCAGAGATATGTGATTTGTTACTCGGTTGCTAGGGTAACCCCATCTGGTTGCTAGGCAGTAATCATAGTGATACTAATCAAGTGTCCTTGCCATCCTGATTGAAATAAGTCAACCCGGAAGTCTGTACGTTTTTCTGATGCAGAGATATGTGATTTGTTACTCGGTTGCTAGGGTAAGCTCATGTGGTTGCTAGGCAGTTACCATAGTGATACTAATGAAGTGTCCTTGCCATCCTGATTGAAATAAGTCAACCCGGAAGTCTCTACGTTTTTCTGATGCAGAGATATGTGATTTGTTACTCGGTTGCTAGGGTAACCCCATCTGGTTGCTAGGAAGTTAACATAGTGATACTTATCAAGTGTCCTTGCCATCCTGATTGAAATAAGTCAACCCGGAAGTCTCTACGTTTTTCTGATGCAGAGATATGTGATTTGTTACTCGGTTGCTAGGGTAACCCCATCTGGTTGCTAGGCAGTTAACATAGTGATACTTATCAAGTCTCCTTGCCATCCTGATTGAAATAAATCAACCCAGAAGTCTCTCTGATTTTCTGGTGCAGAGATATAGTTACTGCTAAACGGTTGCTAGGGTACTCTGTGTAGTTGCTAGGGAGTGGCTTGGCAGCTGCCAATCATGAATCTCCAAAGGCTGCTTGTCAGTATGAATGATATAAACCAACTCCCATGCCTCTGTGACATTCAGAATGGAAGATATCCCTCTATGGATTTTGGTTGTTAAGGTGCTCGACAATGGTTGCTAGGGAGGGGCTAGGAAGTGTTGAAGTGATGCATGATTGGCTGTTTGCTGTCCCGAGTCAAACGAGACCACCCTTGTGTTTCTATGACACTTCTATCCGGAGATATCCCTTTGATCTTTTTCAATAGAAGTCGATGGGACTTGTTGCTAAGGTGCTCTTAATGGTTGCTAGGGCGTGGCTTGATAGCTTCACAATGATCCAGAGAGACTGATTGGTTGTCTGAGTAAAATGAGCCCACCCCCTCGTCTCTATGACACTGTGATCCAGAGCTATGTTCAATACAAATCCCTATGCCTTTTCATTTCATGGGCCGTCCTACACCATTATAAGTCAATTGGGGCATTTTTGGGCAGCTCCTGCCCCCAGGGGTGCAACTTTTACCCCATATTGAGGTATGCTCTTACAGAGCCTGCCAGACTCTTCAAATGTGGCAAATCACACGTTTCTACTGAAATCCTCGCTTGGAGCTGTGACGCGTCAAAGTTTGTCTCAATGTTAAGTCTATGGGATTTTTCGGCCGCTTTTTTGCCCCTGGGGCAAATACCGTACCCCGATCGCTTATAAAAGTCATAGCACATGTGTCCTCAATAGGCCGTTCGATTTGACACCTCATTCGTGGGTCTACGCCAAACGGTGCGGGACGAGTTAGGTGCCGAAGTTTTGTTAAGAGATATAAAAATAAAAATAAAAATAAAAATAAAAAGTATAATAATAAGTATGTGAGATTACAATAGTGATGCTTTGCAAGCACCACTAATAAAAAGTATAATAAGTATGTGAGATTACAATAGTGATGCTTTGCAAGCACCACTAATAAGTATGTGAGATTACAATAGTGATGCTTTGCAAGCACCACTAATAAGTATGTGAGATTACAATAGTGATGCTTTGCAAGCACCACTAATAATAAGTATGGCGAATAACAATAGTGATGCCTTGCCTTTGGCAAGCACCACTAATAATAATAATAAGAAAAATAAGTATGTGAGATTACAATAGTGATGCTTTGCAAGCACCACTAATAATAAGTATATGAGATTACAATAATGATGCTTTGCAAGCACCACTAATAATAAGAAGTATGTGAGATTACAATAGTGATGCTTTGCAAGCACCACTAATAAAAATAAGTATGTGAGATTACAATAGTGATGCTTTGCAAGCACCACTAATAATAAAAATAATAAGTATGTGAGATTACAATAGTGATGCTTTGCAAGCAGCACTAATAAGTATGTGAGATTACAATAGTGATGCTTTGCAAGCGCCACTAATAATAAGTAGTATGTGAGATTACAATAGTGATGCTTTCCAAGCACCACTAACTAGATAGGTACATTTCCTGAAGAAAATTTGAGTGGTGCTTTCCATGGCAAAACTCGTCAAATAGCATTTTAAAACTGCTGAGATATGTGATTTGTTACTCGGTTGCTAGGGTAACCCCATCTGGTTGCTAGGCAGTTACCATAGTGATACTAATCAAGTCTCCTTGCCATCCTGAGTGAAATAAATCAACCCAGAAGTCTGTACTATTTTCTGGTGCAGAGATATGTGATTTGTTACTTGGTTGCTAGGGTAACCCCATCTGGTTGCTAGGCAGTTACCATAGTGATACTAATCAAGTCTCCTTGCCATCCTGATTGAAATAAATCAACCCAGAAGTCTGTACGATTTTCTGGTGCAGAGATATGTGATTTGTTACCCGGTTGCTAGGGTACCCCCATCTGGTTGCTAGGAAGTTACCACAGTGATACTAATCAAGTCACCTTGCCATCCTGATTGTAATTAATCAACCCAGAAGTCTGTACGATTTTCAGGTGCAGAGATATGTGATTTGTTACTCTGTTGCTAGGGTAACCACATCTGGTTGCTAGGGAGGTAACAGGGTCATACTTTTCAAAACTCCTTGCTATCGTGAGTAAAATCAGTCAATCCGGAAGTCTCTACGATGTTCTGATGCAGAGATATGTGATTTGTTACTTGGTTGCTAGGGTAACCCCTCCTTGTTGCTAGGAAGTTAACATAGTGATTCTAATCAAGTCTCCTTGCCATCCTGTTTGAAATAAATCAACCCAGAAGTCTCTCTGATTTTCTGTTGCAGAGATAGTTATTGCTAAACAGTTGCTAGGGTACTCTGTTTAGTTGCTAGGGATTGGCTTGGCAACTGCCAATCATGAAACTACAAAGGCTGCTTGTCAGTGTGAATGATATAAACGAACCCCCATCTCTATACGATGTTCTGAAGCAGTGATATAGGTCTTGCAAAATGGTTGCTAGGGTACTCTGTTTGGTTGCTAGGGAGTGGCTTGGCAGCTGCCAATCATGAAACTCCAAAGGCTGCTTGTCAGTATGAATGATATAAACCAACTCCCATGCCTCTGTGACATTCAGAATGGAAGATATCCCTCTATGGATTTTGGTTGCTAAGGTGCGCGACAATGGTTGCTAGGGAGGGGCTAGGAAGTGTTGAGGTGATTCATGATTGGCTGTTTGCTGTCCCGAGTCAAATGAGACCACCCTTGTGTTTCTATGACACTTCTATCCGGAGATATCCCTTTGATGTCTTTCATTAGAAGTATATGGGACTTGTTGCTAAGGTGCTCTAAATGGTTGCTAGGGCGTGGCTTGATAGCTTCGCAATGATCCTGAGAGACTGATTGGTCGTCTGAGTAAAATGAGCCCACCCCCTTGTGTCTATGACACTGTGATCCAGAGCTATGTTCAATACAAAATCCCTATGCAATTTCATTTCATGGGCCGTCCTACACCATTGTAAGTCAATGGGGCAACTTTGGGCAGCTCCTGCCCCCCAGGGGTAGAACTTTGACACCATTTTGAGGTATGCTCTTACAGAGCCTGGCAGCCTCTTCAAATGTGGCAAATTACACGTTTCTGCGAAATTCTCGCTCGGAGCTGTGACTCGTCAAATCTTGTCGCAATGTTAAGTCTATGGGATTTTTTCGGCTGCTTTTTTGCCCCTGGGGCAAATACCGTACCCCCGATCGCTTATAAAAGTCATAGCACACCTCTCCTCAATAGGCCGCATGATTTGACGCCTCACTCAGGGGTGTGTGACAAAAGCTGCGGGACAAGTTACGCGCCGAACTTTTGTGTGCCTTTGGCAAGCACCACTAATAATAAGTATGGCGAATAACAATAGTGATGCCTTGCCTTTGGCAAGCACCACTAATAATAATAAGTATGGCGAATAACAATAGTGATGCCTTGCCTTTGGCAAGCACCACTAATTAACCAGCTGTATTGGCAATACACACTTGTCCAAGGCTCTTTAACGCTTTCCCGGTCCGACGTGCCGAACTCGACCCACGGTGTGTTTCAGAGGTTTGTTTTTGAAAGATAAAACTCCAAAAAAAAAAAAAAAAAAAAAGTAAACATAATACATATATTTGGAAAGCTGAGATACTCGTGATTCGAACGATGTAAACCTTTTTATGATACAATCACAACAGCAGGTACAATCTATATCTTTGTCAGACCACCAACATATAAACAACCAAAAACAAAATTTAGGCAACTCACCTATGAAGCCTCATAGTAGTCCACTGAGCCATAACTTCCCGACAAAAACGGTGTTGTTTCATTGTCAAATGTCCAAACGATCAAATCAAGTAAAATGTTTAGTCCAAATCACATTATTACATCAATAAATATCCACAGACTCTTGTTGCATCATTTCAAAGCACCTGGCAGCTGTGCCTAATCTTTCACATATTATCGATAATAACTTCAGTTCAGATGTAAACATTTCCTATATCCGGTATCAAAATGGAAGCACGCACTCTGACCTTTCGATTGACACCTCATTTGACCCAATAGGAGCTTCCATGTCCTATCCAAAGCCTTCAATACCCAACCACAGTCTGTGTCGAATGTAAGGGCATACCCACTTTCCTTTGTTTACTGATCAAACCAATTACATCGAAGAGTGGAAATGACTGACGCATCGTATAGCCAATGAAATTCTGAAAACAGTGATATGCAGCTTTAGTGTGAAGATTAGCGCATGGTTCTGTAATGTGTGTGCGCAAAATTGCTTGGCATTACCGAGTGTGTCGTGCGTCTGTGCGTAAAAATATTGGAGAGCTGTTTTGGAACTGTTTACACATTTGTCGATTTAAATATCGTGAAACGGACACGAAAAACAGGATTTTCACCTCAGGATGTGATATAAGAAGGCATTCATTGTCAAAATTCTGAGTTTGGAGATGAAATTTCTGAAAACAATACGGATGATTTGGATGCAGAGGAAATATGGAGAGATGAGACATGGCTCTGGACAAGTAAGTGTTTTCTTGTGTTTTATAACATATATTACTGTATATTCCGCATAAATAAGCTTTAGTTTGAATAATGAACACATTTTGTAATTACCCTTTGTCGTGTGTTTGAACCGTTTGTGCGTGTTTTTTGTATTTGTATGTGCGTGTGTGAGGTTTTCGTTCATTGTTTGTTTCAGATCTATTGACATGCTATATAGATGTTTTGTATATTTACTGTAAAATATATATATATATAAATAAATAAATATAAGTTGAAAATAAGAATATATGTTGTGTTTGAGAGTCTATTTGTTACAATGCGGGGAGGTGTAGGCCCATCTATTTGTTACAATGCTGAATTGATGGGGGGAGGTGTAGGCCCATCTCTTTGTTCCATAGTACATTGGCAAAGTATACAGTATTTACAGTAAATATACATACAATAATGCATATTTACACACTCGAAAAGAAAAACATATATATATATATATATATATATATAATACAGAAAAGATGGAAAAGTTGTGTCTAGCTTTGTAAATTACATTTATTTATTCTCCCCCACTCAGCAAGCGGCCACATAAAGTGGAGCAGCAGGACAGCACCTCATCAAGAGAGGAGCCCCATGAACCAGAAGGCTTTCAGAGAGACCCTTGCTGAGGAGCTGGCAGAGTTGGGGTCTCACTCCACAGCCAGACCCGTATCTCCTGCTCCACGAAGAGCACATCACAGGCCGTTGCACATCACCAAATCTTGCACCGCTGGTCGTCTGAAGTGCAGGCAGTGTCATGCAAAGACACCAGTGAAGTACTCCTCCTGTGATGTGCCTTTGTGCTTTGTACACAAATGTGACTGCTACAATGACTGGCATGTTGCTAGAAACATGTACAATTTTATAATGGTTTGTAAATACTTTGTGTAAAAATTCATGTAAATAGTTTGTTGTGTATTTTTTATATAAACAAATTGTCCACCATAGCACTAGTTTTGACTCTTTTATATGCACAACATTTAGTTTCAAGAAGGGAAAAGGCACTCTAATGTGTTTATGCATCAGTTACTCTGTGTCAGCAAAACTAATAGTGGATCTGGATATGGAATATGAAAACTTCTATTTCATTGTGTTCAAACTTCTATTACTCAGAATCAGTAGCACTTACAGTAATTCTGTGAAAAAACTTCAGAGTGTCCCCTTTCAAATGTGACCAAAACCATGCATGTACTCCAAACGGTTCAAGAACAGCTTTAAATTTACTTTGGGTATGCCTTGATTAGGCGTTTTAGGCTAATTTTACAGGATTGGGAAGAGGTTAATTAATGTAACTACATTTTGCAAAATGTGTCTTCCATCATACGAGTTAATCTTTGTTTTGTTATATATCTAACATTAGCCCGATATTAAAGAACAGATAACTGAATTATAAAAAAAGTAAATATCTATTTATTTTAGGAAATATCTGATTATCCATCTGTGTGTACTACAGAGCACACATCTTGGATTAATACAAAGTTCGGCAAAGTTCATACTTGTGTTATGTGGAAAAAAGTAATAATAAAGAATGAGCAGGTACTCATTCATTATTACTAGTATTGTATAACGTGGAATATAGTTACAGTTTTCATTTCAGTATCTTGGGTGGCATGTATGTGAAACAGATTTAGGAGTGCACATTGCATCCACTCACGTTCTCTGCTGCATGTGTATGTCTAGCGCATGCGCATGTGCAGACTGTGTTTGGGTCCATCTACTCGCTCCAGCTTTTCAAAATGTCTCCTGGCGTTCCGAATGTTGATGAGGGTGGCAGCAGATGCTGGAGAGAGTAAGATAGTGGGACAGTGAATTCTACCACAAAATATTTTACTCTGTGATCATTTCAGGGCCAAACCACAAAACTAATTTCACAATTGAATATAAAAATTCAAGGACAAAGTATTTAAACATTAAATAATTTAACACAAACGTTTTCATGAAATTTTTACCCTTAGGACATATTTCTTTTTTTTTTTTTACAAATGAAGCCTATTTTAAGGACTATTAAGATTTTCTTTGCTGCATTATGACAATTAAAAAAATACTGTTATGCAAAAAAGATCCTAATGTTCCTATAAATTGTCTTCATTTTCTTCATGCAAAATATTTTTATTTTATTCTTTTGACTTTGGGTTGAAATATGACCCAGACATTTATTCATGAGATTCACCCATATGTACTCCATTGCTAGGCCTAGAAATGAAAAAATGGTAAGAAGTTTTTATGCCACACATGAACTGAAAACAGGCTGATCCTTACGTATTGACGGGTCAGACATGATAACCATGACGTATGTGTTGGACGTGAACACGTCGATAAAAGCTGCAAAATTCGAGTTGCGTACTTCCATGCTCTGGAATGAGGCAGCTAACTTACTGTGGGATCAAAAACAAAAATTAGCATGCCGCTTTAGCACCTCAAACAAGTCAAAACTGACAAGTGACTGACCTGCAGCTGAGCTTGAACTGTTTGATGATGTTACTGATCTTCTCAAAGCGATGAGCATCTCGCTGTTCCTTACACTGATAATGAGAAATCACCTGAACAAACATGCAGAGAGAAGTTCATTCAGTGAATCACAGCAGAACTACTGTTCATGTTTCAGCTGTAGATGCCAGCCCCAATTTCCTTTACATGGCAGTCAGCTCTTGTTGTCTAAATGGGTGGTTCTTAGCCAGAATAAGCTGCAATATGGAGCAGATATTCTGTATTTTTACTAAAAGGTCTGGCTAAACAACTTGTAGTCCACTTCATATACTGGGTGGTTGCCAGGGCATTGTTAGTTAGATTATCCAAGGTGATAAAAAGAAAAAATAATCTAGTTTAAAACAAGTCATGCATAGAAATTTAATCTTTGTGTCCATGTTGGTTTCATAAATGTTTGAAAAACTTTCATCGCATTTTCAACAAAAAACTTGATTTAACGAAAATGTCAAGTTCTGTAATAATCAAGTATAAGGAATTCAATTACTGGAGTAAACATAACTTAATCATTAATTTCAGAAGTTTTCAAATGTATTTTTCAAGGTAAAATAAATAAATAGATAGGTCCATGCAATGCAAATGAATGGGAACTAAAATTTGGAAGCTCCAAAATGCACATCAATGCAGCATAAAAGTAGTCCCTAAGACTTGTGGTTATATATATATATATATTCAGAAGTGATATGATTGAAACAGATCAATATTCAAGTCCTTTTTTGCCATAAAATATCCTCCATAACCAGCAGGTGGCGATATGCACAAAGAATGTGAATCACCAAACACAAAAGAAGAATTTGAAAGTGGAAACTGATGGTAAAAAATTACTTAAATATTTATCTGTTTCTCACCCACACCCATCATATCGCTTCCGAATATATAGATTTAACCACTGGAGTCTTATGGATTACCTTTATGTGCTTTTGCAGCTTTAATGTTTTGGTCACCATTCACTTGCATTGTATGGACCAACAGAGCTGGGATATTCTTCTAAAAATCATCATTTGTGTTCTGCAGATGAAAGTCATACACATCTAGAATGGCATGAGGAAATGATGAGAGAATGTTCATTTTGGGTAAACTATTCCTTAAACATTGAAAAGTAATCAGTAAGATCATCTCCGGATCAGAATGTCACATGGGTTGGGCGGCTTTTACGTGGGCTAGTGCATTGAGGCCCTTGATGAGACATTGCGGCGGCAAGTTTGCCACAGCAAGCCCCACTTACATTTTCTGCAAAACGTTTACACATTTATTTGTATTCTTCAGGCAGTTACACCACTTATACATTTCGGTTTTTACTATATGCCTCAGAAAAAAAAAAAATATCAAAATGACTGAACTCCGAAATTGAAAAATTGTTCATCATAGAAGAGGTATACTAATATTAGCAATAGTAACAGTCAGTTAGGGTTAGCCTAAGCAAATGCTGATTTTATGCATATAGTTCATATAGCTTTCATCAAAGCTGCTGCAATATGGAATGCTAAATGTTTATGAATTGAAATCCCAAACATGATGTACCATAAAACGATTGTTTCCCCAAATTTTGGAAAGTTAACCATAAGCCATTTAAATATATCTAGGCTGTGTGTGTGAGCATTGTGTTTGAATTTGTTACTAACCAGGAAAGTGGCTCTTTCAAACAGTAATACTTCATCAGCTTCAATAATCTGAGCAAAGTTGCGCAGGTTACACTCGAGCTGCTGTACATTAGGAATCAGCTGATACACGATACTGGACCAAGCCTGCAGACATGTACACATAAATAACATCAACACACCTTCTAAAAATTTGTTAAAGTTGAGCTGTTGGAAATGTTCTTACTTTATACAGCGTTTCATCCCAAATAGATGTCCTGAAGCAGGTACAGGCAAGGGGCCGGGACAATCTCTTCAAATCCTCCTCACGCTCTTTAAATATCTACACAAATCAGAGAGAAAGGAGATAATGAATAATAATTAACAAAGTTAACTGCAATATTAATATGGACTCCTCATCCATTGTCAGCATACAGTGTCACTTGTGTTGTATCCATCATTTTGTAAGTCACGTTTGGATAAAAGCATATGCTAAATAAAAAAAAATTAAAATGTAAATGTTAGCACCACCACCCACACAGGTCACTGCAAAACCAAGCAACTTTTGGTCAATTCTGCATCAAAGTTCAAACTTTAACCTCATGTAAAATTTGTGTAGGGAGATTTCTCCACCACTGGAAGTCCATCAGGCAGTATTCCTGATCACGTGGATTCCACTTGAGATTTTGCCTGCAGAATTCCACCATGCAAGGGGATAATGTGCCCAAGCCTTTGTGTTGAATTAACAAATAATATATATATAATTTTTTTTTTCCCTTTCCATCCACAGAACTGCTGCTCACTGGATGTTTTTGGCACCATAAATTCTAGAGAATGTATTATTGTGATATTGTGCATGAAAATCTGGAGAACAGCAGTTACAGAAATACTCAAACCAGCACATCTGGCGCCAAAAATCATGCCACGGTCCAAATCAATGAGAACACATTTTTCCCCCAGTCTGATGGTTGATGTGAACATTAACTGAAGCTCCTGACCTGTATCTGAATGATTATATGCTCTGCAGCCACACGATTGGCTGATTAGATAATCACATGGATGACTGTTGGTGGCAGATGGGCTGGTTTGAGTATTTCTGTAACAGATCTCCTGGGATTTTCAAACACATGTGTCTAGAATTTACTCTGGATGCTTTTTGTTTTTGGCACCCTTCTGTGAGCAGCAGTTCTGTGGATGGAAACACCATGTTGATGAGAGAGGTCAACAGAGAATGGCCAGACTGTTTCAAACTGACAAAGTCTAAGCGCTCTGGGTCTTGTTTCCAAAAGCATCGTAAGCCTAAGTACAGGAGATTGCAGAATCCATCTTACAATTCATCTTAGTTTTACGGCATGTTTCCCAAAAGCATTGTAACTTTAGTACTTGAAAATGCTTGTAGATTCACGACTGCTCTGGAGTAATCATACAGTGCTAAGAAAATCGTAAACACAGATTTATGCAGACACCTGCAGGACAAATGTGAAATTACAGCTGATACAATTTAAACACACTTTAAATATTTTTGCTAAAACTTTAATATCAGGATAGGTTTTATTTATTTTAATAAGAGTCTAATAATATGTATAAAATAGATCTATAATCATCCATAGTCTATATAAATGGATGGATTAATTACTAAACAAATAAAGTTATTTGTGCAGACTAGTTGGTAAAAGAAAAGTGGCATGATTGATGCAGACGACTGTTTATCTACTCTCTCTGATTTTAATGTATAAAGTAAATAACTGCCTGAAAATCCTCAGAATATATTGGCTCATCCATGTCTCCTCTTCCTATAATTCAAACATTGTTAAGATGGCTAGGGCTGTCACAAGGGTGGGGGCAGCTAACCCCAGAGAGAAACTAATTATACTGTATATGTCAGTTGGTTATCAGAAATGTTGACTAATGGAAACCAGCTACATCATTGGGCCCATATATGCTAGAGAACTTGAAGGTTTCATTGCTCACATTGTTGTGCTAGCCCCAAACAAGCTTTTTACGAGGGAGGGCAACAAGCCTAGATTCAATCACTTCTCGGTGTATAAGATAATTGACATAAGATGGAAATCATATGTCAGAATGGGCCACAGTCTACTCCATAAATCGCACCGAAGCAGTTATATTTGTTGACCGGCCACGCTTCAAACATGAGGTAGCTGTGTATTTCAAGTGTATTTGGGGAGGCTGTTCTGTTTAGATGAAGCAAATAGAGTCTTTTCAATGTGCGTCTAATCATTAACAGGATAACACAACGGCTTGTAAAAAGTCAATATTTAAGTCAGTTTTTACCATAAATTCTACTTCCTGCCAGTAGGTGGCAATATGCACAAAGAATGTGAACCTCCAAAAACAAAAACAACAACACGAAAATGAAAATGTAGAGTTTTAGAAAAAAGGACTTTATTGATCCGTTTCTCACCCACACCTTTCATATCACATCTAAAGATATGGATTTAACCAATGAAGTCATTTGGGACTGCCTTTATGCTGCCTTATGTGCTTTTGAAGCTTAAAAATGTTGGTACCCATTCACTTGCATTGTATGGACCCACAGAGCTGAAATATTCTTCTATAAACCTTTGTGTTCAGCAGAAGAAAGTCATACACATCTGGGATGGCATGAGGGTGAGTAAATAATGAGATAAGTAATTAACCCAAGAAGGAAAATTAATTAAGTTAATGGCTATGTTTATTCAACTGGTAATGTTCCTGACATGTTTTGTGAGATTCACCCATTAGAGCTTAAAGAAAGACTAAAAGGAAATTCAAGCCTGTATCTCACCAGATCTCTCTGATCCTCCTGAACCAAATCCATCTTGTGCACCAGGCAGAATATCTTGGCATCGGGTGAGTTCTGCAGAATGGCTTCCAGACACGACTGGTAGTAATGCATGTCCTTCTCCAGCTCTCGACTCTCCACGTCAAACACGTAAATCAACACTTCCACATTACGGAAGATATTGTCTCTTTGACTCGTGAAGTAGTTTTCCATGAAAGTGTCCTGACTGTGCAAACACAAGTCACATGTAAAGGGACAGTTAATTAAAAGGAACCAAGTATTCAACACCACCCCCCAACAACTATGCACAACATTTATCATGATATTCCAATCCCATATGATCTTCTTCCATGGAGAACAAAAAGAGATGTTGAACAGTATGTTAGCCTCAGTCACCATTTGGGTGAACCATTGCTTTAAGATGAAGCAACAACAAAACATTTTAAATTTGTGAGCAAAGACATTTAAAAAAAAAAAAAAAAAAAGCATATCTTTACAGAAGAGTACCCTTCAAAAAGGACCAGTGTACAAAAAGTGTCCCGTTTGTATCGGACAGGCTAAATCAGACTTAGAGGCTCAAAAAGGTACGGGTTTTGTACGTCTAACAGACACAAATCATGGAACCTTCCTGGCTGCAATGGGCTACATACGAAGAAACTCACCCACCGCAGTCCCACAGATTCAGCACCAGATTACCCAGGAATCGCACATGAGAGTGTTCCACATCAACTAAAATACAAAATAAGATTGTTTTAAGCAACAGTCGATTTTTAAATTTTGCTGAATCATAAAGACTAGTGGTTGACTGACATGTCTGAATCTAATTTATTTAACACAGATCAGCCACAACATTAAACCCACCTGCCTAATATTGGTAGGTCACATGGCAACACATTAATTGTTATTATTCCTTTCTTCCTCTATTTTAGTGTTTTTGAGGCACTTTGCAAAATTGTACAATAGTCACGGTCATAGCGCCACCAACTGGAAGCAGGATGTGTAACACTTTAAACAGACTTTGTTAGCCCTCTTATGTTTAAATTAACTGCTTCAAAATTCTTTATAATAATGTCAAGCCACTGCTGAGGTAAAATTGCCAAGGCAACATTAATTGTTATTATTCCTTCCTATATTTGGGTGTCGAGGCACATGAAAATATCATGAAATTTTGCAAACACAGAGTTTACGGCCATTAGGACTGGGCAAAGGTTTATGAACGGGCGTATGGGGGGGCTCGTTAGTCCCCCCTCTAAAAGGGTAAGACGGCCTCTGTAGCACCCCTATTTTCACCTACAGTCACCAAAATGATCTCGTAAATAGTTAAGCCAGACAACTTTCATAATTATAGCCATTATGTCTGCCCAACAGGAAGTTAACCATTTTTTCGTTAAGCACTACAAAGTGTAATCGAGCTTGAAATCATGACTGTGCCTAGAGATTACCATGACAAGATGTAAAGTGAAAAAGGAATTACATTTTGGGGTGTTCTTACACAAAACCAACTGGTTCACTTCAAATACATTGATTAAACCAGTGGAGTCTTATGGATTACTTTAAAAGCTCCAAAAAGGAGATAAAAGTATAAGAGTTCTGGTCACCATTCAGTTGTATTCTATTGACCTACATAGATATTCTTCTCAAAATCATCAAAAAGCTTAGTTTGTGTTCAACAGAACAAAGTCATACACATCTGGGATGGCATGTGGGTGAGTAGATGAAAGGATTTTCATTTTTGGGTGAACTATCCCTTTAATATAATTTTTCAATCAAAAAGATAACTTGCTACCCTGTATTAGTTTAAATTAGTTATCATTGTGAGGTCACTTTTTTCATTGCCCGTTTTCCAATTTCATTGCCTGTTTTCCAATTTCAGAGTTCCAAACTGACATGGGTAGATTGTTATGTAGTAAAATAAACTGATTAAAAAAACAGAGCAATGTTTGATCTTAAAATAATAAAAATTATATTATTATTATTGATCTTAAAATAATTATTCACGCAAAAATGAAAGTGCTGCTTTCACAAAAGTCACGTCCCTAACGAAGAGATATCATGGCAATAATAAGGGTGTAACAGTTAAAATGTCTTAAAAAGGGACACTTTAGGGTATGGTTCGGTACTTGCTATATTCAAAAAAGAAAATACTAATGCTAAACCCAAAAGTAAGAATACACCATTTGTTACCAAACACTTCAATATGTTTGTCCTCAAACAAAAATCACCATGGATTTACTACGGGAACCATAGTTTTACCATTATGTTTTTTTTGTGTTTTTTTGTTTTTAATGGTGCACATGCTTACCGAACTGTGGGTGGCAAACTGTATGGTTAATTTCTTTTACTGGGAACCATTATGTCCCTAGTCAGAAAGAACGGTTTTCCCCATTTATGTAAAAATGACATAAAAAGTAAATATTACATGGTCTTAGGAGTGCCAACCCTTTTTACAAAACGTTCATTAGTGAAGTCGAATTCGACTAGTCGTGACATCATTCTACCCCCAAACCTAATAACTAAATGCCGGAGATCCTTTAGGTTGCCATGATAAACGTGTAGTAATTTCACACCTGAAGGGAAAATGATGAGCAGATCAGATTGGAGGAAATATACATCAACCATAACGTTATCTCCTTGTAAGCACATTTTTATTAAAAGTGTGCCACAACAGATAGGCACGCGTGAAGCTGTGACGTAGGTAAAAGTTAACAAATGTCTGAACATATTTACGGTCACTTAGCCTGGGCTATCTGTAGCTGCAGGCAGTTCCCAGTCCTCTTGCAGCTCGTTTGGTTGGTTTCAGACAGCCACGGGATTTAACGTGCAGAAGACAATGAGGATGCATTCGGTCATGTCAGTGGACACGAACTTGAAGTGCTTTTCTAACAGTCTCTGAATTGTGTTCTTGGAGTGAACAGCATCCAGGACGGCATATCACTAGTATTTCAGTAATATTTGAAGGCCAGTTTGCATACATTGTAGGTTACCGAAGCTTGTGAGTAATCTTTATCAAGAGTAGCTTCTGGAATGTTCTGAACATTATTAGTGTTGGTGATACAATGTATATATGGAAAATGTGGGAAAACAAATGCATCCCATTGTTGAGCAGAGCAACACAGTAAACAAACATCAGTTTTGAAGTGCATTGTGTGTGAGCATCTTTTAATGCAAGTCTGACAGATCATCACATAATCTACAACACAGACACTGTATCACCTAGATATCACAGAGACTGTGTCTGTTCCCTGAACTACCAAACACAAACCCTGAATCTACTCCCCAAGGTAATTGATATAAACATGAGTCTTGTTTGAACAGTCGAGGATGAAGTGTAGCTGCAAATTTCAGGATAGTACAGGATCGTTTCAGTTTTTGAAATAACAATGCTTAATGTGACCATCAGATATAAATAAAAATCTGTTATCTTTTGCCCTTGCTACAGTATTTAGAACACCTGGTCCGTATTCTGATTTTCTTGATGAATTTGCTAATTAGATCTAGTAGTTACTGTGGACCGAGCAGTAATTGTTGGTGACTTCAACATTCACATAAATAATGAAAATTACACACTGGGATTAGCATTTATCGATATTATCAACTCTCTTGGAGTCAGACAAAATGTGACAGGACCAATTTATTGGCATAATCATACGCTAGATTTAATTCTGTTACATGGAGTTGATGTTGATACTATAGAAATTCTGCTGCAGGGCGATGATATCTCAGATCATTACCTCATCTCTTGTATGCGGAGTTTAGCTAATGTTACTCAATCTACACCATGCAATCATTCAGGTAGAACTATTCTTTCGACCACTTAAGATAGCTTCACTAACAAACTTCTAGATTTATCATACTTTGCAAGCAAAAAAAAGTCTAGAAGAAAATGAAGTAATAACAGAAAACACCTAGCACTCTTGAGAAATGTAAAGAAAAAAAGCCCTGCACCATGGTACAATGATCACACTCATGTTCGCGAGAGCAGCATAGAAAATGGAGCGCAAGTGGAAGAATACAAAATTAGGAGGTATTTCGCAGTGCATGGAAGAATAGTGTCTGTAGTCACAGATAGGCACTAAAAGCTGCAAGGTTAGCATATTTTAACAAACTCACAGAAAATAACCACAACGATCCTAGTGATTATGCAGTACAGTGGCTGAATTGGTTAGGAATAAAGCCTTGCCTGAACCAGATATTCCATCGCAGCACAATAGTAATGACTTAATGAATTTATTTACTAACAAAATTGATCATCAGAAATCAAATTGGTATTATGCACATGTCTGTCATACTACCTCAGAAAACAGAGTCTCATAATTTTGAGCAACTTCAATCCTTCGCTGTCATAGGTCAAGAAGTGCTAACAAAACATATCGAAAAAACCAAAAGCCATAAAATGTATGTTAGATCCAATACCAACTAAGCTCTTAAGAGGTATTCCCTGTAATCCCAGAACCTCTTCTATCTCTAGGACATGTCCCAATAAACTTTAAAATGGCAGTTACCAAATTGCTTAAGAAGCCACAGTTTGATCCTGGAGAATTGGCTAATTATAGAACGATTTAAAATGCTCCGTTTCTGATGCCAGAAGACTAATTCATGCATTCATATCCTCAAAACTTGATTACTGTAATTCATTACTGGGAGGATGTCCAGCAAGTTCAGTAAATAAACTTCAACTGGTACAAAATGGAGTCAAAGTGCTGACTAGAACCAAGATATATGATCACATTAGCCCCATTTTATTATTGTTACATTGGATACCTGTTAAATTTCATATTAATTGTATAATTTTGTCAACTACATATAAAGCTTTGAATGATCTAGCTCTGCAGTACTTAAGTGACCTTATACCACACTATATTCCATTACGTTCATTAAGATTGCAAAATTCTGGTCTGTTAATAGTTCTTAGAATATCAAAATCCACAAAAATTTCATATTTATATTCAAATTCTCAACCCGGCCATATCCAGCTCTGTTCCTGCTTCGTGTTGGATTCCACTGCTACATGTCTCTGAGTGATGACAACTAAATTGCATCCGGTGCCAGACACACATCACTTCAGTCTATTATGATTGAATTCATAAGACATGGAATACTTCATGTGCCATTGCCTGAACCTTGGACTTAAGATAGACCTCATCGAAATGACCAGCCAGTTGAACTGTGATGCACCTCACTTATCTCTGCCTGCATCACCTTGGTCTAATGATTTACTACACTCTTAAAATGGAATACATAGACTATCAATTAATTGCCAAGAAAAGCCTTCATCAGCCAACTAACAAAGTACAATATTTATGCAATAGAGAATGAACTTTAAAGACAATTGCCATTAATCTAACAGTTCATACAAAATCTTTGTTTAAACACTGTCGCTTAAACTTAGTTCACTAATTTTAAACCATGACTTGCACAAATATCTAATATTGGCATTAGGGCTGGGCGATATATAGAACATTAAATGGCATAATTGAGATAATTTAGCTGACAATGTAAAATGTAACAATATCGTCAATATTGCGATGATTTTAATGTGCTTTAATTTGGCAATTAAGTTTCATAAAAAGCATATCAGTAGACTAATTTCACGATCCTTCAGGGCTGCACAATTACATCAAACATCAAAATGGCGAGTTGGTCACATGTGATTATTAATCCCCAAAAGGCTGTGATTTAAAAGACAGATAAACCTGGTAGTGTTGTCAAAAATATCGATATTTCGATAAATATCGATACTGAAATATCTGAACGGTACCAATACTAATTTCCCTAAGTATCGATACTAGCCGAGCTGTCACTTTCACTTCTCTCCAAAGGCGCGTTGACAAACACCACACACACACACTCGCACTCCTCTCATTCCTCTGGTTAAATAGCAAAAGTGAAGTGAATGTAAAGATGGCGAGTGCATGCGGCGCCCCCCGCGACCAGTTTTGTTTGATAAAGAACACAGCAGGAGTGCTATCTGGAAATATTTTTGATACGAAGCCAGACATCCCAAGTCTCCCGGAAGTTCCGGGAGTCTCCCGCATATTGATAGCTTCTCCCTGATGCCCGCAATTTACATGCGAGACAGAACATACTGCACGCATAACATAGATAGCGCGCACACAACATACATAGCGCGTGCACGGCAGAGAGGGAGAGAGCGAGAGACCTTATGAAAGCTAGTCAACCCCAACCCCCCCCTTGACGTTTAAGTATCTTTTGTTGACATTGAGATTGGATTTGATTTGACTTGGAAATACAAAAGATTGCACTTTTTATTTACTTGCACTTTATTGGTTTTTGAATGTATGGCAATCTGAGAGGCTTTTGAACAAGTGCAATACCTCAGGACATTTTGTTCATGTAAAATATACCTCATTGTCATGTTCTAGACAGTTCTACCCTCTTAATATTGTGGCAGTTTTTTTGTCTGTGGTATCGAAAATGGTATCGAATATCGATATTTTTCAAGGTATCGTATCGAAGTTAGAAATTCTAGTATCGTGACAACACTAAAACCTGGTATGTGATTCAGAACAAGCCAGTGATGCACTGATCCACCTCAAATATTCTTGTTACACCTTTAGAGGTCTCTGATCACTACTTTGTTCAATTCAACATGATTCTCCCATCTATAATAAAACTGACTCCACCGTTGGTTTCCTTTCGCCGTAACCTCCGTTCCCTCTCACTCTCTCGCCTTTCCACTGATGTCTCTACCTCGCTTCTCACAATAAATGTATTTTCCACGCTTTATGTAAACACTGCCAGAGACACACTTAACTCTACTTTAACAACCTGTCTAGACAACATTTGTCCTCTCTCCTCTAGACCAGCTTGTACTACACCACCCAGCCCCTGGCTGTCTGACATTCTTCAGGAACATCGGACTGATCTCAGAGTAGCTGAGAGGAAATGGCGTAAATCTAGAGATCCAGCAGATCTAGGTAAATATCAACTTCTGCTTGCAACTTCTTCAGATAATGTTAAAGCTGCAAAAACCTCCCATTACCAGACCAAGATCAACAGCACCACAGACACTCGTAGCTTATTTAGAACATTCAACGCATTTCTCTGTCCTCCCCCTCCACCACCTGACACATCACTGACAGCAGATATCTTACAACCATCAGCACTACATTCACTGCACCACAGTCAAACACCTGGCTCCTGTATGCAACCATTCTTTCTCTATGTTCTCTCCTCTGACTGACACAGTCTCAAAACTCCTCCTCTCCAACCACCCCACCACCTGTTCCCTTGACCCAATTCCATCACACCTTCTCCAGGCCATCTCTCAGTCCATCCTACCTGCACTTACACATCTCTACTTACAGGCACTTTTCCCACTACATTTATGCAGGCTCGAGTAACCACACTGCTGAAAAAACCTGCACTTAACCCCACACAGATAGAATAATACAGACCAGTCTCTCTCATCCAATTCATGGCAAAAACACTTGAAAGGGCAGTTTTCAATCAGATCTCTGCCCATCTCTCACAGAACAAGCTACTGGATGACAATCAGTCAGGCTTCAAAAGTGGACACTCCACCGAGACTGCCCTGCTGTCTGTCACGGAGTCACCGAGACAGGCGAAAGCTGAATCCAAATAATCCGTTCTGATTCTGCTGGACCTTTCTGCAGCCTTTGACACAGTCAACCATCAGATCCTTCTCTCCACCCTCTCTACTCTGGGCATCAGAGGAACTATGCTGGACTGGTTGACCTCCCATCTCTCAGATAGGTCCTTCAAGGTAGCCTGGAGAGGTGAGGTATCCAAACCATATCAGTTACTTACTGGGGTACCTCAGGGATCAGTGCTTGGGCCACTTCTCATCTCTATATACACATCACTGGGACCCATCATTCAGTCACATGGTTTCTCTTACCACTGCTACGCTGACGACATGCAACTCTACTTGTCTTTTCAGCCCAACGACACCACAGTAACTGCTCGAATCTCTGCCTGTTTGGTAGACATCTCGGCCTGGATGAAGGAACACCACCTGCAACTCAACCCAGCCAAGACCGAACTCCTCGTCTTTCCAGCCAACCCTGCTGTTGAACATCACCATGCAGCTGGGTTCAACAACAGTATCGTCTCAAATGGTCAGAAATCTAGGGGTAACCATTGATAAACTAAATTTCACAGACTACACAAAGACTGTAAGATAATGTAGATTTACACTCTACAATATCAGGAAAATAAGACCTTTCCTCTCTGAACATGCCACACAACTGCTTGTTCAATCACTTGTCATAACTAGACTGGACTACTGTAACCCTCTCACTGCAGGCCTTCCTGCATGTGCAATTAGACCTCTGTAAATGATCCAGAATGCAGCAGCATGTCTGGTCTTTAACCCTCTGGGGTCTGAGGGTATTTTGTAGGGATGCACCGAAATTTCGGCGGCCGAAATTTTTCGGCCAAAAATGGCACTTTCGGTTTTCGGCCGAAAGAGAAAAAAGGCCGAAAATATATACCTCCTCGCCCCGCCCCTCAGTGCTCTGATTTCAATCTGGATCGATCTAGCCCTTATCACGGCTGTTAGATAATTCCACAACGGCACTACCAAACAAAGGCCGATCATGTCAGCGGTGTGGAAATTCTTCAAAGTTTCTGATAAGGACATCACATTTGAGATCTGCAGTGTTTGTTCAGCAAAACTTTCAAGATATACACTCACCTAAAGGATTATTAGGAACACCATACTAATACTGTGTTTGACCCCCTTTCGCCTTCAGAACTGCCTTAATTCTACGTGGCATTGATTCAACAAGGTGCTGAAAGCATTCTTTAGAAATGTTGGCCCATATTGATAGGATAGCATTTTGCAGTTGATGGAGATTTGTGGGATGCACATCCAGGGCACGAAGCTCCCGTTCCACCACATCCCAAAGATGCTCTATTGGGTTGAGATCTGATGACTGTGGGGGCCATTTTAGTACAGTGAACTCATTGTCATGTTCAAGAAACCAATTTGACATGATTCAAGCTTTGTGACATGGTGCATTATCCTGCTGGAAGTGGCCATAAAGGGATGGACATGGTCAGAGACAATGCTCAGGTAGGCCGTGGCATTTAAACGATGCCCAATTGGCACTAAGGGGCCTTAATGTGTGCCAAGAAAACATCCCCCACACCATTACACCACCAGCCTGCACAGTGGTAACAAGGCATGATGGATCCATGTTCTCATTCTGTTTACGCCAAATTCTGACTCTACCATCTGAATGTCTCAACAGAAATCGAGACTCATCAGACCAGGCAACATTTTTCCAGTCTTCAACTGTCCAATTTTGGTGAGCTCTTGCAAATTGTAGCCTCTTTTTCCTATTTGTAGTGGAGATGAGTGGTACCCGGTGGGGTCTTCTGCTGTTGTAGCCCATCCGCCTCAAGGTTGTGCATGTTGTGGCTTCACAAATGCTTTGCTGCATACCTCGGTTGTAACGAGTGGTTATTTCAGGCAAAGTTGCTCTTCTATCAGCTTGAATCAGTCGGCCCATTCTCCTCTGACCTCTAGCATCAACAAGGCATTTTAAGCCCACAGGACTGCCGCATACTGGATGTTTTTCCTTTTCACACCATTCTTTGTAAACCCTAGAAATGGTTGTGCGTGAAAATCCCAGTAACTGAGCAGATTGTGAAATACTCAGACTGGCCCGTCTGGCACCAACAACCATGCCACGTTCAAAATTGCTTAAATCACCTTTCTTTCCCATTCTGACATTCTGTTTGGAGTTCAGGAGATTGTCTTGACCAGGACCACACCCCTAAATGCATTGAAGCAACTGCCATGTGATTGGATTAGATAATTGCATTAATGAGAAATTGAACAGGTGTTCCTAATAATCCTTTAGGTGAGTGTATATACACAGAGTACAGCAAGAGATTCCACAGGAAAGCGCCCCGATCCACAGCAGTGCCACAACTAGCGCAGCTACACCACAACTTGAGATGTATTTATCTGAACTACGCCAGAAGCGGCAATCCCCTTGACTACGGGCGCATAAACAAAGACCGCTTTCCTTTGCTTGCGCGGATTGCGCACAGGTATTTATCTGCCCAAGCACCAGCACAGAGAGTGAGAAACTGTTTAGTGCAGCATCTCATGTTCGTGATGAGCTTTCTGACAGGAGAGACTGTCAGAGAGTTTAGCAACTTTTGTTCTTGAAGAGAAACCTGTCACTTGTACTTAAATAGAAAGCGGTCCAATTTGATGTGTATAGCAATTACATTACACTTGTTCTTCACTTGAGGATACATCTGTCGTTTACAGTTGAGGTTGGATTTAGTTCAATTACTGCTGTTTTGCACAATCATTTTCACTTAAAGTGTACATACGTTTACATAAACAGAACAGAGCACTGATCTATATATATATATATATATATATATATATATCTCTATCTCTCTCTATCTATATATATATATATATATATATATATTATATATTATAGTTATATATAGATCAGTGGAATAGAGGCCCTCTGCCATTCTGTGTTCTTCCTTTTTGTTTTAATTAAAATTACTGTTGCATATTTAAACTTTTTGAAAGATGTTAGCTAAGTTCATTAGTTGACTGTTGTTTTGCATATAATAGTTTTCTAAAACTTTACATTATTTGGATAATTGTTAATAAAATCTGTAAAATTAGATTTTTACAGAACTGAAAGAATAATAATATTTAATATAGTTTTAATATATTTTTTGTCCCATATTGGTGTGTTACTTTCAATAAAAGTGTGATTTATTTTATTGGTTTGTAGTTTTTCAATTCAGATTCATTAAATTCATGAAATTAATGAAAAAGTATAAAATTAATACAATTATACACTTTTTTTTTTTTAAATAGATAAAAATTTAGGTTTCGGTTTTCGGCCAAGAGCATCATGGATTTTCGGTTTCGGCCCAGAATTTTCATTTCGGTGCATCCCTAGTATTTTGGGCCCTGGAGAATTTTTGACATGCCTTGACATTTGTGCTTTTTTCAGTTGCTTAAAAACATATTAATGGCTAAAGTCTGATAACACTGTATTCAGCACAATTCATGGGCTACAATAATATGTGAGCAACATGTGTGTACAGGTTTGCATTTTTTAGAGAACAACATTTATTCATGGTTTTTGAAAAAACTAAAATTTTAAGTCACTGAAATAAGGCCATATAACACATACTGAACATTTGTCCACAAGCCTTTTGAGAACTAGATCTTTAAGCCTAGAGTTTTTGCTACAAAATTATGTGACAACAATCCTGATCACTCATTCATACAAAACAATATAGTCATTTAACTTTTGTAAGAAAATTTTAGTGTTGAAAGGTAATATGCGAGGCGGCGTGAATGATCATGAATATGGAGGTGATTTACACCTGAGAAGACAAAAGACCCCCCCCCCCCGGGGCCTATCAATGAGGGATAGAGAATTAATGTGAGGAGACTTAATGATCAAAATCAAGTTAAGTTAAAAGAAGAAATCAGACTACATTTTCTTTACATAAAGACTTTACTTAATTTTAGACCTACACTGCCATTTAAAAGAAGTCTCTTCTGCTCACCAAGACTGGATTTATTTGATCCAAAATACAGAAACAACACTGATATTCTGAACTCTTTTTAAAATTTAAAAGAACCGTTTTCCATTTAAATATATTGTAAAAGGCAATGTGTGATCAAAGCTGAATTTTCAACATCATTACTGGAGTCTTCAGTGTCACATGATCCTACAGAAATCATTATAACATGCTGATTATCTAATATGGGCATGTTTAAAGTGCATTTAACTAATTTAACCTGAACACATATTTGCAAGCACAAGATTTTGTTGATAATGAGGCATTATAAACACTAGATAAAATATAATCTAAACATTCATATTATTTTTATATATCATATCACATACCATATTTATATTATACAGCATACAATTTAATACCTGCTTTAGCCAAAACAGAATTTAAAATGCAACTAAAACTTGCTTATTAGGAGTCATATTTCAAATGTCAATACACTGAATCCTGGCTGGCAAGTCTGGAAACAGTCCCACTAGTAAAATATGAACATGTTTATATAAAATAGCATGTCAGCTAATGAAAACTAATTGACTTTCTCGTCAGAAATTTTATCCTCGGCTGGATCAAGTCTCTCTTCAAAATACAAACGTTCATCGGAGACCTGCTCTTTTTCTGAGGATATTAACTCTTCTTTAATATCCTGGAGATTCCTCAAATGTGTATCATTACAAACACGCAGAAAAGTGGAGTTGTGTTGTGTTTACATTAAACCTCAGAGTCGGGGGCGTGTACATTTGCGTTGATCGTCTCAGCACATTAGCGTATGAATGGCGCACTCTGATGGTGGGTGGGATCATATTAGAGATAATGAGTTCAAAATCCTACAAATTGGCATCGGCGGAAAAACGTTTGATATTATAAAATCTCTGTACAGCAACAGCAAAAGTGCTGTGAAAATCAGTGACCACAGAAGCGCGTTCTTCCAGCAGGGCCGTGGAGTGAGGCAGGGCTGCAGTCTGAGCCCGACTCTATTCAACATCTACATCAATGATCTGGCATCAGCGCTGGAGAGCTCGACTGTACCCGGTCTCACTCTACACCACACACAGGCCAGGGGTCAGGGGTCAGATGTCTGCTGTACGCGGATGATCTGGTCCTGCTGTCCCGCACACCTGAGGGCCTTCAGCAGAGCCTGTCCCTGCTGGAACAGTACTGTCAAGACTGGGCCCTGACAGTCAACCTGGACAAAACCAGAGTCATGGTGTTCCAGAAGAAGGCCCGATCTCAGGCACACAAACACCAGTTCCTGTATAAAGGCCAGGTCCTGCAGCACAGCACGAGCTATAGCTATCTGGGTATCGACATCAGCCTCGGGACGCTTCGGTCTGGCTGTTAAAACTCTGAGTGAAAAGGCACGGAGGGCTTTCTATGCCATAAAATCACGATCGCGGACACTTAAAATTACCCATTAAAACCTGGATCAAATTATATAATTCAATAATAAAACCAATTATTTTATATGGATGTGAAATTTGGGGACCAGTACTAAATTTTAAAAATTGGGATAAAACACCAGTAGAAAAATTACAATTGAAATTGCCAAAAATATTTTAGGGGTCCACAGAAACACGTCCACCGCCGCCTGCAGGGCCGAAGCTAGGCCTGTACCCGCTGAACATCGAGATCCAGAAGAGATGTGTTCAGTTCTGGCATCACCTCCATCAGTCTGATCCAGAGTCAGTGCAATATAAAGCCCTCCTCGCCAATGAATCCTCAGCAGAACCTCATCCTCTGAACACACTCGCTCTTCAACTCGTCCATCAGACTATACTCCCTATTGACCACAGCTACAACCCCAAAATTATTATTAAAGAAATCCACACAAATCTAAAAGACACTCATGATAAATCATTAAAAGCACATTTTGACCTCCAGAATAAACTCCAATGTTACTCGACCCTCAATAGAACCACTAAATTGGCCAGTTATCTATTTATTAAACATTTTAAAGAAAGACAAATCCTCTCCAAATACAGATTAAGTGACCATGACCTAGAGATAGAGAGAGGAAGACGTAGACAAACATGGACAGAGAGAGAGCAGAGGATCTGTAGACACTGTGATCTACAGCACATAGAGGATGAGGAACACTTTCTGCTCTTTTGCTCGAAATATAGCAATATAAGAGAAACGTTTCTGCCCAAATTTGAAGCCTTGATCCCATCATTCTATGAACTGAGTGACACTGAAAAAATGTCCTTCTTACTCGGAGAAGATGATAATACAGCTGCACTAGCGGCTAAATATGTGCTAGCTATTCACAACGCCAGAGACAGCTAATTCTCTAGAGTGACCCAATGTATTTATTTATACAGTGTGTGTATATTTATTTATCCATCTATTTACAATGCTACATGTGACATGATTTATACATATATGTTTTGTTTGTTTGTCTGTTTGTTTTATTATTTATATATAATATGTTGATGCTTTGGCAACATTGTGTTACACAGTCATGCTAATAAAGCAAATTTGAAATTGAAATTGAATTGAATTGAGTTGTGCCAGAAGAAAATGTACATCGCTTTGTTTCATACAGATTACATTGCAGGAGAATATTCATTTTAAATTTGAATTGTTTTATTTAAAAGTAGACATATGTTTCATGTTTGTGTAATAAGTATTTGTGGAGTTTCAGTTCATTTTTGTGACGCATTTCAGGAATATGCTTGTGAACACAGAGACTGCTGAAAGCTCACCCTTTTAAATTTTCTTTATTTTACAAAAGCACAAGATTTTGTTATTGTGAGTGTACTCAAATAAAAGTAGACCCTTTATAGTCTATAATGATGTCTTGCACTTACACTGTATACCCAAAAATGTAAATGAGTATTTTAAAAATTGTTTCCGCTGTAATGACGAAAATATCCAGCAGGACGCGCCGGCACATCCGTCGACCCCAGAGGGTTAATGAACCAAAGAGAGCGCATGTTACACCACTCTTTGTCTCTCTCCACTGGCTGCCGGTTGATGCACGCATTAAATTCAAGGATCTGATGCTGGCATACAAAACAGTCACTGGGTCTGCTCCAGTATACCTAAAATTATTTATGCACATCTACACTCCTGCCAGAAGCCTGCGGTTGGCTAAGGAACGTCGCCTTGTTGTACAAACAGGCACCAAAACACTTTCCCAGACTCTCCGTTTCATCATACCACGTTGGTGGAATGACCTTCCCAACTCCATCCGTGAAGCTGACTCACTCCCAGTCATCAAAAAATGGCTAAAAACACATCTTTTCCAAGAGCACTTAACCAGTCATTAAAAAAAATAATAATTTGTTGCACTTATATCGGTTTTGTGCTATTCTGATGCTAGTAAAACTTTGTAGTATGGCACTTTTCGTACAAATGTCTCAAGATGATTCACTTATGTTTTCCTCTTTTGTAAGTCACTTTGAATAAAAGCATCTGCCAAATGAATAAATGTAAAATGTAATGGTGGCGCTCAGTAAACGTGCATTGTGAAATCGAAGTAATGCGGGTTCAAGCATTTACGCAATTCCAAACATTAGTAACCGTTACAAGTTATTATACAAATCTACATATGCGGCACAGAATAACAGAAAAGGAGGAGATAACGGTTTTTCATGAAATGCACATTGTGTACATATGTATAGTTTATGAAATATAAAGAGCATATCAGTAAAAATTATATATTTTTTTTTCTCCATTGTGTTTAGTTAATAAAAAACGAATTACTAGAATATATATATTTTTTTTATGTCTTTCAAATATTTTATTTACTTTGTTGCAATGGATGATGGTTCCTTGCCACAGTCACCTTCAGCTTGCTCACTGGGGTTATAAAATACAACTATTATTTAATTATTTTTAAACACAATTCACAATCAGATTTTATCAAACTACACAATGATGATTCTAAGACATTATAGATAGTAAAGTTTCATTTTCTGTTAATGCACGATTTTCTGTAAAGCTGCTTTGAAATGATGTGCATTGTGAAAAGCACTATACAAATAAAAAAAGGTTTGAATTGAATATTTGAGCCACTATATTTGAGTCAGTGCTGAGCCACTGGGCTTCACACCTGCTGTATTCCTAGAGACTCGTTTTATAAAATCACATGGTCAGTGACTAGTGGACTTCAGGCTGACAGCGTCAACTTCATTAGTTGTAGTTGACTAGTCTGTGCAACCCCCAGTGTAAACTGAAAAACTCTACCTGCAGGGGTGCATGATTATACACAATTGTTTCAATATACTGTACTTACAATTAGAACTTAATATGTTAACTTACATTTTGCATTTTACCTGCACATCACATCCATTATGCTGGAATTGATCTCATGAAACTTATATATATATATATATATATATATATATATATATTTTTTTTTTTTTTTTTAAAGTAGTCAATATGACTTGTGTGCTATGCTATTTTCCAAGGCTTCTAAAGCCATAATACACACTTGTACACAAAATACACAGCAAGCCAGTTGTGTGTGAGACACCAAAATTAAAGCTGTTATTCTCTGAATCTAGTGCTCCGTTGTAGCTCTCTGGAAATCTACTTTTCCGCCATAGCTCTAAAATATAATTTGTACTGCTGCATATTCAAATTTTAAGCATAGCAATTGGTTACAACACATGCAAGAACCAGAGCTGTTTGGTTTCACTAAAATGAAGCCTGCCACAACTTGCTGTTATATGGATTTGGAATTACATGAAGGTGAGTACATTATGAATACTATTGCTTTAATATATCTTACTTGTGGCGCCGAGGCGGCGAGTGTCTCTGGCGATGTAATTGGCGAAGATGATGGATCTCATACTGGTCTTTCCTGATCCACTCTTTCCCATCAACAACACCTGCAAACATAGCTAACACCAGTCACAAATGCAATGTCTTTAGAAAGGAAGGTGAAAACTATGACATAAGGTCGCACTGTGGACAGTAAGACTGAAACGATTAGTCAAGGTTATAGACAACGTTGACAATTTAAAAAAAATTGGCGACAAACCTTTCGTTGTCTAATAGTCGTTTGATCTCATTAAACGCAACACGAGATCATATGAAATTCTAATGATTGCACACAAGAGCAGCACTGCAGCTATTGCCTGATTGAGGAGAGGAAGAAGACAGCTCATAGTCTAGACGCACTCCAAACAGTCCAAACAGCATAAGGTGATGTAAATCACAAGAATGACGGAATTATACTACACAAATACAAATAAGTAAATATAGAAGCAGTGTTGTCCTGACGTGAAATAAAGCGGATCTGGCATTCCGCTCGAGTATAACATGCCTGTCAGACATCTAAAAATAAAACAGCCTGGCATTATGTTTAATGCATCTTTTATTAAAAGTTCAAATAATAAGGATGCTGGTTTTGTAAATAAACACCAAAACTGGCATTTCTCTATGTGTAGATTTTAACATGATGGCTTGCGACGTATTGAATCATAATATACTGCATGTGTCATGGTGTGTATCTTATCGTGAAGAAAATCCACGATACACCACTGTTAAGAAGAGAGTTTGTTTTTTGTGAGTTAATGGATCGAAGTGAACCAAAAAGGTGAGAGAGTATAGTCTTAACCCATTACACAATGCAAAAAAAAAAAAAAGTTATTGATTTGTCTTTTTTTGGTTTGTTTTCACAATATAACTATCTAAAACTCCTTATGTACATTTATTTTAGGAGCTATACTGCAGAGGATTTTTTTTTTTAAAGAATGTTGAATATAATATTTAATCTTCATTTATTATCTTAAAATATCAAATAATCCTTAAAACAAGATAAATTTACCTGAGAAGCAACATACAAGATATTTATACTTGCTTTAAAAGAATATATATTGAATACAAGTATATCTTTGTCTTTTCACTGGCAGAAATATGAACAAGTGAAAAAAATTACACACTCAAATACAAAATATACTTATATTCAAGATACATTCTCTGAAAGCAAGTCTAAATATCGAATACGTTTCTATCATATCTAATATGATTTTTTATATCATTTTAAAAAGGACAAAACGCTAGATAACTCTAGGAATTTTTGCAGTGATTATTTTAATGAAATAAATAAAAATAAAAATTAAAGTATTTTTTTTCCATGTAATTCAGTGAATGAATTAAAAGATAATATTGTCCTCTTTACTGTTGTATTCACATTTAATACAACCTTTTAAGTCGAGGCACAAGATGAATAGTTGGTTAGGAGCAAAATATTAATCGTTGTAATAATCAATGAATAATCGTTTAATCGTTCCAATTATCAGATTAGTTGATTATTAAAATAATCATTAGTTGCAGCCCTTGTGGACAGATGTCAACATATAGCTGCACTGAATCCTAGAGAGAAGTGCTACATAAATCCACTATTTAGGTTGCTCTACGTTATCTTAAACAGGTTTTCAAAATAGTTTTACACAATCCTTCTAGACAGGGGGATGATGACGATGATGCATATGTCTTATGTTGAGAAAGATATTTTATGACACAGCTGTCTACACATTGATAATGTTCTCTTTGCAAGGAAGTAAATGTAGAACACCCAAACTGTGCACGTTTTTAATAAACGGTTATTCACCATTACAACAGACATTCCGTTTTCTATTAGCTTCTAAAAGATAGTTCATAGTGGGAGGTGGGATGAACGCACCTTCTTCTTCATGGCAGTGCTTGACATTTCACTGCTAAACTTCACTGTGTCACTGTAGGCTGCAGATATTCAATAACTGCAACAGAAACCTAAGAACGCACAAAATCACGCACACAATAAAAACACAAATAACTAATAAAACAATCCTCTCACTTGTTAAAAGAATCTGGAGGGGCCATATTCCGCTGCATTTAACATGCGAGGCAAACTATGTTATGAGTGTTTTAGATTCATGATTCGTCTTAATTTGTGAGTAGTTATTGGTGTTTTTGGTGAGAATGGCTGTAACGCATTAAAAAGGGTTGAAATACAAGAGTAGGAGAAACAGCAGATCATCCGACAGAGGTCACGAGTATTCTTGCTGTAATGACATAACAAAATATGAATAAAAACAATCTTCATCCGGATCAGTTTCTGTCAATATGAACTTTAATTTATATTTTCACACTAGATTGATAGACCGAACCAAACTAAAAACCATTCCGAAACATGCTAGAGCAGCGCATAAGATTCAGTCGCTGTTAGTATGCAGTTAGAATACTGATATAAATCACATACCTGATTAAAGTCCAGATCAAATCCTGATCTAAATAACACCTCAATGTTTGCCCTGCAGTTCGCGAATGGCGACGATGAGCACATGACTAACTATAAACACGCGATCTCGCGATGACTTGTTGTGAGAGGGCGTTCAGCTGGCAGCAGGAAGTGCCTGCCATGCCTGTCGAAAAGGAGAAACCGGCTGCTGGCAGCCGCCAATGAGATCCTAACATCAGTTTCATACTCCGTGTGCAGTGCGTATACGGTACAGGAGCAGCACGCGCTATAGTGCTTTCACATGCTGCGTTTGCAGTGCGCTACTGATCCGCAGTTTCTGTGTGCCACAAAATCAAAAATGTGTAAGGAATTTTGATTTTAAATCCAAACGTTAACTTTGATATTGTTTAAGGCATTGAAACAGTATGACAATTTTAATCATTGTGATTCTTTGTTTTACATGTAGTTCGAGTTGAAGAAAAGCTATCGCGCTATATCTGTTGCTAAGGAGAAGAATGAGACGCATTTGCGTTCACTCTGTCTTTTTTTAGGGTAAAAAAAATGATAGCATTTTGCAACTTTTGGGACTATAATCATACTTTTTTTGTTTTTCTTGACCCTGTAATTTAGTAACTGTAGAACAAAACTGTAATTATGCGTATATGATGAAATTATTACAGTTTCTTGACAATCAATGTCTATTTTAATGTGAACAATGCGCAGCCACTTTAATTCAGTGCGGTGCAGCACAGCAAAAATAGACTCAGTCCGTAAACGATCGCTGTACTACTGCACCGCAACTGGAACGGATCGACGGACTGCATCTGCGTGCCGTGTAAAAGCTCTAACCTGTTAACATGGGTACGGAAAAAAATACTCACCGCATACGCACTGCAAACGGAGTATGTGTGAAACGGCGTAACAGAGATTTATTTATATGTCTATGGAGACATCAGCCATTGCACCCTTTTCACAGACCTGTTATGACAAGTTCTGCCTTCTTTAACAACATAAATGTAGCCAACTTATTTTATATTTCCAATTTTTTAAATATGTGTGTAAAATAATAACATTGTACTTTGTATTGTATTACCTGGATTACGGTTTAAAATATCAGTTACTAGAGCTGTGATGAGCCTTCTAACACAGCTGCTGGGGGAGAGAAAGAACAATTGGCCTATTTTTATCTTCTTACTACTTGTGGCAGGGCGGAGGGCAGGGCCGGGTTGTGATTATACACACCTGGTCCCTTATCAGGCTAATTAAGCCTCTGAGAGGGATAAAGGCTGATGGCAGACAGTGGTGTGACAAGAGAGATGGACATGTCTGTGCGTGCATCTTTTGCTTCAGTTTTATATTAAACTATTATTTATATTATCAAGCCGGTTCTCGCCTCCTCCTTTCCATTGAATTACGTTACACTACTGTTTTCCAGCTCAGTGTATTTTTATCTTCTTTGCAAAGCTGTGAAAGCATAATTGGTGATTTTTTTTTTTCTTTTCTTTTTTTTTTTTGCTGTTGGAGCAAATGGGTTTGCAAAAATTACTTCTTTTTTTAACTGGAAGTATTTTTTATGTTATTTAACAGGGGAATATAGTCATGTTTACAAGACCTTAATCATCTAACAAATTCCAACATGAATACATCAAAAGTAGATGCCTTATGAGCTTTTTTATTATTCTTTAGGGAAACTATTGAGTCATAAAAATTATTCTAAGTAATAATTCTCTGCCAACTGGCAGAGGGGGTCCAACAAATCCCAAAAGGAAAAATCGAACCCTTTGGACTGATGGGCTTGTCCAGACCTGCCAAAAAAAATAGCTTGAGGACGGTCTCATCACTAACAAACCTGGAGGCTGCCTCGGCCAACTCCTCAGCAAAGATGTCGACAGGACGACCGTGCTGGAAGAAGGCCAAGGGATCGGGCAACCGGGCGAGGCATTGGGCCGCAGCTGGGCTCAATAACACACCTTTCATGCCTCTGCTGGGTCCAAAGTTTGGTCAGATCATTCTGTCACAAATTTGGAGGATGATCCCAAGATGCAGGATGGAAATGAAAACAAATTAAACTAAATACAATTAAAACAAAACAAAACCAACAAAATACAAACTAAACTCACCAGAGAAATTAATTTAAACTAGAAAAGTTAATCAGGACAAACTTTAGGTTGGCTTGAAAAAGCCTAGTCTGAAAGTTTATTGATCGATAGAATGCTTAGCTAAGAACTGCTAACATGTTTTAGCACTTCGCTATACATTGCTAGCATGTGTTATCACTTAGTAACCCCATCTGGTTGCTAGGCAGTTACCAGTGTGACACTCAAAAGGCTCCTTGCCAGCGAGTCAAATGAGCCAACCCGGAAGTGTCTACAATGTTCTGGTGCAGAGAAATGTGTTTTGCTACTTGGTTGCTAGGGTCAGCCCATGTAGTTGCTAGGCAGTTTCCAGGGTGATAATAAGAAGGCTACTTGCTGTCCTGAGTCATACAAGCCAACAATGAAGTCTCTATGACATTCTGATCCTGAGATACCCATCTAAGTGATTTTGAATGGAAGTCAATGGGGTTTGGTTGTTAGGGTGCTCTAAATAGTTGCTAGGGCATGGATAAGTAGTTTCCATGATAATACTTGAAGACTGATTGCTCACCCAAATAAAACAAGCCAACTCTCATGTCTCTAGGACATTCTGGTCCGAAGATTTTACACTCTAAATCGAAGTCAATAGGACTGGTTGCTAGGGAGCTCTAAATGAGAGCCTAGGTCATGGCTAAGTAGTTTGCACAGTGATGCATAAATAGTGATTTGTATCCCGATTCAGATGAGCCCACTTCTCTATGACATTCTGATCTGGAGATCTGTTGCGACAAATTTCTTGCCAATGTTTTTCAAGCCGACCTAATAAAGAAAAGTTAGAGATGATGGCAAACACTTTTGTTATGGTGAATAGTTCCAACAATCTGTCTGAAAAAGGAAGAAGAGGCAGAGAGAGAACATCTAAAAAAAAAAGTAAAAATTGCCAGGAAGCTGGAAAGAGGTGATCATTATCCCAATAAGTAAACCTGGAAAAGATGCCCGTAGGCTTGTAAACTACAGACCAATTTCCTTGTCCCATATTATTCCATTAATTCCAAATGAACCATTACCCACCTTGTGATCTACATATCAGTCAATTTCATTCAAATATAGCCATTTATATGCCCTCAAGTCCAATGCCGTGCTCGATGATCCAAACTTTCATATTGCAGGGCGAGTTCTCGCTCATACGCTGCATAAACTTTTCACACAAAAACACAGGCTTTTCCATTTCCCAATTTTTCTTTCCTCTCCAGATCCTCCTTCGCCTCACACCTTAATCCATCCAAAAACCTCCATCCAGAAACCATCAAGTCAAGTCAAGTGGTTTTTAGTGTCGTTTCAACCATATACAGTTAGTACAGTACACAGCAAAACGAGACACAGGACCACATGAGACAACACAACGAAATAAAATACCTATATATACCTATATAAAGTGCACGTGCAAACATGTGCAAAGTACAGGACAGTACAACAAATTACTGACAATGAACAGGACAACAGACACAGTGCAGCGCCGACCAGTACTCAGTAGTGCAAAAAGATGACAGTTTCTAAAAACGTAAACAACATACTATGAGATAGTGTTCTATGCACATAGCAGTTATTGAGGTAGCAGACAGTTATAAAGTGACAGTAATTAAAGTGCAACTCAGGACTCGTGTGTGTGTGTGTGTGTGTGTGTGTGCGTGTGTGTCAAACCAGTCTCTGAGTATTGAGGAGTCTGATGGCTTGGGGGAAGAAGCTGTTACACAGTCTGGCCGTGAGGGCCCGAATGCTTCGGTACCTCTTGCCACCACGGTCCTGTCATCGGCGAACTTGACGATGTGGTTCCAGCTGTGCATTGCTGCACAGTCGTGAGTCAGCAGAGTGAACAGCAGTGGACTGAGCACACAGCCCTGGGGGGCCCCAGTGCTCAGTGTGGTGGTGGTGGAGATGCTGTTCCCGATCCGGACTGACTGAGGTCTCCCAGTCAGGAAGTCCAGGATCCAGTTGCAGAGGGAGGTGTCCAGGCCCAGCAGGTTCAGCTTTCCAATCAGGTGCTGGGGAATGATTGTGTTGAATGCTGAGCTGAAATCTATGAACAGCATTCGAACGTATGAGTCCTTATCGTCTAGGTGGGTGAGGGCCAGATGGAGGGTTGTGGCGATGGCATCGTCCGTTGAATGGTTTGGACGATACGCAAACTGTAGTGGGTCTAGTGAGGGGGGCAGCTGGGTCTTAATGTGCCTCATGACGAGCCTCGGGTGGAAGTGCGACGGGACGGTAGTCGTTGAGGCAGGACACTGAAGACTTCTTTGGCATGGGGATGATGGTGGTGGCCTTGAAGCACGTTGGAACGACGGCGCTGCTCAGAGAGATGTTGAAGATGTAGGTAAGAACATCTGCTAGCTGGTCTGCACATCCTCTGAGCACTCTGCCAGGAATATTGTCTGGTCCAGCAGCCTTCCGTGGGTTGACTCTACATAGAGTTTTCCTCACATCTGCCGTGGTAAGACAGAGCACCTGGTCGTTGGGAGGAGGGGTGGTCTTCCTCGCCACCACGTCGTTCTGCACTTGAAACCGAGCATAGAAGTCGTTCAGCGCATCTGGAAGGGAGGCATCTTTGTCACAGGCAACTGATGTTGTGCTGTAGTTGGTGATGGCCTGGATGCCCTGCCACATGCGCCACGTGTCACTGCTGTCCTGAAAGTGACTGTGGATTCTCTGGGCGTGTGCACGCTTTGCCTCTCTGATTGCCCGTGACAGTTTGGCCCTAGCTGTTCTTAGGGCTGCCTTATCGCCTGCTCTGAAGGCGGAGTCTCGGGACCTCAGCAGCGTGCGCACCTCCGCAGTCATCCACGGCTTCTGGTTGGAGCGTGTGGTGATGGTCTTGGAGAAAGTGACATCATCAATGCACTTGCTGATGTAGCTGGTCACTGATGCTGTGTATTCCTCCAAGTTGGTAGAATTGCCATATGTTGCAGAGATGGCTCCTGCTGGCCAGGTTTTCACCTGCTTCTGAAGCGGTTTTGTGCGTCTGACGAGCAGTCTGTATGCTGGAATTAACATAACAGAGATGTGGTCTGAGTAGACGAGGTGGGGGCGGGGCTCCGTCCGGTACGCGCCTGGGATGTTTGTGTAAACAAGATCAAGCGCGTTCGCCCCTCTCATTGCAAAGTCCACATACTGATGGAATTTAGAGAGCACTGTCTTGAGATTTGCATGGTTGAAATCTCCGGTGACAATAAACTGTCCGTCGGGGTGAGCGTTCTGCAGTTCGCTCATAGCCCCATACAGTTCACAGAGCGCTTCCTTAGCGTTAGCGCTGGGGGGAATGTAAACTCCGGTTATTTAAACAGTGGTGAATTCCCGTGGTAGATAAAAAGGTCTGCATCTAACAGTCACAAGCTCCAACAGCGATGAACAGTAACTAGAGACTAGCATAGAGTTCTTGCACCATTCCGTGTTGATGTAAACACACAAGCCACCACCGCGAGTCTTACCGCAGAGAGCTGTATTTCTGTCGGCACAAAACGAAGTGAGCCCGTCTAGCTGAATGGCGGCATCCGGAACTCTGTCGCTGAGCCACGTCTCCGTGAAAGCAAAGACGCAGCAATCTCTAAACTCACACTGCGTAGCCTGCTGGAGTCGGATATAGTCCAGTTTATTGTCCAGGGAGCAAACATTTGAGAGCAGGATAGACGGGAGAGCCAGCCGGCTAGGGTTTGTTTTTAGCCTAGCATGAACCGCCGCCCTCTTGCCGCGCTTCCGCTTTCTCGCACACCGCTTACGACGTCCTCGCCACCGGCATCAGGCGACGCCGAGGACTGGAGGCCTGGTCTCCGCAGCAAGCCGAGAATGCATAGCGCCTCCTGCAGGTCATCATGCAGCTTGGTTTTTGCATGAGTCTTATATTTTAGTAGTGTCTGGCGATGGTAGACACGAACACCGGTTGCTCCGATGTCCATGTGCTGCAAAAGTCGGGCTTTTTTAACAAAAATAGCACCATTGTGGATCCGGAGTGGCCGCTGCGTGCTACCGCGCCGCCATCTTGGATCATCTTTTTCACCATGGTAGTGAGGTCAAAGGTTACCTATGCAGCATCCATATCTTGTATAAATACATTTTCTGCAATAACTCCTCCACAACAGGCCACCCCAGATTTCACTTTGATTAAAGTTATCCACAAATCCCTACCCACCAGAACCAATACCAAGCTTCCCCTTACCATCGATCTACTAATCTCAGCCAGGACAACATTTCTCTAAACCTCAAAAAAACTAGATGCAACGTTCATCCTTGCGTTCTTCAGCTTCCTTCACTGTTCAGAACTCACTACCATGGTGAAATTTGACCCAAGAACCCATCCCACCATTTCAGACCGCCATATCATAGACAACGAGACATTCGGCTACCTTATCAAACAAAGCAAAACAGATCAGACCAAAAAGGGTCTGATCACTTTCCATTTTCAATCTGCCAACACCCATTGAGCCCTTACAGAGGGCCTCTAACCAGAACCCCTCTTGATCCACTTTTAGTAGATGACAAAAACAAGCAGTTTCCTAATTCGAGTTCCAAAAACACCTTAAATCTGTGCTGCTCAATTCCGGCATCTCAGATAAACTGTACTCAAGCCATTCCTTTTGCATCTGCAGCCTACAAAGGCCTGCCCGTGCTCCAAATACTATTACTGGGCCACCAGTCACCCGACGCATATCTCAACCACATCCACACCAACCGTCCAGTCCGGGAGCCCACCCCATTTCAAATTGCTGGACAGCATGCCTCAAACACTCAAGGGCTCTCCCATTTGAACCGCAGCAGGGGGTTCTCCCATTTGAATGTAGTGCAAGCTAGTATGATTTTGAGTGTAGTGCATTGGGTGCCTCAACCAGCTTCAACAAAGCAGAGACGCCTGTCTTCACATCTCACATCTTCCATGTTTGTTTACACACAGGACTGCATGTTTTACCCAGTCAGTGACGGCAACAGAATGCAACGCGTTTTTAAAAGTTGCTCTTAAAACACATCACTGCAAATGCTTCAAAAGACATCAATGACATCCATCAAGTGCATGTTCACAAAATATCAACAATTAAATATAGCACAAATGGGTGCAATAATGGTCCAGAATGCCTTCAAAACAGCAAGACACAGTGCAGCTGAATGAAATTTACTTTTTAGAGTTAAACTTGACATTGCATTTTTTTTAAAGGCACGATGCATGATAATAGTCAAAGCTATTCATCTAGTGCAAGTTTAGTTAGAAAAACATTTAAATCCAGATAGTCAGATGCTGCCTGGTGCACACTGTACGATTTTGGCCTCGATTCTTCCGTCAGAGACAAATTTCAAGAGTCCTAAAGGATTTCTGTCGTCGTATGGAAAAAATCTTACAACGTTCAGTGTGATACTTTTAACTTTTGATTACTTTTAATACATTTACTTTAAATGTCTGTGTGGCAGGGCGGAAGTCGGGGCCAGGTCGTGATTCTACACACCCGGTCCCTTATCAGGCTAATCAAGCCTCTGAGAGGGATACTGCAGAGGCCGACTGCAGAAGGCCGACTGCAGAAGATGGTGCAGGAGAGAGAGAGATCGTTTACAGGATCGTTTACATGTCCGTCATGTGTGTGTTTGTGTCTTTTCAGCTTCACAATTATACTTGGCTTCACAACAGCAGGGCTCTCCCAGTCTCTGACTCTCTCCCCGTCTGGAGGGTCTGTGGCCGTTTTTATGCCGCTCTCCCCATGTTCACTGAAATTAGAGACATAATTTAGTGTTAGACATAATTTAGCTCAGGTGCAACGCCCTTACCGCTTTCTCTCCCTGGATGGGCGCTTGACCACTCCCCCACTTTCACAGTCTGTAAACTTCTTTAGTTCAGATTCACACAAAAAAGTTTATACAATTTATACTGGTAAGTATTTAAGGGCAGGGGTTAAATTGGGATTTTGGAGGTGGGTTGATTCATGCTGAATCAACAAAAAATGAGTACATAAATATACAAATAATAACAGTGAAACATTTTACAGTGTGTTGGTCGAGTGGCCTTTTAATCCCAAGTTATGATATCTATATTGATGTAGCTTCGGATGAAACGATTCAAAACCACTTTGTGTATAGGCTACAGCTTATGCCCCACATACATTCACAGAATGTATAATAGGCTGATTACAAATACATTCTGTAACTCACCTTTTTTGTTTTCCCCTATGTGAATGCAGAAATGTGTCATTTTTTGGGCCACAAGTCTTTTTATTTCCACAATGAATCTTTGCTGGTGGTAGCTAATTATTACTGTAGGCTACCTCCCCCACTCTCATTCTCAATATCTGTAATTTTTTGTATTTGTCATCAGGCTGTCTTATCAGTACCGCCGCTCCCTATACGCATATTACACAGCCTACGTAGGGCACCAACTCCATAGGGGGCACCATATTACACTAGGGGGGCACCAGAAACTCCACTGGCTGCCCTTACTCACAAGTTATACATTCAAGAACCCGGTAGTGGAACATAGACTATTGCCTCCGCCTCGCAACTTTCACACTGCGCCATGCAACTCACATTCCACCAACAACCCCACCAACGAATCTTTCCGCTTCGCTTCTATTCTTGATCGGGATGATCAGGACCACAGTTGGCTACAATGTGTATCGTTCATGGTGATATCTATGCATTCATATCATGCAGTCTGACAAGCAACAATATTAAAGGACTGTAAAAATCCTACAATGTATAGTGGGCTTAAGTCCCCTTTGGTGTAGATACATCTCCTATGACTGGCTCATCTCTCTCCTTTTCACCTGTGTGACAAACTGAGCACCAGTGGGCAGGGCCATGGGTGCAATGATGAAAAATAGGCATTGATGTCTTGCTGAAGAGGCAGTCATATGCAGATGTTCCAAATGAGTTGTTTCAACAGCATGGTTTAAATAAATGCTCTTTTTCTATTAAGGAGGAAGTTTTCAGTTCTGAAACGTACAGTATGTTTTTATAGAACAATGACATCTTATATGTCAAAAGATCGAGGAAAATGTTATTCCTCATGTCATGAACCATTTAACAAAATAAGATTAAAAACGTTTTACAATCTATCTGAGAGCAAGCAGCACTAGACACAGGGATGTTCAGATTAGATATAGTATTTTTATTTATTTTTTACATAGCGTTATGGCATTTAGTAGTTATTAGTTCATAAAAATGTGCAGTTCTTGCAGCTTTAACTGTCTTATTATACAAGAACAAGAGATCCTTCATGTTCTCAAAGTGAACTTGAAGTAGCTGATTTACAAGCACATTCTGCCTTCCTAAAATGTAATGCCTTTCTCCGTAAAATGTGCATATTGTTGTCTATCCAAGGGGATTTATGTACTTCTGACCTAGTTCTTGTTTTGACAGGGGCAATTGAGTCAAATATTGACAGACATAAAAAGTTGATATCTTTTAACCGATTTGCCATGCTGGCCTCATTAGTCCAGTTATCAGAAGCAGAAAAAATGGCTGAAAATCTATGTACAATTTCTGGAGTTAGAAAGAGATTGATAGGAGAAACTTGTCTTACTTTTATCTTTAGTTAATACTATGTAAAAAAAAAAAATGCTTTTATGATCTGACACTAGTGTCCTCTATTTTCAGATTACTCTAAACTAATCCAAGAGTAAATGCCACATCTAATGTATAACCTCGATTATGTGTTGGACCAGATCCATGTTGCTCTAAATTAAAAGACTGTGTAATGTTTGGAAATGTGTTTACTCCAGGATCATCAGCCCTGTCTGCATGAAAATTAAAATCACAGATTTTAATAATTGTATCATATTTTAAAACCAAAACAGAGAGCAATTCTAAGAATTCATCCCTAAAATTGGAATTATAATTTGCAGAACAATATATCAAACAACAAATTATAAGATCTTTTCTTGATATTTTAAACTGCACAACTTCAAATGAAGAAATAACACAAAAGATTTTGCTCAGTGCAAATAAAATAATCTTTAAAAAACATTGTTAATCACTTTACGTTTTAAAAACATACAAAGAGGTACAAAAGCTTTTAATTGTTCTAAAAATAAATAATTTCCACTGAATATGAACTGGATCTGTTAAACAAATGACAGGCCAAAAGTTTAACGAGAGCCACAATGAAAGATAAATCTATTATTACCCATCATTTTAATTTTCATATTTTATTGATAATAAGACATATACCTTTTAATTTCGTTCACATTTTAATTTTTAATCATGAACTTACAGGACGAGCATATAGCAGATAACGTGTTTATTTATATGATTAAAATATGAACAAAACACGTAAAAAATTAACTGAACAGAACTCAAACGACAACTCAAACATTCCTCCTTTTCCGCATCGACTTAAACTGGGTGCTGCCTGTGCATAATCAAACGCAACAAGGGAGACTGATGCTGAGGCAATTGTCATTAGATTTCGCGTCCCTGCCTCGGACAGACGACTTCTCGTGGCAGAACTGTGTGTTTATGTTTGTGTGTTTTTCCTTCAGTTTATTATTAAAACTATTATTTACATTGTCAAGCTGGTTCTCGCCTCATCCTTTCCCTTAACCCACTTTACAATGTATTTGTTAGAGAGAAAAAAGCTTGCAGTAGCTTTGATAGCAGAAAGTATTAAAAGGACTTGTTTATATTTAGGTCTAAGCATTTTCTTGGTGAATTTAAATTAGTTCAATAACTGGGGTCTCTGATATTCGTAAACGATAAGGTAATATTTAATTAAAAGAAATTATGAGACATTCAATGTCTCTTCACAAATTTGGACAGTTTTTAAAAATTTCTTGTTGCTTAGTAGCCTACTCTCAAAGACATAATTGGTGAAGTAAAAACGTGTGTGTGAAAAACACTTTGGTGTAAAGTGACGTCACTTCATAGACATCAATGTATCCTGCAGCGCTGACGCGAGTCATGTGATGAGTCTTAAAGCATATAAATATCACTCACTTTTGCACATTCACAATCACAAAGTGACCGATTATGGTTCCAAAATGGTGAATTTCTCAGATAGATGAGGAGTTTGGATCCCTGAAATTATAATTTGTTTTATGCATTTATTTATTTTGTGGAATTTAATAATGTTCCACAGCACACCTGACAATCTTTCACGGCACACTAGTGTGCGGCACAGTGGTTGGGGAAACCACTGTACTACAGAGGCACGACACTGACAGTCATCAATGGGACATAACAGGTTGAGAATTAACACAACCATAGTTAGCTTTGTATTTGCATTCAAAGGTAAGCGTACAAAGTTGTTGCTGAGATAATGTTTTTGATACATCAAAGTGGTTTAAACTGAAGCAGAAATTTTACAACCCTGAATTAGAGTAAGCAAATTGTGAAGACTCAAAAGTCAACAGAAGTAAAATGTATAAAAGTGTTCATAAGCAGACTCAAACTTATATTCTTTTGAACCGGAGTCCAATGCTCTAACCACAAGGTGACAGTAGTGATGTCCAGTTTGTGAACAAATTGTTCTTTTGAACCGGTTCTTTTTAGTGAACGAGTTGAACTAGTTCACCAAATCAGACTGAATCCTTTGAAACAGTTTGCATCTCGAGTCAACACTGATCCACAAGTTACTCTATTTTAACCTCTCAGATGTGCTCTGAATCGAAATGAGCCGATAACCAGGAGTAATATAGAACTCATAACCTTTTGAAAAATGGTCCAACACTTTAACCATCTGGCCACTCATTTGACATACCAAATCAATGATAAAGAGACTTGACATGTTTAGAGTGAATTCACAAATGTGTTGGTAAGCATGCTAACTGATAAACATGCTAGCTGATTAGCATACTAAGCTAATGTTTCTTATGGACAACATTGTGAACAAATATCCTAAAAAATGCGCTGGTTAGCCAGGGTTTAGGGAGTTACTTTTGAAATGTATTCAACTACAGGTTACAGAATACATGCTGTAAAATGTAATTTGTAACATATTCAGTTAGATTACTCAATGTCAGTAACATATTCTAAATACTTTGGATTACTACTATAAATGGGGTGGCTGTGGCTCAGGTGGTAGAGCGGGTCGGCCGCTAATCGCAGGATTGGCGGATTGATTCCCGGCCCACATGACCACATGCCGAAGTGTCCTTGGGCAAGACACTGAACCCCAAGTTGCTCCCAATGGCAGGCTAGGGCCTTGCATGGCAGCTCTGCCGCCATTGCTGTGTGAATGGGACACAGTGTCAAGCGCTTTAATAATTGCTATATAAATGCAGACCATTTACCATTACTTCTTCAGAACTGGTAGATTTTTTTCACTTGTTTTGACTCTAAAAGCTCTGCTAGTACAGTAATACAAGTGTTGTTTCTAAAACAAGATAAATCAAACTGATCTTGTTTTAAGGATTTTTAGATATTTTTAAAGGAAAACAATAAAAATATTTTTATCAAAAACACGATTTAGCTTAATGTAAAGCTAACAATTTACACAAGGTTTATTTCTGTTTCTTCTGCTCCAAACTTAATTCTCTCTGCTCGTATGACTGTAACATATCATAAGAAAGTGTTTCACTGCTGATTAAATGCACTTTGGATCACATCATTTATATGTATAAATGTATTCTATTCGAAAGAACTAAATATTAAATGAATCAAATGACAATAAAATGCAAAGTAATCTCTTCAGTAATCAAAATACTTTTTGAATGTAACTGTATTCTAATTAGCAATGATTTAAACTGTAACTTAAGTGGAATACAGTTACCTATATTTTGTATATTAAATAGGAAATCCCATTACATGTATTCCGTTACTCCCCAACCCAGTGGTTAGCATGCTAAATGATTAGCATTCTAGCTGATTAGCATGCTAAACTAATGTTGTCTACAGATATCATTGTGATCAAATAGCCTTACAAATATTTGCATTATATGCATTGGCTAACATGTTAATTTATTAGCATGCTAGCTGATTATCATGCTAACCGAGTAACATAGTAAGCTAATGTTACCCTACAGATAGCATTGTGATCAAATAGCCTAATATGTCAGAAAACAAAACAGTTAGCATTCTAAACAATTAGTATGCTAAGATATCATTAGCATGATAAACAGATCATATTCTTTTGAACTGGTGACACTGTCTCCAAACGTCTCAGTCCTTTCAAAAGATATCACAGCCATATCAGAAGAACAACACTAAGATAAAGAACAATAAGTTTACCTGCAAAGAGAAATTATCTGTGATGAGCCCTGCAACTATTAAGTAAACACAATTCAAAGACTTCCAGTAAAATAGAACATCAACGCTATCACCAGTCCAACTGGGACTCAGACACAAAACCTTTTAAACTGTGAGTCAGTGTTTTAACACACTGAGTCACTCAGTTCACATGCCCATTAAGTGGCAAAGAGACTTCCTGAGGTTATAGTCAGCAATAAAGTGTAGGTTATCTTTTAAAATATAGGTGGCGCTGTCTCCAAACTGCTCAAATATCATCAGGCATTGATGTTGATGATGCATTCCAATTTTCTTTGAAATCTGACAATGTATTTAAAAGAAATATAATTTTGGTGGAAAAAAATACATTTGTTGGAGAGACAGTATAGTTGATATGGGAAAATTGGTATTGCTGAAATCTTCATGACAGAAAGAAAGAACAAACCGTTCATGATGTATGTATTTTGTAATTACTCAAAGTTTTATCAGTTGCCCCAAGCTAATCTTGGACAGGCAACCTTTCAATCTCCACAGCACACAGGTATGGTGCACCTTACCGCTGGACCACATTACCATGGGTGCTGAAGAATCATACCAAGCTGAGAGACATCAGGTTTTTTTTAATTTTTTTTATAAAAAAAATGTTGAGCCGATATGGCTGATATCAAACACAGCAGAAAGAAATAACAGACTGTCATAATGTAATTTGCGAATACTACAAATTTTACAATTTGCCCCAAGCAAACTCCACCCAGCAATCTTTTGATCTCCAGAGCACAAAGGCATGATACACTCCCTGCTGTGCTACATTGCCACAGATTTTACAGGTACTGAAGAGATATACTAAGATGTGAGTTAGCATGTTTTAAATTTAAAAAGTATTCAAAAGGGTGGAGTGTTGATATGGCTGATATCAAACACAGCAGAAAGAAGAACAAACAGGTCATAAGGCATTTTGCAATTATTCAAAGAATTTCCAGTCATCCCAAGCTGGTCTTGAACCAGCAACCTTTCAATTTTCACCACACACAAGTTTTATAAACCATTCCACTGGACCACATTGTCACAGGTTTTATAGTGGCTGAAGATGGATAGCTCAGCAAGTAAAGACGCTGACAGCCACACCTAGTCATATAGTTTTTGTTGGTTTTTAGGGGCCAAGCACCAAAGGTGCTGTAGCCATTATTGGATACGTTTGTGTTATTAGGCGCCAAGCTAATATACAATATTTGCTATGGCAAATATTGTATATGTTAGTATTATTTGGGGCCAAGCACCAAAGGTACTGTTGCCCCTATTGTATCCATTAATATTATTATGGGCCAAGCACAGAAGGTTTATTGTATGACATTGAGTGTTAGACATACACCCAGAGATGGATATTAGTTGGCAACTGTTGTATTGTAACTATATGTTCACTCTGGGAAAGACATTGGTTGTCCCTCTCTAGTAATGCATGGTATAGCATGAATTCGGCTAAGTTCTGAAATGGTAAGTAAAAGAAAAAGAACTGCCACAGACTCTTTATTGTGTATGAATCCATTAATCATCATGTTGTGGCACCAACTATTTTCATTGGTTTTCTTTAAAGCCTCGAAGAGGCTGTAGCCCCTCTTGCATCCTTTAGTGATGCATCCTTGCATCCTTCAGTGATGGGCACACTGATAGGGGTGGTCATGAATAGCCCCCATACCAAATTTGGGGTCTCTTGGACATACCACCATGTCACTATAGCGCCACCACCATGTCAAAATTTCACTTTTCTTTTGGGCATAAAACTATAAAATGACTATGACTCTCTTTATATAATAATCACATAATAATTTGTATCTTTAATCACTGGCTTCCGGTAACGGCCATCTGCGCATTCACAAGAAAGTCGAGTTCTGGCATATGGCGTAGCGTAAGCTCCGTTGAGAAGTGACGAATGAAAAGAAGTGAGTTGTTTTAGCTATACTGTAGATTTGTATTAGTCTTAAAATGGTGCGTTCGTGTGCCTATACAGTCATTCTAATCGTCCATTCTGGGCAGCAAACACTCTCAGCCTCTGTTGACATTCTCTAGCGTTGTCTGCATGAGCACCACCATGTCTCCCGTTCTCTCCATCTACCAGATTGTTTTGTTTGTGCCGCTGCTGCAGCCTCCTCCATCTCCCGGAGTTCCTGGTTGGCGTACTCAGATTCAAACAAATAGGGCTGGGCTAAAAACTCAATCTCCTCTTCTCTTATATCGAAATCCTCTGACATTTTTCTTTAAAAATCCTCATTGTTGTCCTCTAATTTGTTTAGCTCTATCTTTTGCGCTTCCGTGTTCGTCACTTCTCAACGGAGTTTACACTACGCCTACGTCATACGCCAGAACTCTACTCTCTTGTGAATGTGTGGACGGCCGTTGCCGGAAGCCAGTGATTATTGTTTATAAAGTTGTAAATATGGATATTTTTCTTACAAAAACACATTGCTTTGCTTCAGAAGACCTTTATTATCCCCCTGGAGCCGAATGGATTACTTTTTTGATGGATGGATGCGCTTTTCTGGGCCATACACTCAATTTATGTAAGGTACCATACACTCAATTTATAAAGCTTGGAAGAGCCAGGAATTTTTTTTTATATAATTCCGATTGTGTTTGGCTGAAAGAAGAAAGTCATTTTTTAGTAAATTATGGGATAATTAATTTTTGGGTGAACTGAACCTTTCATGGATGAAAGCAACCATTTCACTTGCTTTCACCGATTAGAGTGAATGATCCTCTGCCACTGCACAGGAAAAAGAGTAAACATTCAGAGAATACTAGCTCAATGATAAGTGTGCAGTGCGAGCAGTGGGAAGACTCTCTGTCTGACCGGTGGAATGTCCAATAGTATGAAACACACATTTTTCTGAATGTTTTGTTTTGAATCAATGCATCAGAATGCATATCAAACTGACCAAGTAACGCAAATTCAGCAAACAAGGCTTCATTATGTCATATTGTTTCAAAGCGTTTCAAATTATTTTGTGTTTCGATGCTAGGGACACTTGATCCCAATGTGAACTCCAAATCAGTGTAAAATGTATGACTTGTAACTGATCTTGAATCATTTTAACAATAACTAGGTTCATATAATCAGACTGATTTTAACATGATGCAGATTGGAAGTCAGTGATTTTCAGTCAATCGCTTTGAGTTATGTTCCCACCGTAACTCAAAAAGAAAAAAGGAAAAGAAAAATGTTGTGTTTATGAGAAAGAGTCAATTGAGAGAGAGACATATGTATAGTTCCCTGTCAAAAAGCTACACTTTGATGCTGGGCTGACTTAGCGCTTTGGGAACAACTTTAGGTGTGACCAGCTGTGAATATGTGTGCAACACGTCAATGAAATTGACCAGAATTTATAGCCTCTGCTGGTGACATCATTGATAGATGCGTCACAGGTGCATTGTCAGATCTTTCGTCCTCAGATCACTCTGTGTGTGTGTGCTTCATGAGCCTGTCAGAAACTTTCTACTTTCTACTTTCCTCTGCTAGGAGTTAGATTTTGTTAGGCAGTGCGCAGAAACCTTTCTCTTTCCTCTAAAAAAAAAAAAGAAAAAGAAAAATGACTGAAAGACAGAGCAAGCGGTGTGTGTTCCCTTGTTTACACTCTATGTCTGAGAGGGACACACATCAGTTTTGTTTTGTATGTTTGGGGGAAGAGCATGCTGCTCTTGCTTTGGGGCAGGGTGGGTGCAAGCATTGCGATCTGCTCTCAGTCAAATTGCTTCGCACTCGCCTTGCTTACTTCCGAGAGTCAGCGCCCACACTTCCATCGTGGGACTCTTGTATGGATCTGGCTGAGGAGCAAGAGATGCTGAGGAGCAAGGACCATGAATCTCTTGAGTCTGCAGACTTTGAATTACCTACCTCCAAGCATTCCGGGCATGATAATAAATCATCGGAGGAATTACTTGAGGTGATTACTCGTGCGGTGGCCAGGCTTCAATTAGACTGGCCACGCAAACAAGAGACCCCCAAATGCTCCAAATTGGAGGACAGATTTCTGTCTGGTGGCCAGGGGAAGGGAACGCCTCATCAGTCCCTTCCTTTCTTTGATGACCTCCATGACAAGCTCTCCCGTTCATGGAGGAAACCTTATACTTCCCCTGTTTTCGTGCCCTCGACGTCGATATATTCGACTATCGTGGGTGCTGAGGTACGGGGATATTCGGTGATACCGCCGGTTAAAGAGACACTTGCGGGTTACCTCTCGCATCATCGTTAAAAAGACCCACTCTCCCGACAAAGCCGTGCAGGATCACCTCCACGCTTTTGGGGAAAACTTATCAGGCAACAGGTCAGGCTGGTGCTGCCCTGCACACTATGGCAGTGTTACAGGTGTACCAGGCTGATCTGCTGAAGGACCTGAGTGTGGGCACCACGGTCGCCGGGGAGGCTTTCTCCGAGCGTCGTCGAGCCACGGATCTGTCTCTCCGCGTGACCGAGCAAACGGCCCGCGCTATTGGCCGGTCTGTGTCTGCTTTGGTCAGCACGGAGAGACACTTATGGCTCAACCTTTCAAGCATCAAAGACAAGGACAAAGTTTTCCTTCTTGATGCCCCGGTTTCGCCTTCTGGCTTATTTGGTGATGCTATGAACATAGTTATCACCAGGTTCCAGGAGGCGGAAAATAATGAGGAAGCCTTTGGGCAATTTCTTCCTCACCTCACTCAGGGGGAGGGGCCGTCGGCCACCCAGCCCCGCCCCGGTCCTTCTAGAAGGGAGGCTCAGAAACAAAGTGTGGCGAGTCATGCTCCCCCTCTTAGAGACTGGAGGGGGAGTTAGAGGCTTCCAGCTTGTTGCCCTCAGCAGCCCCCAAAGCAAGACCTCAGGGCAGTCATTTCTAAGAGGAAAAAACCCTGATGGTCTTGCGCCCAGCCTTTTGGGGGTAGTCCCCCTCGGGACGGGGCGTGTGTGTCATCCACTTCGACCCTCCCGATACCCCCCCACGAAACCTCTCCATTCCCGCCGCCTCTGGTGTTTCGGGAGTTAGAGGCTTCCAGCGAAATGTTGGGTGTACGGTTGCTTCCTGCCTTAGTCCAGGACACGGAACATTCGACATCCCCTCAACAGGAAGTGTAAAAATTAATACCCATCTCAGAGAACCTGGCAGCGTGGAAACTTCTAACAGGTATTTCTATGTGGGTCCTAAGAACAGTAGAAAAAGGCTACAGAATTGAATTCGCTTGCTGCCCTCTGCGTTTCAACGGCGTGGTTTCCACTACCGTTAAACCGGAGCAAGCATGTCTACTATGGAAAGAACTGCAAAATCTCTTGGTCAAAGGGACCATAGAACATGTTCCCCTTCCAGAGAAAGAGTCAGGTTATGTTGTGTCTGATCTTATATCTTCGAGGCTTGAATCGCTCAGTCAGGGCGTTCAAGTTCAAGATGCTAACTATCAAGACGTTCATGTCCCAAATCCAACATCACGATTGGTTGGTCACGATCGATCTCATGGACGCGTACTTTCATATAGAAATTCTGCCACAACACAGGAAGTGCCTGAGGTTTGCTTTCGGGGTCGAAGCCTTCCAATATCGGGTTCTTCCATTCGGCCTAGCCCTATCACCCCGCACATTCACAAAATGCATGGATGCAGCCCTGGCTGCTTTGCGACTCTGGGGCATCCGCATTCTGAATTATATAGAGGACTGGCTGATACTAGCACAGTCTCAAGAACTGGCAGTTCAGCACAGGGATATCGTCTTAGCTCATCTGGTTTCTCTGGGTCTGAGACTCCAAGTCAAAAAGAGCGTTCTCTCTCCCACTGCACATGAGACCATTTCAGTTGTGGCTAAATGCTAGGGGATTTCATCCAAGGGCCAGTCCCCTAAGTCTAATAAGGGTTACGCACAGCATGCTTCGTACCCTTTCTATGTGGTTCAGATCCCGGTTCCTCACTTTTGGTCCCACTCTAGGTGCTTCGACATTGCTAACGACAGACGCCTCCCTGACGGGCTGGGGCGCAGTCTTAAGTGGTCATCCAGCTCAAGGGGAATGGGAGGGTCATCAGCTCGATTGGCACATCAACTGCCTCCAGTTGATGGCGGTATTTCTGGTTCTGAAATACTTCCTCCAGTATTTGAGAGGCTGCCATGTCCTGGTGCGGGTGGACAACACAGCAGCAGTCTCTTACATAAACCATCAAGGAGGTCTACGTTCATGCCAGCTCAACAGACTGGCATGGCAGATTCTCCTTCGGGCCCAGGGCAAGCTCCTGTCAATCAGAGCAGTTTATATTCCTGGATAGCTGAATGAGGGAGCAGATTTTCTGTCCAGACAGAAAATGCAGATGGGGGAGTGGAAACTCCAACCCGAGGTAGTGGAATAAATCTGGGTGAGATTTTACAGGGCAGAAGTGGACCTCTTCGTCTCTCAACAGACAGCGCAATGTCCCATCTACTTCTCTCTGAGTCACCCAGCCCCCCTGGGTCTGGACGTGATGGCACATACATGGCCCAGAATGCGCCTGTATGCATTTCCCCTGATTTCTCTGCTCCTGGGAGTCTTGGCCAGAGTTCGCCAGCAAGGGTCCTGCCTCTTACTGATAACGCCGCGCTGGCCGAACAGGGTATGGTTCTCTGAGATCATGTCTCTCCTCAACGGCTCGCCTTGGGCGATTCTGGACAGGAGGGACCTTCTTAAAGAGATTAAAGAGATTTATTAAGTTTTATCTGTAACTTGGAACAAACTCATCAATAAAAACAAAATTAATGTTTCTGGAATAAACTTGATTGTGAGTGCATACGAAAGCTGTTTAGTAGTCTAATGGTTAATGAACCTGACATGTTTAATTCCATGTTTGAGTTTGAGTCCCGCTCAGCTGACTGTGCGATAATCATAAAAAGGCAGCTCCCTGTCTGTCGCTCACTTCAACGTTGTTTCGAAGAAGCAACACTAGGGGTCTCTCTTAAGCACCGAATATGCCTCTGATCTATGAAAAAAGGCCAATGGGAATTAGGAAGACAGTATTTGCATACCCCGCCCCGGATATACGGGTATAAAAGTGGGCAAATACGTCAAGTTCATTCAGAAATCTTCTTCGGAGCCGATGGTTCCTGTTTTCCTCTGATGCTTGCCTATTGAATTTGACGGCGCATTACAGCGGCTTTCTCCTTCTCTGCATGGCAGGGCAGTTTTCCCCTGGGCGCTTTGACAGCGCAAGAAACTTAAAGAGTTATAAAAGAGTGATTTTCTCTGAAAGAGTTATTTTCCTCTAACAGAGCAAATGCGCGGCTGGCATTGAACGTTCTTTTCAGGACGCATCTTTATAAAGATGCCCTTCCGCCCCTGCTTAGTTCCTGGATGTGGTAGAGTGCTCTCCGCTTCAGATGGCCACAGGCGCTGTCTCGTGTGTCTGGGTTGTGATCACACCGAGGCAGCATTTGTGGATGGTTCATGTTCTCACTGCGAGAGCATGACCATGGCAATGTTGCGGTCGCGGCTTGCTTTCAACCGAAAGCACGCCACTCCAGCCGGCCCCCGCATTGCTCCTTCTTCCCATGCGATTTAGGATGGTGCGGCTGGTGATGGAGGCGATCTGGGGATGGCAGCGGGTGCAGCTCCGCCGGGTACACCCCCTCGGACCACCCACCCACCGGCACGCTCGTTGACTCCCGTCCATGCTCGAGCCAACAGCGGCTTGTCTCACGGCCAGTCTGCCTATCCTCTAGAGCTCGAGGTGGATGAGCTCGCCACTGCATGGGAGAGCGCGGCATCTGACGCTGAGGACTCCCCTGGGCTGCTGCCTTGAGGCCAACGCGCAGATGTCCGATATGCTTGCCCGGGCTGCCACCAGCGTGGGGCTGGACTGGAACCCTTCGTCCTCCCCACAGCTATCGCGGTTGGATGAGTGATTCCTGGGGGCTCTGCGCCGTTCACAGCCACGCCCACCCCCCCGGTCCCGTTTTTCCCGGAGGTGCATGATGAGCTGACATCTGCATGGAGAAAACCCCTCTCCACACGTCACAAACCCATTCACTCATCCGCTACCCTCGACGGCGGAACGGCCCACGTGTACATGCCGATTTCTCAGGTGGATAGGGCTGTTGCACTTCACCTATGCCCCGAAAACCATACCACCTGGCGGGGTCGCCCTGTACTCCCCTCCAAGGCCTGTAGGACAACATCGTCACTGATGGCCAAAGCCTACAGTGCCGCCGGACACGCTGCTTCTGCCCTGCATGCCATGGCCCTCCTGCAAGTCCACCAGGCCAAGGCACTTAAAGATCTACACGGGGGTAGCCCTGATCCAGACATGTTGCAGGAACTGCGTTCAGCGACCGACCTCGCCCTTAGTGCCTCGAAGGTCACAGCGCAGTCACTCAGACAGGCGATGGCCATTCTCGTGGTCCAGGAACATCATCTGTGGCTGAACTTGGTCAAGATGCATGAGGCAGACAAAGTGCGCTTCCTCAACGCCCCTGTCTCCCAGTTCGGCCTCTTCGGCGACACCGTAGAGGACTTCACCCAGCAGTTCTCCATGGTGAGGAAACAGACAGAGGCTATTTCACATATTCTGCTCCGCCGCAAGCCTGCCGCCGTGGGCCATGCCCCATCTGCTCGCCGAGGGTGTCCTCCTGCAGTGAGGAAACGCCAAGCTGCTCCGCCTCAACGCACTGACGAGTCAAGAGGATGCTGCTACAGGACCTCCTCCTCAATCACGAACCCGCCCCCTGCCGGGATTGCGGAGCAAGGTAAGTGCTTCGAGTCTTTTCTAAGCACTAGAGCCTCGGGACGCGTCTACACCTTCCGACGCCATACTACCTGCTCCGCTCCACTGCGAAGCACCGCCAGGTACGTCAAAAATAATCGTCCCCTTGGTGCCCCTAGCACGGAGCTTGAATGCTTGGCTTTCACTTCCCAACCCGTCAAACTGGCTGGTCCGGACCATCCGACTCGGTTACGCAATTCAGTTTGCTAGGCCCCCGCCCCCCCTTCACGGTCTCCGCAGTACACGGCGAACATGCCAAATCCCTGCATGCAGAAATCGCTACTCTTCTACTCAAAGAGGCGATAGAGCCTGTCTCTCCCACCGAGATGAAGAAGGGTTTCTACAGCCCTTACTTCATCATACCCAAGAAAGGCAGCGGCTTACGACTGATCTTGGACTTGCAAGTTTTCAACCGGGCCTTGTACAAACTCCCATTCAAAATGCTCATGCAAAAACACATCCTAACTTGCGTCCGGCATCTAGATCGGTTCACAGCGGTAGACTTGAAGGACGCGTACTTTCACGTCTCAATTCTGCCTCGACGCCGACCCTTCCTACGGTTTGCGTTCGACGGCCAGGCGTATCAGTACAAAGTCCTCCCCTTCGGCATGTCTCTGTCCCCTCGCATCTTCACGAAAGTTGCAGAGGCAGCTCTTGCCCCGCTCCGAGAAGCCGGCATCCGCATACTCAATTACCTTGACGACTGGCTCATACTGGCCCACTCCCGAGAGTTACTATGCACTCACAGAGACCAGGTGCTCAGGCACTTCAGCCGCTTGGGGTTTCAGGTCAACCGAGAAAAGAGCAAACTCACCCCAGTTCAGAATATCTCTTTTCTCGGCATGGAGTTAGACTCAGTCTCGATGTTAACGCGTCTCACCAACGAGCTTGCACAGACCTCTGCTTTTTTACAGGCAGGAGTGCCCCTGCAGCAGGTGTCCCGACACATCCTGGTCACGACCGACACCTCCAGATCGGGTTGGGGTGCCGTGTGCAACGGGCACGCAGCCGCGGGCCGTTGGAAAGGGGCCCCCCTGTGCTGGCACATCAACTGCCTAGAGTTGCTGACTGTATTTTTTGACCTGCGGAAATATCTCCCGTTACTTTGAGACAAACAGGTCCTAGTCAGATCAGACAGCACCACCGCGGTAGTATACATAAATCGCAAAGGCGGCGTATGCTCCCGCCACATGTCGCGACTCGCCCATTGTCTCCTCCTTTGGAGCCAGCCGTGACTCAAGTCGCTGAGTGCCACTCACATCCCCGGCAACCTCAATGCGATGGCTGACGCGCTGTCATGACAACGTTGGCCCGGTGGAGAGTGGAGGCTCCACCCCCAGTCGGTTCAGCTGATTTGGGAACGATTCGGCAAGGCCCAGTTAGACCTGTTTACCTCCCAAGAGACCTCCCATTACCCGCTCTGGTATGCCCGAACAGAGGGTCCCCTCGGGGCAGACGTGCTGGCACACAGCTGGCCCCGGGGCTGCGCAAGTACGCATTTCCCCCAGTGAGCCTTCTTGCACAGGTACTGTGCAAGGACAGGGAAGACGAGAGCAAGTCACCCTACTGGCTTTTTACTGGCCCACCCGGGCCTGGTTCTCGGACCTCGTACTCCTCGCAACAAGACATTTGGGTCTTTTGTGACATCTGCTGGAATAAAAAACTAAAACAAAAAAAAACAACTGGGGCCAATAGATGACTTCAGTCCTCCATGCATTTACAGTAATATAAGGGATGGATACAAAGTCACTACTCTCCCCCACTTGGGTCAATCTGACCATCTATCCCTTTTTCTCACCCCTGTATACAAACCTCTCATCAGGAAAATAAAGCCATCTGTGAGAATCATAAGGACTTGGACTGAGGGGGTTTCCACCCTACTTCAGGACCTTTTTGAGCAAACACATTGGGAATTATTTGCACAACAAAATATTGAAGACTACACATTTACTGTACTGTTCTACATATAATTTTGCATTGATAATGTCATTGTTGAGAAACACATTAGATGTTATCCGAACAAAAACCATGGATGACACGAGACATTAAGCTTCGGCTGAGATACCGTGACTTAGCCTTCAGGTCTGGAAATGATGAACTGTATAGTACAGCCAGGTCCAATCTGAAGAGAGGCATCGGGGAGGCAAAAGCAGCCTACAGGCAGAAAATTGAAGGACACTTCAATAATGGAGACACACAACGAGTATGGAAGGTATCCAGCACCTCACAAACTATAAAGGCAGAAAGACCCAACCACCACCAGAAACAGTGACTCACTAGTGGAGGAATTAAACCACTCCTTCACCCGATTTGAAATCATGATGGATGAGACCGGGTCTGCACTGCACTGCACTGATGTCAGAAAAGTACTACGTAGTGTCAATCCCAGGAAGGCTGCCGGCCCTTTTCAACGTGCACTGTCCCCAATTGCCTCAAATCTGCCACCATCGTGACTGTCCCAAAGAAGACAGCTATCAGTAGCCTTAATGATTACAAACCTGTGGCTCTCACCTCCACTGTAATGAAGTGTTTTGAGAGGCTAGTTCGAAGACACATTAAATCAACACTTTCTCCTGCTCTGGATCAACACCAGTTTGCATATAGAGACAACAGGCGAACAGATGATGTCATCAACACAGCTCTTTACACTGCGATGAAGCATTTGGAGCACCCAGGATCATCTGTGAGGATGCAGTTTGTGAACTTTAGTTCTGCATTTAATACAATCATCCCCAGCAGAATGGTAACTAAACTGCTCAACCTGTGTGTCTGTGACTACGTATGTATATGGCTTAAGGATTTTTTAACAAACCGAACACAGACTGTCAGGCTTGGGGCCCATTACTCCTCCACTCTGACACTCAGCACTGGAGCTCCACAAGGTTGTGTGCTGAGTCCTCTCCTCACTCACTCTACACCCACAACTGTACACCAACCCATAGCACAAATACAATAATTAAGTTTGCAGACGACACCACTGTGGTGGGGCTAATATTAAATAGGGATGAGTCTGCCTACAGGTAGGAGGTTGCTGAACTTTCAGAATGGTGCATCAATAATAACCTGGCACTTAACACCTCCAAGACAAAGGAGCTTGTTATTAATTTCATAAAACATAAGGTTGACCACCTTTAAATTTCTCAGCACACACATCTCCCAGGACCTCACATGGACTGTAAACAAAACATCTCTAGTGAAGAAGGCACAGCAGTGGCTGTATTTCCTGAGGACACTGAGGAAAAACAAACTGTCCCAGCAGTTGCTTGTGAACTTTTATCACTGCTCTGTCAAAAGCATACTAACTTACGGCATCCTGGTCTGGTATGCTGGTTGCACTGTGGCCGAGAATAAAGCTCTGCAGAGAGTCATCAACTCAGCACAGAAAATCATTGGCTTACAGTTGCCTTCACTTGAGGAAATTTACAAAACCAGATGTTTATGTCAGGCCAGAAACATAATAAAGGACTCTTCTCACCCTGGCATCCACATCTTCACTCTGCCGTCATCTGTAAGGTGTTATCGGTCTCTTAAGACACGTACCTCCAGACTTCTGGACATTTATCAGAGCGCCATTAAATAATTGAACTCTAATTAACAAGTAATATTATAAGTGTTATGTATACCGTCTTGTTCCACTGTTGCCCTTTTGTTTACCATTTTTGTCACTTTTGTACTCCTTAGTTTTCACTTTTGTCCCTTTTGTAGCTCCACAGTCTTGTTTTCCCTCGTGTTCACTGTTCATTGTTTTCACCTGCCCTTGTTAATTTGCCTTTGGTTTCTGTTAATCACCTTGTCATCTAGTTTGTGTTCTGTTTGTTCATTGGCCCCTTTGTCCCAGATTCTTGTATTTAAACCCTGTCTGTTTGTTCAGTCTCTGTCAGTCGTTATTTGATTGTTTGAATGTGGTTGGATGTTCCTCCCAAGCCTGTGTTCCTGTGTTCCTGTGTTCCTGTGTTCCTGTGTTCCTGTGTTCCTGTGTTCCTGTGTTCCTGTGTTCCTGTGTTCCTGTGTTCCTGTGTTCCTGTGTTCCTGTGTTTTCTAGTTTTATGTTTGTTTCCCCATCGTGGGTGTTCCTTTGTGTTTGTTTAATAAATAAAGATAACTGCATTTGGATCCTCAACCTTCGTCTGCCTTCTCCTACTTCCACAACCGTTACAATAAGCAATAATACTAATGCTATTTTTTGATTGACTATTTATTCATTTTTATGCCATTTTGACTTTATTTGCTGTATGTATGTTTTCATGTATGTGTGTACCACTGAGGAGAAGCACTACATTTCGTTGTACAGTTATGCAATGACAATAAAGGTATTCTAATACTCTTCTCATATTCTAATAGAAGTGATAAACTCCTCACTTCTCTCTGGGAGTTTTCCAAACTGCAGTTGTCAAGCCCTCTTGAAAAAGAGCAATCTGGATAAGACCATATTAAGCAACTATAGACCGATCTCAAATCTTCCTTTCATAGGCAGGATCATTGAAAAAGTTGTCTTCAATCAGCTGAACAAATTCTTGAACTCGAATGGATACTTTGACAATTTTCAATCTGGTTTCCAATCGCATCACAGCACAGAGACAGCACTCATAAATATAATAAACAATATTCGCTTAAATACTGAAACAGGCAAATTATCAGTACTGGTACTACTCGACCTCACTGCTGCATTTGACACTGTCGATCACAACATACTTCTTGACAGGCTGGAAAACTGGGTGGGGCTTTCTGGGATGGTCCTAAAATGGTTCAGGTCATACTTAGAAGGGAGAGGTTATTATGTGAGTATAGGAGACCATAAGTCTGAGTGGACGTCCATGACATGCGGAGTCCCTCAAGGCTCAATTCTTGCGCCACTCCTGTTCAACCTGTATATGCTCCCAATGAGCCAAATAATGAGAAAGAACCAAATTGCTTACCACAGCTATGCAGATGACACACAGATCTACTTAGCCCTATCACCTAACGATTAGAGCCCCATTGACTCCCTGTGCCAATGCACTGATGAAGTAAACAGTTGGATGTGCCAAAACTTTCTTCAGTTAAAGACAAAACTGAAGTCATTGCGTTTGGAAACAAAGATGAAGTTCTCAAGGTGAATGCATACCTTGACGCTAGGGGTTAAACAACTAAAAATCAAGTCAGGAATCTTGGTGTGTCTCTAGAGTCAAATCTTAGTTTCAGTAGTCATGTCAAAGCAATAACTAAATCAGCATACTATCATCTGAACAATATTGCAAGAATTAGATGCTTTGTTTCCAGTCAAGACCTAGAGAAACTTGTGCATGGTTTCATCACCAGCAGGGTGGATTATTGTAATGGACTCTTCAATGGCCTTCCCAAAAAGACCATAAGACAGTTGCAGCTCATACAGAACGCTGCTGCCAGGATTCTGAGCAGAACCAGAAAATATGAACATATCACACCAGTCCACAGGTATTTACACTGGCTTTCAGTTACATTTAGGATTGATTTTAAAGTATTAATACTGGTATATAAATCACTCAATGGGCTAGGACCTCAATATATTGCAGATATGCTCACTGAATATAAACCCAACAGATCACTCAGATCATTAGGATCACATTAGCTAGAAATACCAAGGGTTCACTCTATGCAAGGAGAGTCTGCTTTTAACTATTATGCCAGCCGCAGCTGTAACCAGCTTCCAGAAGAGATCAGATGTGCTCCTACAGTAGTCACATTCTAATCCAGACTCAAAACACATCTGTTTAGCTGTACATTTACTGAATAAGCACTGTGCCACTGTGTGTCCGACTGTTTGTACTGTATTTTATTTAATTTTATATTCTAAACTGTTTCAGTTATTCTTATTATTTTTTATTCTTATTTTAATCTCTTCTATGTAAAGCACTTTGAATTACCATTGTGTATGAAATGTGCTATATAAATAAACTCGCCTTGCCTAATACAAGTGGCACCCATTTTACACATTTTATCTCTGTCCTTGGATCTACAGACAAATCTGCACAAATGTACAGCGTGTATGAGGCTGCCTGTGTTGATAACGTACAATGCTGCCCGCTGCTGATTTGCATGCTTGTGAGCCAGCACAGGTGGACATTTTATGGTTCAGACATGAGCGAAACGTGAGATTCATCCAGACACGAGAAAAGATTAATTCGGAAATCAGCGATTCATCCAGACATGTGAGATTCATCCAGACACATGAGAAAATTAATTCGGACACCAGCGATTCATCAAGATACATGAGATTCATTGGGAGAATTAATTATTTGTTTGGATATTTGAATCGATTACAAAAGGTTTACTGAACATTTCGGTTTGTGGTTCTTTGAGGTTCCTGTCTTTGAATGTAAACTTTGTTTCTTGTGATTTCCCTGCTCTTTTTTCCATTTGCCCTTGGGAACTGCATGTATTGAGACAGTGGATTTAAAACGAACCAACAATTTCTATACTATTCTTTTCCATCACATGGAAGTAACCAATTCATCTGTATTTAACTGGGATTCAAACTTAAATTAAGCTGTTGCTGTATTATTTAAACTGTTTACTAATTCAACTAATTTGAGAAAAAAAATTACGTTTATAAAAAAAAATAAAAATTAAGTTTGTAAATTAATTGTTGAGATGTATTGCACTGCTGTGGTTAACTTTTTCAAGAGAACTTTCATTTAAATTGTATTGCTTAAATTATTGTTGATATTCATAGTGTTCAAATACTTTAATAAAATTTTTGCATTTGCTATTACTCTCTGCATGTGAAAAGGGAACAATTAAATATTTTTGAATGGCTTTGATTTGTTTCTTATAAAGCTGATCTGTTATTCACTGTTTTTAGTACAATAGCCAGACGTGTTGAGGATCTGACTGATCTGACTGTACATTTTGATCCTGCCCAGACAGAGAGTTCCAAAACCGACTGATTGCCTTGAGACCCAGGTTGAGTCACTACAAGCTGAAATGGCAGTGCTGCAAAAATGCTTAAATAAGTCCCTTGATCTACAGAGAGGTATAATTGACCGGTGCACTCAAAACATGTACATGCCTACTTCAAACCCCTTACCCTCACAGGCTGATCCAGTAGCTTCTTCTGCTCCATATATTCAGGCCCATCCTGTTTGCATGCCAATACCTCAAATAGTGGCCACAGACAGGAACGTCAGACCTGAACATTTGACAAAACTTGCTCAAAGTTCCTTGGATCTAATAACACAACCAGAGCTCTAGCTTCAGTTTACAATCAATGTGGACATCTGCAGAACCTTCTTGGGGCTGAACAATGCTCAAATTCTCCTTGAACTACCTTGCTTCTTAGCCAAAGAGCCCAGGAAATGGTTTACAGTACTGAGTGCACACATCACACCTTGGTCAAGCGCCCGTCTGGGAGAGAAAAGCGGTAAGGGCGCTTACACCTGAGCTAGATTATGTCTAACACCTGTGTCTAATTGCAGTAGCATGAGGAGAGCGGCATAAAAAGCAGCAGACGGAGAGCCTTGAGAGGGAGAGCCCGACAACAAGCCGAAGAAACGAACTGTGCAATAGTGTTTTGAGAAATCGGTGTAAAAGATAAATATTAAAGAAGCCTTACCTTTGACGCTGTTTCCTGTCCCTTCCTTAGTGGAAAGTCTCACACTGGTGCCGAAACCCGGGAAAAATAGGAACATTTTTCAAGCTATGGAAAAGAGTCGCCCCATAGAGTCCTCCCAGCTGGCGGAAGTCCTCCAGTCCCTCGCTACACTCCATCAAAGCCACCAACAATCCCTGCTTGAGCTCCGGCAGGACCAGGATCGTCCGTTCTTCGAGATCATGCGGGCTCAAGCAGAGGAACGGCTCGCCATCCGGAGCCTCCTCAGCCAGGAGGTCGCGACCCCGGACACCCACGCCACACTGCCCCTGCCCGCGTTACAGAAGATGGGGCCGGCAGATGATCCGGAAGCGTTCCTCAACCTATTTGAACGTACGGCGGAAATTTGGGGTTGGCCACAAGACCAGTGGGCAGCCCGCCTAGTCCCTCTCTTGTCCGGGGAAGCACAACTCACGGCGCAACAACTGCCGGCAACAAACCTCCTGGCCTATACGGACTTGAGGAAAGCCATCCTGCAACAGGTTGGTCGGAGCCCGGAAGAAAATTGCCAGCTCTTCCGGGGTATGAAACTGGATAAGTCCGACCGCCCGTTCGCGTTTGCCCAGCGGCTCCGTGATGCCTGTCGGAGGTGGCTGCTTGCGGGGGACTGCGACGTCGAGGGACTTGTCGATCAGGTGGTACTGGAGCAGTTTGTTCAGCGCTTGCCCAGGAGAACGGCGGAGTGGGTCCAGTGCCACCGCCCGGCGTCGCTGGAGGAAGCCGTTCGTCTTGCGGAGGACCACATGTCGGCGATTCCGAGAGCGGATGAGCTCTCTCTCTCTCTCTCCCCTTCCCCTGTGTCTTCCCCTGTTTTTTCCCCCTCCCCTGTGCCCTCTCGCTCTGCTCTCTCCCCAGGGCCCGTTCCTGCCCCGCGCAGGCATGGAGGATACCTGAGACCAACTTCCCAGCCGTGGGAGAACCCGCCTACCCCTTCCCCGTCCTTCAGCCGCTCTCCTCCTCAGGTGGGGGTGCCTGCCAGCACAGGTGCGGCCGTGGCACCTGGGCCAGCCTGCTGGAGGTGCGGAGACCCGGACCACTTCCGGGATCAGTGTCCGCTGATGGAGGTGGGGACGGTGGTGTGGGTCTCCGATGTCCCGCAGGCTGCCCCTGATCGGGCTGGAGCGTACCGGATTCCGGTAAGGATCCAGGGGGGTACTTACCAAGCATTGTTGGATACAGGCTGTAACCAGACCACCATCCACCAACGCTTGGTTCAACCCGGGGCTTTGGGCTCAGCTAAACGGGTGAGGTGTGTGCATGGGGATGTTCACAAGTATCCCATGGTGACTTTGGCGATCAAATTCCGGGGAGGAAAACATAGTGTGGAGGCAGCGGTTAGTTCCCGCCTCACCCATCCGCTAATCTTGGGTACTGATTGGCCGAATTTTAGAAATGTATTAGAGGGAATTTTTGCGAATGGGTCCTGCATGAAAGTGAAGAGATGTGTGATGTGCGATGCTTTGGCAGGGGAGGCGGAGCCGGGGCCATCCTCAGCTGCTCCGAATGACAAGGGAAGGGGCGAGGTTGTCGCCCCTCCTCTCAGGGAATTCCCGGAGGGGGACTTCCCCTTGGAGCAGTCGCGGGATGAAACCCTTAAGCACGCTTTTGACCAAGTGAGAGTAATCGATGGTCAACAACTCCGGCCGGGCGTCGCCATTTCATATCCATATTTTACGGATATAAAAGATTGGTTATACAGAGTGACGAAGGACGCTCAAACAAAGGAGGAGGTGACACAATTGTTGATTCCACGGAGCCGCCGGGAAATGATTTTCCAGGCGGCTCACTATAATCCTATGGCCGGTCACCTAGGGGAAAGGAAGACACTTCTCCGTCTAATAGCCCGTTTCTATTGGCCGGGCATTGGCGGCGACGTCCGCAGGTGGTGTGCGGCGTGCCGCGATTGTCAGCTGGTAAACCCACCGGCCACCCCAAAAGCGCCTTTGCGCCCCCTTCCATTGATTGAGGTCCCCTTCGAGAGAATTGGAATGGACCTCGTCGGGCCATTAGAACGGACGGCACGCGGACATTGCTTTGTGTTAGTCCTGGTGGATTACGCAACGCGATATCCGGAAGCAGTGCCTCTGAGCAACATCTCAGCACGTAGTCTTGCCGGGGCACTCTTCAAGATAATCTCCCGGGTTTCGGCACCAGTGTGAGACTTTCCACTAAGGAAGGGACAGGAAACAGCGTCAAAGGTAAGGCTTCTTTAATATTTATCTTTTACACCGATTTCTCAAAACACTATTGCACAGTTTGTTTCTTCGGCTTGTTGTCGGGCTCTCCCTCTCAAGGCTCTCCGTCTGCTGCTTTTTATGCCGCTCTCCTCATGCTACTGCAATTAGACACAGGTGTTAGACATAATCTAGCTCAGGTGTAAGCGCCCTTACCGCTTTTCTCTCCCAGACGGGCGCTTGACCACGCCCCACTGCCACAAGTACATACTCGTCTTTGTCAACTATTTCTCAAAATGGGTCAAAGTAACGGACAACTACAGCACAGGTCAAAGCAAATACATTTCTCAGTGAGATCTTTAGCCACCATGGCGCACCAACTTACCTTTTATCAGATCGAGGGACGCCATTGGTGAGTGGCTGCCCTTGGTACACAGAACACAGGCTGACAATAGTGTATCACCCACAAACGCCCCAGAAAGAGTTAACCATACTTTGAAAACTGCCATCTGCGCATACGTTGGAGACAAACTAACTTCATGGGACAAATACTATATACCCCAGATCTGTTTCGCTTTTTGTACTGCATCTCATGAGAGCACAGGTCTAATTCCATCAATTATATTATATGTATGTGAATTAGAAACTCCACTTGATTTAAACACACAACCAAATGTTAATGGAATGGATGACCCCAGTGTGCCTTATCCTACACAGCCATAAGTGTAGAAAACACAACTGTTAGTGATGTACAGTTTCATACACTCTGGATGACGGTCAGGTTGAAAACTCACCTGAAATCAGATGTCCTAGCAAACTTCACAGCCAAGCTGGTCCGGTATACTCAGGACCATACAGTGTCACAAAGAAACTGGCTGATGTTAATTACAGACTTTCAAAAGTAGACACTGGTGAAGATGCTGGCATGTTTAATATAATAAGTCTATATTTCAATCATGGTATACAGCCTTGTCCAAGAAAATTTTCCATGATGATGATGATGAGCCACTATCACTGAATGGAGATGTCAGTTTTCTGACAGACAAAGGATAATCTGTAAATATTGACCCTAGCGCTAGTGAAGATTGCCCGCATGAACTGTCAAATTAACACTTACCTGAACATTCACTTGAAATAACACCTGATTGTACTGATGTTGTTGCAGACTCTGGCTCCTGTGACATGATACCTGACACTGACACTGACACTCATGAACCAGTCTCTACTGACTCTGTCAAGGGTGTAAATGTCTGATAAATCACATTAATATTCTCCTACATATTAAAATATAAATATAATACTAAGACATTGTAGTTCTACAGTGTCACCTTGTCTGTTCTGCTTTTATTTTGAAAAGCGCCGTTTTTCTTCTTCTGATGTTTTTTTTTTGTGACGCTAAACTTCCTGCTACTCTCTCTTCAAAATGTGTTGCTCACGCATCGTCGGAAGAACGAGCTACGAACTGTGAGGGTGTGTCGAGCTAGAGAGCATGATAGCTGATGGCAGAAACTATTTGATCAGCGTCCTTGGATAGCGGAATGTATCTAGTGTATTATTATCAGAAGGGATTTTGTTTAAGGAAAAGAGAATGTCATTACTTAATTTGTTTATGGGTTAATTGCACATGTCATCAATATAAAAGCAATATATTCTTTCTGTGAACAATTATAATATATTGTATTTCATTTAAAAGCATGTGATATTTATTTGTCATAAAGGCTTAAAAACATTTCATGTCATATTCATATTGGTTATTAGTTAAAATTATTTGTATTGGGTGTAAACATAATTAATATGTGAACACAATTTATGTGCGAATTATTCGTGAAGCTACATAGAAGCATTTTGTATTTCTTCTGTTTTATTCTGTAGTTTTCATGGTGTTCATAGTGTTCATGGTGCTTATGGTGCACGTTGAGGGGAAGCCCTGCACCAGCCCTGTCATTCCTGGTGAGAAGCTGACGCCATCACATCCGAGGTCCAACTACCAACCTGATACCAGCCAGTTTACATCGCTTCCATCCAACTCCTGCAGCCAAGCAAGACTTGAAATGGACAGCATGCTTACGGTACAACTAGAGATACAAAAAGAGATACTGGATGCCAAGGAGCAAAAAGGCTAAAAAAGGGACAATTTCTACACACGCAAGCTTACAGCATAACTGAAGTGACTTAAATAATAACGTGGTATTATTAGCTCAAAATAACTTGTGAGCTAATTCTCAGTTCCTAACGCTTCTAAAAATTGTGACTATTTCAAGAAACTCACCAATGTGCTTGTGTCATGTCTATTTATGAAAAGTTTGAAGGGTGAAATTAGTTGTTACTGTTTTATGCAAAAATCCTTTTGGTTGTCCATAATCTGTTAGTGCTTGGTATAAACATTACAAGTGTAAATTTAGGCATAGGACAATCAAAGGCTACACTCGACTTAAAGCAGCAGCACAAACAAACAAGATGTCACGTAAAGACACACCATGCAGGTCCAGCTCACGTGAAAGAAAGCTAACAGAGAAAGGCCAAGAGATGCATGACCAAGACACCAGAAAATGTGAGAAAGCATTTAACAAGACCTATGACTCTTGGAAGCTGGTAGCAAGGGAGACTAGAAAAAAATTAAAAACCCTCTGTTCATCAGAAGACCTTAATGAATTACTGCAAGATATTCAAGCAAAGCATGATGACGTAGGCCAGCAGTATGAACCTATCCTACGTAACAGTAACACCACACCAGAGATTGAAAAGAAAATGGATGCCTGTGTTACGCTAACAAAAGACATTTGTGACCTCATAAGTAACCGTCTAGAGACTATTAATCAAGATTATAATGACCAACTTGAGAAGGAAAGGGTAAGAGAAACATTAAACAAAGATGAATATGGGTCTGTCTTTGGCCACACTAAAACTGAAACGGTAAGCTCAGCGGAGTCACCGGAGAGATTGAGCAACCACTCCAGCTCAGCCAGTACCCACAGCAGTAGAACAGATGCACAAGCAGAGCTTGCGGCTAAGCTGGAACAATCAAAAGCCATGAAAGAAATCCAAACACAGCAAGCACATCTTCACAAGTTAGAGAATGAATGGAAACTTAGAGGCAAAAATGTTAGTAGAAATGAAACAAAAAGAGGTGGAAATGCAACAACAGTTGGATCAAGAGAGAGCCAAATTGCAGCAGTTACAAGCAGCAAAAGACGTTGCCATAGCAACAGCTCGTGTGAGAGCATATGACAATTTTGAAGGTTTTGAGAACCATGATTATGAGATTGACAAAACTAACTCTGTTTGCTACAGAACGGAAACTGAACCTCGATTAAATCCTGATGCTGCATCCTTCCAACCTCACCAAGCTGCTCCTGAAGTGACAATGACCCAGGAGTCTGTCAGTCTAGCCCAAGCAATCGCCAGCTCATTAAGCATGAACCACTTGCCAGTCCCTGAACCAACCACGTTCAGTGGTGACCCTTTACAGACCCTTTAAGATGTTTTATCTAAAAAATTATCTTGCTGGAGAGGCGCGCAAGGCTGTAGAAGGTTTCTTTTATCGAGATTCAGAGAGCGCATACAATGGAGCATGGAAAGTCTTACAAGACAGATATGGGAACCTGTTCATCATACAAAAGGCTTTCCGAGATAAGCTCATGAGATGGCCAAAAATCAACACAAACGACCCACTAGCACTACAAGCGTTCGCTGACTTCCTTCAAGGCTGCACTGAGGCGATCCCACATGTTTTGACATGTGGGATCTAGCTATCCTTAACGATTGTGAAGAAAACCACAAGTTGCTCAAAAAACTACCAGAATGGATTGTGCGCAAGTGGAGTCGAATTGTTGTAGAGGAACTTGACACATCCGGCAGCTATCCAGATCTTGCATGCTTCACAAAGTTCCTGAGCAAAGAGGCACGGATTGCTTGTAACCCTATTGCTTCTCCATTGTTGATGAATTTCAAGGCCACAGATGAAAGATCACCAAAGAGAGCCAAAGCTTTCAACACAAATACACAAACAAAGAGTTTCGCTCAGGAGAAACAAGAAACAAAAGGCAGTAAACCAAAATCACCTTGCTCCGTCTGTAAAAGTGAAGTTCATAACATCACCAAGTGTCCCACCTTCGCAGCAAAGAGTGGTGAAGACAAAAGGGCATTCATCTGTGAATTCATCCATCGTCACCCAACCTGCTTACATGAAGACAGGAAACAAAGACCTGTGGAAGCAACAACGAATAGCTCCACTTCCACAGAAAACCATGCAAGCTTGGAAACACACAAGGTCGTATCCCATGCATCAACACAACGTGCTTCCGCTACCTCAAGTATCATCCCAGTCCTTGTGTCTTCAATACAAGAGCCACACAGAGAAGTACTTACGTACACAATACTGGACACACAGAGTGACTCAATGTTTGTCTTAAAAGATGTACTTGACATACTGAATGTTGATGCCCAACCAGTAAAACTAAAATTGAGTACTATGACGGCTATTGACACAATCATATCTAGCAAGAATGTCCATGGTCTACAAGTTCGAGGACTGCACTCTAAGGACCACATCCAAGTACAGCAGGCCTACAGCCGTGACTTTATCCCGATGGACAAGTCTTACGTCCCAACAAAGGAAACAGCATTACTGTGGCCTCATCTCAGACATTTGGCAGATAAGCTACCACCCCTTCAAGACTGTGATGTAGGGCTCCTGATTGGATATGACTGTCCATCAGCACTGGCTCCTCTTGAGGTTATCATTGGGGAGAAAAATCAACCGTTTGCACAGAGATCAAAACTACGATGGAGTATCATAGGCTCATCAAACCCTCACCTAGACAGACAAGGAAGTCAGAGCTTTGTGCATCGGCTCACAGTAAAAGAACTGCCAATTCCATCGGCGACAGATGTTCTAAAAGCCCTAGAATCAGACTTCACAGAGAGAACTTATGAAGATAAATATGTGTCCCAGAACGATGTTCATTTTATACAGTTCCTCAGTGACAACATCACGCAGAAGAAAGACAGACATAATGAGATGCCCCTCCCTTTCAAGGGCAACAGTCCGCCCAACCTATCAAACAACAAGAGGCTAGCCACAGTTCGCCTGCAGTGCCTTAAGAAGAAATTAAAGACCAATAAACAATATTATGATCAATACAAAACATTCATAGAAGAAACAATTAACAAGGGTGATGCAGAGCCTGCCCCTACAACATCTGCGGGAGAGACGGAGTGGTACCTTCCGCATCACGGCATCTATCACCCCAGAAAACCAGACAAGCTGAGAGTTGTATTTGACTGTTCAGCCAAATTCCATGGGGTTTCTCTAAACGACACTCTACTAACTGAGCCTGATCTTATCAATCCTCTGGTAGGAGTTCTTTGCCGCTTCAGGAAGGAGGCCGTAGCGATTATCTGTGATATTGAAAGAATGTTTTATCAGTTCTCCGTCACTCCTGAATCCCGGAATTATCTGAAATTTCTCTGGTGGAAAGGTGGAGATTTGGAGAAGGAACCACAGGAATACAGGATTGCGGATCATCTCTTCGGAGCCGCCTCATCCCCAGGATGCGCCAATTTTGGTTTGAAACATCTTGCACGACAACACAAATCTACCTATCCATTGGCATCAACATTTGTGGAGAAAAACTTTTATGTTGATGACGGGCTAGTCAGCATCCCATCGGTCGAGGAAGCCAAGAAACTGATCCAGTGATCAGTAGTAGTGACTCCCTCAGAAAGAGCAGCAACCATCGAACCTCTAGGACTTGATCCAACCCTATCAGAGCGTGCACTCGGCATTCAATGGTCGATTAAAACTGACACTTTCAGCTTTATCAGCAGCTTGAAAGATCAGCCTTCAACCCGCCGTGGTTGCCTTTCTGTCATTGCCTCTCTTTATGACCCACTTGGATTCATCGCTCCATTCAGCCTAACTGGAAAGGATATACTTCAAGAGCTGTGTCACAGAGGCATCGGATGGGATGATCCACTCCCAGAAGATATGAGGCCACGGTGGGAGGAGTGGATAAATGGGCTTCACAGGTTGAAAGAGGTTTCAATTCCGAGATGTTACCACCCATATGACTTCCATAACATTGTCAGAGTAGAGCTGCACCATTTTTCGGATACCAGCTGCGTGGGATACGGTGCATGTTCTTACCTCAGGTATAAAAATGACAAGGATGAAGTCCATTGCAGTCTCGTTTTGGCGAAAGCAAGAGTTGCACCCTCAAAGGTCACAAGTATCCCGAGACTAGAACTCGCGTCAGCTGTGGTTTCTACGAAAGTCAGTATCATTTTAAAAGGTGAACTTGACATAAAGATTGATGAAGAGGTTTTCTGGACAGATTCACAAGTTGTGCTTGGGTACATAAACAATGATGCCCTTAGGTTCCACATATTTGTCGCAAACCGTGTTCAGCTGATAAGGGATAACAGTGATCCCAGTCAGTGGCACTATGTGGACACCACAGAAAACCTGGCAGATCATGCTTCCCGAGGTCTTCGTGCTTCAGACATTCATTCAACAAACTGGCTGCGAGGACCGAAGTTTCTCTGGGAGCGTAAATTACTTCTAACACTCAGCGCTCCATCAGAATTACTCGTTGGTGATCCTGAAGTCAAGACAATTCAAGTGCTTGCAACTGAAGTCAAAAACTACAATGACATCCTCAGGCGTTTGAGTCAGTTTTCCTCCTGAACAACAATTCTTAAGGTGGTGGCAAGAATCAAGAGGCTGGGGTCTAAACAAAAACAACCCAGTGAGTATGTGACTGTTAAGGAGCGTGAGAAGGCTGCAGATGAAGTGATTAAGATCGTACAGCAGCAAGCCTTCCCCCAGGAGATAAAGATGCTTCAGGGCAAAAAAGAACTTCCAAAATCAAACTCTCTTTTCCGTCTTGACCCTGTCTGGTCTGACCAGTGTTGGTGGGAGATTGAAACAGTCATCGCTCTGTCACAAAGTCAAGCACCCAGTCATCTTATCAAATAACAGCCACATCAACAAGCTGATTGTGTCCCATTTCCACGCTAATATATGCCATCAGGGTCGAAGCCAGACTTTAATGGAGCTTCGGGCCTATGGATTGGTGGGAGCAAGTTAGTTGCTAAGCTGATACACACTTGTGTGTTTTGCAGGAAACTGCGACGGCCAACAGAGACACAGCAAATGGCCGAACTTCCCAAATAACACGTCGAAGCCTTAGCACCTTTCACATGCAGCGGCATGGACTGTTTCGGCCCTTTCATTGTAAAGGAAGCCCGCAAAGAATACAAAAGATACGGCTTGATTTTCACATGTCTGTACTCTAGAGCTGTTCATATTGAAATGCTTGAAGATTTGTCAACAGACTCATTCATCAACTCATTGAGATGCTTCATCAGCCTGAGAGGAGCTGTTCAACAACTATGCTGTGACCAAGGCTCTAATTTTGTTGGCGCCAGGAATGAGCTCAAGGAAGCACTTAAACAATGTGACACTAAGCTACTGGAAATCTTCCTGACTGAGAAGCAATGCGAATTTGTCTTCAATGCTCCATCTGACAGTCACGCAGGCGGTGTCTGGGAACGCCAGATCGGAACTGTTAGAAACGTGCTGAATGCCACCTTTGCACAGTGCCCAGGTCGACTTGATGATGCCTCCCTCAGAACACTGCTATATGAGGCCATGGGTATTGTTAACAGCCGCCCATTAACAGTGGATGGAATCTATGATCCTCAGGCACTGGAGCCTAAAACACCGAATCACCTCATAATGATGAAATCTAAAGTTGCTCTTCCTCCTCCTGGAGTATTTGTCAAGGAGGACCTGTATGCGACAAAGAGGTGGAGAAGAGTTCAGTATCTTATCGAACAGTTTTGGAGCCGCTGGAAAAAGGAGTATCTGCTGAACATATCCATAAGACAGAAATGGCACTCACCTCAGCGCAACCTCAAAGTTAATGATATTGTCATTATTAAAGACGACAACCTCCCAAGAAATCAGTGGGAACTTGGACAAGTGATTGAGACTGTTCAAAGTAGTGATGGCTTAGTTCGTCGAGTTAAAGTGCAAGTTGGGCAGAGGAAACCTCACAAAAAACAAGATCCTCCCTCCAAGCCCTCAGTTATTGAGAGACCAATCAAAAAATTGGTGCTCCTCCTTGAGAACTGATTACCGCTTTATTATGCGTGAGTCTATATAGTTACACCTCTGATAGCTTAACTTCAGGCTATTCATTTCATTCAAGAAATCCTGTACAATTAATTTACTCTTTGTGTGTTTGTTCATTCATTGTACTAGGATTTGGTGGGAGTGTAAATGTCTGATAAATCGCATTAATATTCTCCTACATATTAAAATATAAATATAATACTAAGACATTGTAGTTCTACAGTGTCACCTTGTCTGTTCTGCTTTTATTTTGAAAAGCGCCGTTTTTCTTCTTCTGATGTTTTTTTTGTGTGACACTAAACTTCCTGCTACACTCTCTTCAAAATGTGTGGTCACGCATCGTCGGAAGAACGAGCTACGAACTGTGAGGGTGTGTCGAGCTAGAGAGCATGATAGCTGATGGCAGAAACTATTTGATTAGCGTCCTTGGAGAGCGGAATGAGGAATGAAAGAAAAAATGTGTCTAGTGTATTATTATCAGAAGGGATTTTGTTTAAGGAAAAGAGAATGTCATTACTTCATTGGTTTATGGGTTAATTGCACATGTCATCAATATAAAAGCAATATATTCTTTCTGTGAACAATTATAATATATTGTATTTCATTTAAAAGCATGTGATATTTATTTGTCATAAAGGCTTAAAAACATTTCATTTCATATTCATATTGGTTATTAGTTAAAATTATTTGTATTGGGTGTAAACATGATTAATATGTGAACACAATTTATGTGCGAATTATTCGTGAAGCTACATAGAAGCATTTTGTATTTCTTCTGTTTTATTCTGTAGTTTTCACAGTGTTCATGGTGTTCATGGTGCTTATGGTGCACGTTGAGAGGAAGAAATAAATCAACAACCGTTTGAAACTCTCTGCATCTTGATCAATAAATCTAAGGGGCCGCTACAGAGGGCACTGACCATTACGCACTTAGACCAAGACGAGTCCCTCAGACTGGATGGTCAATAGGTGGACTAACCTCTACCATATGCAAAAGATTGACTTGAAATTAAGACAAATGACAGAGTAATGTTGGTGTTAATGGTTGATGTTTATTAGCAAATGTTCAAGAGTTCAATTTGTTAAGAAAATATGGTATTGCAGTCATATGTTTTTTGTTAGACTATTGTACACTCTACTGACATGTATGTCTTTACTGTTTGTTCAATATTTATTCCTCTAGCCTAGTAACTTTTCAACTGTAACATGTATGAATGGTTGTTAAGTGTAGGCCTATTCCTTGGTTGTGTATGGCTGAGGTCGGCCTTTATTTAGCAGGGGAGAATCTATAACAGGTAGAATTTGGTACTGCCTCTTTAAGAGCAGTGCTCTCTTTACTGTTTCCTTTTACCTTGACTGCTCAGTTGATGTAGTGATCGCAAACTGTGCACACTGCATGTCTGTGGGGCACGAAAGCTTTGTATGTCTGTTACTCTTTTTTTTGTGTGTTAATTTTTAGTCAGTAACGCTGTTGACAGTGGAGTGTATTGCTAACTGCAAATAAATGCCTCCTGTGGAATGCCAGCGACAAGTCTCTGAATAACACTGCTGCAACTAACTGGGCAAGCTATCCCCATTAAAAACCATGTTACATCATTCATTTATGTGTGGTTCTGTTCTAAGAGTGTCTGATTTATTTATATTTATTTGACAAAAACCTCTGTTCCCTAACCCTAACCCCACTAACGTGAAACCGGAGCAAGCATGTCTACTGTGAAAAGAACTGCAAAATCTCTTAGTCAAAGGGGCCATAGATTATGTTCCCCTACCAGAGTGGGAGTCAGGTTACTACAGCAGATACTTCCTGGATCCCAAGAAGGATGGGGGGTTGCGTCCGATTTTAGACCTTCGAGGCTTCAATCGCTCCGAGGGCGATCAAGTTCAAGATGCTAACCGTCAAGACGGTCATGTCTCAAATCCAACATCGCGATTGGTTGGTCACAAAGTCTGCCACAACACAGGAAGTTCCTGAGGTTCGCTTTCAGGGGTGAAGCTTTCCAATAGCGGGTTCTTCCATTCGGTCTAGCCTTATCACCCTGCACATTCACGGAATGCGTGGATGCAGCCCCGGCTCCTTTGCGACTCCGACTTAACCCTCTGGGGTCTGAGGGTGTTTTGGGCCCTGGAGAAGTTTTGACATGCCTTAAATTTGTGCTTTTTTCCATTGCTTAAAAACATAGTAATGGCTAAAGTCTGATAACACTGTATTCAGCACAAACTGGGCTACAATAATATGTGAGCAACATGTGTGTACATGTTTGTATTTTTGAGAAAATAACGTTTATGCGTTGTTTTGAAAAAACAAAAAATTTGAAATTTTTCACTGAATCACTGAAATAAGGCCATATAACACATACTAAACATTTGTCCACAAGCCTTTTGAGAACTGGATCTTGTAGCCTAGAGTTTTTGCTACAAAATGATGTGAAAACCATCCTGATCACTCATTCATACAAAACAATATAGTAATGGAACTTTTGTAAGACACTTTTAGTGTTAGAAAGGTAATATGTGAGGAGGCGTGAACTATCACGAATATTTATGTGATTCACACCTGAGGATAAAAAAAGACCACTCCTCTGGGCCCAGCAATGAGGAATGTGACAAAGAGAATGAATGTGAGGAGACTTGATCAAAATCAAGTTTTAAGTTAAAAGAAGTAATCTGACTAAAGACTTTACTTAATTTTAGACCTACACTACCGTTAAAAGAAGTCTCTTCTGCTCACCAAGACTGGATTTATTTGATCCAAAATACAGTAAAAACATTGTGTGGACTCATTTTACAATTTAAAAGAACCGTTTTCTATTTGAATATGTTGTAAAATGCGATTTGTGATCAAAGCTGAATTTTCAGCATCATTACTGCAGTCTTCAGTGTCACATGATCCTTCAGAAATCATAATAAAACGCTGATTTTCTAATATGGGCATATTTAAAGTGCATTTTACTCATTTAACCTGAACATATATTTGCAAGCACAAGCTTTGTTGATGATAACGAGGCAGCATAAACACTAGTTAAAATATAATCTAAACATTCATATTATTTTTATATCATATTACATATCATATTTATATCATACAGCATACAATGTAAATGCCTGCTTTAGCAGAAACAGCATTTAAATGTAACTAAAACTTGCTTAGGACATATTTAAAATGTCAATACTTTGAATCCTGTCTGGAAACAGTCCCACTAGTAAAATATGTACATGTTTATATAAAATAGCATGTCAGCTAATGAAAACTAAATGACTTACTCATCTGAAATTGTATCCTCGGCTGGATCAAGTCTCTCTTCAAAATACAAATGTTCATCGGAGTCCCGATCTTCTTCTGAGGAAAATGTTAACTCATCCTTACATCCAGGAGTTTACAAACACACAGAAAAGTTGAGTTGTGTTGTACATCAAATCTCGCAGTTGGGGGCGTTTACATTTCCCTTGATTATCTCAGCACATTAGTGTATGAATGGCATGCTCTGCTGATGGGTGGGATCACATTACCTATAATGAAGCTGAGCCAGGAAAACCGCACATCGCTTTGTTTCATACAGATTACATTGCAGGAGAATATTTGTTTTAAATTTGAATAGTTTTATTTAAAAGTAGACATTTTAAGAATTCTTTCGACATATGTTTCATGTTTGTGCAATACGTATTCGTGGAGTTTAAGTACATTTTTGTGACGTGTTTCTGAAATATGCTCGTGAACCAGAGACTGCTGAAAGCTCACCCTTTTTATTTTCTTTATTTTACAAAAGCACAAGATTTTGTTGTTATTGTGAGTGTACACAAATAAAAGTAGACCCTTTATAGTCTCTAATGATGTCTTAAACTTATCTGTATACCCAACAAGGACAGAGAATTTTAAGTTGTTTCTGCTGTAATGACGAAAATATCCAGCAGGACGCACCGGCGCAACGTCAAAAAGAGCATTCTCTGTCCCACTCAGGGAATCACCTATTTGGGCATTGTATGGAATTTGTTGTATGAATCATGTCCATTCAGAACACCCTGAGCAAAGTCAGGCTAGGCCAAGGTTGTACTGTTCGTCAGTAGCAACGAATACTAGGTCTCATGGCATCTGCGTCCTCGGTGATCCCTTTGGGCCTTCTGCACATGAGACCGTTTCAGTTGTGGCTCAAAGCCAGGGGATTTCATCCAAGGGCCAAACCCCTAGGCTGATAAGGGTTACGTGCCACGTGCTATGTACCCTTTCTATGTAGCTCGGACCCCAGTTCCTCACTTTGGGTCCCACTCTAGGTGCGTCTTGCCGTTGCAGGTTGCTAACGACAGACGCCTCCCTGACGGGCTGGGTAGCGGTCTTAAGTGGTCGTCCAGCTCAAGGGGAATGGGAGGGTCGTCAGCTCGATTGTCACATTAACTGTCTCGAGTTGATGGCTGTAATTCTGGCCCTGAAATAATTCCTCCAGAGGCTGCCATGTCTTGCAGGTGGACAACACAGCGGTAGTCTCTTACATAAACCATCAAGGAGGTCTACGTTCACGCCAGCTGATCAGACTGGCACAGCAGATTCTCCTTTGGGCCCAGGGCAAGCTCCTGTTAATCAGATTAGCTTTTATCCTTGGATGCCTGAATGGGAGCAGATTTACTGTCCAGACAGAAAATACAGATGGGGGAGTGGAACAAATCTGGTTGAGATTTTACAAGAGCAGATGTGAACCTCTTCGCCTCCCAACAGACAGAGCAATGTCCCCTCTACTTCTCTCTGAGTCACCCAGCCCCCTTGGGTCTGGACGCGATGGCACATATATGGCCCAGAATGCGCCTGTATGTTTTTCCCGGTTTCTCTGCTCCCTGGAGTCTTGGCCAGAGTTCGCCAGCAAGGGTCCTGCCTCTTACTGATAGCACTGCGCTGGCCGAACAAGGTATGGTTCTTGGAGAAAATGTCTCTCCTCAATGGCTCGGCTTGGGCGATTCCGGACAGGAGGGACTTTCTGTCTCAAGCGCAGGGGACAATATTTCATCCCCGGCCCAAGCTGTGGAACCTTCATGTCTGGCCCCTGAAGGGTACCAACTGAGGGACACTGGGTTTTCACCTGAAGTTATCGAGACCATTTTAAGTGCTAGGGCTCCCTCTACTAGAAGTTACGCCAATAAATGGGTGTCTTTAAAAGATGGTGCAGTGCACATAATGCAGATCCAGTTAACTGCCAGATTGCTTCAGTTCTGGACTTTCTGCAGGAAAGATTATCAGCAGGCACATGCCCTGCCACTCTCAGGGTTTACGTGGCCGCTCTATTGGCTTGCCACGCCTTGATTGATGGGGTGCCGTTGGGGAGACATCCTCTGCTCGCTCGCTTCGTTCATGGAGCCATGTGACTGAGAACTCCTGCTAGGACTAGGATCCCTTCATGGGACTTAGCAATAGTCCTTGAGGGTCTGGTTGAAACCTCCTTAGAACCTCTAGAGTCAGCGTCTGATAAACTTCTGTCTCTCATGATGTTTTTGTTCTTATGGCAATTACTTCTCTAAAAAGAATTGGGGATCTACAGGCTCTGTCTGTCTTGCCAGCCTGCTTAGATTTTGCCACAGGAATGGCTAAAGAAATTTTGCACCTGACTACCTGCCTAAGGTTGCTTTCTCAACTGTACATCCGGTCACTCTCGAAGCCATCTGCTCCCCACCGTTTACAACGCCGGAGCAGAAACGACATCACGGAATTTGTCCAGTCCGTGCCCTTCAGACTTATGTCCACAGCACTAGCCAGTGGCGTAAGTCAGGGCAACTATTCGTTTGCCATGGGGGCCACAAAAGGGGGGCGGCCACAACCAAGCAGACTATGTCGCATTAGGTGAGGGACGCTATTGCCCTGGCCTACGAGGCGCAGTCAAGCTTCGCCAGTAGGTATATGGGCTCACTCTACCAGAGGGGTCACCTCCTCTAAAGCCGTGGCTAGAGGTGTCCCTCTGCAGCATTTTTGTGATGCGGCAGGCTGGTCCTCTCCGCACACATTCATAAGATTTTATAGTTTGGATGTTCATGCCACTCCGGGCTCTTATGTCCTTGAGTCAACATCACAAGCTCATGTCTGAGACCTCTTGTGCTCTTGTGAGCACATTACACAACCGTAAGGGGTCCGGACATCCACAGTGCGGCGTCATGGGTATTCTCGTTCCCAAAGCGTTAAGTCAGCGCAGCATCAAAGTGTAGCTTTTTGACAGGGAACATCTCGGTTTACTTAACTGTAACCTCTGTTCCCTGATAAAAGCGGAACAAGATGCTGCACTTCATTGCCGCACTGGGATGCCCCAGGACTGCTCTTCAGAAGAAATACCTGACGATGCACCTGTGACGCATCAATTTATAGCCCTGCTACAGGTGAATCCAATGATGTCACCAGCAGAGGCTATAAATTCTGGTCAATTTCATTGACGTGTTGCACACATATTCACAGCTGGTCACACCTAAAGTTGTTCCCAAAGTGCTAAGTCAGCGCAGCTTCTCGTTCCGCTTTTATCAGGGAACAGGGGTTACAGTTAAGTAACCCGAGACATATTTTAGTATTTCACATTAATTTCCTATGGCAGGTCAAAAATGACCCGGAACATCACAAGTGTTGCTTTTCGACCCCTTAGATTTATCGAATCAAGTCTAGATTTATTTTTGGTGTTTTCAGATAGCTAGATCACCATTTTTTATAAAAGAAAAAAATTTTAACAGGTCCAAAAAGACACAAACAGTACACAAGGGTTAAGGATATACTAGGCCAAACAACACATGCAGCAACAAAGACAGTGAAGAACGTGGCTCAACCAATCAGAATCAAGGACCTGAACTATCCGTTTTATAATCAACATTTGTCTGGATATCACCATTAATTGTGCAATTGCTGAAGCATTGATCAAATAAGTTCAATTCTCATTAATTTCAGAGTGTCTGCTTTGTTTTTTATCTTCTTTCTCTGTCCTGTCCACCTCTTTTCACCACTCATCCATAAAAATCTGTCATTTTTAAACAATTTCTTTGGCACAGTAATACTGAATTGTTTTACAGAATCACAAATGACAGTTGTGCAGTAATACTGATGTAATGCGGTCACAGGTGTATGTTTGTTGAGTAATTTACAACGGCTTTGAACGCAGCTCAACCAATCAGAATCAAGAACCGGAACTATCAATTTTATAAAATATTTGTTGAAATTATTTGTAGATATTAAAAAGTGCAAGGTCATAAATTAATTGAAGTTTAATAACATTTGAAGTATTTGAATTTACATTAACTAATGATCTGTTAAGCATAGTTTAATGTATCATATCAAATTTCTAATTATTTAAATATAAATATAAGCATTATATATTTCTTAATTAATTTATTATAAACATACATTTTGTTTTTACAAAAGCTGGTATTTGTTTTGTTTCTAAGGGCAAAACCAACTATCGTAAACCACATTGCTTTACAAAACTGTACCATGGTAACCATTGTTTTTGCAAAGTCCCATATTTCCTAGAGTTATTGTCACTACTGTAAAAGCATACTTTATTTTAAAGAGAATGTTCTTTGAGCAGTGTTTTGATGACAGTACAGTGGAGAATAATATGCATTGTTTATTTATGATTTGTTGGTAAATGCCTGTTTTTCAAGATTTCCAATTTGTGTGTGTTTTACAATAAAATAATCTTGTGACACATACATAAATCTGATATGGCAGTAAATTCCAGTAGTATTTGGAAATGTTATGAAAATGGCTATTTTTGTAGTATTTACACATTTCTTCCACATGTGAACAATTATGTCACTTGATTTATGTATGGGGATATTTAACTCCAGTTTGGTTTATTGCTGAGTTGTTTAGATTCAAATTTTCCCTTTGACTTAATCATAATGAGAAAGAAATACATTTGGAGGAAACCTGCTTAAGGCACTGAATGTTATTAGGTGGTTTGTTAATCCCTTCAAACATTTCCTATTTTTAGTTATAAGGAGCTCAAATGGTCAATTTTGATAGTGGCCCTTGTTTGGTCATTCTTTTCTTTGCCACAGTTTCTCAACAAGAAACAGATGGGAGGTCAAATAGGTTGGAAGAGGTGTTCAGACTATCGAATGCCAATCCTTAATTACTGTGGCTCTGTCTGCCTCAGCTGGAACCAATTTCATGTACTGAGTGCAGCCTGTTTGCCGACAGATGTTGCTGGGCTGCGGCCACACAACCTCTGGTTCACAGAAAATGTCTGTCCAGCTAAATTACAATCAAGATCCCCTGACTGATACATCAGCTGGGCAGCATACATCTCGCGCACACACATACTGACATTGATGATTTTATTAGAAGTTATGCTTGTAGTCGAGGTCTGATCCTCTGGGCTTTAGCTTGATGAATCAGAGCAATCCTAACGTATGGAAGTCTAAAATAAATTAACTGCATCCTGTTGAGGCAAGCTATACACTCAAATGAATTAGCTTTTGTTAAATGTTGCTCATGTGACAACATACTGATACAGTGGCCCCAAAATTATTTGGAGACTTAAGTCACACCTTTAAAAGCAATGACACTTTAAGCAGCTGATGCGAAATAGTTTTTAGTGGATGTACTGTATGAAGTCAGTTCTCCACACGGTCACACAGGTGTCCTAGAAGACTACCACTGGTGAACTTCAGCACATTAAGTAGGCATATATTCCACTAACATTTGACAACAATAAAGTTCCATATATATTTAAACCATACTATTTGTAAAATAGTTTTGCTTAAAGTGTGCTTCTTCTATGATTCTTTGAAATAATTACACATGCTTTGATATATTTATCTAATGCAATGACATCCATAATTTGTTTATTTTATTTTTTATTGCGTTTTAATTTTCTGAATACTTTCAGAGCCACTGTATGTTTACATCATTACTCAAAATGAACATAGTCTCAATTCTGGCTGCGACTTATAGATCTGCAAATATTTAAAGTTAAACCTTCATGGATAAACCTTGTGATGTTGGAAGCAGTGGGAAAATGTTATATATTCTCACTTCTGTGTTCTTACTATTTGAAATCAGCTGTCCAGATGTCTGATGGTTTATTTTTCTCCCCCTTCTTGAAACATTCAATTTTGTCAAGGCTGACTGCTGTCAGATGGACCAGGAAGCCAAACACATTGGTTCTGCTTGATCTTTTATATATCCAATCAGTTAAGTAAAGGACTTTACACATTTTCCATTACACACATAAACACACACACTGTCATCTGCCTAACACAAAGCTTCCTCTCAGATGTGTTTTTATTGCTTTTTACAGCTGACCTCATAATTCTCATTTTAAAGCATCTGTTATTATTCTTTACACATCCCTGCACTAGAGGCCTGTCAGAGAGAGAAACTTTCTTGTAAGTCACGTTGGTTAAAAAACATTTAATAAATCTCCAACAGTGAAACCTGTTCAATTAAAAAGGTCATGGTAAATGGTCTGCACTTATATAGCGCTTTTTTATTAACCTTAGAGGTTACCAAAGCACTTTACACTATGTCCAAATCACCCATCCACACTCACATTCACACACCAATGGCGGCAGAGCTGCCATGCAAGGCAGCTAGCCTGCCATTGGGAGCAACTCAGGGTTCAGTGTCTTGCCCAAGGACACTTCGGCATGCGGAGCCGTGTGGGCCAGGATTCGAACCACCAACCCTGCAATTAGTAGCCGACCCGCTCTACCATCTGAGCCACAGCCGCCCTTCATGGCATGATAACCTTCATGTCAGGTGTCATGTGATCAACAGAAATGTACACATACTGACCACTTTATTAGGTACACCTGTACATCTACATATTCATGCAATTATCTAAACAGCCAATTATGTGGCTGCATTGCAATGCATAAAACCATGCAGATACGGGTCAGGAGCTTCAGTTAATATTCACATCAACCGTCAGAATGGGGAAAAATATGATCTCAGTGATTTGGAGTGTGGCATGATACAACAGAGAATGACCAGACTGGTTTGAACTGACAAAGTCTACAGTAACTCAAATAACCGCTCTGTACAATTGTGGTGAGAAGAATATAATCTCTGAATGCTATTCTGAGATATGGGTTGGCACTGTTGGTGGCACAGGGGGACCTACACAATATTAGGCAAGTTGTTGTGTCTGATCAATGTGTATATATGGGAGAGAGAGAGAGAGAGAGAGAGAGAGAGAGAGAGAGAGAGAGAGAGAGAGAGAGAGAGATAACCCCACCATCACAGTAAAAGAGCAGCAGAAAGCAGTTGACTCTTTGCACAGACTATGGGGGGTTTACGGCATATTTAGTGGCTATTTGTTTTTTGTTAGCAATTTTTAAAATTATTTAGTGTAAATTTATGACATTATAGTTTGTAGAATAGACACCTGGAATTAGTTTTAAAAACAAGTTTCCACAGCTGCAATGAGTTTTGAAAATTTTGCCTCTTTCTCTCTTCTGACTGCTGTAATATTTTGACTGCTCTATTTCTTTTTCTTCTTTTGTAAAACTGTGATTTTTATTTTGCTTTTGGAGCTAATGGGTAAACAAAAATTATATTTGCTGTTGTTTTCCATTCACTGCTACACAAGTTTACCCTGCTATTGTTTTACTTCTGCATTCCAAACCTGCATATCTGAAAAGGTTCCATAAGGAACTGTGCAATAAACAATGCATTTTAATACTATTTATAACAATAGCACATGTGCAAAAGGGCATAAGAACTACATCTGATCTTACAGCGCATTTTTACAAACTTTTAGATGAGAATGTGCAGCCATAAGAGCCATTACAGTATAACAGACTAAGAACATCCCAAAACAATTTGCCTCATGAAGTTCCATACTTTAATTTATAGTGATAAATTACTATGTAATATCTTACTTACTTACTATGAAAAAGAGCCTTGCCTCAGTGCTTCCGCTATTCAACAGTGTCAACAGACAGTCTCCAACACTAGGTAGCATTATCTTAGAGATGAAATCCAGCAAACATCCGGCTCCCAGCACAACACAGACTCCTACACAAACTCAGAATAAGCCAAAAAAAACAACATTTATCTACTGAATCCCATCTGGCTAAGCGGGAATGTGACCTTGGTCAGGCAAAAAATAGAGTGTACATCGGCAGGGCATTTGATACCTGGAGGGACCTTCATTCGGTTTTGGGGATCAAAACCGACCCTGAATTGATGTTATTCTTATTGGAAAGGTAAACTTACATAACTGCAAAGCATGTGAAATATAGTGCCATAAGGATTGATCGGTGTAAATTGATCTTGGCTGGTAACGCTGACGAATTTCAAGCTACCTTGCTTCATAACTTTCAAATAATTTCAACGATCTTCTCTTTATTCTAAAAGCCATGTATACAGGATACATTTAACACATACGCTGATTTCTTATTCGTAGTACAACATATGACATACAAAACATACAATAGTGCAACGGTAAACTGTCTGGTATAGTTCGGTAGTATGTAAATGTATGTGTGTATCAATATGCTATGTTAGCTGATAAGTAGTTTTGTTTAGTCTCAAAGTTTGTAGAAAAACAATCATAACTGTGTAATTTTAATTATGTTACCTCATCTGTCAGCATGATGCCAGTGAATCACGTTCAGTCTCTTTGTATGTTACGTCATTGTTTTGGCCGATGCTTGCTCGCTCGTTTACTTATGGAGAGTGTGCACGAGTGCAAGCACGAGCAACAGGTAGCTTCTGCAGTTCACTTAACGGCCACAGGTGACTTAGAATACCAAGGGTTTCTGAATCTTACATACTGCACCTTTAAAGTTGTTAGGATGTTCTTGTCCCATAATACAGATTTTAATTAGAGCTCTGTAGAGTCAGCAACAAACATTAAGTCAGATCAAACCTTTCCATGCAATTTAGCAGATCTTACTCATGTTTCAATAGCCGTTGATTATACCGGACGGTTTTAGCCCAAGCACCTCCTTAAAGTTTCAACGTAAACACCCACTGTTATGATTGCCTAACATCGTGCCGCCCCTCGAATAAAGCCATATTTGAAACTCTATCAGAAGAGAATGAACAACCCAAAGGTATAATAAAACTAAATTCCAGGGTTTACACATAATGCACTTCCAACACATTGTACCCGAAAATATTAAACTGTTCATCTTTAGCACAACTTTTAACACATCATCACCATAAACTATAAAACAGTGATGAAATCATGAATGGAACCGTTTACTTACTGTTTTGCATTTGGTCCAAGTGTTTTGATCCCCATCTTCAGCAAAGGCTTTGAGAGGCTAATCAGAGATCGCATCTGCTTTGTGCTGCCCACTTCACTGGACCCATTGCAGTTTTCCTACCGCAACAACCACTGATGATACAATTGCATCTACAATACACACTGCTCTCTCCCACCTGGAAAAAAAGAACACATATGTGAGAATGCTGTTTGTAGACTACAGCTCAGCATTCAACACCATAGTGCCCTCCAAGCTTGATGTGAAACTCAGGGCTCTGGGCTTAAACAGTTCACTGTGCAGCTGGATCCTGGACTTCCTGTCAGGCAGACGTCAGGTGGTTAGAATGGGAAGCAACATCTCCTCATCATTGACCCTCAACACTGGAGCCCCGCAGGGCTGTGTTCTCAGCCCACTCCGGTACACACATGACTGTGTGGCAACATATGGCTCCAATGTCATCATTAAGTTTGCTGACGATACAACAGTGGTAGGTCTGATCACTGACAATGATGAAACAGCCTACAGAGAGGAGGTGCACACTCTGACATGCTGGTGTTAGGAGAAAAGACAGAGAACACAGCCCCATCACCATTAATGGAGCACCGGTGGAGAGAGTCAGCAGCTTCAAGTTCCTTGGTGTTCAATCACTGAGGAACTCACATGGTCCGTCCACACTGAGTCCATTGTGAAGAAGGTTCACCAGTGCCTCTTCTTCCTGAGACGGCTGAGGAAGTTTGGAATGAACCACCACATCCTCACACAGTTCTACACCAGCACTGTAGAGAGCATCCTGACTGGCTGCATCACCGCCTGGTACAGCAATAGCACTGCCCACAACCACAAAGCCCTGCTCTATGATTTAGCATCGAGCGGGGACATCGAGGAGATATTGATCACAGGATCTCAGACTTCTAGGTGGATTGTAAGGATGTAATAAGTCAGACAAGTAACTGGGAGCTTGGTTGTGTAGTTATTTGTAAACAAACAATACAATTTTAAAATCAATTCTAGCTTGAACCAGTGAAGTGATTTTAAAATGGGGGTAACATGATCGTACTTCTGACATCATTTTGAAATTTTGCTGCTATATTTTGAACTAATTGAAGTCGAGCAATGAGTGATTTGGAAATTCCACAATAGAGAGAATTATAGTAGTCCAGATGAGACATGATGAAAGCATGAACTGCTATCTCCAATGTTTTCTCAGACAAAAAGGGTTTAACTTTACAGAGTAGACATAGCTGAAAAAACTGGAACCTATGACAGCACTAATATGTTTGTCAAATTTCAGATGGCTGTCAAACTGGACACCCAGGTTTCATATTTGAGGCATGAGGAAAGCATTGAGATTTCCACAATCAGCGTTACTGACATCAAAATTGTCTGTAGGGACAAACACAATCACCTCTGTCTTGTCTTTATTCAGAAACAAAAAGTTTTTGGCTAGCCAAAGATTTATTTCCTCCAGACAAGCTAGAAGAGATTGTAATGCAGTGTGATCATTTCGTTTAACCGGTATGTAGACTTGAGTGTCATCAGCGTAGGAGTGATAGGAGATACCATGCTTTCTGATAATGGAACCCAGAGGGAGCATGTAAAGAGAAAAAAGTGCTGGTGCAAGAATAGAGCCCTGAGGTGGGCCACAGAAGAGGTAATTTTGCCAAGCTTAACAGAGAATGTTCTATCAGCCAAATAGGATTTAAACCATTTCAGAAAATTCCCTCTTAAGCCTACACACGATTCAAGTCTGAAGAGCAATATATCACAGATGCATCTAGTGAAGGCTTCTTGAGTAAAGTAGTGACAGCTGCCATTTTGAGGGATTTGGGGATGGACCCTGTAAACAAACATTTATTCAAAAAGGATACCAGACCAGGACCTACTGAGTCTGCTATTTGTTTGAAATACCGAGGGTGAATAGTATCAAGGGGGCAAAGGGAGGGTTTAAGACTGGCAGTTATTTGTATAACTGTGTTTATCATGATAGGGTCGAAGGCATCCCATGAGGCTAGTGACTGCATAGAATTTAGTTGATCCTCAGTGCAAGGCATTAACTGCGAAACTTAACTCGTAAGTTAGTCATTTTGTTACTAAAAATTCTCAAGAAACCTTCACATAATACAACAGAAGGATTAGGTATAACATTAACAGGGGGGTTCAAAACAGAAGTTATAATAGAAAACAAAAACATGGGACAATGGTGATTATTTGTAATTAAATTTGAAAAGTAAGCAGCTTTTGCTCATTTTACAGTTCTCTGACACACCAGTAAGCAATCTTTCAGTATTTTGAAAGAAACTTGAAGTTTGTCCTTTTTCCATTTTTGCTCAGGTCTTCTGCATGCTTGTCTAGAAAAGTGAATAATGGAGTTGAGCCATGGTTCAGATCTACATTTAGATTTACATTGTTTTAGGGGTGCAGTAGCATTTAAAACATCCAACCATACAGAATTTAGCAACCTGAGGTGGTTCTCAGCATCCAAATCGGGTAGCAGAGATTCAAGGGACAGTGATGTACTGGTCATATTAAAACGCTGATTAAAATCTTCCCAGAAATGAGGGGAGTAATAACGGACCAGTTCTTCAGCTAGAGTTGCTCTTTGAATGAGTATAGTGAGAGACATAGAAAATAATATCGGCAGGTGATCAGATAACAACATATCCGTGACTGCTAAATCAGCAATGGAAAAACCGTATGAAAGAACCAAGTCTAGAGAGTGACCATGAATGTGTGTGGGGTCCTTTATCCACTGGACTATATTAAAAGAGTCAATAAGGCTGAGGAACTCCTTCGCTAAAGGTTTTGACTGACAGCACACATGGATGTTAAAGTCACCAACCAGTAAAAAGCGGTCACATTTTGTAGTAATAAATCCCACAAATTTGGTGAATTCATGTATAAAGTCTTTCACTGAGTGTGGAAGTCGATAAAGCTAGAATACCCAGTACACGATACGGTCTGGCAGAGAGATTAAAAGAGTTTTTTTAAATTATTAATTACCACTAATCCACACCCACGTCCAATATGTCGGGGGGCATTCTAGATTCCTATAAAATGTCCTGGCTACTTCCGTAACCTCCGTTCCCTGATGGAGGGAACGAGACTTTGTGTCAATGTAGTGACACTAGGGGTCGCTCTTGAGAGCCCGAAACATCTGTGATCTTTGATAAAAGACCAATGAGAATTGGTGAGTGGTATTTGCATACCACTCCCCCAGGCATACGGGTATAAATGAGGGGACGTGCATACCGCTCATTCAGGTTTTGTTATGAGGAGCTGAGAATAATGTCCCAGCCATTTCAGCGGGTAGTTCAGCGTTGTGGCAGGGACACAATGTCTCATTCCCTCCATCAGGGAACGGAGGTTAAGGAAGTAACAAGAACGTTCCATATCAGTCACTCACTCGATGTTGTGTCGATGTAGAGACACTAGGGGTCCCCTACAAAAACGGTACAACTAGCTGAACTGTGTTACGTGGATCAGCAGTGCGAGACGGGCAGACTATTGTGTGCCGCATAGCCAGCGCACCGGGCTCCCCTGACGCTAGTATGAGTGTCGAACAGCCCTTTGGGGAAGAGTCGACTATCAAGGGGGTAGGGAAAGGATAGCCAGTCATGCCTCTTTTCTCTCTTAGAATTCGCTAACCGACCGGGACGCCAGTGTCTACGTCGGGGGGGGTTCACTCCCAAGGGGAACCCTGCCAGAGAGAGGGGGAGGATTTTAAGTGGAGATAATTCACATGGTCTTGCCGAGTCTAGTCGGAAGTATGTCATGGGAGAAGTCCCATGGTAGGTCCTACCCAATGGGGCAGGAGGCTCTACGAGCATGGTGAGTGGGGCAGAGATGCCTCTGCCCAAGGAATACACAGCATGCCAACAGCAAAATAATTTTCAGCAGAATATTCGTCGCAAGGGGTTACCTACGGGGAACCAGCACATGCGGAGCACCGGTCCCAGTACGGGGCTTAGTTAGCACATGTACTGGGCAGGCAGCGAGTTTTTCTGCAAACTCGCCTGCCACAGGGCTAGGAGGAAGTCACAATTATGAATGCTGCTGGGAATCAACAACGCACATCTTCAGCTCAATTGTGGTGAAAGGTGCTAAGCGCAATTGACATACCCGGCTTTGCTGACCCAGACTTACCTGTTCGTTCCTGTTAAGACATGAGATGAAACCGGCTTGACCAGGAGATTGAAGAATCTCACCAAGGTGTATGGTGTAGCCCAGCACGCTGCTCTGCAAATGTCTGTTAGAGAGGCGCCACTGGTCAGAGCCCAGGATGCTGCCACACTCCTGGTGGAATGGAATCCTAGCCCTGCAGGGGGCGGCACATGCTGAGCTTATCCAGCAGTAGTTATGGCGTCAATGATCCAGAGGGCAATCCTCTGTTTGGAGACAGCTGTCCACAAAAGCAGACAAAGAGCTGCTCAGAGATCTGGAGGGATTCAACCTCCTGGCGCCTCTCAGGAATCTGATGATCAGGTCGTGCTTCCCCAAGGCCTTCCACTGTGTCATGGTGTGCAGCTATAGCAGCTACGTACACCTTCAAGGTTGAGGGGGACAGCCATCCCTCCAACCTCTCCTGCAGAAAGGAAATGTCTGGTCACGGGTGCCAGATGGTGCCCCGTCCCTGAGAAAGAAGGTCCTTTCTCTGGGGAATTTGCCAGGGAGGGGCTGACATGAGGAGTGTGAGGTCTGAGAACCAAGTCTGGGTGGACCAGTAGGGTGCTACCAGGATGACCTGCTCCTCGTCCTCTCTGACCTTGCACAGGGTCTGTGCAAGCAGGCTCACTGGGGGGAACACAAACTTGCATAGTCCAGGTGGCCAGCTGTATGCCAGCATGTCTAAACCGAGGGGTGCCTTGGTCAGAGCATTCCAGAGCAGGAAATGGGAGGATTCTGGGGAGGCGAACAGGTCTACCTGTGCCTGCCCGTATTGACTCCAGATTAGCTGAACCACCTGAGGGTGGAGTCTCCCACTCTCCATTGCAGGTGACCTGGTTACCCAGGATGTGAGTTGCGCGCAGCGACTTGAGGTGCTGGTGACTACAAAGGAGGAGATGGCGGGCGAGTTGTGACATGCGAGGGGAGCGTAAACTGCCTTGAAGGTTGATATATGCTACCGTAGCCATGTTGTCTGTTCGAACCAACACATGCTTGCCCTGGATCAACGACTGGAACCTCCGCAGGGTGAGGCGTGCCGTCATCGAGTCCAACTCCATTCCAAGAAAAGAGATGCTCTGAACCGGGAGGAGCTTGCTCTTTTCCCAGTTGACCCAAAGCTCTAGCCTGTGTGCACACAATGCATCTCGAGAGTGAGCTATGATTAGTTAGTTGTTGAGGTAGTTGAGAATGCAAATGCCCACTTATGGGGCAAGGGTAGCCTCTGCGACATTCGTGTAGACGCGAGGAGACAAGGACAGGCCGAAAGGGAGTACTTTGTACTGGAGAACGCTTGCAGGTCCCCAACCCTCTTGATGGAGGCGAACGCGATCAGCAGGGCAGTCTTAAGAGAGAGGGCCTTGAGTCCGACTGATTCTAGCGGATCGAAGGGGGGTCTCTGAAGGCCCGTGAAGACCACTGAGAGACCCCAGGAGGAGAACAAGCTTGGCCGGGAGGGAATTAACCTCCGGGTGCCTCTTAGGAACCTGATGATTAAGTCGTGCTTACCCAAAGACTTGCCTGCGGTGCCTGCCCCAATACCGTAGGAAGGAGGAGAGGCGTGGGGGGCGGCTGAAGTGGTTTTCTCTCATGACAAAAGAAAGTCACGACCGCAATGCTGCTATGGCTGTGTTCTCGCACTGAGGCGCTGCCTGCGCGTAATCGCAGCCCAGGCACGCAAGGCAGCTTTTATGACCGTCAGAGGTGGGGAGAAATCAACCGCATCCAGAAACTACACAGAGGCGGAAATACGTCTTTAAAAAGACGCATCCTGAATTTGCTCTTTTAGAGAAAATAACTCTTTTAACTGCGCTGTCAAAGCGCTCAGGGGCAAACTGCACTGCCGTGCAGAGAAGGAGGAAGCCTTCTCCGCTGTAATGCGCCATAGAATCCAACAGCTGGCAGCTTCAGAGGAACAGGAACAGGTGTGTAACTCGCAGCTGACTGCATACACGACCATCGGCTCTGAAGAATATTTCTGAATGAACTCATCGTATTTCCTCGCCTTTATACTCGTATGTCCGGGGGAGGGGTATGCAAATACTGTCTGCCAACTTCTCATTGGCCTTTTTTCATAGATCAGAGGCATATTTGGCACTCAAGAGAGACCCCTAGTGTCGTTTCTTCGACACAACGTCGAGAGAGCGATAGATGTGGATCCCCAGATATCAGGCTAAAGGTGATTTTGCAAGGAACACAAAACTCCATAAGATGTTGGTTAATGGAGAAAAATAAAATAGGGTGAACTAGTCTCACTGTAGGGGCCAGTTCCTTTCTGGCTAAACAGCATGAATGTACTGTAATGCCAATATTAGTTATTTGTGTGTAGGACAAGTCATGGTTAAAATTAGTAAACTAAGTAAATGTTGGGGGCCAATGTTTAAACAAAAAGGTTTTGTATGAACTGTAAGATATAACTAGTCCATCCTGAAAAAACACTGAAGTGCACACAGAGTGTCTTTTGTTATTGGCTAGTGAATGCTTTAGTTGTTCATTTATTTTCTATGGATTCCATTTTACAGTGTACTGTAGTCCATCCTTTGACCAAGGTGTAGCAGGTAGTCAGTGAGGTATATTGCAACCTCTCAACCTCCTTTTGTGGATTGGGGGGGTTTGGTCCACAGAAAGGATATTCCATATTGTAGAGTGCATCTAAATGCATCCAGCGGGAGATGTGGATATAAATAAATAAATACGAATACTGATGGGATAACTGCCCGCAACCCCATCCACCCTCCACAACTTTTCGGACAACAGACTGGAGGGGGGCCCACTGAAAAAAATTTGTTCCAGGCCTAAGAATGCCTAGCTGCAGCCCTGCCTCCAGAAACTGGTTTTGGACAGGCTTCTGGGGCAGCACTATGTCACATCTGTAATGATGTGTAAATAAGGTAAAGGCAGAAGGGTGTGCAGATCCAAATGCGGCTTTATTATAATACAAAATAAACAAACACTGGAGCAAAATAAAAAGTCCACAAGGGGAAAAGTAAACTCATACACAAAATAACGCACGAATGAACACAGGCTGACAAACATCCACGAAGGGCAGGGTTAACTAAAACGAACACGAGAGAAGAAGGCAACACAAACACGGATGAAGCACTCACGGGCAAAAGCACGAACATGAAACGATAACGATCGACAACTGAGAGAGGAAATGACAGGGTTTAAATAGACAGACACAGTGATAAAATAAGCGACAGGTGCGGATAATAATGCTGTGACAGCGGTGATGAGGAGTGAGGAAGAAGGGAAGTGTAGTTTTAACAGAGACAGTGAAACACAGGCGGACAACAAGGAAGACATGACAGGGAGCGTGTTCGGTGAAACAGAAAACACGGGACGGACAACAAGGAAGAGTGACATGGAACGTGACTGGCGAGGGTGAAACAGAAAACATGGGGCAGACCACAAGGAAACGTGACATGAACGTGACTAGGAAAACAGAGAACACAGGGCAGACAACACGGGAACGTAACAACATCGTTGCTAGGATACCAGCATTCATTCAGTCCATTGATAGGCAGTGAAAAAAATTATCAGATGAAGGTATCTCAGTAGACAGGGTGTGATGCAAACATTGGATTCGGACGTGCCTTGTTCCCTGCATACCTCTGATACAGCCTCCGGAGGCGACCTTCTTTGCTTGCGTGCCAATTGTAAGCACTTTCGTAAATTTACACAATTGTAAACGGTCGATAGGGATCATCATGGGCACTCCGACTGCTCTGCGGTTATGCAGCCCCATACTTAGCAGGGTGTGTTGTGACAGATTCCTCCTGTAACATCATTAAAATTTTAATGAATAAAAATGCCACAGTAGGCCTTCTGTCAGTTCAGACCAGACGGAATAGCCTTTGTTGCCCTTGCGCATCAATGAGCCTTGGGCACTCAACATCCTGTCGCCAGTTTTTGGTTTGTCCCTCCTTGGACCACTCACCACTGCTAACCAGGGGGGTGGTAGAATTCCCCCCTTACATGGCTCATATGGAGGGCATTTCTTACCTTTACAAATGTCATTTTTTTCTAACCTTGTGATGCTGTCATCATTTTATGTCATATATTTTAATTTAAACAATTAATACAATTTTAAAATGGCATGTTTCAATAATTACAAAATTGAATGTTCTCTACATTGGATAATGTGCTTTGAAATTAAACTTATTTTTCTCAGTCACATATTTCCAAATGTTTTGGCTATTAGATTATGCAAAAATAAACATTTAACAATAAACATCAGAGATATGATTCATACACCAAAAGTTATTAATGTTCTTTCAATGTATTATTGTATCATTAATAACATTCTATTTAACATCGTGGAACGAAACTGAACTGATGTGGAGCATGAGAAGCGGAGTGCCCGTCTGTGGACGTTAATGGGGCAAGCTTCCACCAAGGCAACATCGGCACAATGGATGGCACAAAATAAATTACGTTTAGCAAAAATTAAAATGAAGATTGCAATGGATATATTGGAACTATACAAGATTTTTTTTTGCCTAGAGCCTCCCTTAATTTCTGAACCTGGATGGAGTTAGAGATGGAGATTAGAGATGTAAAAGGTGTTTAAGTGTCTGTCTTCACCATGCAGCTGGTACATACACAAAGCATTTTTGCTATTTCTGCCTTTCTTGCAAATGTGCTGCATTATGAATAATGGGGGAACGTATAAAAGGTGTTCGCCATCACGCGCTTCCAATGTTAACAGCTTTGCTGATTATAAACAGGAACTATAGTTACACTCGCATAATGCCATTTGCATGTCTTATTAACAGGTTTAGAAATGTTCATACATCTGTTACATCTTATGTTCAGTAACTATATGACAAAGCACTTCCTGACTGCACGCACTTACACAAAATTGCTCAAACGCGGTGCTGACAGCTGCAAGAGAGACAGCTTTTGGAATTAGAGTTTGATACAAAAACAAGTTTATTGCACTGTAAAGTGAATAAAAGTTTTCCACTTTATGGAACTTGCGGTAATGGTTACTTGTATGCAATACCTGCGCCGAATTTCAGGCAGTTTAAACTGCATTATATTAAAATATGGTTTGGGCATCTCTTCTCTAGAGTGTAAAGAGAATTGTGTGAAAAACAACCAGTGAGCGTCAGTTCTGTGGAAAAAAAAAACCTTGTTGATGAGAGAGGTCAAGAGAGAATGGCAAGACTGGTTCGAGCTGACAGAAACACTACAGTAACTCAGATAACTACTCTGTACAATTGTAGTGAGTAGAATATCATCTCAGAATGCACAACATGTCGAACCTTGAGGTAGATGGGCTACAACAGCAGATGACCACATTGGGTTCCACTTCTTTCAGCCAAGAACAGAAAGCTGAGGCTACAGTGGGCCTACCATTTGTGTACCCCTCATTTGTTCTGACAAATTTGTCAGAACAGGCGATGTTTTTCCAGTCGTCTACTTTTCAGTTTTGGTGATCCTGTGCCCACTGCAGCCTCAGTTTCTTGTTCTAAGCTGACAGTAGTGGTACACGGAGGAGTCTTCTGTTGCTATAGCCCACATGCCTCAATGTTCGACCTGTTGTACGTTCAGAAATTATTTTCTGCACAGAACTGTTGTAACGTGTGGTTATCTGGGTTACTGTCACCTTCCTATCAGCTTGGACCAGTCTGGCTATTCTCCTCTGACCTCTATTATTAACAAGCCGTTTTCACCCACAGAAGTGCTGCTTGATGGATGTTTTTAGTTTTTTGCACCATTCTATTGTAACGGTCTAAACGTTACCTGGGTTTTATTGTTGTATTTTTTCTGGATATTGCCTAAATAGAGGTAGCTGGTCATGTGTAATACCACTTGGAGCCACTTGAGGGCACTAGTGCACGGTGGCTACCATATATAAGCCTGATAACCCACGAACAAGACAGTTCGCTTTTTGTGGTAGGTTTTTCGAGGCGTGGCGGTTGGCAACACTGGGCAATGACTGGAGCGTTAATGGGAGGAAGTGACAGTAGTTCCGGAAGCGATCCGGAGATGGAAGAAGATCCAGGTGGTGGGAGTGAAAGTTATAATCAAAATAAATGGAACTTAGTAGAAAATCGGAAAAGGAAAAAGAGTGTTAGCCAAATATCAGGTACGGATAGTGAGAGAGAAAACCATATGACTAGAAGGAGGAAAGAAGATTATAAGGTAATAATAAAATGCATGACAGAAGGTGTAAGCTCTTTGAATCCTTTAAAACTGTCAAAAGCGTTAAAAGAAACGATTGGGAAAGTGCTAGGATGTTACAGGACGGTAAACTGTTGCTGTTCTGTAAGGATAGCAATCAACAAAAGAAAGCTCTTGGGCTAAAAACTTTGATGGGACAAAAAGTAAATTGCTCAGTAGTGGGAGAGAAAAAATGGGTGAGAGGGGTGATCACAGGATTCCCCACTAATGTGTCCGAAGAGGTAATCAAGAAAAGCATATCAGGCACCTCAGTAATTGAAGCTAAAAGATTAAAGTATACCAATAATAAAGAGAGAATGGACAGCTTATTGGTGATGCTTAATTTTGATGAGGATAGAATGCCAGAAAGAGTGTTTCTAGGATTTATGAGTTATATAGTAAGACCATATATCCCTCCTCCATTGAGATGTTACAAGTGTCAAAAATATGGACACGTGGCATCGGTGTGTAAAGGGAAACAACGGTGCGCAAGATGTAGTGGCAATCATGAGTACGGAAAATGTGAAGAAGGAGTGAAACCAAAGTGCTGCAACTGTGGAGAGGAGCATAGTGCGGCATATGGAGGGTGTCAGGTGAGAAAGAATGCTGTCAAGATACAAAATGTAAAAATAACAGAAGGAATAAATTACGCTGAGGCAATAAAAAGAGTGAAAGGGACAGAACAGAGAAATGCACAAGAGAGTGAGGATGAACAAAGAATGCAGAGGCAGACCCGAGAGACAATAATTAATAACACCATCAATGTAGACAAACTGGCGTTTACCACCTTTATGGCGGAAGTAATAAATTGCTCAGCACAAACAGAAAGCATACAGAAAGAATAAGAATAATAATTAGAGCAGCAGAAAAGTACTTGCAGGAAGACAGTTTAACAGTTGAACAGGTAAACGAGAAATTAAAGATGCAAATAACAAACTTGCAGGCTTCATGTGGAGGATTATAATGGTACTGATAATATTGCAGTGGAATGCTAGAAGCCTAATAGCAAATGGGCAAGAATTAAAAAAAATATATTGATGAATATGAAGAAAAACCACATATTATTTGCATACAAGAATCTTGGCTAAAACCTCAACGTCATTATATTCGACCATTGTGGGTGCTGAGGCACGGGGGTATTCAGTGATGCCGCCGGTCGAAGAGACGCTTGCGGGCTATCTCTCGCCGGGCTCGGCATCGTCACTTAAGAAGACCTCTCTCCCCTCAAAGCCTTGTAGGACAACCTCCACTTTAGTGGGAAGGGCTTATCAAGCAGCAGGTCAGGCTGGTGCTGCTCTGCACACTATGCTGTTTTACAGGCGTTCCAGAATGAACTCCCGGACGAGCTTGACGAGCAAGCCTCAGACCCGCCTCAGTCCTGTCTGAACGGAGGCTCAAAGGCAAAGCGTGGCAAGTTGTGCTCCTCCTCCCAGGGATTGGGGACAGTCTCGCCTCCCTCGCCAGCCCCCGAAGCAAGACCTCAGGGCTATCATTTCTAGTAAGTGAAAAGTAAGTGAAAACCCTGATGGTCTTGCACCTAGATTAGGGGGTAGCTCCCCTCGGGACGGGGCGCGTGCTTCACTTCACCCCTCCCGGTACCCCCTCGAAGCCCCTCCATTCCCGCCACCTCTTGGTGTTTCGGGTTGCAGAGGCTTCCGTCAAAATTGGGTGTTTTCACTGTTCCTGCATTTTATTCAGGACGCGAAACACTCGACAACCCCTCAACAGGAAGTGTTCAAATATAATACCCATCTCAGAGATCCTGGCAGTGTGGAAACTTCTGCCAGATATATTCTTTTCTGTGGGTCTTATAAGGTCGTCAGGATTTAATTCACTCGCCTCTTTTCCGTGTTTCCATGGCGTGTTCTCACTACCGTAAACCGGATTTCTTTTTTATGTAAAAAAAAAAAACCTCAATCTCCTGGTTAAAGGGGCCATGATATGTGTTCCCCTTCCAGAGAGAGAGTAAGGTTATTACACTAAATACTTCCCAGTTCCCATGGAGGGTGAGGGGTGGCCTCTGGCTTAGGTCTTAAAGCTTGAACTGCCCGTGGGTGTTCAAGTCCAAGATGATGCCTGTCAAGACGGTCGTGTCTCAAGCCCTACAACTCGTTTGGCTGGTCACCATCGATCTTATGATGCACTTCTATACTTCATTTAGAAGTTCTGCCACAACTGGCTGATCCTAGCGCAGTTCCAGGAACTGGCAGTTCAGCACAGGGACATCGTCTTAGCTCATCTGTTTCTCTGGGGTTGAGGCTCAACACCAAGAAAAGCGTCCTCTCTCCCACTCAGAACACTGTCTATCAGGGCATCGTATGGAGTTCAATCACAATGTGGGCACAACTGTCTCCCGCTAGGATTGAGTCCATTCAGATCACCCTGAGCAAAGTCAGGCTAGGTCAAGGTTGCACTGTTATCAGTATCAACGATTTCCAGGTCTCAGGGCGACCGCATCCACGGTGATCCCTCTGGACCTTCTGCTCATGAGACCATTTTTGTTGTGGCCAAAAGCCAGGGGATTTCTTCCAAGGGCCAAAACCCCTAGGCTAAATAGGGTTACGCGCCTCAGTCTTCGTTCCCTTCCTATGTGGTTCAGACCCCGGTTTTCTGCCTTGGGTCCCACTCTAGGTGCGTCTTGTTGTCGCAGGCGGCTAATGACAGACACCTCCCTGACAGGCGGGATAGCAGCCTTAAGTGGTCATCCAGCTTAAGGGGATAGGAGGGTCGTCAGCTCGGTTGTCACAGTCACTGTCTCGGGTTGATGGCTGATGGCTGTGGGCGATTCCGAAGAGGAAGGATCTTCTATCTCAGGCACAAGGCAATATTTCATCCCTGCCCCGAGCTGTGGAATCTTTCATGTTTGGCCCCTAAGGGTACCAACTGAGGGACACAGGGCTCTCTCCTGAGGTTATCGAGACCTTTTTAAATGCCGGGCTTTTTCCACTTGGAACAAGTTTGGGTGAGATCTTAGGGCAGAAGAGGACCTCTTCGCCTCTATGAATAGCGCAATGTCTCCTCTACGTCTCCCTAAAATCACCCAGCCCCCTTGGGTCTGGATGTTAAGACACATACATGACCCAGAATGCGTCTGTATGCGTTTCTTTCCCCGGTTTCTCTGCTCCCGGGAGTCTTGGCAATGTTCACCAGCAAGGGTCTTGCCTCCTATTAATGGCGCTGCGCTGGCCGAACAGGATATGTTTCTCTGAGTTAATTCCTCTCCTCGACGGCTCGCCTTGGGCGATTCCGAACAGGGAGGACCTTCTCATCCTTGGCCCGAATTGTGAAACCTTTCATGTCTGACCCCTAAGGGTACCAAATGAGGTTCACAGGGTTTTCTCTTGAGGTTATCAAGACCATTTCAAGTGCTAGGGCTCCCTCCACTTGGATCTGATCTGGGTAGATTTTACAGGGCAGAAGAGGACCTCTTCGCCTCTGTTGATAGCGCAATGTCTCCTTTACTTCTCCCCGAGTCGCCCAGTCCCCCCTTCCCCTCGGGAGGGGCTGAACGTAGTAACGCAAATGCGCCTGCATGCGTTTCCTTCTACTAAAGTTCTTATTACAGAACCAGCTAACTGCCAGTTTGCTTCAGTTCTGGATTTTCTGTAGAAAGAACTGTCAGCGGGCACTTGCCTTGCCACTGCCAGGTTCTATGTGGCCACTGCGGTTTGCCACGGCTTGGTGGGCGGGCTGCCCTCTAAGAGGCATCCTCATTATTGCCCGGGCCTACGAGGCGCGCGGTCAAGCTTCGCCAGTAGGTTTCAGGGCGCACTCTACCAGAGGGCTCTCCTCCTCTAAAACCTTGGCTAGAGGTCTCCCTCTGCAGCAAGTTTGTGATGCGACAGGTTGTCCTTTCCGCACACATTCATTGGACTTTTTTAGATTGGATGTTCTGCACTCCGGGCTCTTATGCCCTTGAGTCGACATCTCAAGCTCATGTCTGGACAAGTTTGTGATGCGGCAGGCTGGTCCTCTCCGCTCACATTCATCAGTTTTTATGACAAGTTTGTGTTGCGATAGGGTTCTCTTCGCACACATTCATCGAATTTTATGGGCTAGATGCTTTGTTCTCCGGACTCTTATGTCCTTGAGTCGACATCTCAGCCCATGCCTAAACAAGTTTGTGATGCGGCAGGTTGTCCTCTCCGCACACATTCATTGGAGTTCTGCACTCCGGGCTTTTATGCCCTTGAGTCGACATCTCAGCTCATACCTGAACAAGTTTGTGATGCGACAGGCTGGTCCTCTCCGCTCACATTCATCAGTTTTTATGACAAGTTTGTGGTGCGATAGGGTTCTCTTCGCACACATTCATCGAACTTTATGGGTTAGATGCTTTGCTACTCCGGGCTCTTACGCCCTTGAGTCGACATCTCAGCTCATGCCAGAACAAGTTTGTGATGCGGCAGGCTGGTCCTCTCCGCTCACATTCATCAGTTTTTATGACAAGTTTGTGTTGCGATAGGGTTCTCTTTGCACACATTCATCGAACTTTATGGGTTAGATGCTTTGCTACTCCGGGCTCTTATGTCCTTGAGTCAACATCTCAGCCCATGCCTAAACAAGTTTGTGATGCGGCAGGCTGGTCCTCTCCGCACACATTCATCAAAATTGAATGGTTTAGATGTTTATGCTACTCCGGGAACTTATGCCCTTGAGTCGACGTCTCAAGCTCATGTCTGAGACCTCTCGCGTTTTTGTGAGTACACTGCACAACCGTAGGGGTCCGGACAGCCCCAAGTGCGGCGGCGTGGGTATTGCGTTCCCCTAGTACTTAGCAGCGCAGCATCGTAGTGAAGCTTTTCTCGGGTTACATGTGTAACCCTTGTTCCCTGAAAAAAGCGGAACGAGATGCTGCGCTGCTTTGCCACACTGGGACGTCCCAGGACTGCTGTTCAAAAAGAAGTATCTGACGACACCTGGTGACGTATCCATTTATAGCCTGGCCGCAGGTGCATCTAATGATTACATCAGCCAAGGCTATAAATTCCGGTCAATGTTCATTGACGTGTTACACACACTATTTCAGCTCGGTTCACAGCTAGAGTTGTTCCCCTAGCGCTTAGCAGCAGAGCATCTCGTTCCGCTTTTTTCAGGGAACAAGGGTTACACATGTAACCTGAGACATTTTGGATGGAATGTAGAAAAAGAAGCCCAGAACATAGAAATAAATAATATATATATTAGTCCCAGAGTGGTAATACCATCAATACCTCCATGGCTTTTCCCTAACCCGGATGTAGATCTAACATTGCAAGACAAGATACAAACAAAGGAAATAAGCATAACCAAGGATATAGTTGTGAAGCAGCACCTAAGTCAAGAATATTATAATAGTATTCAAATATTCACGGATGGATCTAAGAATCCAGATACTGGACATGCAGCAGCAGCAGTTTACATTCCCCATTTTAAATATAGTATTGAAAAGAGAATTACAGATCATGCTTCAGTATATACCGCAGAGATGATTGGAATTTTAATGGCACTTCAATGGGTGGAAGACGTTCATCCTATGGATGTAGTGATTTGCTCAGACTCCTATTCAGCATTAATTAGTATAAATAGTGGAAAGTCAGCGTCCAGGCAGGATATCTTGTATGAGATACTACAAAATCTGTACAGAATATACAGAATAGGTGTAAATATTTCATTTTTATGGGTTCCAGCACATGTGGGGGTAGAGGGTAATGAGGAGGTAGATCAGTTGGCATAGAGATCTTTGAAGCGAAATTTAATAGACATTAATGAATCACTGAGTAAAACTGAAGTTAAAGCAATAATAAAATCGGCTCTAAACAAGATGTGGCAACAGAAATGGGACAAGGAGACAAAAGGAAGACATCTGTATAAAATTCAAAATAAAGTTGGGGGTGAGAGAAATAAATACGGAAGCAGAAAGGAAGATTCCATAATATCTAGGCTTCGAATAGGGCATACATGCCTTAATTATTCAATGTTCATCATAGGGAAAAGAGAATCTGTAAATTGTGATAAAAGTGGCTTGTCAGAAACAGTTTAACATGTGTTGATTCATTGCACAGAATACAACAGAGAAAGAATCAATTTTGCAGAATCATTAAGCTACATAGGTATTGATACATTGTCAGTCAATAGCATATTTCAAAACGCACAGAAAGAGAAAAGGGTCTATAGTGCTTTAATGAGGTATCTAAGGGAAACAGGATTGGTTAACAGAATATAGGTTAATATAAATAATTTTTTTATTATTATAATTTCTTTTTTTTTTCCAGAATTATTTGATAATTTGCTTCACTCTGTTAATGCTTCACACTCCTGTCCAGTTGGTGGCGGTAAATGCACCTTTTAGCTGGTTTGCCAACCGCCATAAAATGTCTAGGTTACGTATGTAACCTCCGTTCCCCGATGGAGGGAACGAGACGTTGTGTCAGAGAAGCGACACTAGGGGTCTCTCTTGAGCGCCGATATCCACATCTGATCTATGAAAAAAGGCCAATGAGAGTTGGCAGCCGGTATTTGCATGTCCCGCCACCGGACATACGGGTATTTAAGCGGCGCAAATACAGGAGTTCATTCAGGATTTTTCTGAGGAGCCGGAAATGGTCCGGCCACAACAGTGGCATGGCTCAGCGACGTGGCGGGGAAGACACAACGTCTCGTTCCCTCCATCGGGGAACGGAGGTTACATACGTAACCTAGACGTTCCCCTTCTGTCACTCTCTCCACGTTGTGTCAGAGAAGCGACACTAGGGGTCCACTTATAAAAGTGCCATGCGCTGAGCCGTGTACGTGAACTGCTGATACAGGAGCGAGCAGGTATTCTTACGTGCAGAACGACCAACTGTATCAGGCTGCACGTACCCTTCCCCAATGCCCCATTCAAGCCATCAGACTCCTTATCATTACCCTGGAGGGGGGAACAAGGTGATGGCCGCCAACATGGGAACGGGCCAGCCTGGCTGGGCCTCTTTTCTCTCTATGTTTCTCGCAAAGAGCAACTACAGCCGGGGCCCTTACACGCATTGAGGGAAGGGGGTCTTAGCCCTTCTTTCAGGGGGAGAAGACCCTGCGGAGGCCACACCTACCCGTCAGGGGAGGCAAAGAGTGGCGAATGCAACACATGGCCTATTAGGACCTATGTGGAAAAAGTTGGTGCGGTGGTAGATCCAGACTCGTAGAGGGGGGAAGCATACAGCACGGCGACCGAGGCAGCTGTAACTGCCCAAGGGAGACAGGGGGGTCCGCTCGTGAGGGGACAGTACTGTAGAATTACACACAGGGGGAGTCCAAGCAGGAGGCCTTACCTACGGAACACCTATTCCAGTACAGGGTAGCCTTCGGGTACCCGTAGTGGCTTGGGTCGGCGAGTTCCTCCGCTGAACTGCGGACCCAACAGGGCTAGGGAGGAGTCAACCAGCGACCCGAAGATGGAGTCTCCTGGGAACGGAGGTGCACTATTTTACCTCGGCTGAGGGAAAGGGCGCTAGGCGCAAGTGATTCACCCGGTCAGAATGTCAGCATGTTACCGAGTTCTACGGGCTCGGACCTGAGAAAACACGGGACGATACTGACTCAACACGGAGATTGTAAAACCTCGAGAAACTGTTACGTGTTGCCCACCCTGCTGCTCTGCAGATGTCTGCTAGGGAGGTGCCCCTGGCCAGAGCCCATGAGGACGCAACACCCCTAGTGGAGTGAGCTCGGACCCGTAAGGGGGGGACACGGCCTGGGTGTGATAAGCCAATGAAATGGCGTCGACAACCCAGTGGGCAAGCCTCTGTTTGGAGACAGCGTTCCCTTTCCGCTGTCCCCGAAGCAGACAAAGAGCTGCTCAGAGCATCTAGTGCTCTGCGTGCGGTCCAGATAGATACGCAAAGCACGTACAGGACACAGAAACGCAAGGGTTGGGTCTGCCTCCTCCCGGGGCAGCGCTTGCAGGTTCACTACCTGATCTCTGAAGGGTGTGGTAGGAACCTTGGGCACATAGCCTGGTCGCGGTCTTAGAATCACGTATGTGTCTGCCGAACTCCAGGCAAGTGTCGCTAACAGAGAATGCTTGCAGGTCCCCGACCCTCTTGATGGAGGCGAGCGCAATCAGCAGGGCGGTCTTGAGAGAGAGAGCCCTGAGTCCAGCTGAGTCTAGCGGCTCGAAGGGGGGTCTCTGGAGGCCCGAGAGGACGACCGAGAGATCCCAGGAGGGAAACAGGTTAGGCCGGGAGGGAGTCAGCCTCCGGGCACCTTTTAGGAACCTGACAATTAAGTCGTGCTTACCAAGAGACTTGCCGTCTACCGTGTCGTGGTGAGCCGCGGTGACGGCGACATACACCTTGAGGGTGGAGGGGGACAGCCTCCTCTCCAGCCTCTCCTGTAGAAACACGAGCACTGACCTAACTGCGCACTTCTGTGGGTCTTCGGCTCCGGAAGAACACCAGTCTGCAAACAGACGCCACTTTAGGGAGTAAAGATGCCTGGTAGAGGGGGCTCTGGCTTGGTTGATCGTATCTATGACGGTCGATGGTAGGCCGGCTAGATCTTCCGCACCCCTTCCAGGGGCCAGACGTGGAGGTTCCAGAGGTCTGGGTGCGGGTGCCAGAGCATGCCCCGTCCCTGAGAAAGAAGGTCCTTCCTCAGGGGAATTCGCCAGGGAGGGGCTGTCGTGAGGAGCGTGAGGTCCGAGAACCAAGTCCGGGTGGGCCAGTAGGGGGCCACCAGAATGACTTGCTCTTCGTCCTCCCTGGCCTTGCATAGCACCTGTGCAAGAAGGCTCACTGGGGGAAATGCGTACTTGCGCAGCCCTGCGGGCCAGCTGTGTGCCAATGCATCTGCCCCGAGGGGAGCCTCTGTCCAGGCATACCAGAGCGGGCAGTGGGAGGTTTCTTGGGAGGCAAACAGGTCTACCTGGGCCTTGCCGAACCGGTCCCAAATCAGCTGGACCGACTGGGGGTGGAGCCTCCACTCTCCGCTGGGCAAGCTTTGTCTTGACAGTGTGTCCGCTATCACATTGAGGTTGCCGGGGATGTGAGTGGCGCGCAGTGACTTGAGTTGCTGCTGACTCCAAAGGAGGAGACGACGGGCGAGCTGTGACATGTGGAGGGAGTGTACTCCGCCTTGGTGATTTATGTAGGCTACCACTGTGGTGCTGTCTGTCCTGACTAGGACGTGTTTGTCTCGAATTAACAGGAGAAACTTCCTCAGGGCAAAGAAAACAGCCAGCAGCTCTAGGCAGTTGATGTGCCAACGCAGCGGAGCCCGGTTCCAACAGCCTGCGGCTGCGTGCCCGTTGCACACGGCGCCCCAACCCAATTTGGAGGCGTCGGTACACCTGCTGCAAGGGTACCCCTGCCCGTAGAAAGCAGAGGTCTGTCCAGGGTTTGAAGGTTTGGCGGCAGGCGGTGGTAACTTTCACATTGTGCATGCCGCGGCGCCATGCTTGTCTCGGGACTCGAGTCTGGAGCCAGTGCTGAAGTGGTCTCATATGCATCAACCCCAGCGGCGCGGCCGCCGCGGAGGATGCCATATGCCCCAGGAGCTGTTGGAATCGTTTTAGAGGGACCACGGTACCTGGCTTGAGGGAAGCGAGGCATTTCAGCACCGACTGAGCACGCTCGTTGGAGAGACGTGCTGTCATTGAGACTGAGTCTAACTCCAAACCGAGAAAAGAGATGCTCTGGACTGGGGTGAGCTTGCTCTTTTCCCAGTTGACCTGAAGCCCAAAACGGTTGAGGTGCCTGAGCACCTGGTCTCTGTGCGTGCATAGTAACTCTCGCAAGGGGGCCAGGATGAGCCAGTCATCGAGGTAATTGAGTATGCGTATGCCGGCTTCTCGGAGCGGGGCAAGAGCTGCCTCTGCGACTTTCGTGAAGACGCGAGGGGACAGAGACAGGCCGAAGGGGAGGACTTTGTACTGATATGCCTGGCCGTCGAACGCGAACCGTAGGAAGGGTCGGTGTCGAGGGCGAATTGAGACGTGAAAGTCCTTTCAGTTCTACCACTGCAAACCAATCTAGATGCCGGACGCCAGATAGAATTTGTTTCTGGGTGAGCATTTTGAACGGGAGTTTGGACAGGGTCCGATTGAAAACTCGTAGGTCCAAGATCGGTCGTAAGCCGCCGCCTTTCTTGGGTACAACGAAGTAAGGGCTGTAGAAACCCTTCTTCGTTTCGGTTGGAGGGACAGTCTCCATCGCGTCCTTGATTAGAAGGGAGGCGATTTCTTCGCGCAGGGAATAGGCATGTTCGCCGTGTACTGCGGAAAAATGAACGCCCATGAACGGGGGGAAAAATGGCAAACTGAATTGCGGAACCGAGTCGAATGGTCCGGTGCAGCCAGCGTGACCGACGGGTTCGTGAATCGGCATGTACCCGTGGCGCGCTCTGCCGTTGAGGGTGGTGAGGGCGGATGAGCAGGTGGTGGTGTGATGAGTGGAGAGGGGTGCTCTCCACGAAGACATCAGCACATCATGCACTTCCGGGAAGAACAGGACTGGGGTGGGACGAGGCTGTGAGCGGCGTCCAGACCCCAGGAACCAGTCGTCCAGCCGTGATGGCTGTGGGGAGGATGGAGGGTTCCAATCCAAGCCCACGCTAGGGGTCATCTGCATGTCGGTCATCTGCGCATCGGCCTCAGCCTGGGCGTGCAGGCCCGAAAGCGGCAGCCCAGGGGAGTCCTCAGCGTCAGATACCGCGCCCTCCGATGCTGCGGCGAGCTCATCTGCTTCGGTGTCAGGAGGGTAGGCGGACTGGCTGTAAGGCGAGTCGCCATTGCCTCGAGGACGGACGGGAGTCAACGAGCGTGCCGGGGAGCGGGTGGTCCGAGGGGGCGTACCCGGCAGAGCTGCACCCGCTGCCATCCCCAAATCGCCTCCATCGCCAACCGCATCGTCCTCTATCCCGTGGGAAGAAGGAGCGACGCGGGGGGCGGCTGGAGTGGCTTGCTTACGGTTGCTTACGGTTGTAAGCAAGCCGCGACCGCAACGTTGTCATGGTCATGTTCTCGCAGTGAGAACATGAACCATCCACAAACGCAGCCTCGGTGTGATCGCTACCCAGACACACGAGACAACGCCTGTGGCCGTCTGAAGCGGAGAGCACTCTACCGCATCCAGGAACAACACAGGGGCGGAAAGGCATCTTTATAAAGACGCGTCCTTAAAAGGACATTCAACGCTGCTGTGTTTTGCTCTTTTAGTGAAATTTACTCTTTTAATAAAAATCACTCTTTTGTGAAAAAAACTCGTGAGAGCTTTTTTAATCTGCACTGTCGATGCGCCCAGGGGCAGGAATGCACAGCCGTGCAAACAGGAGAAAGCCGCTGTTGTGCGCCGTAGAATCCAACAGCATGCAGCAGAGGAATGTCAGGAACTCGGTGTGTAGTATGCAGCAACTGCAGACACGACCATCGGCTCCGAAGAAATTTTCTGAATGAACTCCTGTATTTGCGCCGCTTAAATACCCGCATGTCCGGGGGCGGGACATGCAAATACCGGCTGCCAACTGTCATTGGCCTTTTTTCATAGATCAGAGGTGGATATCGGCGCTCAAGAGAGACCCCTAGTGTCGCTTCTCTGACACAACATGGAGAGAGCGACAGAAGGGGAACTCCGAAAGAAGAAGAAGAACAAGACAGTTCAGTTTGGTAGAGGGAAACCACATGGTGCTACCTACTTAATTGTTTGAAGTCCTGTTTGAGAGCTCTTTAGAGTTTACGCTCAGATGTGAGTATTGGCTAACTGGGTTAATGTCTCGATATATTTGTAATTAACTCTTTCCCCGCCAGCGTTTTTTAAAAAAAGTTGCCAGCCACCGCCAGGGTTTTGGACGATTTTCGCTAAAATTTAATGGCCCGCAGAATATTTTCTTCCATGAATATATGAAGGTGCTATATATCAAAATAAAGATCTGGCCCTCTGCTTTTAGGCAAAAAAACGATTTTATTTTATCTTCATTTGTTCTTTTTTTATTGCGACTTGAACAGAGGTAGGTTTTGTCAAAAAACATTTCAGACAAAAAGCTGAGAAAAAGGCATGTTTATGTCTGATATTTTGAGCTTCTCATACTCCACTTCTTCATGTTTGAGACGATCTCAGTCTGTTTCTTTGATCAAAGAGTTGCGTACTCTTTCAAAACATGCGCAGGGGTCTTCCTTACCGTATAACACCTAAAACACGGAAACCCGGAAAATTCCGTGTTTGGCGGGGAAGCGTTTTTTCATAAAACACGGAAAATTCCGTGTTTGGCGGGGAAAGAGATTAATAATGAATGATGCTCTATATTTTGCTTTCTTTTGTAGAAAGGACTTTACAATCTATATAAATATAATTTCACTGTTGGACCATATCAACTCTTGTTGTGCAATTTCACCCATGTTCATTATATGAGCATTTGTTGGGATGATCCACTATACTTCTCTGGGAAGCGAGAAATAGGGATTTGGGTGTTACCACGCTGTCGCAAGGCAACAAATGCCATTGACTATCTTCACTTCACTTCACACTCATACTGGATTATATCATTGCATCGCTCTCAAATAACCTTGTGGATTTATACTCATCTCATCCCCATCACCATCATCAGTGAGACTCATCTAAAGTCTGGACATTGACGATAAGTTTCATTCCTTATATTGTCACATTCACACAGAGACAAAGACTGCTTGTTATGTATATTGTTTTTTGTTGGGGCAATTATATATGTATATGCGAGCACGTGTAGAATAAAATAGAGGAAAAAAAAGAATATTTGTTGCATGAAGTGGTTTTATCATTCAGTACCAGTTGAATTTCTGTTGAACCCCCTCAGGGTAATGCCTAAAAAGAAAAGGGGTTGTTGCACTATATATACTCTAGTGACTGTAGTGTGCAAAAATCCCAAAAGATCAGCAGTTACAGAAATACTCAAACAAGCCCATCTGGCACCAACAACCATGCCACTGTCAAAATCACTGAGATCACATTTTTCCCCATTCTGATGGTTGATGCGAACATTAACTGAAGCTTGGCTGATTAGATATTCACATACGTAGATGTACAGGTGTACCTAATAAAGTGGCCTGTGAGTGTATAAACCTCATAATTTAAAAAAAAATTGTGAATTTGTATCATTTTAGATATTAAATGTTTGTATGTCTATTTTGTAATGGATGATTTGTGGAGTAAATATATTATAAATAATATATATATATATATATATATATATATATATATATATATATATATATATATACAAATATTTTATTTTGAAGTGAAAAGGTAAAATTGGACCTTTGGGGTAATATGTCCCCCTCAGAATTGCTGCATGCTGTTGTTATTATTATTTAATTTAATAATGATTATAATACTGGGGTAATTATTTAACAATTCCACAACTTAAATGTACATTTTAAACATCTTGACTAATAATTATAAACTATAGGTTAATTGAGTTAAATAATTTAATCTCAATTAGTATTTCTATAATGACATCCTTTCAATTAAAAATATTAGTTTCTAAATATATATACCTTCATAGACCTGTTTAAAATTAAGTATGAATAATTTACCTTTCGGATAAATCCCTTGTCATTCCGTTATTTGTGTTCAACTAAACTGCGATCTGTTCTACTGAAATCAGGAAAAATGTAATTAATCTTTGCAGTCTTTTAAATTGAATAACAAATTTCCATCTAATTGAATAGTCTTGAAGAAAATATCATTAATAAAACTAGAATTTAAGATTTATACATTTTATTTGGTTAAAGATTAGGCAATTCAATTAGATGGAAATTTGTTTTCAAATTGAAATGGATACATCTTAAAAATAGGCTAAAATATTTTTTGGAGTGTAAGACAATATTTAAACTAATAAACTAATCAATAAACAAAATAAACTAATCAAACCCCTTCAAATGTTGAATGTGAAATCTACATTATTTTTGTCTATTTGCTGTACATCATAAAGAAGAAGAGAAAGTTCTCTCACAAGAAAGAGTATGTTGATTTTTTTTTTTTGCCAAGATGAATCAAGATGCAATTTTGGTGCACAGCTTTGAAGAAGCAATAAATGTGCAGGCTGAGTCAAGCTGCTTTTTTCAGCTGCTTTCTGCTCTCTTACTCCTGGTTGTGTAAAGTCTCTGACAGACATAGCTGAGGACTCTCCCTTTCAGTGCCTGATCTCTCATGTATTCTGGTGTCTCAATCAGCTCCCTAGCTCCATTTGTCTTGAATCAGTATATCGTGAACACGAATGTGGGCACTGGCAAGGGTGTTGATCCACTGAGCATTGGTACATTTACAGTATGACTCAATCACCTGAGACACAATTATTAGGCTGCTATTGCTCAGTAACAACGCTTTATAAATTATACTACTGTATAGAGCGTTTCCATAGTAAATATTACAACATACAGTGTTATTATAAAAGATAGATGACAAATTAATAAAGAAACGCTTACAACTAATATTTTAAAAGATTGTTTATTAATGAACAATAAAAACCTGATGACATTTCCGGTTGCAGTGGTTTTTACATTGCATTCAGGGAATTTTTAGGGAGCAAACATTTCAGTGCACTGGAACAATTTTGTCATTGAGACAGCCCTAGATATGGAAGACTCCCTTACCAGTGCCCTGACTACTCATCAAGGTAGCTGATTGAGACGCACCCATTGATAGTTCCCACCGTCTAGCAGTCATCTGCCTCTGCGACAGTGTGTGATGAATTTTGTGATGGCAAAATGTGATGAACTATATGCACTCCGAAACAATGTGTTTGATGAATCATAATAAAGATATGACGAATTGTTAGCCTGCATTAGAGCATAATTTAGTTGTAGCACAGAAATAGCTTGAGGTGGCTTATACCAGAAACAGAACGTTTTTTTCCTTTGCCCGGAATGCACACATAACATGAATAGTAGCTATGACAGTCATCAGCAGTGAACTGCTCATAGACCTCTCAATATAAAGAGACACTTGTTGGTGCATTTGTATAAATAGCATCTGGTTAGAGGTCTAAGCACAATGAAAGGGTGCAATGCAATGGCATGTAAAAAGACTAGGCTCCTGGAGCAGATCTGAACCAGTCATTGGAGGTTGGAAGAGGAGGATGAGAGAGAGAGAATTGCTCAGTTTACTCTCTCACTCTAATGTTCTTTGGTAACAATATTCGTTTGATTATTTATTTAGGCCTATTTATTTAAGTTTTCAGCTGCAGGCCACATATAGTCCTGCCTTCTAAATTAAATCTAAATAATTAATAAGAACATATCTCTCCAATGCCATTATGCTTGTCAAAGAAGTCATCATAAATTTACTGTATTTATTAGCCCATAACAGTCATTACAGACTGTCGTTTGTTTTAAATGCGATTTCTTTTTCCAACACCTTTCTTATCTTGGGACATCATGTAAAGTGGCTTTCCAGTTATTAAAATAAAGCTATTTATATAATTTGTAAATGTTATCATTTTTCTCTGATAAACTGTTAAAGATGCAAGAAAGTACGCTTAAGTTAAAGCACATAATGGACTTCGATACCGGAAACATGTATGTCGGATACAGTGCTTCGGGAAGCGCAGCCTCCTATAGGCTACTTTTAGAGAAATAGCATGTGTTCCTACAGTATGTTTAAGTCAGAAGAAGTGTTTTCAAAATAAATCTATTTTATTCTCAATACTGTTCAATATTCACCCAACACTTTTTTTTCTAAAATCACTAGACAAATATAAAATAATTAAAAAGGACTATGATTTTTTTTATTTAGCATTTATTTACAATTTTTGAAATGACCGAATTCCGGCGTATAGCCTATATATTTGTAAATTCGATCCTTTCAAGCTCCTATTATCATACAAGTAGACAAAATAAAACACTAGCCTACTGGCATAAATTAATGCTACCGTATTTTCAACTATGAAAGTATTTTAACTGAAATTTGAATCTTCTTAGGACTGGAATGTCAGGTCTGAATAGGTTGACGCATTTTTAAATGTATATGTTGTAATTTACAATTTATTAATATCGATTTCTGTTAACCCAAACACTGTTTGATTTCTTACTTTCTATTTGTTTCTTTCTCTCTTTCTGAGTTTCACTGACGTTATAAACGCTCCATGTTGTATTAATTAGCAGAATTAAAATAGTCGTTACAACAATTTACTCAAAATAAAATTAAATCCGTTTTTGAAACAAGTGATGTGATTTGTAATTCTTTAGCGCTTCTCACAAAACAACGAAACAACAACAACAACAACAACAATAATAATAATAATAATAATAATAATAATAATAATAATAGGCCTAATAATAATAATAATAATAATAAAATGCCGTAATTTCTTAAAGTCCTCATTGAGTAGTTTAACTGAGAAGTAGGCCTGCACAGTAAAATCTGTCAGATTTACATTTAAGTATAATGTCTTGTGGACATTAAAACATTATTGTGTGCTGACTTCTTTGTAGATAAATTAAATTATCTCCAAAAATACGATTTAAGCCTGGAATAATTCCTTCGTTTTCACGGAAACATTATATAATTGTACAATAATTTATTTTGAAAAAACAATCAATCATAACTAAACATAATTAAATAACAATAGTATAGGCCAAATGATTATCCTTCATTGGGATAGAAGGGAAAGAAAATGACCCTAGATTTTATTCAAACAGCTTTTAAGAATCTGCGTTTTTCTTTACTAAATAGATTGACTTTAATACGGAATTGAAACATCCATAAATCACAGCGTTAGTTGTTCATCGAAGTGCCGTTAAAATAGAATATACTTTCACAGCAAAAGAAATTCACCAGCAGTGGTTTACTGAGCATTTAGAAGTTCCGTTCTTTCAGTCCTCCTCTGCGATGCTATTGGTGCCTGGAAGTTTGAGAACAAGGGCATCACTCTTTCAAACGGCAAATGGGGAGTTCAGCTGCATTTAGGATGGAAATCCAAGAAGTGATCGGGATGGGCTAAGAATGAAGGAAAAGATGTGACCTATCATTCAGAAGTTGATGAAGTGGATATAGTCTGATTAAGACTCGGATCTGATCTTGGGTTAGAATGCAGGGACTCAGCTCGCGCGCTCACGCTTTTTCTGTGGAGGCTTTAGTGGGTAAAACTTGCAAGAAGACGAAGGTGGAAAATATTGAGAATGAGAAGTTACAGAATGTTTCAGAAAACGATAGAGACACACCGACGGGCATTGTCGTCGACGAACACGGTTAGTGTTATCACTTATCATTTCATTCAATATTTTTGAAATATTTTGTCAAGTTTTTGTTAAACTTTACACCAGCGTATTTTATGTCGATGACTTGTGAAGACGAGCGAAACGACAGGAGGAGAAAAATCTGCGCGGCGGCAAGAAAACCGACCTCGACCGATTGTGAATCTGCCAGAGAAGTTCGAGTGGATCTTCAAGGATCCGACTTGTGGAAGAGATTTCATGAGATCGGCACTGAGATGATCATCACAAAGGCTGGGAGGTTGTTTCTTATTCACTTATAATGTGTATATATATATATATATATATATATATATATATATATATATATATATATATATATATATATATATATATATATATTATACTGTTTATGCTCTAGTCTAGTTCTTAGAGGACCATGTAGCCTACTGAGCTTTTAAGGGTGTTGGGTAACATTCTAAGTTATATGGCTAAGTCTTTAATATTAATATTAGCCTAGTTGTTTTTGAAACTAGAGAACCCAGAATGACTTTAAATGTCAGTGTTGATTTTTGTGCATCAATTAATTCATCAGGAGAATGTTCCCATCTGTCCGAGTTAAAGTGCACAATCTGGATCCTTTCCAGCAATACTACATGGCCATGGACATCATGCCTGTGGATTCAAAGAGATACAGGTAGACTGAGCTCTGTCCTTCAGTCTGAACTGACTATTAAGACAACATAGATCAAAATAACACACATAAGTTAGAGTGAGAAAAAGAGAGAGAAAATGCAAATAAGATGAAGGTATTCATGTAGTATTAATCTGTTAATAGGCCTGCCTAATAGGTATTTATACTTGTTATTGAGTTTTTGTTGCTTTTTGCTTTCTCACTAGGGAGTTTTTAAAGCAATATTCTTTGTAAAGCTGCTTTGGAAAAATATGTATTGTGAAAAGTGCTTTACAAATAGATTGAATTAAAATGCTGTAAAAGCTTGCTTTTTGAAGTTGTCTGAAAGAGAGACATTGAACTCAATTACATGTTTAATGTATGAATGACATTTATCAAGGAAGGGGCAGGTAAGTTAAGGTGAATCCTAAATTCACTTTAAGATTTGTGACAAACAAAACCTAAACACAGATTATACTGTATGTGGCAATATTAAAGAGTACTCATGGAAATCCATGGTTTTTCTCACTCTATTTTAATATTGTGTCATATTATTTTGTTCTATTGCATTACTATTATTATTCTGAGTTAATCTATCCCACTACAGGTATGTGTACCATAGTTCTCAATGGATGGTGGCCAGAAACACAGATCATTCGTGTATTTCTTCCCGTCTGTGCGTGCATCCAGACTCTCCGTGTTCTGGAGAGAACTGGATGCGACAGGTGATCAGCTTCGATCGCATCAAACTCACTAACAATGAGATGGACGACAAAGGCCATGTGTGTTCCTTTTCTTTCACATGATTACCTATGACATAATACAGACATACAAAATAAATGTGTCCAATGCAATCTGAAATTTAGATTATCCTGCAGTCCATGCACAAGTACAAGCCGCGCATACACGTTATCCCGTACAATCCTCGAGTCGACCTGTCACAGACTCCTCCGGTGCTGCAAGCAGACAGTGTTCACACCTTCTCCTTCCCTGAGACACAGTTTACCACTGTCACAGCCTACCAGAACCAACAGGTAACTCTTTATTTCTCAGATATCTTTATTTCCACTTAGAAGATCATACATTGAAAATAGATTTAACTTCAGATGGTAAATGCTTTTAATTCCCTATTGTGATTTTTTAACAATTTGACATAATTTGATCAAAAAGTCTGAAACCATATTGAAAATCTGGATTGATTTTGTATTGTTTCCAGGATATACAGTATACAAAATGTTTTAGGAATTCTAGGAAATGTGAAACAAAGAAAAGTCATGATATAAAATGAAGAATAAATATTTAGGATTCTACACTATTTCTTGGTCACTAATAAAATAAAACCTAATTTGTGACATTGAACATGTCAATTCATTTCTTCCAATAAAGCACACAAGATGTTGTTTTGTAACATCAAATCATGCTGAATAACATGATTATCAGGTTTTGTTTATGCCAGCTCAAGTGTGTGCTGTCATTAAAGCATAAAGAGGACATACCTAAGAAATTCATTTTTCAATTAAACTCTTCACTCAGATTGTTATGCTGATAATATTATTTATAATAAACTTAGAATTAATTTAGGAAAATGCAATGTAATTCATTCTTTTAAATTAATTTATAGGCTATGTACTGTATATTTGGTCATTATTCGAATGTTAAATTAAGTATAATATGAAGGGTGAGTTTTTGATTGAGTAATGAGCTACTACAAACCCACTGCTAACACAAGTTTTATGTTTCCTTTTCATTTCTATATAAAGTACACGTTACAATTCCACAGACATTATAAAACCTGGAAACTCTAAATGCTACAGAAAGTCAGTCTGATTTTAAACACACTACAGTATATTCAAACACATTTTAGCCAAAGTGGGCCTGCAAGTCAAACCATTTAGTGTCTTGAGGGCAGCAGACCTGAACATGCACAGCAGAATTTGGATGGTTCGGTGAGTGAAACCCGTCCTAAAAGACTCCATTATTTACACATGTCGTTCCAGAAACAGGAGACCACTGCATAGGCTGTCAACGTTTCATCAAAGTATTGTTTTATTGCAAAAGATTGTTGTATTATTCATATTTCAGTGAGTGCTTTGTTTAGCTGCCATGGGAAATATTGGCAGTTACAGGCACTATATAAACTTACACAGCAGAAGTCCCCTGTTATTTATTCATGCTTTAAAATGGCCATTAACTTTTTGTGGCAGTGTAAATGTAAAGCCCTGTATGAAAACAGATATACCTGACCATCTGTTTGTTTTATTTTCTGGGACCTTTTAGATAACAAAACTGAAGATTGACAGGAATCCATTTGCCAAGGGTTTTAGAGACCCAGGACGAAACAGGTCAAGTAATTACCAGAGCAAACATTTGATATTAGACATGCTTGCAACACTGGGAAGGCTTTATTTCATTACATTAGAAGAACTATTTCAAATAAATATGCCATAAACATGGATTAAAAGTAACTTTTGATGAAGTTGTGCATTTGTTACCAGATTTCTGAAACATCACATTATCACTTTTTGCATAAAATCTTAGGGATGTGTTGGATGGGATTTTAGAGTCATACCCATGGCACAGCACCTTCAGCCTTCATTTCAAACCTTTCACTATGGAGCTACAAGGTTCAAAACTAATTTCTAATTACAAAAAATATATTTTCTCTGTTAAGGAGGAAGTTTTTGAAAGATGAAATGTTAATTACCAAGAGGTTTAATTATGACAGCCATCTTGTTTGGCTCACTGCAGGCAGAAGATCTGGATCTTCAGCAAGCTATGGTATCACCTCATCATTAAAAGAACTCCTGCCCAGCTCCTTTTCTCCAGCAGCCCATCCTATCACATTCTCAAGCCCTCAATGCTTCACCTCAAACAGTCTTCTCACATACAGAGCTCACTACAACCTTGGGCTAGGAAGACTCGGTGGTTATGCTGGCTTACAACCCCTGTTAGATCTCCCCTTCATGTCTACTCTTCAGGTAAAGAAAGGAGACTGTCTCAAGGACTCTACCCCCTCAGATTCTTCTTTGCTTCTTATCCAGAACCTGCAACCAGGATGGACCTCTGAATACTATCAAGCTCAAAATTACAGTATGGCATCAGCCCCTGTATTACCCTACAATTGTCCACTGTCGCTCATCAGTTAAAACTGGGTGATATCAGCCACTGACATCAAACATGACAAAATGTTTATTATTATTATTATTATTTGTTATTAATTATGTAACTTGATTATTTACACAATGGCAACATTAAAAGAATGGAACCTAACAGGATGGAAAGTGTTAAAGTTGGCCATTGCTAAGTGAGAGATTGAGATTTTAGCTTATGAGGTCATTTTGAAATACTATAATACAGATTTCTGTAATTTTGTCAAATAGGATAGTGTTCAAGAGTGAAAAAAACCTTGGGGCCTGGGTATCTCTGTGAGTATTGATGCTGACTACCACCCCTGGAGTCGCAAGTTCCAATCCAGGGCATGCTGAGTGACTCCAGCCAGGTCTCAAATGGGCCCAGTTGCTATGGAGGGTAGAGTAACATGGGGTAACCTCCTCGTGGTCACTATAATGTGGTTCTCGCTCTCGGTGGGGTGCACGATGAGTTGTGCATTGTGCATAGATGATAGCGTGAAGCCTCCACACGCGCTATGTCTCCGCGGTAACATGCTCAACAAGCCATGTGATAAGATGCGCGTATTGACGGTCTCAGACGCGGAGGCAACTGGGATTCATCCTCCGCCACCTGATTGAGACGAGTCACTATGCTACCACAAGGACCTAGAGTGCATTGGTAATTGGGCATTCCAAATTGTGGAGAAAAAAAGCAACAAAAAAAAAAGAGCTAATAATGTCACTTTCTGGAAGTAACTGGCTTTTACTAGTTAAAGGGCTATTACCAAAGGTTACAATGAAGAATTACAAAAAGGGGAAACAATAAAGAAACATTGAAACAAGAATATTTTCACAACACAAAAGCATTCGCCGTTTAACAGCTGACGGAAGTGATGTTTCAAATGCACGTGATGTGTTGCTGCTAGGTTTAGCATGCTATAGCGAATCTCAGTTCAACAAGAATATTTCTTGATAAATGGTCAGTTTTGAAGTTATAAAATAATTTACACAGATTATCAATAGACATGATTGATATTTTGATAAAAGAAAACTAATTAGAATGATTTCCATCTTTTAAAAATATGAGCTCAATATATTATCCATTATTTAAAGATATACTGTATATGATGCGGAAGGACATGAATGTAATGTAATGGTGTATTTCTCTAAATATTTGTTTGTTTATGTTATTATACTGCAGATGAATGCATTTTAAAGTGTACTATGATGTGATTTACTATTGATATGTAATGTGAAACTTTAAAACCATATGCTGTGGGGCATTCGACACTTTTTGTGCCTAAGCCACTAAGGATTGATTATTTTAATTCTAATGGCAAACCTGGATAAGCCTAAATATGTCACATTAGATTAGTATCAGCAGGCCAAAATGTAAACTCCAATTATTATGTTTTTATTATTATTATTAATAATAATTTGCATTTCTGCAAAATTGATAATCAAATTAGTCAAAATGTATACATCAGGATTGTTTTGTAACCAAAATAATGCAGTGTCAGTTGCTTTACAATTGGAAGTGTCAGTGCAGTGTCAATTGCTAGACAACAAAGGAAGCAGAGCTGTCCCTAAATCAGGGTTGTCAAACTAATTTTCAGCCTGGGCCACTTCAGTGTCATGTATGCTAAAATAGCATGCAGAAAATGAGGCTCCAAAACCTGATTTGGTAGCATCCATGCAATTACCAATCAAATGACATGTTTTGTGCATTGAAATGCACATTTGACAGTAAAACATTGATTTTAAAGTTTGGATATAAATTATGATGTACTTACTGTATGTTATGATAGTAGGGTTAGGATATTAACAAATGTAACATTTGTGTAAATATTAACTACTAATTTATAAGGCTAAATTGAAACATTTTGACTGAGTGGCTAAGTTTGGTCTCCTTTACAGATTTCTTTCATGAGGCTCCTACTGATTTAAGTACAGTCATTTCTAAAGGCAACAAAATTAGAGTTTCAGAAAACATAAGAAGAGAACAGTTTTTACTTGGATCAGTCTTCTAAACAAATCAAATAATAACTCTGATGTCAGCTAACCACGTTCAGATGTTACAACAGTATGTTAATGTTTTGCGGATACCATACAAATAAACAGGGAGAGCATTAAACTGACAGCTAACTGTGATTGTCTGTGACATTGTAAATTGTAAACTTCACACATTGTTCATTCCAAATGGATTGTTTAGTGTAAAGCATGTTGAAGATTAGTGGACAAATGGTTAATTTATTAAGTGATGAGCTGTTTCCTCACAAAAAGCAGTTTATTCAGCTTACTGAACCATCTCCTCCATTGACATCCATTGAAATAGTATGGCCTCTGGTCTCCTTGCCAATGTACTGCCTCATTACGCTTTGTTTTGCTAAACTTGAAGGCTCACTTTCACTCACTTGAAACACTTTCTTATGATGTGTTACATTCATACGAGCAGACAGAGAAGTAAGTTTGAAGTATGTTTGGAGCAGAAGAAATAGAAATAAACCTTGAGTAAACTCTTAGTTATATGCTAAGCTAAAATGCTATTTCTAGCCATTTTACGTTACCAGACACGATCATATTTTTTTATCAAGAAAATTCAAGTTGGATCATAATTTCTTTTTTTCTAGTAAGACCTTTGACAATTCGGCAAAAATCATATTCTTGATAAGTCAGTTTACTCCAGAACGTGTATGTGCATAAGCTAGAGCAGTGGTTCTCAAATAATATGTGCGCAACATGCGTGTACATTTATGTGTGTTTTTAAAAAAACAAAACATTTCAAGTAATTGAAATAAGGCCATATAACACAGACTAATCATTTGTCCACTAGCCTTTTGAGAACTGGATCTTGTAGCCTAGAGTTTTTGCTACAAAATGATGTGAAACCCATCCTGATCACTCATTCATATAAAACAATATAGTAATTTAACTTTTAAAAGACACTTTTAGTGTTAGAAAGGTCATATGCGAGGAGGCGTGAACTATCATGAATATTGATTGTAATTCACACCTGAGGAGACAAAGACCCCTCCCCTGGGCCTATCACTGAGGAATGTGACAGAAAGAGAATGAATGTGAGATTTAATGATCAAAATCAAGTTTTAAGTTAAAAGAAGTAATCTGACTATACATTTTCTTTACATAAAGACTTTACTTAATTTTAGACCTACATTCCCGTTTAATAGAAGTCTCTTCTGCTCACCAAGACTGCATTAATTTGATCCAAAATACAGTAAAAACAGTGATATTTTGAACTATTTTTACAATTTAAAAGAACAGTTTTCTATTTGAATATATTGTAAAATGTAATTTGTGATCAAAGCTGAATTTTCAGCATTATTACTGCAGTCTTCAGTGTCACATGATCCTTCAGAAATCATTATAATATTCTGATTTTCAAATATTGGCATATTTAAAGTGCATTTTACTCATTTACACCAGAACAGATATTTGCAAGCACAAGCTTTGTTGATGATAATGAGGCAGCATAAACACTAGTTAAAATATATTCTAAACATTCATATTATTTTTATATATCATACAAGATACAATTTAAATGCCTGATTTATAAGAAACAGCATTTAAATGTAACTAAAACTTGCCTATTAGGACATATTTCAAATTTCAATACACTGAATCCTGGCTGGCAAGTATGGAAACAGTCCCACTAGTAAAATATGTACATTATTATATAAAATAGCATGTCAACTAATATGTAAGTAAAACTAAATGAGGTACTCATAGCCTAACTAACCCTAAACCTACCTTAATGATTATAATGATTAAAATGTGACTGCATTTGTTCCTAGATGCGTATAATGCAGAATAGGCAAAAACAATTATAAACAATTATTTGTCTTCATTGATTAATTGTTCTTTTTAACAGATAATTGTTCTTTATTCAAGTTCTTATTCTTCAAGTTCATAATGCTTCATCAAATATAACATATGACAAATATGTAACAAAATAATAAAACCAAAAATACAATAAATATTACAAAATATGGCATGGATTTTCAATTGTGTTATTCATTTAAACTGAAAAATAAGGATTTAAGTTATATTACAGTAGATTTTTTTGGTTACAGCATAGTTTTCTGTAAAGCTGCTTTGAAACGATGTGTTGTAAAAAGCGCTTTACAAATAAAAATGGCTTGACTAATGTTAAATCTTTGAAATTATGGTTTTCACTGGTTGAAAGAATATGGGCATTAGTCTATAACTGTATCACTTTTTTCTTGGTTGATTATCCAAGATTGTGGAAATGGCCTGTTTCCCAGTTTAACTGCAGAAAACTGAGGTGCAATTTTCTTGTCACAGTAGCTCATGTCAGCATCTGTTCAGGTTGGAAAAATACAGGAAACCAAATTAATCGGATTGCATGTGGCATAAAAATTTGTCTTCGTACACATATTTTTGCCTACTATGTCATGGTGCGTGGCCAGTGTTATATTCGTCATTTTGCCTCAATTTGTCAGAAATATAAATTATTTTAATTCTAAAAAACACATGTAAGATTGTACCTGCTTATTAGTTCAACCCCAAACATAAAAGCTTTAGATACAATGAACAGAGCAGCGTTTGATTAATTCAGTCAGTCCAGCTGTCAGTCAGAGACAAAGAGAGCAAATAGTTCTTAACTGTGTCTAGTCTTGAAGCAGTAATGGTCTGATTGGGATGGTCTGGTTTTCATTAGGACTTCCTGGAGTAGCGGGACATTTGTACTAGCTTACAAATTGAGCAATTCCACATCTAGTGAAAGTTTTCAGATTTCTGCCAGTCAGTGAGTGGGCTGTATGTTTTGTACTACCATAATGGTGAAGCATAAAATAAAGTGGAGCACCATAATTACTATATTTTGATCCAATGCCAAGTACTATCAAGGACAATATTGCAGATATCAATATCAATCTCTCTCTCTCTCTCTCTCTCTCTCTCTCTCTCTCTCTCTCTCTCTCTCTCTCTATCTATCTATACATATACACACATTCATGTGATTATCTAATCAGCCAATTGTGTGGCAGCAGTGTAATGTATAAAATACTTTGTTCTTGGTTGCTGTGAAACTGTTGCATGTGAAAATCCCATGAGATCAGCAGTTACAGAAATACTAAAAAAAAGCCCATCTGGCACCTACAGTCCAAATCACTGAGATAATTTTTTCCCCCCATTCTGATGGTGTGTTAACATTAATTGAAGATCCTGACCCATATCTGAATGATTTTATGCATTGCACCGCTGCCACACAATTGGCTGGTTAGATAATTGCATGAATATTTAGGTGTACAGATGTGCCTAATAAAGTGGTCTGTGAGTGTATATATTAGGGAGTGCATATATCAATTTAACGCATTATTCCAATGCAATTCATTATACAAATAATAACACATTAAATAAACACAATAATATCCCCAAAAAGTAATATGGAATATTAAAACAATTGTAGCAAGTCAAGCTTGAAGTACTGACTGTTTTCAGCATTGTACAGTATGTATATTATACACTCACCTAAAGGATTATTAGGAACACCATACTAAGGGGGCTTTCACACTTGGTTCGATTGCCTGTTCCGAACCCGAGTTCGATTGCTCCCCCCTCGCCCCTGCCCCCGATGGACTGTGTTCACATTATATATTTGTATCCGAACCGCGGTACGCTTGCGTCATCAAGCTGCAGCTGGTGTGTAATCGTGTTGCTTGATAACCGCGAAATGAAAAGGCGTCAAAATTCAATGAATAGACTTGCTCGGTTCACATTTGTTCTTCTTTTTTTTAACCTTTGGTTTTGTTTTCAACATCAAGATACAGAAACACACTTGCGTCTGTCTGCCGCAAAAATACTGAAATCGTTCAAAAGACAGCGGGCTGTCCGCCGAAGACAATTTTTGCGAAGGCAAGCAGAAATCATCTCTCTGCTTGCAGTGCGTGTGCGTGTGCGTCAATCCCGCTTTTCGTCAAGGTAAGTGTATACACACACACACACACGCACGCACGAAAGTAAACCCTTTCCGCTCATTTTGAAACTGACGCGTGTGAGACTGTCGACCACATTATACGTCATCAATAGCGGTTCACTTCCGCGGTTTGGTTCGATTGCATTCATATCAGCAGTGAACCGTACTGGAGTTCACATGAACCGTACCCCAGACCACCTTTTTAAGCGGACCCGAGTATGGTTCGCGGGTGTGCACCCGAGTTCGGAAGACAGCGTTCACATCATCCAAATGAACCGAACTCTGACGTCATTCGAACCGGGGTGCGCACCAAAAGTGCTAGTGTGAAAGCCCCCTAATACTGTGTTTGGCCCCCTTTCGCCTTCAGAACTGCCTTAATTCTACGTGGCATTGATTCAACAAGGTGCTGAAAGCATTCTTTAGAAATGTTGGCCCATATTGATAGGATAGCATCTTGCAGTTGATGGAGATTTGTGGGATGCACATCCAGGGCACGAAGCTCCCGTTCCACCACATCCAAAAGATGCTCTATTGGGTTGAGATCTGGTGACTGTGGGGGCCATTTTAGTACAGTGAACTCATTGTCATGTTCAAGAAACCAATTTGAAATGATTCGAGCTTTGTGACATGGTGCATTATCCTGCTGGAAGTAGCCATCAGAGTATGGGTACATGGTGGCCATAAAGGGATGGAAATGGTCAGAAACAATGCTCAGGTAGGCCGTGGCATTTAAACAATGCCCAATTGGCACTAAGGGGCCTAAAGTGTGCCAAGAAAACATCCCCCACACCATTACACCACCACCAGCAGCCTGCACAGTGGTAACAAGGCATGATGGATCCATGTTCTCATTCTGTTTATGCCAAATTCTGACTCCATGGGCAGAATCTGACTCCATGTCAAATTCTGACTCCATGTCAGAATTTGGAATGTCTCAACAGAAATCGAGACTCATCAGACCAGGCAACATTTTTCCAGTCTTCAACTGTCCAATTTTGGAATGTCCAGAATTTGGAATGTCTCAACAGAAATCGAGACTCATCAGACCAGGCAACATTTTTCCAGTCTTCAACTGTCCAATTTTGGTGAGCTCTTGCAAATTGTAGCCTCTTTTTCCTATTTGTAGTGGAGATGAGTGGTACCCGGTGGGGTCTTCTGCTGTTGTAGCCCATCCGCCTCAAGGTTGTGCATGTTGTGGCTTCACAAATGCTTTGCTGCATACCTCGGTTGTAACGAGTGGTTATTTCAGGCAAAGTTGCTGTTCTATCAGCTTGAATCAGTCGGCCCATTCTCCTCTGACCTCTAGCATCAACAAGGCATTTCCGCCCACAGGACTGCCGCATACTGGATGTTTTTCCCTTTTCACACCATTCTTTGTAAACCCTAGAAATGGTTGTGCGTGAAAATCACAGTAACTGAGCAGATTGTGAAATACTCAGACCGGCCCGTCTGGCACCAACAACCATGCCACGCTCAAAATTGCTTAAATCACCTTTCTTTCCCATTCTGACATTCAGTTTGGAGTTCAGGAGATTGTCTTGACCAGGACCACACCCCTAAATGCATTGAAGCAACTGCCATGTGATTGGTTGATTAGATAATTGCATTAATGAGAAATTGAACAGGTGTTCCTAATAATCCTTTAGGTGAGTGTATTTTAGAGCCACTTCTGAAAGATCTTTCTGTCTTGGAACAGGAAGGAGTTTTTGTGCCCAGTGCTGGAAAAATCTTTAAAGGAACCATATAGTGTGTTGCAGCTGACAATCTTGCAGCGCATTCTCTTGGTGGACTTGTCTAAAGTTTTATTGGTCCTTACATTTGCAGGTTCTGCCTTGGACCACATTCTGAATACTGTCAAAAGCAGGGACGAGAATTTCTACAGAGAACAAAAGAAGCCCATGAATTGCATGTCAAGACTGTAAGAGAAAATCCCACATTACTTCATGGTTGTGGTGTCAAGAGAGCTTGTCCACTGACCGAAAAGCTGAGTCACTTTAATTTTGTTACAGGATATCCTCCTGACATACTCCATGACCTTTTTGAAGGCATAGTTCCTTCAGAATTAGCACTTTGCCTTTCTGTTTTCATTAACAATAAGTACCTGACACTGTTAGAACTAAATTACCTGATAAAGAAGTTTCCCTTCAAGTTTCAGATGTTGTTGACCATCCCCAACCCATCCTAGAAAATGTTCAAGTCGTTGTAGCATAGGAGGAAACGGTCATGAGAATTGGGGACTCATAAGGTCACTGCTTATTGGCTCAAGGATTCCCTGTAATGAACCAGCATGGCAAATACTTGTGACATTGAAAGACATTGTAGAGCTCACATTGGCTCCTTTACACTCATGTGAAAGTGTAGCTTATCTAGACCTAAAAATTTCAGAGCACTGTCAGCGGTTGCAAGAAGTTTTCCCTAAGCTGAAACTGACACTAAAACACAATTTTCTGGAGCACTACCCTGCTCTGATAGAAGCCTTTGGTCCTCTAGTTGGAGTATGGACTATGCGCTTTGAGGCCAAACATGGGTTCTTTAAATGAGTAGTCAGGTTCACAGGTAACTTCAAGAATGTTTTGTTGTCACTTTCAACAAAGCATCAGATGATGATGGCCTACCATTGGCAGAGAAATACCAGTATGTCTGCCCTAATCATTCTCAAAGCATCATTCGTGCCTCTGGAATTACTAGATGATAGAATCCAAGAGTCTGTTAAGGAAAGGTTCCCTCAACTAACCAGCATACAGTTATCAAATGCTGTAACATACTATGGGACACGGAATTCTGCTGGAATGATCATGCCATATGGTTCCACTGTAGGACTCCCTGATTTTGAAGAGATTATACAGACAGTGATTTTGGAAACCAATCTATACTTCATTGTGAAGAAACTCAGTGCCTGGTACCTTGAGCATTTTAGGTCTTTTCTGTTAGAAAGCAGTGGGGAATTGATTCTTGTTCATCACCATAGCCTTCAAGATCATTATCCATTGGCATCTTATACTGTAGAGGGAAAGCGCATGGTTACACTGAAAAGACACATTTGTTGCAGTTTACAATAATAGTGAGTAGCTTTATAACTGCATTTGTCCAAGACAACTCTTATGTAAAAACTTTGTTGCTTTATAACATTTGCATTATCAAAGTAGCATAGTTTACAATAGCAATCACCAACACAGTTTTCTACGAGTGTCAGTTACTTTTATTTTTCTTGTTTTTCTAGGTAACCAATCATGGATTCAGCAGCCATCAGGGTAATCTTTGACCACAGGATAGAGAAGTTAACACTGCCATCTGGAATACCAGAGTCCTTGGAGGAGTTACACTCAGCAGTCAAGCAGGCTTTAAATATTACAGATGATATCAGTCTTCAGTATATGGATTCAGATTTTTGAGGATTTTTTTACTCTTCACTCCACAACTCAAATTCAACACAAATCCACCATAAAGGTTGTGACCGTCGCACCAATAGCTTTACTGATGATGATATTACAGAGCAAACCCTTGATACTGCCACCTCCACGTGTTCTACCATACTCTGACTTTCCTATGCAAGCATGGTCATCCCGTCACCAAATAACAGCCCGGAAAGGAAGCCATGGCCAAAATATTTCATTATTCCACAAAAAATTAATTCCACTGAAATGGTTCTTGAAAGAGCCAGTGAATTTAACAGAAAAGATGGGAGAGTGCTAACTACCCCAAATATCAAGTCAGAAATACTCGAAAAGTTGGCTCAGTTCATTTACACGTACACTGCATATCCATCCACCATTCAGATTCTTTCCGTAGCTGAAGCACTTATAATGGCACACCCATGTCTGAAAGATCGAGGGAGTTTTTCAGGCCTTAATGCATGGCTGACAAGCATTAAATACAAAATGGCTAACTACCGAAGAAAACTCAGAGGTTTTGGCATTCCTGAGGTCACATGCAATGCTCTAAAACACAAACACCCAGATGACAGAAAGTAATTTTTTCTGTCATTACATATTTCAGGTGACTGTAGAATTTCAGAGAATAACCACTGTGCAGCTGGAACCTAAATGTATGTCCTTATTGGATCTTCACATTCCCAAGCTCCTGACAGTGTTTCATGCCAAAGGAGGAGCACTTGGAGAAAGACTGAAAACTGAGATGGAACTTCTGAAGGTAAAGTTTATAATGAAGCATACAAGCGATTTGGTTACAAGTTATTTTATGTAAGGGTGAGAGGAATCAATTATTCTTGTTTTTTGTTTTGTTTATGATCAGCAGGTAGCACTTCCTATTCAGTAAATTAAAGGGGTCATATTATGCTCCTTTACGAAACTTGATTTTGTTTTTGGGGTGTACTAGAATATTCTTTCATGCTTGATTGTTCAAAAAACATTATTTTTCACATATTTATTACAGCACCCCTCTCCCCAGTCCGGCTCGAACGTGCCGATTAGTTCCCGTTTCGAAAATATGAAATATGCTGTGATTGGTTAGTTGGCCAGTGTGTTGAATTGTCACCACTTAGCACATGTTTGGCAAATGTCACACCCCTTACCATAACAGTGAGCTCTTCTCAGATGTAAATATTAAGGATGGCCTCAATTTCAAAGCAATTCAAGCCTGATTCAGACTTAAGAATGTTAACAAACAAGAGGATCGTGCAGAACGGATTTCATGCACAGACTTTGCAAGCACAGATTTCACAGGATGTTTCAGAGTGGTATGTTTTTTTTTTATTTATTATTTTCTTAGACATTTTAGATAAGATGTTATACACCATTTAATCATGATAGTTGTTGGGAAACTATGTAATACAAACTGTAATCGATCACAAAACCATGGTTCATTTTCCTAAGGGGTGGTGAACCATCTTACAAAAGCTAGAGCTTACTAAAGCTACAGTAAACACTACATCAACACAAATGTTGGCTAACAGGCGAGCAAACTGTTCATAGAAAATGCAGTTACAAATAATAAGACATACTTACAAGTTGTGATCCACAAACAACAGATTGTCCCGACAAAGTGGGAACTGGAGAAGCTTTTGTGCTTAGCCTGCGTTATACTCTTATAGGTTCTGGAAGCTGTTCTCCATAAAATGTGCAGCACACAGAAAGTGTAAAATAAATAAACGTATAAAATAAATTTTAACCACTCTAAGTTTGTCAGCCTTAGGAAGGTATAACAAGTGAGTTTTGGAAATGGGGTGGGAAAAAAACAGCATCTCCTTGACAAAGCGACAACACCGTCTTCTCTGCTGCAGCTCAACCAGGACTCACATGTTTTTTTTGCTTATTCTATGGGTGGAGATTATTTAAATGAGTAGTATTATGACTTCATAAAATCCGTAAAAAACGTGTTGTAGTTCTGATATATGAAGTGGATTGAAGTGGATATATATGTAGTTCTGATATATGAAGTGGATTCTGATATTAAAATATCTCCATTTGGAGTGGACTTTGACCTTTGTAACTTTGCAGATCTTTTTTTATGCTCAAACAGCAACATTACAGACTAACTGAAGTTGAAAAATTGAAAAAGCATAGTAGGACCCCTTTAAATTGTAAACATGACATTTATGTACTCAAACACTAAAGCTGAAAAATACACTCACCTAAATAATTATTAGGAACACCTGTTCAATTTCTCATTAATGCAATTATCTAATCAACCAATCACATGGCAGTTGCTTCAATGCATTTAGGGGTGTGGTCCTGGTCAAGACAATCTCCTGAACTCCAAACTGAATGTCAGAATGGGAAAGAAAGGTGATTTAAGCAATTTTGAGCGTGGCATGGTTGTTGGTGCCAGACGGGCCGTATTTCACAATCTGCTCAGTTACTGGGATTTTCACGCACAACCATTTCTAGGGTTTACAAAGAATGGTGTGAAAAGGGAAAAACATCCAGTATGCGGCAGTCCTGTGGGCGAAAATGCCTTGTTGATGCTAGAGGTCAGAGGAGAATGGGCTGACTGATTCAAGCTGATAGAAGAGCAACTTTGCCTGAAATAACCACTCGTTACAACCGAGGTATGCAGCAAAGCATTTGTGAAGCCACAACAAGCACAACCTCGCGGCGGATGGGCTACAACAGCAGAAGACCCCACCGGGTACCACTCATCTCCACTACAAATAGGAAAAAGAGGCTACAATTTGCAAGAGCTCACCAAAATTGGACAGTTGAAGACTGGAAAAATGTTGCCTGGTCTGATGAGTCTCGATTTCTGTTGAGACATTCAGATGGTAGAGTCAGAATTTGGCGTAAACAGAATGAGAACATGGATCCATCATGCCTTGTTACCACTGTGCAGGCTGGTGGTGGTAGTGTAATGGTGTGGGGGATGTTTTCTTGGCACACTTTAGGCCCCTTAGTGCCAATTGGGCATTGTTTAAATGCCACGGCCTACCTGAGCATTGTTTCTGACCATGTCCATCCCTTTATGGCCACCATGTACCCATACTCTGATGACTACTTCCAGCAGGATAATGCACCATGTCACAAAGCTCGAATCATTTCAAATTGGTTTCTTGAACATGACAATGAGTTCACTGTACTAAAATGGCCCCCACAGTCACCAGATCTCAACACAATAGAGCATCTTTGGGATGTGGTGGAACGGGAGCTTCGTGCCCTGGATGTGCATCCCACAAATCTCCATCAACTGCATGATGCTATCCTATCAATATGGGCCAACATTTCTAAAGAATGCTTTCAGCACCTTGTTGAATCAATGCCACGTAGAATTAAGGCAGTTCTGAAGGCGAAAGGGGGTCAAACACAGTATTAGTATGGTGTTCCTAATAATCCTTTAGGTGAGTGTATATATATATATATAGAAATATTCAGATAATTAAAATGCATTACATTCTTGTAGCAGAAGAGTTAATCATTGTATTTTAAAGCCACTTTTTGAATGGTCTTATCAATGTATTGTTTACTACCATATTATTGATCATAAGTCAATCATTGGCATACAGTTCACAGCAATCCATTTCACAAGTGAATTTGTCAATCAGTTGGAGATGTATTATGAGGGCTTGTTTAAGGACCCATCAATGTACACCTGCGTCAGACATTTTAATTTTTAGAAACAAGTCAGGGGTATACATAGTACACAATACTACAGATATATTTTACAATAATGCCAAGACATTATATTCATTACATAGTGCAATGGTTTTCAATGCTTTGGAGTTGTTGGAGGTACAAAGAGTATTTAAATCTTTACAAAAAAGTGCAATAGGGGCTTTATAGACATAAATTTACACTTATGTATAAAAAAAACTTGGCAAGAAAAATAACCAGATTAATCAGAAAATACTAAATTATCAAAACTGTGAAAACCAAATAAAATGTCTGTTAAAATAGAGGTACATACAAACAAACAACATTTTCTCCAAAATACTACAGCATGGACACATTCCCAAAAAATGTGAGGGGCAGATTAATCTACAGCATTACTGAAGGAGCAAAGTGGATCTATTTCAGGGAGCATGTTTCTTAAATAAAGATTGACTGGGTAATTAAAAACCATCTCGTTCTGCTTTTATCAGGGAACAGGGGTTAAAGGTAAGTAACCCGAGATATTCCCTATCAAAAAGCTACAATTTGATGCTGCGCTGATTTAGCACTTTGGGAACGAGAATACCCACGCCCCCGCACTGTGGATGTACGGAAACCTTACGGTTGTGTAGTTGTGCTCACAAGAGTGCGAGAGGTCTCAGACATGAGCTTTTGATGTTGACTCAAGGACATAAGAGCCCGGAGTGGCATGAACATCCAAACTATAAAATCTTATGAATGTGTGCGGAGAGGACCAGCCTGTCGCATCATAAACATAATGCAGAGGGACATCTCTGGCCATGGCTTTAGAGGAGGTGACACCTCTGGTAGAGTGAGCCCTGATACCTACTGGCGAAACTTGACTGTGCGCTGACTTATGCCACTGGCTAGTGCGGGCCGGGGATGAAATATTGTCCCCTGCGCCTGAGACAGAAGGTCCCTCCTGTCCGGAATTGCCCAAGGTGAGCCGTCGAGGAGAGAGCATACCCTGTTCGGCCAGCATGGCGCTATCAGTAAGAGGCAGGACCCTTGCTGGCGAACTCTGGCCAGATTTGTTCCACTACCTCGGGGTGGAGTTTCCACTCCCCCATCGGTATTTTCTGTCTGGACAGTAAATCTGCTCCCACTTTTAGGCATCCAGGGATATAAACTGCCCTGACTAACAGGAGCTTGCCCTGGCCCCAAAGGAGAATATGACGTGCCAGAGTGTTCAGCTGGTGTGAACGTAGACCTCCTTGATGATTTATGTAAGAGACTGCTGCTGTGTTGTCCACCCGCACCAGGACATGGCAGCCTCTCAAATGCTGGAGGAAGTATTTCAGGGCCAGAAATACAGCCATCAACTTGAGGCAGTTGATCTGCCAATCGAGCTGATGACCCTCCCATTCCCCTTGAGCTGGACGACCACTTAAGACCACTCCCCAGCCCGTCAGGGAGGCGTCTGTCGTTAGCAACTTGCGATGACAAGACGCACCTAGAGTGGGACCCAAAGTAAGGAACCGGGGTCTGAACCACATCGAAAGGGTATGAAGCGCGCAGCGCATAACCCTTATTAGCCTTAGGGGACTGGCCCTTGGATGAAATCCCCTGGTTTTGAGCCAAAGCTGAAACGGTCTCATGTGCAGAAGGCCCAAAGGTATCACTGAGGACGCAGATGCCATGAGACCTAGTATTCGTTGATACTGACGAACAGTGCAACATTGGCCTAGCCTGACTTTGCTCAGGGTGTTCTGAATGGACACGATTCAAGCGGGAGACAATTGTGCCCGCATCGTGATCTAATTCCATACAACACCCAGATAAGTAATTCCCTGAGTGGGAGAGAGAATGCTCTTTTTGACGTTGAGTCTCAGAACCAGAGAAACCAGATGAGCTAAGACGATATCCCTGTGCTGAACTGCCAGTTCTTGAGACTGTGCTAGTATCAGCCAGTCATCTATGTAATTCAGAATGCGGATGCCCCGGAGTCGCAAAAGAGCCAGTGCTGTATCCATGCATTTCATGAATGTGAGGGGTGATAAAGCTAGGCCGAATGGAAGAACCCGATATTGGAAGGCTTCGCCCCTGAAAGCGAACCTCAGGAACTTCCGGTGTTGATAGTTAGCATCTTGAACTTGAATGCCCTGACTGAGCGATTCAAGCCTCGAAGATCTAAGATCGGAAGTATAAGGGTTCCTCCATGAACGAGAGAGTTCGTCATGGAGGTCATCAAAGAAAGGAAGGGACTGATGAGGCTTTCCCTTCCCTTGGCCACCAGACAGAAATCTGTCCTCCAACTTGGAGCGTTTAGGGTCTCTTGTTAGCGTGGCCAGTCTAATTGAAGCCTGGCCACCGCACGAGTATTCACCTTGAGTAATTCCTCCAATGATTTATTATCATGCCCGGAATGCTCGGAGGTGGGTAACTCAAATTCCGCAGACTCAAGAGATTCACTGTCCCATTCATGAACTGAAGAGGCACCGGAGCACACTTCAGAATCACGGGAAGGACCAGCTGGATCTGGGGAGAGACCGAGCGATAGGGACGGACTCGTCTCTCGCTCCTCAGCCAGATCCATACGAGAGCCCCAAGATGGAAGTGTGGGCGCTGACTCTCGGAAATAAGCAAGACGAGTGTGAAGCATTTTGACTGACAACAGATCGCAATGCCCGCACCTGCTAAATAAATTTAATTATAAAAAATAAAGGAAGGAATAAATGTCTTGATAAAACAAATATAATTAGTTTTAATTAAATTTATTCCTGAATTTATTATTGTATGACTTTTTAACTATATTTATTTTTAACTTTTTTAACTTTTTTTTATTCATTTATTTTGCATTGCATTGTTTTTTTATTTTTATTTATGTGTTCATTTATTTTTTATATTAATAAAATTAATAAATAATTCCCACATATATATATATATATATATATATATATATATATATATATATATATATATATATATATATATATTTCCATATTTATATATTCCCATATATATATTTATTTATTTATACATGTATTTATTTTTACTTTTCTGTGTGTAACATGGAAATGAGGGAGGTGGTCCTTGCGTAGCTCTAGTGCATCATTGGTTGAGAGCTCAATAGTACTTATCGGAACAAATTAAGATAGACGTCCCACCTTAGCACCCTCTGACTGCACAGATTTAGAATATGCAGGGAAACGTTTAGCAGAGAGTCTAACAATCCAGGATGTGCTTCCACATTCATACCTGCCTACAGCTCTCCTAAACCATCAATAAGCACCTCTACTCTAAAAGAAACAGTAATTTGATGCATGGTTATCGACTTCATTCGCAAGTTGCGCTGCTCTCTGTGAAGGGTCAGCAATAGATTTTTTTTTTATTGCAGAATTTATATATACACACATACATAAATGATCAGGGAAATGAAGCATGGTTGTATCTTTTAAAATGAACAATCATAACAACAGAAAACAATATTATGGATTTGTGGACATCAAAATATGAAGTTATATACACACAAAAAAAGAAAAGTATAAGGTTAAATCATATAATTTATGAAACTTGCTCATTTTGTGGTTTTGCTGAAGAAACAGCTCCCCATTTATTTTGTGATTGTAGTATAACCAATAAATCTTGGATTGACTTACGCTCTGTTTTTAGCCCCACAAATAGCTATAGTTTACACAATATGTCTATGACCTGATAATGATAATCCAATGGTAAGCAGGACAAGGCCACATAATTATCATACAAGAGACAGAAATGTAGGAATAAATATAAAAATAAATACATGTGGGAATATTTAAATATGGAAATAAATACAGGTGGGAATAAATAAATATAAAAACAAATGAATGCATAAATAAAAAGGGAAAATAATAAATAAAGGAAAAAAAGTCTACAAAAATAAATTCAGGAATAACTTTAATTAAAAACTAATTATATTTGTTTTATCAAGATATTTATTTTCTTATTATTACATTTATTTATTTATGTATTTGTTTATTATTTTTGCAGGTATTGTCCTCCATACTTGAGATCGAATTTGCGCTCCATCAAATGTTTTGAACGCAAGAACGTATGTCTGTTTTGTGCTGTCTGGTTGTTTTCCTCACTGTATAAACGGTGCGTTCCCTTTACAAAAAGCTTCACTAGGATGCTGTGCTGAGAAAAGCACTTTGGGAACAATCCTACATTGTGACCAGCTGTGAATATGTGTGTAACACGTCAATGAAGATTAACCAGAATTTATAGCCTCGGCTGGTGAGATCATTGGATGCACCTGTGGCCAGGCTATAAATAGACACCTCACCAGCGTGTCGTCAGATCAATTTTTTTCAGAGCCCATTCTGTGTGTGTGTGTGTGTGTGTGTCTCACAAGCCTGTCACAAACTTTCTTTCCTCTGCAAGGAGTTAGAATTTGGTTAGGTAGTACGCAGTGAACCTTTTCTCCTTTCTCTGCTTTCTATAAATACATATATATAAATAGAGAGAGAATGACTGAGAATCAGAGCAAACGATGCGTGTTCCCTTGATTACGCTCTATTGCCGAGAGGGACATGCATCAGTTTTGCTTTGTTTGTTTGGCGGAAGAGCATGCTGCTCTCGCGTTGGAGCGGAGCGGGTGCGAGCATTGCAATCTGCTTTCAGGCGGAATGCTTCGCACTCGCCTCGCTTACTTCCAGGAGTCAGCGCCCACTCTTTCATCGTGGGGCTCTCGCATATATCTGGCTGAGGAGCGATAGACGGGTCCGTCCCTATTGCTCGCTCTCTCCCCAGATCCAGCTGATCCTTCTCGTAAGCCCTGAAGCGTGCCTCGGGGCCTCTTCGTTTCACGAGGGGGGCTCTGAACCTCTGTACATTCCATGCATAATAATAAAGCGGCTGAGAAATTACTCGAGGTGGTTACTCGGGCTGTGGCCAGACACAGCTAGACTGGCCACGTGAACAAGAGACCCCCCCCCCAAACGGGTTTTCTGTCTGGTGGCAAAAAATAATAATAAATCAAAACAATTAAGGGAACGCTATATTAGTCCCTTCCTTTCTTTGATGACCTTCAATGATGCCGCCGGTCTCGCCGGGCTCGGCATCGTCATTTAAAAAGCCCTCTCTCCCCACAAAGCCTTGCAGGATGACCTCCACTTTAATGGGGAGGGCTTATTAAGCAGCAGGTCAGGCTGGTGCTGCTCTGCACACAATGGCTGTATTACAGGCTTACCAGGCTGACCTGCTGGACAACGTAAGTGTGGGTGCTGCGCTCGACGAGCAAGTTTTTTCTGAGCTTCTTCGAGCCACAGATCTTTCTCTACGCACGACCAAGCAAACAGCCCTTGCTATTGGCCAGTCTATGTCTGCCTTGGTCAGCGTGGAGAGGCACCTTTGGCTCAATCTTTCGGGCATCAGGGACAAGGATAAAGTTTTCCTCCTTGATGCCCTGGTTTCGGAGACGCCATGAGCATGGTTATCTCCAGGTTCCAAGAGGCAAAAAGCCATGAGGAGGCCTTCGGGCAGTTCCTCCCTCGCCGCACTCAGGGGGCAGGTCCGTCGGCCTCCCAGACCCGCCTCGGTCATGTTATAAGGGAGGCTCAAAAGCAAAGCATGGCAAGTCGTGCTCCCCCTCGCGGTGACTGGGGACAGTCTCGTCACCCTCAACAGCCGCCCAAGCAGGACCTCAGGGTCGTGATTTCTAAAAGAAAGAAGCCCTGACGGTCTTGTACCCAGCCTTGTGGTGGTAGTTCCCCTCGGGACGGGGAACATGTACCATCCACTTCGGTCCTCCCGATACCCTCACGAAACCTATTCACTCCCGCGGCCTTTGGTGCTTTGGGTGATAGAGACTTCCAACAAAGAGTTGGGTGTACTGTTGCTTCCTGCCTTAATCCAGGATGCGGAACACTCAACACCCCCTCAACAGGAAGTCTTAAATTAATACCCATCTCAGAGTACCTGGCAGCGTGGAAGCTTCTGCCAGATATTTTTACGTGGGTCCTAAGAACAGTAGAGAAGGGCTACAGAATTCAATTAGCTCGCCTCCCTCCATGTTTCAATGGCGTGGTCCCCACTACCGTAAACCAGAGCAGGCATTTCTACTATGAAAAGAACTTAAAAATCTCTCAGTCTAAGGGGCCATAAAACATGTTCCCCTTCCAGAGAGAGAGTCAGGTTATTACAGCGAATACTTCCTGGTTCCCAAAAAGGGTGGGGGGTTGCGTCTGACCTTAGATCTTCAAGGCTTGAACTGCCCAGTCAGTGTGTTCAAGTCCAAGATGCTAACTATCAAGACGATCATGTCACAAGCCCAACATCACGTTTGGCTGGTCACCATTGATATCATGGATGCATATCTTCATATAGAAATTCCACCACAGCACAGGAAGTTCCTGAGGTTCGCTTTTGGGGGCGAAGCCTTCCAGTATCGGGTTCTTCCATTCAGCCTAGCCCTATTAACCCGCATATTCAGGAAATGCAGGGATGCAGCACTGGCTCCTTTGCGACTCCGGGGCATCCGCATTCTGAATTACATAGACGACTGGCTGATCCTAGCGCAGTTCCAAGAACTGGCAGTTCAGCACAGGGATATTGTCTTAGCTCATCTGGTTTCTCCGGGTCTGAGACTTAACGTCAGAGAGCGTTCTCTCTCCCACCCGGGGAATCACTTATCTGGGGGTTATATGGAATTCAATAACGATGCAGGTACAATTGTCTCCCGCACGAATCATTTCCATTCAGAACACCCTGAGCAAAGTCAGGCTAGGTCAAGGTTGCACTGCTTGTCAGTATCAACGAATACTAGGTCTCATGGCATCTGCGTCCGCGGTGATCCCTTTGGGCCTTCTGCACATGAGACCGTTCCAGCTGTGACTAAAAGCCAGGGGGTTTCATCCAAGGGCAGTCAAATAAGGGTTACGCGTCGCGGGCTTTGTTCCCTTTCTATGTGGTTCTATGCCTCTTTGCCTCTATGAATAGCGGAATGTCTCCTCTACTTCTCCCTATAAATTCCGTTGTGTTACACACATATTCACAGCTGGTCACAATGTAGGATTGTTCCCAAAGCGCTTTTCTCAGCGCAGCATCTCGTTCCACTTTTTTCAGGGAACAATGGTTACATTACGTAACCCGAGACAATGCCACACAGCTGAAATTTCAATTACTGTCCTCTGGAATAAACAGGTGGTACTACAAGCTTGCATTTCTTAGGAATCTTCCTTATTACAATCCAGGGGCATATATATATATATATATATATATATATATATATATTTAAACATTTATATGCTGAAAAAATCATAATCAGCATTTCTCTGTTGTTTTCCAGTGAAATTGTATAAACAGCCTTAAAATAGGCATTCAAAACAGTCAGCAAAGTGAAAATGCATGGCAAGAAAGCCGCTATTGAAGTCTATCGGCAACAAGGTTTATCGTGTGCTGTTTATTTAGACCAACAGAGGGGGCTGCTCGCAATAGCAGCTTTAAGTCATTCGTTTTCCTTTACTTATTACTTGTTCATGCCAGTTTTATCATTAAGAACTGGACAAGAGAGCAAGCGCAATTGAAAATGATCATCATCATCGTTATCAGTTTTGAGGTGAGGCACATACTAGCTATATTATAAAGAAAATACGTTATGTATTATAGAAAATTTATGCATTTAAAATAAGAATACAATATTAATAACATTGAAAATTTTATTAAATGTATAATTGTCACGATTACCTGTTGTCTGCCCTGTGTTCTCTGTCGCACTATCACGTTTATGTCATGTTTCCTTGTCTGCTCCGTGTTTTCCACTTCACCCGTCACCGTTCGCGCTCCATGTCGTGTTTTCCTTGTTGTTCGCCCCGTGTTTCACTGTCCTTGTCTAAACTACATTTCCCACAATTCCCGGCCTTCCTCTCTGCCTGCACTCATCATTGTTTTCACCTGTGCCTCGTTCAGTCTCCACTTTGTCTGTGTATTTAAACCCTGGTTCTTTGTTCAGTCTTTGTCGATCGTTGTTGAATGTTACCGTTTCATGTTTGTTCCCGAGTGTATGCTGCTGTCTTGATGTTCGCTCTGCTCCCCGTCTTGCCAGGTTTATCCGTTCCGTGTTCCTTTGATGTCTCCCTGTTTTAGTTTCGTTTTACCCACCGTGGTTGTTTTATTTGCTCATGTCTGTTTGCCCTCACCATTGTGTTCATTAATAAAAACCGCATTTGGATCCGCACCTCTTGTCTTCCCATTCTTCAACTGTGACAGAACGATCGTTCCACAATGGATCCAGTGGCTTTCTTCGTGGGACTGACGCACATGGAGCTAAACATCCGTGAGTTCTCCCACTTTTTCTCCTGCATGGCCGGCTACACCGGTTGGGATGACAACCTCCTGAAGACCGTATACAGGATTGGCATACCGAAACACAGATGTTGCGATCTGCCGGAAATCGGAGATTACCCCTGGCAGGAGTATGTGGAGCTCATCGTGGAGACGTTTGCATCAGAGGAACCACCTCTCTCAGTCCCGGTCTGCGAGCCAGAGCCCACACCTGTCACCGTGAGCGAGCCAGAGCGCCCACGCCAGCCACGGCCAGCGAGCCTGAGGCCACGCTGACCAGGAACAGCATCCCAGCTTCGCCAGTCGCATCAGCCCGGAGGAAGAGAAGGGGAAAGGTCTCTGCTCTCCAGCCTCCGCCTGCCGCAGCCCCGTGCCCTAAACCCCTCTTGGCTCTGCCCTCAGCATCCAGCGAGCCCAAGCCCACGCATGCCACGGCCAACCAGCCAGAGCCTGATGCCCCAAATGTCAGAGAGCCAGCGCCTGTAGCCTCAACCATCCCTGAGCCAGCGCCTGTAGCCTTGACCGTCCCTGAGCCAGCGCCTGTAGCCTCGACCGTCCCTGAGCCAGCGCCTGTAGCCTCGACTGTCCCTGAGCCAGCAAAAGCAGCCATGACCGTCCCTGAGCCAGCAAAAGCAGCCATGACCGTCCCTGAGCCAGCGCCAGCAGCCATGACCGTCCAAGGGCCAACGCCCGTAGCCATGACCGTCCAAGGGCCAACGCCCGTAGCCAGGACCGTCCAACAGCTTCCGCCTCCTGAGCTTTCCAGAGCTCCGCCTACCGAGCTTTCCAGAGCTCCGCCTCCCGAGCTTCCCAGGGCTCCACCTCTCAAGCCTCTTGAGCCTTCCAGAGCTCCGCCTCTCAAGCCTTCCAGAGCTCCGCCCCTCGAGCCTCCCAGGGCTCCGCCCCTCGAGCCTTCCAGGGCTTCGCCTCTCGAGTCTTTCAGGGCTCCGCCCCTCAAGCCTCTCCAGTCTTCCACGGCCTTTCTCCCTGGGCCTCCGACGGCTCCACCTCCCGAGCCTCCTACGGCTCTGCTCCCAGAGACTCCAGAGCTCTCTACGGCTCCGTCTCCCGAGCCTCCTACGGCTCCGCCTTCCGAGCCCCCTGTGGCTCCACCTCCCGAGCATCCTATGGCTCTGCTCCCAGAGACTCCAGAGCTTGCTACGGCTCCGCCTCCCGAGCCTCCCACGGCTCCGCCTCCCGAGCCTCCTACAGCTCTGCTCCCAGTGACTCCAGAGCTTTCTAGGGCTCCGCCTCTCGAGCAACCTACGGCGCCACCTTCCTCGGCTCTGCCTCCTGAGCCTCCCACGGCTCTGCCTCCTGAGCCTCCAGAGGTTTCCATGGTTCCGCCTCCTGAGGCCCCAGAGCCTCCCTCAGCTCAGCCTCCTGAGCCTCAAGAGCCTCCCTCAGCTCCACCTCCTGAGCCTTCAGATCCTCCCTCAGCTTCGTCTCCAGAGCCCCTCGCAGCTTCGCCCCGGGAACTGTCCCTGTCCTGAGGCTGCCTCCCAGGCCTCCTGGACCTGTCCCTGTCCAATGGCCGCCTCCCAGGCCTCCTGGACCTGTCCCTGTCTTGCGGCCACCTCCCAGGCCCCCTGGACCTGTCCCTGTCTTGTGGCCGCCTCCCAGGCCTCCTCGAACTGTCCATGTCCTGTGGCCACCTCCCAGGTCCCCGGATCAGGCCCCTGCTCTACGGCCATCTCCCAGGCCTCCTAAATCTGTCCCTACCCGGTGGACGTCCCCCGGGCCACCTGACCCGGTTCCCAGCACACACTCCCAGAGACTGCTTACCTGCTCTCTCGGCCTCCCTGGTCTGCCTGTCTGCCCTTTGGGCTCCCATGGACTGTCTCATCTCCCCTTTTGCCTCCTTGGACTGCCTAATTTCCCCTTATGCCCCCTTGGTCTGTCTCTGTGTCCCTTGTGCCCCCTTGGTCTGTCTCCGTGTCCCTTGTGCCCCCTTTGGTCTGTCTGTTTTTCCCCTTTTCTAGCCCCTCTCTCCTCGAACATTTGTTTATCCCTGTTATTTTTCCTTTTCGGTTTCTTAAGACTGGAATCCGGTCCTTTTGAGGGGGGATTCTGTCACGATTACCTGTTGTCTGCCCTGTGTTCTCTGTCGCACTATCACGTTTATGTCATGTTTCCTTGTCTGCTCCTTGTTTTCCACTTCACCCGTCACCGTTCGCGCTCCATGTCGTGTTTTCCTTGTTGTTCGTCCCGTGTTTCACTGTTCTTGTCTAAACTACATTTCCCACAATTCCCGGCCTTCCTCTCTGCCTGCAGTCATCATTGTTTTCACCTGTGCCTCGTTCAGTCTCCACATTGTCCGTGTATTTAAACCCTGGTTCTTTGTTCAGTCTTTGTCGATCGTTGTTGAATGTTACCGTTTCATGTTTGTTCCCGAGTGTATGCTGCTGTCTTGATGTTCGCTCTGCTCCCCGTCTTGCCAGGTTTATCCGTTCCGTGTTCCTTTGATGTCTCCCTGTTTTAGTTTCGTTTTACCCACCGTGGTTGTTTTATTTGCTCATGTCTGTTTGCCCTCACCATTGTGTTCATTAATAAAAACCGCATTTGGATCCGCACCGCTTGTCTTCCCATTCTTCAACTGTGACAATAATAAAGTATCTGCAAAGCCCAACAATATATGTAAGTCATACATTACAGCATTGATTACATTGTGCATTTCTGGAAAACAAGTGTCCAAAAAGAAGCATCAAACTTCATAAGAGTTGATCAACATAAATGTATAATTAAGAAAAACAGGTCCATAGGAGATACTCATGTTTGGGGAGTAACAGAATACATGTAATTGGATTATGTATTTAAAATACAAAATATAAGTAACTATATTCGACTACAGTTACAATTTAAATAATTGGTAATTAGAATACAGTTACATTCAAAAAGTATTTTGATTACTGAAGAGATTTCTTGACATTTTATTGTTTCATTTAATATTCAGTAATTTCAGATGGAAAACGTCTCGGGTTACATGTGTAACCCTTGTTCCCTGAAAAAGGCGGAACGAGATGTTGCGCTGCTAAGCGCTACGGGGAACAGCTTTCGCTGTGAGCCGAGCTGAAATAATGTGTGGAACACGTCAATGAACATTGACCGGAATTTATAGCCTCGGTTGATGTAATCATTAGATGCACCTGAGGCCAGGCTATAAATGGATACGTCACCAGGTGTCGTCAGATACTTCTTTTTGAAGAGCAGTCCTGGGACGTCCCAGTGCGGCAAAGCAGCGCAACATCTCGTTCTGCCTTTTTCAGGGAACAAGGGTTACACATGTAACCCGAGACGTTCCCTGTACAAAAGGCTTCACTTTGATGTTGCGCTGCTAAGCGCTACGGGGAACGCAATACCCACGCCGCCGCACTTGGGGCTGTCCGGACCCCTACGGTTGTGCAGTGTACTCACAAAAACGCGAGAGGTCTCAGACATGAGCTTGAGATGTCGACTCAAGGGCATGAGAGCCCGGAGTGCAGAACATCCAAACTAAAAAAGTTCAGTGAATGTGTGCGGCGAGGACAACCTGCCGCATCACAAACTTGTTTAGGCATGGGCTGAGATGTTGACTCAAGGACATAAGAGTCCGGAGTAGCAAAGCATCTAGCTCATAAAGTTCGATGAATGTATGCTAAGAGAACCCTATCGCAACACAAACTTGTCATAAAACTGATGAATGTGAGCGGAGAGGACCAGCCTGCCGCATCACAAACTTGCTCAGGCATGAGCTGAGATGTCGACTCAAGGGCATAAGAGCCCGGAGTAGCAAAGCATCTAACCCATAAAGTTCGATGAATGTGTGCGAAGAGAACCCTATCGCAACACAAACTTGTCATGAAAACTGATGAATGTGAGCGGAGAGGATCAGCCTGCCGCATCACAATCTTGTTCAGGTATGAGCTGAGATGTCGACTCAAGGGCATAAGAGCCCCGAGTGGCAAAACATCCAAACTAAAAAAGTCCAACGAATGTGTGCGGAGGGGACAACCTGCTGCATCACAAACTTGTTTAGGCATGGGCTGAGATGTCGACTCAAGGGCATAAGAGCCCGGAGTAGCAAAGCATCTAGCCCACAAAGTTCGATGAATGTGTGTGAAGAGAACCCTATCGCAACACAAACTTGTCATAAAGACTGATGAATGTGAGCGGAGAGGACCAGCCTGCCGCATCACAAACTTGTCCAGACATGAGCTTGAGATGTCGACTCAAGGGCATAAGAGCCCGGAGTGGCAAAACATCCAAACTATAAAAATCTAATGAATGTGTGCGGAGAGGACAACCTGCCGCATCACAAACTTGCTGCAGAGGGAGACCTCTAGCCAAGGTTTTAGAGGAGGAGTGCCCTCTGGTAGAGTCGCCCTGAAACCTACTGGCGAAGCTTGACCGCTGCCTCGTGAGGCCCGGCAATAATGAGGATGCCTCTTTGAGGGCACCCCGCCCACCAAGCCGTGGCAAACCGCAGTGGCCAAATACAGCCTGGCAGTGGCGAGGCAAGTGCCCGCTGACAGTTCTTTCTACAGAAAATCCAGAACTGAAGCAAACTGGCAGTTAGCTGGTTCTGTAATAAGAACTTTAGCAGAAGGAAATGCATGCAGGCGCATTTGCGCTTCTACGTTCAGCCCCTCCCGAGGGAGGGGGACTAGGCGACTCGGGAGAAGTAGAGGAGACATTGCGCTATCAACAGAGGCTGAAGAGGTCCTCCTCTGCCCTGTAAAATCTACCCAGACCAGTTCCAAGTGGAGGGAGCCCTAGCACTTGAAATGCTCTCGATGACCTCAAGGATGAGAAGGTCCTCCCTGTTCGAATCGCCCAAGGCGAGCCGTCAAGGAGAGGAATTAACTCCGAGAAACATATCCTGTTCGGCCAGCGTAGAGCCATTATTAGGAGGCAAGACCCTTGCTGGTGAACATTGCCTAGACTCCCGGGAGCAGAGAAACCGGGGAGGGAAACACATACAGACGCATTCTGGGTCATGTATGTGTCTTAACGTCCAGATCCAAGGGGTCTGGGTGATTTCAGGGAGAAGTAGAGGAGACATTGCGCTATTCATAGAGGCGAAGAGGTCCTCTTCTGCCCTAAGATCTCACCCAAACTTGTTCCAAGTGGAAAAAGCCCGGCATTTAAAAAGGTCTCGATAACCTCAGGAGAGAGCCCTGTGTCCCTCAGTTGGTACCCTTAGGGGCCAAACATGAAAGATTCCACAATTTGGGGCAGGGATGAAATATTGACCTGTGCCTGAGATAGAAGATCCTTCCTGTTCGGAATCGCCCAAGGCGAGCCGTCGAGGGAAGAGATTAGCTCCGAGAACCAAGCCCTGTTTGGCCAGCATGGTGCTATCAGTAAGAGGCAAAAACCCTTGCTGGCGAACTCTGGGCAACTACTACCTTAGGGTGGAGTTCTTAACTCCCCCGTTGGTATTTCCTGTCTGGACCATAAATCTGCTCCCATATACGGGCATCCAGGGATATAACTGACCTGAGTGACAGGAGCTTACCCTGGGCCCTAAGGAGAATCCGACGTGTCAGAAATACAGCTGACAAGAACGTGGGTCTCCTTGAAGATTTATGTAAGAGGCTACCGCTGTATTGTCCACCAGCACCAAGACATGGCAGCCTCAGGAGGAGGTATTTCAGGGCCAGAAATACAGCCATCAACCCGAGACAGAGACTGTGACAACCGAGCTGATGACCCTCCTATCCCCTTAAGCTGGACTGACCACTTAAGGCCGCTACCCGCCCATCAGGGAGGCGTCTGTCGTTAGCAGTCTGCGACAACAAGACGCAGCTAGAGTGGGACCCAAGGCAGAAAACCGGGTCTGAACCACATAGGAAGGGAGCGAAGCCTGAGGCGCAGTAACCCTATTTAGCCCAGGGGTTTTGGCCCTTGGAAGAAATCCCCTGGCTTTTGGCCACAACAAAAACGGTCTCATGAGCAGAAGGTCCAGAGGGATCACCGTGGACGCGTTCACCCTGAGACCTGGAAACCGTTGGTACTGATAACAGTGCAACCTTGACCTAGCCTGACTTTGCTCAGGGTGATCTGAATGGACTCAATCCTAGCGGGAGACAGTTGTGCCCGCATTGAGATTGAACTCCATACGATGCCCGATAGACAGTGTTCTGAGTGGGAGAGAGGATGCTTTTCTTGGCGTTGAGCCTCAACCCCAGAGAAACAGATGAGCTAAGACGATGTCCCTGTGCTGAACTGCCAGTTCCTGGAACTGCGCTAGGATCAGCCAGTCGTCTACGTAATTCAGAATGCAGATGCCCCGAGTCGCAAGGAGCCAGCTACATCATGCATTGTGAATGTGCGGGTAAAAAGGGCTAGGCTGAGTGAAAGAACCTGACCCTGGAAGACTTCAGCCCCGAAGTGAACCTCAGGAACTTTCCATGTTGTGGCAGAACTTCTAAATGAAGTATAGAAGTGTGTCATAAGATCGATGGTGACCAGCCAAGCGAGTTGTAGGGCTTGAGACACGACCGTCTTGACAGGCATCATCTTGGACTTGAACACCCACGGGTAGTTCAAGCTTTAAGATCTAAGCCAGACGCCACCCCTCACCCTCCATGGGAAACGGGAAGTATTTAGTGTAATAACCTAACTCTCTCTCTGGAAGGGGAACACATACCATGGCCCCTTTAACCAGGAGATTGAGTTTTTTTTTTTTTTTTTTACAAAAAGAAATCCGGTTACTGGTAGTGAGAACACGCCGTTGAAACACGGAAAGCGGCGAGAGAATTAAATCCTGACGCCCTTATAAGACCCACAGAAAAGAATATATCCGGCAGAAGTTTCCACGCTGCCAGGATCTCCGAGATGGGTATTATATTTTAACATTTCCTGTTGAGGGGTTGTCGGGTGTTTAGCGTCCTGAATAAAATGCAGGAACAGCGAAAACACCCGATTTTGACGAAGCCTCTGCAACCCGAAACACCAAGAGGTGGCGGGAATGGAGGGGCTTCGAGGGGGTACTGGGAGGGGTGAAGTGAAGCACGCGCCCGTCCCGAGGGAGCTACCCCTAATCTAGAGCGCAAGACCGTCAGGGTTTTCTCTTACTAGAATTTATAGTATAGTCCTGAGGTCTTGCTTCGAGGGCTGGCGAGGGCTGCAGACTGTCCCCAATCCCTGGGAGGAGGAGCACGACTCGCCACGCTTTGCTTTTGAGCCTCCCTTCAGTCAGGACCGAGGTGGGTCTGAGGCTTGCTTGTCAAGTGCAGAACCCACACTCAGGTCATCCAGGAGGTCAGCCTGGTACGCCAGAAAAAAGCATAGTGTGCAGAGCAGCACCAGCCTGACCTGCTGCTTGATAAGCCCTTCCCACTAAAGTGGAGGTTGTCCTACAAGGCTTTGAGGGGAGAGAGGGCTTCTTAAGTGACGATGCCGAGCCCGGCGAGAGATAGCCCTCAAGCGTCTCTTTGACCGGCGGCATCACTGAATACCCCCGTGCCTCAGCACCCACGATAGTCGAATATAATGACGCCGAGGGTATGTGAACACGGAAGAAAATATATATATATATATATATATATATATATATATATATATATATATATATATATATATATATATATATATATATTTTTTTTTTTTTTTAGGGGTTCTCCATGAGAGAAAAAGCTCTTCATGGAGGTTATCAAAGAAAGGGAAGGGACCCATGAGGCGTTCCCTTTCTTAGACTGGAAGATAAAATCTATCCCCTAATTTGGAGCGTTTGGTGGTCTCTTTTTCGCGTGGCCAGTCCAATCTGGCAACCGCACGAGTAACAACATCGAGCAATTCCTCCGTATATATCCTCCGTATGGAGTGGTGGTGGTGTAGTGGTCTAAAGCACATAACTGGTAAACTGGAAATCAGAAAGTCGCTGGTTCGATCCCCACAGCCACCACCATTGTGTCCTTGAGTAAGACACTTAACTCCAGGTTGCTACAGGGGGATTGTCCCTGTAATAAGGGCTCTGTAAGTCGCTTTGGATAAAAGCGTCTGCCAAATGCATAAATGTAAATGTAAATGTATATTTTTTTATCGCGGACGGAAAGCTCGGAGGCGGGAAGAGAATTGCTATCCACCTCATGATCCGAAGAAGCGTCGGAACGCGCTTCGAGATCATGTGAAGGACCAGCTGGGTTTGGGGAGAGAGTGAGAGAAAGGGATCAACCCGTCTCTTGCTCCTCAGCCAAATCCATGCACGAGCCCCACGAACGATCTTTTCGTGAGTGCTGACTCCGGAAGCAAGCGAGGCGAGCACGACGCACTCTGCCTGTTAAAGCAAATCGCAGTGCTTGCACCGCCCTGCTGCAACGCAGAGCAGCGTGCTCTTACCCCCAAACAAACAGCAAAAACTGATGTGTGCCGTCTTCAGATATAGAGCTAGAAGAGAGGAACACGCACCGCTTGCTTTCAGTCATTCTCTCTTTTTTTTTTAAATATATATATAATATTTTCTAAACAGAAGAGAAAAATAGAACAACATTCACTGCACACTGCCTAACTGATTCTATCTCCTAACAGAGGAAAGAAAGTTTTGACAGGGTGTGTGAAACACACAGAAACAGAATCGCTCTGAAAAAAGAGTTTCTGACGACACCTGGTGACGTATCCATTTATAGCCTGGCCTCAGGTGCATCTAATGATTACATCAACCGAGGCTATAAATTCCGGTCAATGTTCATTGACGTGTTCCACACATTATTTCAGTTCGGCTCACAGCGAAAGCTGTTCCTCGTAGCGCTTAGCAGCGCAACATCAAAGTGAAGCCTTTTGTAAAGGGAACATTTATACATATAAATGATGCGATCCAAAGTGCATTTAAACAGCAGTGAAAAACTTTCTTATGATATGTTACATTCATACGAGCAGACAGAGAAGTACGTTTGAAGTAAGTTTGGAGCAGAAGAAATAGAAATAAACCTTGTGTAAATTGTCAGCTTTACGCTAAGCTAAAATACTATTTCTAGCCATTTTACTTGCACATGTTATCAGGCAGTATAAAAAAAAAATATCAAGAAAATGTATGTTAGATCATCATTTCTTTTTTTCTGGTAATACCTTTGATATTAGGGCAAAATTTGAAAAATATAAAAATAAATCCTTAAAACAAGATCAATATGATTAATTTTGTTTTAGAAACAACACTGCATAAGATATTTAGGTTTTTCAGAGAATGTATTTTTAACATGTGTATTTTGTCTTACTGACTTTTTATAGTCAAAACAAGTAAAAAAAATCTACCAGAAGTAATCCAAAGTATTTAGAATACTCTACCGTTCAAAAGTTTAGGGTCTCTTACTCATTTTTTTTTTTTTTTTCACATTTTAGAATAATAGTAAAGTCATCACAACTATGAAATAATAGAAATGGAAATATATTGTGAAAAAAAAATAAAAAAATTAAAAGTTATATTTTAGCATCTTCAAAGTGGCACTTTGACACTTTTCCTAGATTTTGCAGACATGTACTCTTGACATTTTCTCAAGCAACTTCTTGAGGTATCACCCTGGGATGCTTTTTAAAAGTATTGAAGGAGTTCCCATCTACATGCTGGGCACTTATTGGCTGCTTTTCTTAATTATTTGGTCCAAGTCATCCATTTCAAAAACCTTTTTTTAAATACAATTTTAGTTATGTAACTAAATAAATCAGTATGTATTTATATTGTATTATATTTTTGTCTACAAAACTAATTTCAAACATTTAAGCATACGCCTTCAGATCAAAAGATTTTTAAGATCATTTGATTCATTTCAGGCAAGTGACCCCAAACATTTCATCGGTAGTGTATGATACTGACCTGAGTAATCTAACAGAACATGTTACAAATGACATTTTACAGCATGTATTCTGTAATCAGCAGTGGAATACATTTCAAAAGTAACCCTCCCAAACCTGAAGATACCATATGAGGTAACTGATAGAAACAATTAGGTGATATACTGTAATGATAATTATTATTATTATTATTATACAATATTTAATATCTTTGTGTTATGACTACAATGTGGAAAAAAATCGCAAACAATATGCAGAATCTAAGGGAGGCAAACAGCCCTTCAGAAATGAATTTCAGGCCCTGATATAATACATAGTGTAAATGTTTCATATGATTTCAGTAGTAATGCTGAGGGAAATGGTAGTCAAGTGAGCTAATTTTTTTAAATTCCTTTGCCAGTTTGCCAGCAAGCAAGTTAGTAGCCTACCATCTTACTTTTAGAACATTGCCAGGTAAAGGTGAAGGAAAAGAATGAATTTTAAACGATTATAGGTTAATTTAAAAGAGTGTGCCCAAGGGCAGATGTCCCTGTGTTGTGGAGTCAGTTGCAATAGTTCCTATATTCAATCATTGTTTACATGTTTGTTTAGTTATGCCACAATGTCATATATAACCGAAAATGATTAATAATGATAAACTTTACCTCCGTATCAGAATTTCATTGAGACATATTCAACAGAGTATGATACACTATAGTTCATGACATTCACCATGGTCAAAATACATAACGTCCAAATTGTACCCCATTTTTAATTGCTAAGTAAATTTCAATTACATATTTAACACTGACCAAGAAATGTCCCCATTTTTTCATTTCAGAAATCTGGTCACCTTACCTTAAAATATATTTACTTAAATTATGTTTTATAGTTGTTTTCAAAGAAATCTAACAACATCTTATGAGGCTTATGCTTAAAACAAGAAAAACTATTTGCCAGTGGGGAATAAAAATAAATAAATATGAATTCAAAGGCAAACAACATTAATTTGTCTTATCCTAGTAATCCGGATTCATCAACATTTGAATTAGGGTTGAGCAAATGTATGTGCATTTTTACCTGCTGGGAATGTTACATAATTACAGTACGCAACTTTGCATATACATTTTCGCTGTCAACTCAGAGTTTGGTCCTGAGTTTAAGATTAGATCATGAGATCAAGATTAGTGTACACATGACTGAATCACTTTCACAATGAACAGCCAATCACATGAGAGAGAGAGAGAGAGAGAGAGAGAGAGGCGTGATTCACTACTTGTGAAAGAATTGCACGAGTCACTACAAAATAATAACTATTTATTCATATAGCACCTTTTAGCAATATAGCACAAAAAGTTTACAAAACATAAAATCAAAACACCCTCAGTAAACATAGGCAAAACATTTGAATGAATAAAATTATAAAGTAGTAAAGACGCTCTGTCACCATTTGTTTTGTTTCTGCATCTTGGAAGAGCCAACAGTTCACGACAAGACAATTTAAGAGATCTAACTGTTTCATAATGTCTTAAAAGTTCTGCTACATTATCTAGCCCCAACCATGTAATGCTTTATATGTAGTTAATAAAATCTTAAAAATCAACCATAAAATGAACAGGTAACCAATTCATAGAAGCTAAAACTGGAGTAATATGATTTGAAGGCCTAGTTCATATCCAATGTCTAGCTGCAGTATTTTGCAATGATTGTAGTCATGCTAAAGTGCATTGATTTTAAGTTGCAAACAATACATTACAATGCATTACAATACATTACAATAATCTAGGCAAGATGAGATCAAAGCGCGAATACATTTTGCTGTATCCCTAAAACTCAGAACCTGTCTCGCCTTGGAAACGTTCCTTCACTGACAAAAACAAGATACCTGACGTGATATTCAAAATTTTAATTTGTGTCAAAATAGATGCCAACATTTTTCGCCACCTGCTGAATATTCGGTAACACTTGATTAAGTGCTGACTCAATCTGATTCTTTTTAAAACCATGACTGATTATGACATCATCTTTTTCATCTGAATATAACTGCAGAAATGATATGCCATACAATTGTTCTATATCTACTATACACTCAAGAACATTTTAATTAGTCAGCTCAAATCACAGAACCAAGATGTAACACACATAGAGAAAACAAAATTGGCCCTAACAGGGATCCTTGCGAAACACCACAATTTAGAGTTGAAGAGAAGGTCATGTCATCTCCTACATACAGTACAAATGTCCTATTTGACAAATAGGAAACAAACCAGTCTAAAGCCACCCCAGATATTCCCACCCATCTCTTTAACATATCAATTAAAACTGAATGATCAACTGTATCAAATGCCGAAGTTAAATCAAGCAACTCTAAAATGGAGCACTCATGTTCATGACATGGTCTGCCATAAATAAGTCATTGGTCACCCTAAGAAGGGCAGTTTCTATACTGTGATCTAAAACCTGATGGAGATTTTTATCCTTCACTACCTCCAAAAGTTGCTTCACTACTTCTTTATTTGTAATTTTTTAGATGAAAGGTAATTTTGAGATTGGTTTATAGTTCTTTGCAACCAAAGGGTCTGACTTTTTCAGAAGCAGTTGAACTGTCGCAGTCTTTAACTCCTCTGGAACACATCCTGACACAAGCAAGCTATTTACTATAGATAACAAAGGAGGGAATACAGTTCTGAAAAATAAGAAGTTGTAGCAGCTTTAACCATCTTATTGTACAGCACAAAGAGATCCTTTATGTGCTTAAATTGAACAATAACTTTAGTTGATTTCCAAGCACGTTCTGCCTTCCCACGCTTTCTCCTTAAAGGTGCATTCAGTAGTTTGGAGCCAAATTCAAAAGTTTTAAACATTAATAAATGTATTGTGTTTTTGTGAAGATTGATCCGAACATGAGATGAAGACTCTACTCATAATAGTTTGCTTTAAAAAGTGTTTTTATTATACATGGTGTGGGTCACCCCTTCAGTGTGATTCGCCATGTACAGTAGAAATCACATGACCCGCTGTGTTTCACTAAAAGTTGAAGAAGAAAATCCTTGGCTCATTGGCTGCCACCTATGTAGATATGCTTGGCTATGCTTATGTAACACACAGTTTTGTTGTTTGGTGATGCGAAGAGGGAAAAGAACACAATGGAACAGACTTATTTATCATGTTTTAGCAGCGGAGACAACAAGAAATCCATTTGCTGTTCTGCCGAAGAAGCAAAAAAAAGGCCTGAAGCAAGAAGATAGAAAGACTGTCAAAGGCAAAAAAATTTAGTTAATATCAGTAACAGTAAGGCATCTAAGTCTTCATTAGTTTAGTGCAAAATAGCTTGGCACAGTGATTGTTGAGGATTTTGTGTAAACCATGATTTTGTATGCTTGGAAACAAAACAAGCTCGTCAAATGAGCTACATTTTACGCCAAGCAGCTCTCTAATATAGGTAATAACTGTCTTTAGAAATAATGTGAAACATAGATAGTAAGTGGACAATAATAATCTGTCCTGTACTGTAGAAGCATGTACACTTGATTTCTGACATCTGTTTTTAGGCAAAGCAATTATATTATAGTAGTAATAAATAACTTTCGAAATTACCTGAAATGCAGACATTTTACAGATGCAAATTATATTCCAGAGCTGAAGAGGGCAGCAGAAACAATCATGCTGATCCACATTGATTGGCAGTACAGCATCTAACTCCACTGTCGTATGGGTACTTAAAATACATGAAGAACAGCAATGCTAAGGCGAGCTAGAGAACTACTGAATGCCCCTTTAAAGTGTGAATATCATTGTTCATACAGATCAAAAGAATATGAAATTTATGACTATGATAATAGATATAACACTATGAAATTATATAAAATATACAGACTTATTAAATGTAAAAGCTCAAATTTTTTATTTTGTTTTATGAAAGAAATACAATTTAGTTATTAAGCTTTTAATATTTAACAAATCTGCATTTTAGTAATACATTTTTCTAGCTTTATATGAGGAGCAAATATTCATAGATATTTTACAGTATATTTTATTGCCAGAGAGGGTAAAATATGAAAGTGTCTTTAAATAAAATGTGAGACTGCTGAAAATCTACATCATTCAAATTAATAATGGTCATTTTAAAAAGCGGATTTTGTTTATGTCTAAAATTATTTCTTTGAAGTGCGTTTTAAATTTGAGTGAGACATAGAAGGCAATTTACTTTTCATCAGAGTTGTCCCTTCGCTCACAGCTGATTGGTTCAGTTCCTGTTTGCAATCTGTTATCGTGTTACCATAGCGATGAACACCAGTAAAAGCAGACCCACCTTTGTGATAAAAAAAATGGGTTGTATTGAACTAAACTAAATGTCTGCTTTTACTTTACTTCTTCTAGAAGGTAAATAAACAAATTTAAAAATGTCTGTATCAAGTTCCTTTTAACCCAGGGATTACCATATCCAAACTGTCTACTGTACATTCAACATCTTGACATTTTAGATTTTGATGTTTCCAATGTTTAACAGGCTGATTGTGGTCAATAATAACTACCAGCTTGTAAATAAACAAAGCAGCTGATTTCTGTAGTGCATATGCTGAGTTGTTGCTCTGTGCAGATGGCGTTAAGCACTCCTGAAACCCCATGAAGGCTCATCTTACAGCTTGTTTGAACTCATGTATCCCTCTCTTGTACATACAGAGAGCAAGGATTAACACAGTTACGGTGAAGTCACACTAAATTGCGAAATAACCTATTGGGTGAACTAAACAGAAAGGCTGTAAAGCAATTCCTCTTTTGTTAACAAAACAGCTGCCAGGTAGATGCCGAGGCCTCTCCATTTACAGTGAAGGGACCCTGAAATAATCTGCAATTTTTGATGCATGATTTAGTTTTCCATGGAGCTAATTAACAGCAGATTAAATACTCTGCCACAGTGGTTTAGTGTTCAGACTGACAAATGCTCTGCGTCTGTTTTTGATATACTACCATTCTTATTCAGCAAGGATTTTCACCTGCTACTCTGCAGAAATCCAGTATGGAATGAGTTATCTTCCATTAGCTCTCAAAAGGGGGAATTCTGGCTGAAAATCTGGTTTTATGTGGTCCATGCATGAAAACTACAGTTTTTTCAGCCTACGCTCCTTGTAAATGTCAGCCCGTAGAAGCATAGAAGGCCATTTAGGAAAGTCTGTAACAATTGCTTGATCCTCAGGTGAAGCCAAATGGCTAATGGTAATCTAATGGACAAAACCTCTATATCAGAAGGCCTGTCCAGTATAAGGACAATCACCACTTGGTTTTCTTGATTGCCTGTTCAAATCCTAAGTGTGGTTAAATTTTGTTAATTCACTTAACAGTTGCATAATTTTAGCATGTGGTATTTCAGTGCACAACCCTGAGTCTAATTCACAAACCACCCACAATGCAGCTTAAAAAGTGTAGGCTCTAAATGTGCTGAAATAGAACTGCACTATGAGTATTTAGTCTACATTAATTGTAATTCTTTTCAGCACACACCTCCTGCACCATATTCACAAAAGTCAGCACTATTTGCCTGACGTTGCACTATTACAGCAGAATTTTATGTAGAAAATGTTTTTGTAAGTAGCAGTCATTTATCAAATAATGATCAAATGATGAAGAGCATTATAATGAAGCATATATTTAGATGTGTAGAGTAATTTAATGCTTTTCAGCATTTTAATCAGTCGGTTCAGGTATCTGGATCGCAGTGCTGGAGTGGTATTGTACAGTCCCAGTAAAGTATGTGGTAGTCTGCTGCATCCTCCAAAAGAGATGTCCGGTCATGTGTGATCACTTGACAAGTAGGAAGTCCTTACAATAAGAATATATACAAGGGTATCGCTTGTGGATTACACATCCCGGGACTGTTGCAACTGCCGGTGAGAGCAATTAGAAAAAAATATTATTGTTTATAGCTGTATTCAAATACTCAATTCATGAATCAGCTTTGGAATTCTTCCACATATTAAAAACAAAAATATCTTATTTTCATTGAGAAAGTATTTGTTGCTGAAGCACTGGGGCTGGAGACAGGAAATTTCCCTGCTGTCTTTCGCACTACACCAAAATGTTTCTCATCTCACCCCTAGACTAAAAGATTACGTAATAGTATTTGGGGGCTAGGCGCTTTAATTTTAGTTAGATAAATCTGACCCGTCCATTCTCCATTCTCCATTCTCTGTCTTTTACAAAATGAAAAGTGATATTTCGTTAATTTAGTCCATTGATGGACTATATAAATGCTGTTTGGTATTAAATGCTGTTTGTTTGTTTGTTTGTTTGTTTTTTGAGGGAGGGAATGTCATCTAGGTTATGGATGTAACCTCCGTTCCCTGATGGAGGGAGCGCGACGTTGTGTCGGAGAAGCGACACTAGGGGTCTCTCTTGAGCACCGAATATACCTCTGATATATGAAAAAAGGCCAATGAGAAGTTGGCAGCTAGTATTTGCATACCCCGCCCCCGGACATACGGGAATAAAGGCGAGGAAATACTAGAGTGCATTCAGGATTTTTCTGAGGAGCCGGAAATGGTCCGGCCACTACAGCGGCTCGGCTCAGCGATGTGGCCGGGAAGACACAATGTCTCGTTCCCTCCAGGAAGGTTACATCCATAACTTAGACGTTCCCCGTCTGGCACTCTCTTCGATGTTGTGTCGGAGAAGTGACACTAAGGGTCCAATTTAAATCACGGCATGCGCTGAGCCGTGTACGTGTTCTGCTGACACGGGAGCAGGCAGGTGTTTTATGTGCCAAGACGACCAGCTGTGTCAGACAGCACGTACCCTTCCCTAATGCCCCAAAAAAGTCGTCAGAGTCCTTCTGGTTACCCTAGACAGGGGAACAAGGAAACGCTTGCCAACCTGGCAATGGGCCAAGCCTGGCTGGGCCTCTTTTCTCTCTATGTTTCTTGCATAAAGCAATAGAAAGCCAGGGCCCTTACATGCATAGAGGGAAGGGGGTCTTACCCAATTTCCTATTCTTTCAGGGGGAAAAGACCCTACCCTGTGGGGAGGTAACGTGGTGAATACATCCCGTGTTTTTAGGAGACACGTTTATGTGGCGCGGTGGTAGATCCAGCCTCAGCGAGGGGGAGTTGCTACAACACGGCGACCGGAGGGCAGCCAGGGACTGCCTAAGGAAAACACGGGTCCGCTGCATAAGGGGACCGTATTGCGGAGAATACACACAGGGGGAGTCCGAGTAGGAGTCCTCACCCTGTGGAGCACCTATTCCAGTACAGGGTAGATTGAGTACCCGCAGTGGATTGGGTCGGCAAGTTCCTCCACTGAACTATGGACCCATGAGGGCTAGGGAGGAATCGACCAGGGATTCGAGGAGTGGAATCAATTTTACCTCAACTGAGAGAAAGGGCACTATATGCAAGCGATTCACCTGGCCAGCCCATCAGCGTGTTACCGAGTTCTACTGAGAAAACACGGGATGAAACTGACTCAACCCTGAGATTGTAATATTGTAAAGGTGTTGGGTGTCGCACAACCCGCTGCTCTACAAATGTCTGCCAGGGAGGCACGGCCTGGGTGTGATAGGCCAATGAAATGGCGTCTACTACCCAGTAGGAAAGCCTCTGTTTGGAGACAGTATTTCCTTTCTGCTGTCCCCCAAAGCATACAAAGAGCTGGTCAGAACGTCTAAAGCTCTGCGTGCTGTCCAGATAGGTATGCAAAGCACGTACCGGACACAGCAACGAAGGGGCTGGGTCGGCCTGCTCCCAGGGCAGTGCTTGCAGGTTCACTACCTGGTCTCTAAAGGGCGTGGTAGGAACCTTGGGCATGTAGCCCAGTCTCGGTCTTAGGATCACATGAGTGTCTGCCGGACCGAACTCCAGGCAAGTGTCGCTGACAGAGAACGCTTGCAGGTCCCCGACCCTCTTGATGGAAGCGAGTGTGATCAGCAGGGCAGTCTTAAGAGAGACGGCCCTGAGTCCAACTGATTCTAGCGGCTCGAAGGGAGGTCTCTGGAGGCCCGCGTGGACTAGCAAGAGGTCCCAGGAGGGGAACAGGCTTGGCCGGGAGGGATTTAACCTCCGGGCGCCTCTTAGGAACCTGATGATTAAGTCGTGCTTATCCAAAGACTTGCCGTCTACAGTGTCATGGTGGGCCACGATAGCAGCGACGTACACCTTTAGGGTGGAAGGGGACAGCCTCCCCTCCAGCCTCTCTTGCAGGAATAAGAGCACTAACCTAACTGCGCACCTCTGTGGGTCTTCGGCCCGGGAAGAACACCAATCTGCAAACAAGCGCCACATTAGGGCGTAGAGATGCCTGGTGGAAGTGGCTCTGGCTTGGTTGATCGTGTCTATGACGGTAAGTGGTAGACCAGCTAGATCTTCTGCGTACCGTCCAGGGACCAGACATGGAGTTTCCAAAGGTCTGGATGCGGATGCCAGAGAGTGCCCTGCCCCTGAGAAAGAAGGTCCTTCCTCAGGGGAATTTTCCAGGGAGGGGCTGTCGCGAGGAGTACGAGGTCCGAGAACCAGGCCCGGGTGGGCCAATAGGGAGCCATTAGTGTGACTTGTTCCTCGTCCTCCCTGACCTTGCACAGCACCTGTGCAAGAAGGCTCACTGGGGGTAATGTGTATTTGCGCAGCCCCGCGGGCCAGCTGTGTGTCAGTGCGTCTGCCCCGAGGGGAGCCTCTGTTCGGGCATACCAGAGCGGGAAGTGGGAGGTCTCTCGGGAGGCAAACAGGTCTACCTGGGCCTTGCCGAATCGTTCCAAATCAGCTGGACCAACTGGGGGTGAAGCCTCCACTCTCTGCTGGGCAAGCGTTATCGTGACAGCGCGTCCGCTATCACATTGAGTTTGCCGGGGTTGTGAGTGGTACGCAGCGAACTGAGTCAGGACGCGTCGGGACACCTGCTGCAGGGGCACACCTGCCCATAGAAAGCAGAGGTCTGTCAAGGGTTTGAGTGTCTGGCGGCAGGCGGGGGTCTCATGGCTCATCTGAAGCCAGTGCTGAAGCGGTCTCATATGCATCAACCCCAGCAGCGTGGCTGCGGCGGGGGATGCTATATGCCCCAGGAGCCTCTGGAAGAGTTTTAGAGGGACCGTTGTGCCCAGCTTGAATTTGGCGAGGCATTTCAGCACCGACTGCGCACACTTGTTGGTGAGACGTGCAGATATTGAGACTGAGTCTAACTCCATGCAGAGAAAGGAAATGCTCTGAACCGGGGTGAGCTTGCTCTTTTCTCGGTTGACCTGAAGCCCCAAGCGGTTGAGGTGCCTGAGCACCTGGTATCTGTGAGTGCATAGTAACTCACGGGGGTGGGCCAGTATGAGCCAGTCGTTGAGGTAACTGAGTATGCGGATGCCGGCTTCTCGGAGTGGGGCAAGAGCTGCCTCTGCGACTTTCGTGAAGACGCGAGGGGACAGAGACATGCCGAAGGGGAGTACTTTGTACTGGAACACCTGGCCGTGGAACGCGAACCGCAGGAAAGGTCGGTATTGCGGCAGAATTGAGACGTGGAAGTACGCGTCCTTCAGGTCTACCGCTGCGAACCAATCTAGATGCCAGACGCATGTTAAGATGTACTTTTGCGTGAGCATTTTGAACGGGAGTTTGAGCAAGGCCCGGTTGAAAACTCGCAAGTCCAAGATCGGTCGTAAGCCGCCACCTTTCTTGGGTACAATGAAGTATGGCCTGTAGAAATCAAATCAAATCAAATCACTTTATTGTCACACTACCATGTACACAAGTGCAACAGTAGGTGAAATTATTGTGTGCAGGTCCGAGCAACATAGCAGTCATGACAGTGACAAGACATATACCAATTACAGTAAACAACATACACAACACAATTTACATATCAGATGTACACATACTAAATAATTATATACAATGTACAGTAAACAATACACACAATATAGAATACACAATATACAATACAATAAGTAAAGAGTATACATTATATATATACACTCACCTAAAGGATTATTAGGAACACCTGTTCAATTTCTCATTAATGCAATTATCTAATCAACCAATCACATGGCAGTTGCTTCAATGCATTTAGGGGTGTGGTCCTGGTCAAGACAATCTCCTGAACTCCAAACTGAATGTCAGAATGGGAAAGAAAGGTGAAAGGTGATTTAATCAATTTTGAGCGTGGCATGGTTGTTGGTGCCAGACGGGCCGGTCTGAGTATTTCACAATCTGCTCAGTTACTGGGATTTTCATGCACAACCATTTCTAGGGTTTACAAAGAATGGTGTGAAAAGGGAAAAACATCCAGTATGCGGCAGTCCTGTGGGCGAAAATGCCTTGTTGATGCTAGAGGTCAGAGGAGAATGGGCCGACTGATTCAAGCTAATAGAAGAGCAACTTTGACTGAAATAACCACTCGTTACAACCGAGGTATGCAGCAAAGCATTTGTGAAGCCACAACACACACAACCTTGAGGCGGATGGGCTACAACAGCAGAAGACCCCACCGGGTACCACTCATCTCCACTACAAATAGGAAAAAGAGGCTACAATTTGCAAGAGCTCACCAAAATTGGACAGTTGAAGACTGGAAAAATGTTGCCTGGTCTGATGAGTCTCGATTTCTGTTGAGACATTCAGATGGTAGAGTCAGAATTTGGCATAAACAGAATGAGAACATGGATCCATCATGCCTTGTTACCACTGTGCAGGCTGGTGGTGGTGGTGTAATGGTGTGGGGGATGTTTTCTTGGCACACTTTAGGCCCCTTAGTGCCAATTGGGCATCGTTTAAATGCCACGGCCTACCTGAGCATTGTTTCTGGCCATGTCCATCCCTTTATGGCCACCATGTACCCATCCTCTGATGGCTACTTCCAGCAGGATAGTGCACCATGTCACAAAGCTTGAATCATTTCAAATTGGTTTCTTGAACATGACAATGAGTTCACTGTACTAAATGGCCCCCACAGTCACCAGATCTCAACCCAATAGAGCATCTTTGGGATGTGGTGGAAAGGGAGCTTCGTGCCCTGGATGTGCATCCCACAAATCTCCATCAACTGCAAGATGCTATCCTATCAATATGGGCCAACATTTCTAAAGAATGCTTTCAGCACCTTGTTGAATCAATGCCACGTAGCATTAAGGCAGTTCTGAAGGCGAAAGGGGGTCAAACACAGTATTAGTATGGTGTTCCTAATAATCCTTTAGGTGAGTGTATAAGTAGTTGTATTGAGGAGAATATGCTGACAGTCCAGTGTGAGATTATAGATTAATAAAGTGCAGTGCAAATTATTGATCATGAGAGATCATTTGTTCAACAGTCTGACTGCTTGGGGGAAGAAGCTGACATGTAGTCGGCTGGTGCGGGTCCTGATGCTGCGTTACCGCCTGCCTGATGGTAGCAGTGAGAACAGATCATGACTCGGGTGGCTGGAGTCTCTGTTGATCCTCCGAGCTTTTTTCACACACCCTTCTCCATTTTGGTTGGAGGGCCTTCCTGCGGAGCGCTCGATGCGTGGGCTGAGAGCTGGGCCCAGGTTGAGGCAGAGCAGCTTGTTGTTTCTTCGCAGGGGGATGCCCACGGCGAGCAGACGGGGCATGGCCCATGGCGGCACACTTGCGGCGGGGCAGGATTTGAGAGATGGCCTCCAACTGTTTCTTCACCGCGGAGAACTGCTGGGAAAAGTCCTCGACGGTGTCGCTGAAGAGGCCGAACTGGGAGACCGGGGCGTTGAGAAAGAGAGCCTTGTCGGTCTCACGCATCTCAACCAAGTTCAGCCACAGATGTCTTTCCTGGACTATGAGGGTGGCCATCGCCTGCCCGAGTGACTGCGCCGTGACCTTCGTGGCTCTAAGGGCATGGTCGGTCGCTGAGCGCAGTTCCTGCAGCACGTCGGGATCAGGGCTACCCATGTGTAATTCTTTAAGCGCCTTGGCCTGGTGGACTTGCAGGAGGGCCATGGAGTGCAGGGTGGAAGCTGCCTGTCCGGTGGCGCTGTAGGCCTTCGCTGTTGATACAATACACTGCACTACACTACACTACAATACAATACAACACAAGCACACTGGGTTGGCTTGTCGGGTTCTCTCGACTGGAGGCTCTGTGTCTGCTTTTATGCTGCTCTCCTCGTGCTCACTAGAATTAGAGACATGTGTTAGGCATAATTTAGCTCAGGTGTAAGCGCCCTTACCGCTTTCCTCTCCCGGACAGGCGCTTGACCTCGGCCCCGCTGCCACATACCCCCACCGCCTGACTCAGGCCGGGGCGCCATCCGGCCTGTCTACCACTCCCACCCCCCATTTCTGGAGAGAAAGTCGGCGACAGCCATCTGCACCTGCGGACCACCTTGAATTTAAAGGGCTGGAGAGACAGGTACCAATGGGTGATCCGGGCGTTAGTATCATGCGGTGGAGCCACTGGAGTGGGGCATGACCCGAGCAGAGGGTGAAGGCCCGCCCCAGCAGGTAATACCGGAGGGTGAGGACCGCCCACTTGATGGCCAAACACTCCTTCTCCACGGTGCAGTACTTAGTCTTCCTCAAAGAGAGCTTCCGGCTAATGTACACCACTGGGCGCTCCTCCCCCTCCACCACCTGCGAGAGTACGGCCCCCAGCCCTCTGTCTGAAGCGTCCGTCTGCAAAATAAAAGGGGGAGAGAAGTCAGGTGCATGAAGAAGCGGCCCCCCACAAAGTGCGGCTTTAACCCGCGTAAACGCCTGTTGACACTGCTCCAACCATTGAACCGGATCTGGAGCCCCCTTTTTAGTGAGGTCAGTCAGCGGGCTGGTGACGTCTGAATAATTATGAACAAACCTCCTATAATAGCCAGCCAGCCCCAGGAACTGCCTCACCCCCTTTTTGGTCTTAGGTCTAGGGCAAGTCGCAATCGCCGCGGTCTTATCAATTTGGGGACGCACCTGGCCATGACCCAAGAGGAACCCCAGGTACCGTACCTCGCACACGCCCAACTGCACACTTCTTGGCGTTTGCTGTGAGCCCCGCCCACCTCAGCAATCTCAGGACGGCCCTCAGATGTTGCATGTGCCGCTGTCAGCCATTGCTATAAATGATGATGTCATCCAAATAGGCAGTGGCGTACGCGGTGTGAGGTCTGAGGATCCTATCCATGAGTCGTTGAAACGTGGCTGGAGCCCCAAACAAACCGAAAGGAAGTGTCACAAATTGGTGTAATCCAAACAGCGTAGTGAAGGCTGTTTTCTCATGGGACATTGGTGTCAAGGGGATCTGCCAATAACCCATTGTTAAATCCAAGGTCGAATTAAATCGAGCAGTACCTAACCGATCGAACAGTTCATCAACACGGGGCATTGAGTACGCGTCAAATTTAGACACCACGTTGACTTTTCTGTAATCCACACAGAATCGAACAGACCCATCACTCTTGGGAACAAGAACAACCGGGCTGGACCAATCACTGTGGGATTCCTCTATTACTCCCATCTCAAGCATCACATCTAATTCCTCCCAAACAATTTTCTTTTTATGTTCGGGTAAGTGATAGGGGTGGTCCCTCCAACCAAAATGAAGAAGGGTTTCTACAGCCCTTACTTCATTGTACCCAAGAAAGGCGGCGGTTTACGACCGATCTTGGACTTGCGAGTTTTCAACTGGGCTTTGCTCAAACTCCCGTTCAAAATAATCACGCAAAAACACATCTTAACTTGCGTCCAGCATCTAGATTGGTTTGCAGCGGTAGACCTGAAGGATGTGTACTTCCACGTCTCAATTCTGCCTCGACACCGACCCTTTCTGCGGTTCGCGTTCGACGGCCAGGCATACCAGTATAAAGTCCTCCCCTTCGGCATGTCTCTGTCCCCTTGCGTCTTCACGGAAGTCGCAGAGGCAGCTCTTGCCCCGCTCCAAGAAGCCGGCATCCGCATACTCAATTACCTCGAATACTGGCTCTATGCGCTCACAGAGGCCAGGTGCTCAGGCACCTCAGCCGCCTGGGGCTTCAGGTCAACCGAGAAAAGAGCAAGCTCACCCCGGTTCAGAGCATCTCTTTCCTCGGTATGGAGTTAGACTCAGTCTAAATGTCAGCATGCCTCACCAACGAGCGTGTGCAGTCGGTGCTGAAATGCCTCGCCAAGTTCAGGCCAGGCACAATGGTCCCTTAAAACTCTTCCAGAGGCTCCTAGGGCATATTGCATCCTTCGCAGCGGTGGCGCCACTTGGGTTGATGCACATGAGACCGCTTCAGCACTGACTTCAGACTCGAGTCCCGAGACGAGCATGGCATCGCGGCATGCACCGTGTGATGATCACCCCCGCCTGCCGCCATTCAAACCCTGGACAGTCCTGGTCACGACCGACGCCTCCAGACTGGGTTGGGGCACCGTGTGCAACGGGCATTGGAGAGGGGCCCCACTGCGCTGGCATATCAATTGCCTAGAGTTGCTGACTGTTTTCTTTGCCATGCGGAAGTTCCTCCCGTTAGTTCGGGACAAACATATCCTAGTCAGGTCAGACAGCACCACCGTGGTAGCGTACATAAATCGCCAAGGCGGCATACCCTCCCGCCACATGTCGAGACTCGCCCGTCGTCTCCTCCTTTGGTGCCAGCAGTGACTCGCTGCGTGCCACTCACATCCCCAGCAAACTCAATGTGATAGCGGACGCGCTGTCAAGACAACGCTTGCCCAGCGGAGAGTGGAGGGTTCACCCCAGTTGGTCCAGCTGATTGGGGAACGATTCGGCAAGGCCTAGGTAGATCTGTTTGCCTCCCGAGAGACCTCCCACTTCCCGCACTGGTATGCCCGAACAGAGGCTGCTCTCGGGGCAGACGCACTGGCACACAGCTTGCCCGCAGGGCTGCTCAAGTACGCATTTCCCCCAGTGAGCCTTCTTGCACAGGTGCTGTGCAAGGTCAGGGAGGACGAGGAACAAGTCACACTAGTGGCTCCCTATTGGCCCACCCGGGTCTGGTTCTCGGACCTCATACTCCTCACGACAGCCCCTCCCTGGCAAATTCCCCTGAGGATGGACCTTCTTTCTCAGGGGCAGGGCACGCTCTGGCATCCGCACCCAGACCTTTGGAACCTTCACGTCTGGCCCCTGGACGGGACGCGGAAGATCTAGCTGGTCTACCACCTACTGTTGTAGACACGATCAACCAAGCCAGAGCCCCTTCTACCAGGCATCTCTACGTCCTGAAGTGGTGCTTGTTCACAAAGTGGTGTTCTTCCCGGGCCGAAGACCTGCAGAGGTACGCAGTTAGGTCAGTGCTCTTATTCCTGCAAGAGAGGCTGTAGGGGAGGCTGTCCCCTTCCACCCTAAAGGTGTATGTCGCTGCTATCGTGGCCCACCACGATGCAGTAGATGGCAAGTCCTTGGGTAAGCACGACTTAATCATCAGATTCCTAAGAGGCGCCGGGAGATTAAATCCCTCCCGGCCAAGCCTGTTCCCCTCCTGGGACCTCTTGCTAGTCCTCGCGGGCCTCCAGAGACCTCCCTTCGAGCCGCTAGAATCAGTTGGACTCAGGGCCCTCTCTCTTAAGACTGTCCTTCTGATCGTGCTCGCCTCCATCGCCTGCAAGCATTCTCTGTCAGTGACACTTGCCTGGAGTTTGGTCCGGCAGACACATATGTGATCCTAAGACCGCGACCGGGCTACGTGCCCAAGGTTCCTACCTCGCCCTTTAGAGACCAGGTATTGAACCTGCAAGCGCTGCCCCGGGAGGAGGCAGACCCAGCCCCTTCGTTGCTGTGTCCGGTAGGTGCTTTGCGTACCTACCTGGACCACACGCAGAGCTTTAGATGTTCTGTGCAGCTCTTTGTCTGCTTCGGGGGACAGCGGAAAGGGAACGCTGTCTCCAAACAGAGGCTTTCCCACTGGGTAGTGGACGCCATTTCATTGGCCTATCACACCCAGGCCGTGCCCCCCCATGCGGGTCCGAGCTCACTCAACAAGGAGTGTTGCTTCCTCGTGGGCACTGGCCAGGGGGACTTCCCTGGCAGACATATGTAGAGCAGCGGGTTGGGCAACACCCAATACCTTGTGTTGAGTCAGTATAATCCAGTGTCTTCTCAGGTCCGAGCCAGTAGAACTTGGTAACACGCTGATGGGTTCCCTCGGTTGAGGTAAAATTGTGTGCTTTTCTCTCAGGAGATCCCACTCCTCGGATCCCTGGATGATACCTCCCTAGCCCTTGTGGGTCCGCAGTTCAGCGGAGGAACTCGCCGACCCAATCTACTGCAGGTACTTAATCTACCCTGTACTGGAATAGGTGCTCCACAGGTTAAGGACTCCTACACAGACTCCCCCTGTGTGTATTATCCGCGGTACTGTCCCCTTAAAAAAGTGGACCCGCGTTTTCCTTAGGCAGTCCCCGGCTGCCCTCCGGTCGCCGTGTTGTAGCAACTCCCCCCTCCTTGAGGCTGGATCTACCACCTCACCACTTTCCACATGTCGCCTAAAAAACCATGTGACGTATTCACCACTCTTACCTCCCCTTCCGGGCAGGTGTGGTCTCCTCAGGGTCTTTTCCCCCTGAAAGAATAGGAAACTGGGTAAGACCAGAAAACTTCAAAACCTGATGAGATTTCAGAATCTCCAAATTAGCAGAAAGTATCAATGAAATAAACGATTGGATGGCCAGAAATTTCCTTCTACTTAATTCCAACAAAACAGAGGTTCTAATTATTAGACCAAAACCCTCTAAAAAATAAGCCGCTAAAATATAATTTGACTCTCGATGGATGTACTGAAAACTAATTAATGTGTTCATGACCTCAATACTAGATTATTGTAATGCATTACTGGGAGGATGTCAAGCAAGATCAATAAATAAACTTCAATTGGTTCAAAATGCAGCAGCAAATATTAGCATATTTGCCTCATTTTATCATTGGCTACCTGTTAAATTTTGTATTAATTTTAAAATTCTGTTAACTACATACAAAGCTTTGAATGGTCTAGCTTTGCAGTCCTTAAGTGACCTGTCTTGCTATATTTCATTAACATTTATCATATAACATTTATTACGATCTCAAATTCTGGCCTGTTAATAGTATGTTGGTCTTAATGATCATTCATTCTTTTTTGTGTTTCTTTAGTTATTTGCAGTGCGTTAACGCCATCTAACGACCACTTGTGGTAACGACAGGTTTGGTGTACTGTTTCTATTTCCTGATGTATTCTCGTTTGTATTCTCGTTTGGAACGAGATTAGTGTTTAGTTAGTACACGACTTTTCCGGAGCGAGTTGTACTCCATGTTGTGTAAATTCTGCTGTCAAGTTTCTTCAAACCTCGTTCAGTTGTGTTTCCCTCGTGGGCAATGCCGGTGAGTAGCACTGTGTGTAATATTAGTCGTTTTCTTAAGATGTGTAAGAAGAAAATTAACGTGTTGCCACGAAGTGTAGATTCCTCTGTTTCTCGTGTAATGGCGGCTAATGCTTAGTAGAAAATGATGTATGTGTTGCATTTGGTTTTGGAAATGATTGAAGAAGACAATTTGAGATAATAGATACTTTTATTTGTGTTTACAGTTTTACAGCTTGTTTTTTTTGCACTGCTGTGTGTAAAATAAAGGAGAGGAGAAAAAGGACCTCAGGATAAAGCATCATCTAATTTCTTTGTTCACCTCACCTGGCTGTTTATACGCGCTGGATAGCTAAATACGCATACGTTTAGTGAGGCCAGTACAGTAAAACGGCAGACCCTCACCTGTCGAGAAGAAGACAGAACTTCAACTGCTAATAAAAAAAAAATATAGAAAACCTTGTTGTCCGTCGAGACGACACCATTAACCTGCTCTCATCAAGCCTGCATGTGACTTGCCGATTCCCCTGCCCCATAAGACATGGATTCTCTGACCGAAATGCAAATTCCCACTGGTGTGACTGATGCAGAAGCTGGTGACTGGGAGGCGAGATCAGCGCTATTTGCAACAAGCTCTGTTCGTGCACCATCTCAACACGGATCAACATGCAGCTCACGAAGGAGCACTGCGCTAGCAACCGCTAAAGCCAGAGCTCAAGCAACAAGAACCAAAGCAGCCTATTCTGAAAAGGAAATGGCACTGAAACTTCAGAAAGCTGAAGCAGAACTACGAACTGCCAAAGCAGAGGCTGAATTGGAGGCATTGCGGTGTAGAAAGGAAATGGAGGCTGCAATAGCTGAAGCAGCAGTTCTTCAAGCAGAATTAGATGATGACAACAGCCTCGGGGAACCGGAGTCAGAACTGATCCAAAGGTATTTCACTGCAAACAGCGTGCCACCGCAGAGAGATATAAAACAAGAAAGCTATAATACTCCGCCCAGCTTGCACAGCCACCCGCTTCCACCTGCACGTCCTCCAACGCAGCCAGCCATAAGACCTACAGTACAGCATCCAGCAACATCGCCTGCAGAGCTACCGACACACCCACCAGCAGAGTCCCGGAGACCGATACCAGCCCCAAGATGGCTGCCACCAACGTCACAGGTACCACTACAGCCACAGCAGCCATCCATGTTACCTGCTAGTACGTATTACAGCCCACACCAAGCCAGCAACCAAGCATGGCAGAGAGGAAAAGACCATGGGCTACCCAGTCCTGCTCCACGCCCTACCTCGCCTCGTCACATGTCTGCTCAAGATGGACACAGCTCCCCGACTGCTGACCTGGCGAAGTTCATCGCTAGAAACCAGATCGTCTCCACAGGGCTGATGAAGTTCGACGATAAGGCAGAGAATTACTGGGCGTGGAAAGCTTCATTCTGCAATGTCATAGACAATATAGGCTTGTCAGTAGCAGAAGAGACTGACCTTCTGATTAAATGGCTCGGCAAAGAGTCATTCGAACAAGCACGCAGGCTCAGAGCAGCCTACATCAGAGACCCCCAGGGTGGCCTCCGAGCTATCTGGCAGCGCATTGAAGAGTGCTACGGTACTCCAGAAGCTATTGAAGGGGCGCTATTTGCCAGACTGGAAAGCTTCCCGAGAATCTCCAACAAAAAGCCAGCCAAGCTACGCGACTTAGCCGACTTGCTACAGGAACTGTACGCAGCAAAACAGGATGGATTCCTTCCAGGACTAACTTACCTTGACACTGCTAGAGGAGTAGCCCCAATCATAGAAAAGCTCCCGTATAATCTACAGGAGAAGTGGATGTCCTACGGCTCTCAGATAAAGCAACACAAACAGGTTTCCTTTCCCCCATTCGGCGTATTCGTCGACTTCATCCAGAACCAAGCTAAAGCAAGAAATGATCCCAGTTTCAGAGTCACCATGCCATATCTGCCTGCCACAAATAGAGACAAACCCAAAAGCATCCAGAGTAGAGTCAACCAGTCGGTTGCAGTTCACAAGACTCAAGTCGCAGAGTACAGCCAGAAAAGTGAGCCTGAAGCTGACTCTCTAGATCTCAGCAAGCAATGCCCAATCCACAAAAAGCCCCATTCATTAGGAGCATGTAGGAGCTTTAGAGACAAATTGCTAGCTGACTGTAAACAATATCTCAAAGACAATTCCATCTGCTACCGCTGTTGTGCTTCAACCACACATATTGCAAAGAACTGTGACAAAACCATAGCATGTGCAGAATGTCAGAGCATCAAACACGTCGAAACCCTCCATCCAGGTCCATCACCATGGAAAGCAAAGCCACCCCCATCTACGTTAGAGAATGGCAGGGAGGGCTGTGAGAATCAGCAGCCTCCAGAGACGGTCTCCTCCAAGTGCACTGAGGTATGCGGTGAGGGTATGAGTGCTAGAGGTTGCTCCAAAATATGCTTAGTTAGTGTCTATCCAAAAGGCCAGAGAGAAGCAACAACTAGAGTGTATGCTATCATTGATGAGCAAAGTAATAAATCCCTTGCACGTACAGAATTCTTTGAGATATTCAGTGACAATAACACTCCATCTCCGTACGCGCTCAAGACGTGTGTGGGCAGCATAGAGACTTCTGGAAGGAGAGCTTGTGGCTACATGCTGGAGTCACTGGACGAAAAGACTTGCGTCCCTCTTCCCGTCCTCATTGAATGCAATGAACTTCCGGACAACAGGTCTGAAATCCCAACTCCCAGTGCAGTTTTACATCACCCTCATCTGAGGTGCTTAGCCAGTGAGATTCCTCCATTAGACTCCAGTGGCCAGATACTGCTGTTACTTGGGAGAGACATTTTGAGTATACACAAGATCAGAAAACAGATCAACGGCCCCGACAATGCACCATTTGCTCAAAAGCTAGACCTAGGCTGGGTGGTGATCGGCGATGTGTGCCTCGGCACAGCACACCGCCCCTCCTCAGTCACTTCCCTCAAAACATGTATCTTGGGAGATGGCAGCCCCAGCTACCTCACACCTGCTCCAGCCACCTGCGTGTGAAATACCCGCCACACAGCCACTCAGTCCTTCATGATCCTCTATCTTAGCAAGCCGCCGTTCACACTGCTTCTCTGCTGCATGGGGATGACCTGAAGTCCTCCGTCTTCCACTGCACCGACAAAGATCACCAACCTGCTCCATCCATCGATGATCTCAACTTCCTGGGGATCATGGATACTGAGGTATGTCAAGATAGTACTCAAAACTGGGTCGCACCCCTACCTTTTCGGACCCAGAGAGAACGTCTGCCAAACAACAGAGATTATGCCATGAAAAGACTCAAGTCTGTCTGCCACACACTAGAGAAGAAACCTGCCATGAAAGAACATTACATGCAGTTCATGCAAAAGATGATTGACAGTCAACATGCAGAGATTGCCCCCGTCCTCCAAGAAGGACAAGAAAGCTGGTATTTGCCATCCTTTGGCATCTACCATCCCAAGAAACCCGAACAGATTTGAATAGTGTTCGATTCAAGTGCTCAGTATGAAGGGGTTTCACTGAACAGTGTCCTGCTTAAAGGTCCAGATTAGAACAATGACCTGTTAGGTGTCCTCATCAGGTTTAGAAAAGAGAAAATTGCTGTGACCGCAGATATTCAACACATGTTTTACTGTTTTGTAGTCAAGGAGGAGCACAGAGACTACCTGAGGTTTCTATGGTTCCGCGACAACAAATGGGACAGTGACGTTGTAGACTACAGAATGCGTGTGCATGTGTTTGGCAACACACCGTCTCCTGCTGTAGCAATCTACTGCCTCAGGAGAGCAGCGAAAGAAGCAGAATCTGAATTCGGCTCTGATGTCAGAGCGTTCATCGAGAGAGACTTTTATGTTGACGATGCTCTGAAGTCATTTGCAACATGGGACAGTGGGACAGTGACGTTGTAGACTACAGAATGCGTGTGCATGTGTTTGGCAACACACCGTCTCCTGCTGTAGCAATCTACTGCCTCAGGAGAGCAGCGAAAGAAGCAGAATCTGAATTCGGCTCTGATGTCAGAGCGTTCATCGAGAGAGACTTTTATGTTGACGATGCTCTGAAGTCATTTGCAACAGAGTCTGAGGCCATCAACTTGGTGAAGAGGGCACAGGAGATGCTCTCCCATAACAGCCTCCGGTTGCACAAGATCACGTCAAACAGTGCAGCTGTCGTGGCCGAATTCCCCCCTGAAGACCTTGCAAACAGCATTAAAGACCTGGACTTTGCCACGGATAACGTCCCTGTGCAGCGTAGCCTGGGTATCAGCTGGAACATAGTCACAGACACATTCACCTTTCAAGTACAGCGAGACGACAAGCCTTTCACACGCAGAGGCGTGCTCTCAACCATAAACAGCATCTTCGATCCGCTCGGCTTTCTCTCACCTGTCACTATACAGGGGAGATCGTTGCTGAGAGAGCTGACCATAGAAAACGGTGAGTGGGACGCGCCATTACCTGGACACCTCCAAACAGAGTGGGTGAGATGGAAGTCCTCCCTCCAATGCCTTCAAGACATACAGATCCCCCGCTGCTACACATCTCTTTCCACCTCTGCAGCAAGCACGAGAGAGTTGTGTGTGTTTGCAGATGCTTCAACCAAAGCAATCGCAGCGGTGGCCTACTTGAAGGTGACCGATGAACATGGACGCTCCGAAGTCGGATTTGTGCTTGGCAAAGCAAAGCTGGCACCAGTGAAGGAGACTAAAATCCCCAGACTCGAACTCTGTACTGCAGTCCTTGCGGTTGAGATAGCCGAGACTGTTGTGAGTAGCATGGACTCACACATGAACTCTGTCACTTTCTATTCTGACAGCAAATTTGTGTTAGGTTATATTAACAATGAGCAGAGAAGATTTTATGTTTATGTAAGCAACAGGGTCCAACGCATCAGACAAGCAACGTCACCCCAACAGTGGAAGTATGTCTTCTCAGAGCTCAACCCGGCCGATCATGGCTCCAGATCCGTTGATGCTGCATCATTGAGAGACATCAACTGGCTGACCGGACCTGCCTTCTTGTCTGATAAGCCTCCAGCTGATCATCAGTCACAGTTTGATCTAGTTGACCCAGAATTAGACTCTGAGATCAGACCTCAGGTCGCGACGCTAGTCACTGAAATCACACAGCCCAGCTTAGGAACTGAGCAGCCGAGCTTCTCAAAGTGGACTTCTGTGTTAAGAACACTTGCGGTCTTGATTCACATAGCCCAGTGTTTCAGACAAACTGACAAAGACAACACATGCAGAGGGTGGCATACCTGTAAGAAAGCAATCACGCCAGAGAACCTGGAAAAAGCAAAGAAACTACTGATCAAGAACATGCAGCAAGAAAGATATCCTAGTGAATTCAGTAACATTCAGAGTAAGTCAGACATTCCAAAACAGAGCAGCATTGCAAAGTTGTGCCCAGTGGTTGACAGTTTTGGACTTCTCAGAGTGGGCGGACGCATCACTCAGTCTGGCCTTGAGATAAACCGCACCAATCCCCTCATCATCCCAGTTCAGCACCACCTAACGACTCTCCTTGTGCGCCACCATCACGAGCAGGTAAAACACCAGGGCAGACACTTCACAGAGGGGGCCATAAGGGACGCTGGACTGTGGCTGGTGGGCGGAAAGAGATGTATCAGAGGCACTCTGTCCCAATGTGTCACCTGTAGGAGACTGCGTGGCAAGCAAGAGCATCAGCTGATGGCCGATCTGCCTGCAGACCGGCTACAAGCTGCCCCACCGTTCACGTACGTCGGCTTGGACGTGTTTGGCCCATGGGAGGTTATCAGCCGTCGGACGAGAGGTGGACAAGCAAACAGCAAAATGTGGGCAGTAATGTTCACCTGTCTGTGTGTGCGTGCTGTACACATTGAAGTGATAGAGACACTGAGTGCATCTAGTTTCATAAATGCTCTACGGAGATTTTTCTCCATCAGAGGCCCTGCCGCACAGATTAGGTCTGACAGAGGCACTAACTTTACTGGTGCTTCAAAAGAATTGAATCTAGAAGATGACGCAGACATGCAACGTTACCTACAAGACCAACAAAGCACATGGATTTTCAACCCCCCACACACCTCCCATATGGGAGGGGCCTGGGAGCGACTTATTGGGGTGGCCCGTCGCATCCTAGACTCCATGTTCCTGCAGCAACGCCTCTCTTCATTGACGCACGAGGTCCTCGTCACACTCATGGCAGAGGTTTGTGCAATTATGAATGCGAGGCCCCTGCTGCCTGTGTCAACTGACCCTGAGAACCCTCTCATACTCACCCCCTCCATGCTTCTGACACAAAAGACAGGAGCCCCGTTGTCGCCTCCGCCTGACTTTGGTCAGGCAGAGATCATCCGTCACCAATGGAAGCTGGTGCAACATCTCGCAGAGACATTTTGGCACAAATGGCAACGTGAATACCTGAGCACTCTGCAAAGTCGTGCCAAGTGGCAGGACAAAAGGCCTAACTTGCGGGAAGGAGACGTCATCTTGATGAAAGACAATGCAGTGCCAAGGAACCACTGGCCAACGGCAGTGGTCATCAAAACTTTTCCCAGCAGAGATAATGTTGTCAGGACTGTAGATATCAGAGTGATTCGCCACGGCACTCCTAAAGTGTTTAAAAGACCAGTAACTGAACTTGTCTTACTTTTCTCCCCTAAACAGAATGTTACTTGTGTTTAGGTAAAGTGTATGCATTTAAAAGGTAATAGATGTGGTATCCTTAAGATACCAGGCAGGGAGTATGTTGGTCTTAATGATCATTCATTCATTTTTGTGTTTCTTTAGTTATTTGCAGTGCGTTAACGCCATCTAACGACCACTTGTGGTAACGACAGGTTTGGTGTACTGTTTCTATTTCCTGATGTATTCTCGTTTGTATTCTCGTTTGGAACGAGATTAGTGTTTAGTTGGTACACGACTTTTCCGGAGCGAGTTGTACTCCGTGTTGTGTAAATTCTGCTGTCAAGTTTCTTCAAACCTCGTTCAGTTGTGTTTCCCTCGTGGGCAATGCCGGTGAGTAGCACTGTGTGTAATATTAGTCGTTTTCTTAAGATGTGTAAGAAGAAAATTAACGTGTTGCCACGAAGTGTAGATTCCTCTGTTTCTCGTGTAATGGCGGCTAATGCTTAGTAGAAAACGATGTATGTGTTGCATTTGGTTTTGGAAATGATTGAAGACAATTTGAGTTAATAGATACTTTTATTTGTGTTTACAGTTTTACAGCTTGTTTTTTTGCACTGCTGTGTGTAAAATAAAGGAGAGGAGAAAAAGGACCTCAGGATAAAGCATCATCTAATTTCTTTGTTCACCTCACCTGGCTGTTTATACACGCTGGATAACTAAATACGCATACGTTTAGTGAGGCCAGTACAAATAGTTCCCAGAATATCAAAATCCACAAAAGGAGGTAGATCCTTTTCATATTTGGCTCCTAAACTATGGAATAGTCTCCCTAACACTCATCGAGATGCAGACACTCTCACTAAGTTTCTGTTTAGCCAGGCATACACCTAATGTGATCTTGTCTAATAACAAAGTAATCAACCAATGAACCAATGAAATCAAGACACATGAACAGGGGAAACAAATGACAAGATCACATGAGGGAAACAGGAATCATATGACATAAAACAGGAACTAAATTTTTTAAACAAAAGACATGAAAACATGAACCAACAGAATAAACATGACAATCTGTTTGAACTTCCACCATTAAACAGAATAAACATGACATACCCCCAAGGTGGTTATTGCCCAAAAATAACAAAGTCAATAGGGAGCTGGGGGGTGGTGGGGGAGACAAGGCCTGGGGCGTAGCCTGGCGAGACAGGGCGTGGAGCATTGGAACAGGGCAAGGGCAATGGAAAGTTGGGGCCCTGAGAGATTTGAGAGCCAATGTGGATGATAACCCAGGCAGAGCTGCAGGGTTGGAGATCCCCAGTTGAGCGGAGGTGTGCCTGGACCGTGGAGCAGAGGTGGGCCTAGATCGTGGTGCAGAGGCGAGACTGGACCGTGGCGCAGAGTTGGGCCTGGACCGTGGCGCAGTGGCTTGCCTGTGACTTGGCCTAGAGATGATTCTGGCATGGCTGTGACATGGACTGGAGCTGACTCTGGCCTTGGGCCTGGGGCCTTCAGTGGCCGTGGGCCTGGACTGAGACTCGGGAACAACCTCTGTGGTCGTGTACATGGGCAGAGGCTTAGAAATGACCTCCGTGGTCGTGTTCATGGGCTGAGATTTGGAGACGACCTGCGTTGTCGTGAACATGGGCTGAGACTTGGAAATGACCTCCGTGGTTGTATACATGTTCGGAGACTAGGAAATGACCTCCGTGGTTGTATACATGTTCGGAGACTTGGAAACGACCTCCGTGGTCGTGTACTATGGGCGAGACTTGGAAATGACCTCCGTGGTCGTGTACATGGGCGGAGACTTGGAAACAAAAACCTTTCTCCCCCTCCTCGTCCTCCGGGAGGCCGAAGTTGGCAGCGCAGGCTCTGGGACCGACAAGGCTGCCAACCCTGGCTCTGGGACAAACGATTCTGACAACGCTGGCCCTGGGACAGACAAAGCTTCCAGCTTGTTGGTCGTGGCCGTTGACTCATTGGCCATGGAGGTATGGGCGTTGATTCGTTGGCAGTGGCAGGTGTGGGCGTTGACTTGTCGACCATGATGTGGGACGCTGGCTCGTCGACTATGACGTGGGATGCTGGCTCGTTGACCATGATGTGGGACACTGGCTAGTTTGGCGCAAAAAGTGCTAATCAGTCCCAGAACAACAGCAAAGGACCTTGGGAAGATGCTGGAGGAAACAGGTGGACATGTATCAATATCCAGAGTAAAACAAGTCCTATAAAGCCGCTCAGCAAGGAAGAAGCCACTGCTCCAAAACCACCATAAAAAGCCAGACTACAGTTTGCAATTGCACATGGGGACAAAGATTTTACTTTTTGGAGGAATGTTCTCTGGTCTGATGAAACAAAAATGGAACTGTCTGGCGATAATGACCATCATTATGTTTGGAGGAAAAAGGGTGAGGTTTGCGAGCCGAAGAATACCATCCCAACCTTGAAGCATGGGGGTGGCAGCATCATGTTGTGGGGGTGCTTTGCTGCAGGAGGGACTGTTGCACTTCACAAAACAGATGGCATCATGAGGAAGGAAATGTATGTGGATATATTGAAGCAACATCTCAAGACATCAGCCAGGAAGTTAAAGCGCTATCGCAAATGACACATTTGTTTTCATAATATTTACTTTCATATTTTATAAACTTTAAATGTAGTGAAGTGTTTCTTCATTTTAGACTCCAATAGCCACTCTATGTTACGATCCCTGGTTGTCTGCCCCGTGTTTCCCGTGTCGCCGTCACCATGATTCCCGACCTTCATCACTGTGTCATTGTTCTCACCTGATTGTCGTTTGTTATCATCATGTCTCTGTGTATTTAAACCCCGCTGTTCCTCCATTCCCTTGTCGTTCATTGTTTTGATGTTTCTCAGGGTTCTGATGTTTTGATGTTCTGTCCATGTTCTGATGTTTGCTATGTTACCTGTCTTGCCATATTCATCCTGCCATGTTCATCCAGTCCGTGTACCTTCGATGTTTTCATGTTTTAGTTTCAGTTTCCCCGTGGATGTTTCATTTGTTCCAGTGTTGTTTGTTTTCACTTTGATTAATAATAAACCCGCACTTAGATCCTCACTCCCCGTCTGCCTCCGCCTGCTTGTCATAACACTCTAGCTGGATTCATCACAAGCCTGGATGCTGCGCCATGAGAGATTTGAAAACTGTCATTACCCTATCAAAGGCTGCAGCTTTTTCTGCACAAATCATCACAGAGACCATCATAAGCATTGCAAATGTAAAAGCATTATATTATAATAGTCATTGCTGATGCTTGTATTTGTTTTGGCTTTATTGCTGGAGGTCCAGTTCTTGAGGACATGAAAACATGAGATGCTGGTCTTCACCTGGAGCAAAGAATGTTCCAGTACTGAATACACAACATCAGACTTCTCTCTGCATTTACAGAATATAGATTGGTGTCTACTAGCATATGTTCACTTGAATTAGATGAATGAAAATATGTCTTGCTGTTTTAAAAAGCTGAATATTGCAAGAGTGAAGCACATACCTTATTTAACCCATTCAGATCCTGTGTCTATTCCGATGGACATCACTTTTCTCTGGTGTTTTGAAAGGTTTCTTTATCTTTTTTAATTTGGTGCCACCAAAACCACAAATAATTATTTGATTATATACTGATAAGTCAAAATATGAGTTGTTACTTTTGAACAGAAAACCTTACTTTAAAAAAAGCATGATGCTGTTACATCTCAAAGAGATGTTTATCTCAAAACTATATAAATAATTAAAAAAAAATTAAGTAAATCTGAGATGTAACATTGGTAGGACAAGTCATAATATCATATCTTATTACACTTTTTCTTAATTTGATGTCTATTGTGATGGACAGTTGGGAGCAATGTAAGGAAAAGTGTATACTACTGCAAAACTGATGGATGCCATTTCCTTAATCTGCACATTTTGTCCAATCTTAAACTAAATTTAGTCACTTAAATTATCTTGCCTTACCAAAGGTGATTAAATTGTGCTATTGTTCTGTATCTGTACATATTCAGCCCCATAATCAGTGCTAGCAGCAAAATATATTATTTTTTATCTTTGTATGCTATAAACATTTTAAATGATCTTAAACTGTTTCACTTGTTACTGTTTTAATATATTAGATTGATATTCGTTTAACAGTGTAATTTAATAAAAATGTTTAAAAAAAAACTCTAGTTATTAGTCTATAAATATTCTTTGAAAATAATTTGATTATTAGATTAAAAACAGAATCTACAATGTGTTGTGAACTTTTTCTTCGTCGTCGAAGCAGAGACCAGGAGACATTGGGATATCTTTTAAGCAGAATTTACTCTTTATTGAGAAGTCGCTGTTGCATCGCTGTAGTCATCCAAGTCTGTCTCAATAACTCAGTACGATAGGGTTTTTATACCTTTCAAGGGTGAGGGGACTTGATTATACATAGAGGAGGAGACACTCTGAAACAAAGCATGTAAATGAGGTACAGGAGTCACCTCGTTACAGGAAATTCCCCAGCCCTGATTTCATCAGCATAACAGTGTGATTTGAATGCACAGCAACTAATCTAATCAGCCAGACTATTCAACGACTGGGTTAGGGGCTCCAAGAGTCATTTAAAGAGAAAAGGTGATGGTCTCAGCAATCCGATTAATTTAACTTACAATAGAGAGATCAGGACAGGCAGAAATCTCCTGCTGGAAACCTTGACTATACCTCAAATACTAAATTCAATCTATTAAACTTTCTCAGTTTATAAACTAATGTATTGGAACCTAAATTAAACATTTAATAAATTTGTAATACAACAAATGAGTTAGCACAGAATTGTTTGATTGATAATAATTAATGGCCACATTATGAATAGAAATAAAGCATGGTTATATCTTTTGTCCCTGAAATGTAAATGGTGTCTGAAAGGGTTAAGAAATGTTAATTGCACTGAAATAAGAAATTTCACAATGCAGCACAATGTAAGTGTAACACTTCTTTTAATGTTTTAAGTTTATAACATCATGGTTACTGTTGTAACCTGTTGTGGGAACGATACATTGTGTTGATTGTAGTGACACAAAGGGTCTTCCTTGGGAGCCTCGTATACCTCTGAACTTGAGAAAAGGCCAATGTGAAATTGGCCAACAGAATTTGCATGTCCTGCTCCCGGACATATGGGTATAAAGGGAAGCGGGCAGACATCTGTTTAGTCAGGTTTTTGCACTGAGAAGCCGAGAATACGGTACGGCGCATTACAGTGGTAGGAATAGTGTCATGGCAAGGGTGACACAACGTCTCGTTCCCTCCATCAGGGAACCATGACATTCCCCTTCTGTCACTCACTCAATGTTGTGTTGATTGTAGTGACACAAAGGGTCCCATTTAAAAACGGCATGCACTAAACCGTGTTACATGAACTGCTGAGACAGGTGCAAGCAGGCTGTTGCATGCTAGAAGCAGCTGTGTTGGCCGCACGTTACCCTCCCAACGCCCCCAATAAAAGGTGTCATATACTGCTCTTAGATTCCCAGTACCTGCATGGGAACAGGCAACATGACTAGCATGAGAGCAAGCCATCCAGGAAGGACATCCAGGGTCCACAACTTCGTGAACACGGGTAAGGCCATGTGGTTGCTATGCAGTTACCAAGGTAATACAATACATGGCTCCTTTCCATCCTGAGTGAAATAACTCAACCCGGAAGTCTGTACTATTTTCTGGTGCAAAGATATGTGATTTGTTACTCTGTTGCTAGGGTAACCCCATCTGGTTGCTAGGCAGTTACCATAGTGATAGTAATCAAGTGTCCTTGCCATCCTGAGTGAAATAAATCAACCCAGAAGTCAGTACTATTTTCTGGTGCAGAGATATGTGATTTGTTACTCGGTTGCTAGGGTAACCCCATCTGGTTGCTAGGCAGTTACCATAGTGATAGTAATCAAGTGTCCTTGCCATCCTGAGTGAAATAAATCAACCCAGAAGTCTGTACTACTTTCTGGTGCAGAGATATGTGATTTGTTACTCAGTTGCTAGGGTAACCCCATCTGGTTGCTAGGAAGTTACCATAGTGATACTAATCAAGTGTCCTTGCCATCCTGATTTAAATAAATCAACCCAGAATCTCTACCTTTTTCTGATGCAGAGATATGTGATTTGTTACTCGGTTAATAGGGTAACCCCATCTGGTTGCTAGGAAGTTACCATAGTGATACTTATCAAGTCTCCTTGCCATCCTGATTGAAATAAATCAACCCAGAAGTCTCTACGATTTTCTGGTGCAGAGATATGTAATTTGTTACTCGGTTGCTAGGGTAACCCCATGTGGTTGCTAGGCAGTTACAATAGTGATACTTATGAAGTCTCCTTGCCATCCTGATTGAAATAAACTAACCCAGAAGTCTCTACGTTTTTCTGATGCAGAGATATGTGATTTTTTACTCGGTTGCTAGGGTAACTCCATCTGGATGCTATGAAGTTACCAAAGTAATACAATACATGGCTGCTTTCCATCCTGAGTGAAATAAGTCAACCCGGATGTCTGTACTATTTTCTGGTGCAGAGTTATGTGATTTGTTACTCGGTTTCTAGGGTAACCCCATGTGGTTGCTAGGCAGTTACCATAGTGATACTTATGAAGTCTCCTTGCCATCCGGATTGAAATGAATCAACCCAGAAGTCTGTATGATTTTCTGGTGCAGAGATATGTGATTTGTTACTCGGTTGCTAGGGTAACCCCATGTGGTTGCTAGGCAGTTACCATAGTGATACTTATCAAGTGTCCTTGCCATCCTGATTGAAATAAACCAACCCAGAAGTCTCTACATTTTTCTGATGCAGAGATATATGATTTGTTACACGGTTGCTAGGGTTACCCCATGTGGTTGCTAGGCAGTTACCATAGTGCTACTTATCAAGTGTCCTTGCCATCCTGATTTAAATAAATCAACCCAGAAGTCTCTACGTTTTTCTGATGCAGAGATATGTGATTTGTTACTCGGTTGTTAGGGTAACCCCATGTGGTTGCTAGGCAGTTACCATAGTGATACTAATCAAGTCTCCTTGCCATCCTGATTGAAATAAACCAACCCAGAAGTCTCTACGTTTTTCTGATGCAGAGATATGTGATTTGTTACTCGGTTGTTAGGGTAACCCCATCTGGTTGCTAGGCAGTTACCATATTGATACTAATCAAGTCTCCCTGCCATCCTGATTGAAATAAGTGAACCCAGAAGTCTCTACGTTTTTCTGATGCAGAGATATTGGATTTGTTACTCGGTTGCTAGGGTAACCCCATCTGGTTGATAGGCAGTTACCATAGTGATACTTATCAAGTGTCCTTGCCATCCTGATTGAAATAAATCAACCCAGAAGTCTCTCTGATTTTCTGGTGCAGAGATATAGTTATTGCTAAACGGTTGCTAGGGTACTCTGTTTAGTTGCTAGGGAGTGGCTTGGCAGCTGCCAATCATGAAACTCCAAAGGCTGCTTGTCAGTATGAATGATATAAACCAACTCCCATGCCTCTGTGACATTCAGAATGGAGGATATCCCTCTATGGATTTTGGTTGCTAAGGTGTTCGACAATGGTTGCTAGGGAGGGGCTAGGAAGTGTTGAGGTGATTCATGATTGGCTGTTTGCTGCCCCGAGTCAAACGAGACCACCCTTGTGTTTCTATCACACTTATATCCGGAGATATCCCTTTGATGTCTTTCATTAGAAGTCTATGGGACTTGTTGCTAAGGTGCTCTAAATTGTTGCTAGGGCGTGGCTTGATAGATCGAAAATGATCCTGAGAGACTGATTGGTCGTCTGAGTAAAATGAGCCCGCCCTCTCGTCTCTATGACACTGTGATCCAGAGCTATGTTCAATGAAAAATTCCTATGCCATTTCATTTCATGGGCCGTCCTACACCATTATAAGTCAATTGGGGCATTTTTGGGCAGCTCCTGCCCCCTAGGGATGCAACTTTTACCCCATATTGAGGTATGCTCTTACAGAGCCTGCCAGCCTCTTCAAATGTGTCAAATCACACGTTTCTGTGAAATCCTCGATCGGAGCTGTGTCAAAGTTTGTCGCAATGTTAAGTCTATGGGATTTTACGGCCGCTTTTTTGCCCCTGGGGCAAATACCGTACCCCCGATCGCTTATAAAAGTCATAGCACACGTGTCATCAATAGGCCGTTCGATTTGACACCTCATTCGTGGGTGTACGCCAAACGGTGCGGGACGAGTTAGGTGCCGAAGTTTTGTACGGAGATATAAAAATAAAAATAAAAATAAAAACTAGATAGGTACATTTCCTGAAGAAAATGTGAGTGGTGCTTGCCGTGGCAAAACTCGTCAAATAGCCTGCTTGAAAAGAACAGAAATTGTGGTCATAAATAAATCAACCCAGAAGTCTGTATAATTTTCTGGTGCAGAAATATGTGATTTGTTACTAGGTTGCTAGGGTAAGCCCATGTGGTTGCTATGCAGTTAGCAAGGTAATACAATACATGGCTCCTTTCCATCCTGTGTGAAATAATTCAACCCAAAAATCTGTACTGTTTTCTGGTGCAGAGATATGTGATTTGTTACTCGGTTGCTAGGGTAACCCCATGTGGTTGCTAGGCAGTTACCATAGTGATACTTATCAAGTCTCCTTGCTATCCAGAGTAAAATCAGTCAACCAGGAAGTCTCTACGATGTTGTGATCCAGAGATATGTGATTTGTTATTTGGTTGCTAGGGTAACCCCTCCTTGTTGCTAGGCAGTTACCATAGTGATACTTATCAAGTCTCCTTGCCATCCTGAGTGAAATAAACCAACCCAGAAGTCTCTACGTTTTTCTGATGCAGAGATATGTGATTTGTTACTCGGTTGCTAGGGTAAGCCCATCTGGTTGCTAGGCAGTTACCATAGTGATACTAATCAAGTGTCCTTGCCATCCTGATTGAAATAAGTCAACCCGGAAGTCTCTACGTTTTTCTGGTGCAGAGATATGTGATTTGTTACTCGGTTGCTAGGGTAACCCCATTTGGTTGCTAGGCAGTTACCACAGTGATACTAATCAAGTGTCCTTGCCATCCTGATTGAAATAAGTCAACCCGGAAGTCTCTATGTTTTTCTGATGCAGAGATATGTGATTTGTTACTCGGTTGCTAGGGTAACCCCATCTGGTTGCTAGGCAGTTACCATAGTGATACTAATCAAGTCTCCTTGCCATCCTGATTGAAATAAGTCAACCCGGAAGTCTCTACGTTTTCTGATGCAGAGATATGTGATTTGTTACTCGGTTGCTAGGGTAACCCCATCTGGTTGCTAGGCAGTTACCATAGTGATACTAATCAAGTCTCCTTGCCATCCTGATTGAAATCAGTCAACCCGGAAGTCTCTACGTTTTTGTGATGCAGAGATATGTGATTTGTTACTCGGTTGCTAGGGTAACCCCATCTGGTTGCTAGGCAGTTACCATAGTGATACTAATCAAGTCTCCTTGCCATCCTGATTGAAATAAATCAACCCGAAGTCTGTACTCTTTTCTGGTGCCGAGATATGTGATTTGTTTCTCGGTTGCTAGGGTAACCCCATCTGGTTGCTAGGCAGTTACCATAGTGATAGTAATCAAGTGTCCTTGCCATCCTGATTGAAATAAATCAACCCGGAAGTCTGTACTCTTTTCTGGTGCCGAGATATGTGATTTGTTTCTCGGTTGCTAGGGTAACCCCATCTGGTTGCTAGGCAGTTAACATAGTGATACTTATCAAGTCTCCTTGCCATCCTGATTGAAATAAGTCAACCCGGAAGTCTCTATGTTTTTGTGATGCAGAGATATGTGATTTGTTACTCGGTTGCTAGGGTAAGCCCATCTGGTTGCTAGGCAGATACCATAGTGATACTAATCAAGTGTCCTTGCCATCCTGATTGAAATAAGTCAACCCGGAAGTCTCTACGTTTTTCTGATGCAGAGATATGTGATTTGTTACTCGGTTGCTAGGGTAAGCTCATCTGGTTGCTAGGCAGTTACCATAGTGATACTAATGAAGTGTCCTTGCCATCCTGATTGAAATAAGTCAACCCGGAAGTCTCTATGTTTTTGTGATGCAGAGATATGTGATTTGTTACTCGGTTGCTAGGGTAAGCCCATCTGGTTGCTAGGCAGTTACCATAGTGATACTAATGAAGTGTCCTTTCCATCCTGATTGAAATAAGTCAACCCGGAAGTCTCTACGTTTTTCTGATGCAGAGATATGTGATTTGTTACTCGGTTGCTAGGGTAACCCCATCTGGTTGGTAGGCAGTTACCATAGTGATACTAATCAAGTCTCCTTGCCATCCTGATTGAAATAAATCAACCCAGAAGTCTCTCTGATTTTGTGGTGCAGAGATATAGTTACTGCTAAGCGGTTGCTAGGGTACTCTGTTTAGTTGCTAGGGAGTGGCTTGGCAGCTGCCAATCATGAATCTCCAAAGGCTGCTTGTCAGTATGAATGATATAAACCAACTCCCATGCCTCTGTGACATTCAGAATGGAAGATATCCCTCTATGGATTTTGGTTGTTAAGGTGCTCGACAATGGTTGCTAGGGAGGGGCTAGGAAGTGTTGATTTGATGCATGATTGGCTGTTTGCTGTCCCGAGTCAAGCGAGACCACCCTTGTGTTTCTATGACACTTCTATCCGGAGATATCCCTTTGATCTGTTTCAATAGAAGTCTATGGGACTTGTTGCTAAGGTGCTCTTAATGGTTGCTAGGGCGTGGCTTGATAGCTTCACAATGATCCTGAGAGACTGATTGGTCGTCTGAGTAAAATGAGCCCACCCCTGGTCTCTATGACACTGTGATCCAGAGCTATGTTCAATACAAATCCCTATGCCTTTTCATTTCATGGGCCGTCCTACACCATTATAAGTCAATTGGGGCATTTTTGGGCAGCTCCTGCCCCCAGGGGTGCAACTTTTACCCCATATTGAGGTATGCTCTTACAGAGCCTGCCAGCCTCTTCAAATGTGGCAAATCACACGTTTCTGTGAAATCCTCGCTCGGAGCTGTGACGCCTCAAAGTTTGTCACAATGTTAAGTCTATGGGATTTTTCGGCCGCTTTTTTGCCCCTGGGGCAAATACCGTACCCGATAAACTTATAAAAGTCATAGCACACATGTCCTCAATAGGCCGTTCGATTTGACACCTCATTTGTGGGTCTACGCCAAACGGTCGCGGGACGAGTTAGGTGCGAAGTTTTGTACGGAGATAGAATAATAATAAAAAGAAGAAAAATAAAAATAAAAATAAGTATGTGAGATTACAATAGTGATGCTTTGCAAGCACCACTAATAATAAGTATGTGAGATTACAATAGTGATGCTTTGCAAGCACCACTAATAAGTATGTGAGATTACAATAGTGATGCTTTGAAAGCACAACTAACTAGATAGGTACATTTCCTGAAGAAAATGTGAGTGGTGCTTGCCGTGGCAAAACTCGTCAAATAGCATTTTATAACTGCTGAGATATTTTTTTTTTACTCGGTTGCTAGGGTACCCCCATCTGGTTGCTAGGCAGTTACCATAGTGATATTTATCAAGTCTCCTTAATTCCTGAGTAAAATCAGTCAACCCGGAAGTCTCTACGATGTTCTGATCCAGAGATATGTGATTTTTTACTTGGTTGCTAGGGTAACCTCTCCTTGTTGCTAGGCAGTTACCATAGTGATTTTAATCAAGTGTCTTTGCCATCCTGATTGAAATAAATCAACCCAGAATCTGTACTATTTTCTGGTGCAGAGATATGTGATTTGTTACTCGGTTGCTAGGGTAACCCCATCTGGTTGCTAGGCAGTTACCATAGTGATACTAATGAAGACTCCTTGCCATCCTGAGTGAAATAAGTCAACCCGGAAATCTCTACTATTTTCTGGTGCAAAGATATTTGATTTGTTACTCAGTTGCTAGGGTAACCCCATCTGGTTGCTAGGCAGATACCATAGTGATACTAATCAAGTCTCCTTGCCATCCTCATTTAAATAAATCAATCCAGAAGTCTGTACTATTTTCTGGTGCAGAGATATGTGATTTGTTACTCGGTTGCTAGGGTAACCCCATCTGGTTGCTAGGCAGTTACAATAGTGATACTAATCAAGTGTCCTTGCCATCCTGATTGAAGTAAGTCAACCCAGAAGTCTGTACTATTTTCTGGTGCAGAGATATGTGATTTGTTACCAGGTTGCTAGGGTAACCCCATCTGGTTCTAGGCAGTTACCATAGTGATAGTAATCAAGTGTCCTTGCCATCTTGAGTGAAATAAATCAACCCAGAAATCTGTACTATTTTCTGGTGCAGAAATATGTGATTTTTTTCTCGGTTGCTAGGGTAACCCCATCTGGTTGCTAGGCAGTTACCATAGTGATACTAATCAAGTCTCCTTGCCATCCTGATTGAAATATGTCAACCCAGAAGTCTGTAATATTTTCTGGTGCAGAGATATGTGATTTGTTACCCGGTTGCTAGGGTAACCCCATCTGGTTGCTAGGCAGTTACCATAGTGATAGTAATGAAGTCTCCTTGCCATCCGGATTGAAATGAATCAACCCAGAAGTCTCTACGATTTTCTGGTGCATAGAAATGTGATTTGTTACCCGGTTGCTAGGGTAACCCCCATTTGGTTGCTAGGCAGTTACCATAGTGATACTTATCAAGTCACCTTGCCATCCTGATTGAAATAAATCAACCCGGATGTCTGTACTATTTTCTGGTGCAGAGTTATGTGATTTGTTACTCGGTTGCTAAGGTAACCCCATGTGGTTGCTAGGCAGTTACCATAGTGATACTTATGAAGTCTCCTTGCCATCCGGATTGAAATGAATCAACCCAGAAGTCTGTATGATTTTCTGGTGCAGAGATATGTGATTTGTTACTCGGTTGCTAGGTTAACCCCATGTGGTTGCTAGGCAGTTACCATAGTGATACTTATCAAGTGTCCTTGCCATCCTGATTGAAATAAACCAACCCAGAAGTCTCTAAATTTTTCTGATGCAGAGATATGTGATTTTGTTACTCGGTTGCTAGGGTAACCCCATGTGGTTGCTAGGCAGTTACCATAGTGATACTAATCAAGTCTCCTTGCCATCCTGATTGAAATAAACCAACCCAGAAGTCTCTACGTTTTTCTGATGCAGAGATATGTGATTTGTTACTCGGTTGCTAGGGTAACCCCATGTGGTTGCTAGGCAGTTACCATAGTGATACTTATCAAGTGTCCTTGCCATCCTGATTGAAATAAACCAACCCAGAAGTCTGTAAGTTTTTCTGATGCAGAGATATGTGATTTGTTACTCGGTTGCTAGGTAACCCCATGTGGTTGCTAGGCAGTTACCATAGTGATACTTATCAAGTGTCCTTGCCATCCTGATTGAAATAAATCAACCCAGAAGTCTGTACTGTTTTGTGGTGCAGAGATATGTGATTTGTTACCCGGTTGCTAGGGTACTCTGTTTAGTTGCTAGGAAGTGGCTTGGCATCTGCCAATCATGAAACTACAAAGGCTGCTTGTCAGTATGAATGATATAAACCAACTCCCATGCCTCTGTGACATTCAGAATTGAAGATATCCCTCTATGGATTTTGGTTGCTAAGGTGTTCGACAATGGTTGCTAGGGAGGGGCTAGGAAGTGTTGAGGTGATTCATGATTGGCTGTTTGCTGCCCGAGTCAAAGCGAGACCACCCTTGTGTTTCTATGACACTTCTATCCGGAGATATCCCTTTGATGTCTTTCATTAGAAGTCTATGGGACTTGTTGCTAAGGTGCTCTAAATTGTTGCTAGGGCGTGGCTTGATAGATTGAAAATGATCCTGAGAGACTGATTGGTCGTCTGAGTAAAATGAGCCTGCCCTCTCGTCTCTATGACACTGTGATCCAGAGCTATGTTCAATACAAAATTCCTATGCCATTTCATTTCATGGGCCATCCTACACCATTATAAGTCAATTGGGGCATTTTTGGGCAGCTCCTGCCCCTAGGAGTGCAACTTTTACCCCATATTGAGGTATGCTCTTACAGAGCCTGCCAGCCTCTTCAAATGTGGCAAATCACACGTTTCTGTGAAATCCTCGATCGGAGCTGTGACGCGTCAAAGTTTGTCGTAATGTTAAGTCTATGGGATTTTTCGGCCGCTTTTTTGCCCCTGGGGCAAATACCGTCCTGATAAGCTTATAAAAGTCATAGCACACGTGTCATCAATAGGCCGTTCGATTTGACACCTCATTCGGTGGGTCTACGCCAAACGGTGCTGGACGAGTTAGGTGCCGAAGTTTTGTACGGAGATATAAAAATAAAAATAAAAATAAAAATAAAAATAATAAGTATGTGAGATTACAATAGTGATGCTTTGCAAGCACGACTAACTAGAATGTACATTTCCTGAAGAAAATGTGAGTGGTGCTTGCCGTGGCAAAACTCGTCAAACAGCATGTTATAACTTGAAAAGAACAAAAATTATGGTCATAAATAAATCAACCCAGAAGTCTGTACGATTTTCTGGTGGAGAAATATGTGATTTGTTACTCTGTTGCTAGGGTAACCCCATCTGGTTGCTAGGCAGTTACCATAGTGATACTAATGAAGTCTCCTTGCCATCCTGAATGAAATAAGTCAACCCGGAAGTCTCTACGTTTTTGTGATGCAGAGATATGTGATTTGTTACTCTGTTGCTAGGGTAACCCCATGTGGTTGCTAGGCAGTTACTATAGTGATACTTATCAAGTCTCCTTGCCATCCTGATTGAAATAAGTCAACCCTGAAGTCTCTACGTTTTTGTGATGTAGAGATATGTGCTTTGTTAGTCTTTTGCTAGGGTAACCCCATCTGGTTGCTAGGCAGTTACCATAGTGATACTAATGAAGTATCTTTGCCATCCTGATTGAAATAAGTCAACCCAGAAGTCTCTACGTTTTTGTGATGCAGAGATATGTGATTTGTTAGTCGGTTGCTATGGTAACCCCATCTGGTTGCTAGGCAGTTACCATAGTGATACTAATGAAGTCTCCGTGCCATCCTGATTGAAATAAGTCAACCCGGAAGTCTCTATGATTTTGTGATTCAGAGATATGTGATTTGTTACTCAGTTGCTAGGGTAACCCCATCTGGTTGCTAGGCAGTTAACATAGTGATACTAATCAAGTGTCCTTGCCATCCTGATTGAAATAAATCAACCCAGAAGTCTCTCTGATTTTCTGGTGCAGAGATATAGTTATTGCTAAACGGTTGCTAGGGTACTCTGTTTAGTTGCTAGGGAGTGGCTTGGCAGCTGCCAATCATGAAACTCCAAAGGCTGCTTGTCAGTATGAATGATATAAACCAACTCCCATGCCTCTGTGACATTCAGAATTGAAGATATCCCTCTATGGATTTTGGTTGCTAAGGTGTTCGACAATGGTTGCTAGGGAGGGGCTAGGAAGTGTTGAGGTGATTCATGATTGGCTGTTTGCTGCCCCGAGTCAAACGAGACCACCCTTGTGTTTCTATGACACTTCTATCCGGAGATATCCCTTTGATGTCTTTCATTAGAAGTCTATGGGACTTGTTGCTAAGGTGCTCTAAATTGTTGCTAGGGCGTGGCTTGATAGATTGAAAATGATCCTGAGAGACTGATTGGTCGTCTGAGTAAAATGAGCCTGCCCTCTCGTCTCTATGACACTGTGATCCAGAGCTATGTTCAATACAAAATTCCTATGCCATTTCATTTCATGGGCCGTCCTACACCATTATAAGTCAATTGGGGCATTTTTGGGCAGCTCCTGCCCCCTAGGGGTGCAACTTTTACCCCATATTGAGGTATGCTCTTACAGAGCCTGCCAGCCTCTTCAAATGTGGCAAATCACACGTTTCTGTGAAATCCTCGATCGGAGCTGTGACGCGTCAAAGTTTGTCGCAATGTTAAGTCTATGGGATTTTTCGGCCGCTTTTTTGCCCCTGGGGCAAATACCGTCCTGATCGCTTATAAAAGTCATAGCACACGTGTCATCAATAGGCCGTTCGATTTGACACCTCATTCGTGGGTCTACGCCAAACGGTGCTGGACGAGTTAGGTGCCGAAGTTTTGTACGGAGATATAAAAATAAAAATAAAAATAAAAATAATAAGTATGTGAGATTACAATAGTGATGCTTTGCAAGCACGACTAACTAGAATGTACATTTCCTGAAGAAAATGTGAGTGGCGCTTGCCGTGGCAAAACTCGTCAAACAGCATGTTATAACTTGAAAAGAACAAAAATTATGGTCATAAATAAATCAACACAGAAGTCTGTACGATTTTCTGGTGGAGAAATATGTGATTTGTTACTCTGTTGCTAGGGTAACCCCATCTGGTTGCTAGGCAGTTACCATAGTGATACTAATGAAGTCTCCTTGCCATCCTGAATGAAATAAGTCAACCCGGAAGTCTCTACGTTTTTGTGATGCAGAGATATGTGATTTGTTACTCTGTTGCTAGGGTAACCCCATGTGGTTGCTAGGCAGTTACTATAGTGATACTTATCAAGTCTCCTTGCCATCCTGATTGAAATAAATCAACCCAGAAGTCTCTCTGATTTTCTGGTGCAGAGATATAGTTATTGCTAAACGGTTGCTAGGGTACTCTGTTTAGTTGCTAGGGAGTGGCTTGGCAGCTGCCAATCGTGAAACTCCAAAGGCTGCTTGTCAGTATGAATGATATAAACCAACTCCCATGCCTCTGTGACATTCAGAATGGAAGATATCCCTCTATGGATTTTGGTTGCTAAGGTGCTCGACAATGGTTGCTAGGAAGGGGCTAGGAAGTGTTGAGGTGATTCATGATTGGCTGTTTGTTGTCCCGAGTGAAACGAGACCACCCTTGTGTTTCTATGACACTTCTATCCGGAGATATCCCTTTGATGTCTTTCATTAGAAGTCTATAGGACTTGTTGCTAAGGTGCCTTAAATTGTTGCTAGGGCGTGGCTTGATAGCTTCACAATGATCCCGAGAGACTGATTGGTCGTCTGAGTGAAATGAGCCCACCCCCTTGTCTCTATGACACTGTGATCCAGAGCTATGTTCAATACAAAATCCCTATTTCATGGTCCGTCCTACACCATTGTAAGTCAATGGGGGCAACTTTGGGCAGCTCCTGCCCCCCAGGGGTGCAACATTTACCCCATATTGAGGTATGCTCTTACAGAGCCTGCCAGACTCTTCAAATGTGGCAAATCACACGTTTCTGCGAAATCCTCGCTCGGAGCTGTGACGCGTCAAAGTTTGACGCAATGTTAAGTCTATGTGATTTTTCGGCCGCTTTTTTGCCCCTGGGGCAAACACCGTACCCCCGATCGCTTATAAAAGTCATAGCACACGTGTCCTCAATAGGCCGTTCGATTTGCCACCTCATTTGTGGGTCTACGCCAAACGGTGCGGGACGAGTTAGGTGCCGAAGTTTTGTACGGAGATATAATAATAAGAAGAAAAATAAGTATGTGAGATTACAATAGTGATGCTTTGCAAGCACCACTAATAAGTATGTGAGATTACAATAGTGATGCTTTGCAAGCACCACTAATAAGTATGTGAGATTACAATAGTGATGCTTTGCAAGCACCACGAAATAACTAGATGGGTACATTTCCTGAAGAAAATGTGAGTGGTGCTTGCCGTGGCGAAACTGGTAAAACAGCATGTTATAACTTGAAAAGAGCAAAAATTACGGTCGTAAATAAATCAACCCGGAAGTCTGTACGATTCTCTGGTGCAGAAATGTGTGATTTGTTACTCGGTCGCTAGGGTAAGCCCGTGTGGTTGCTATGCAGTTACCATAGTGATACTAATCAAGTCTTCTTGCCATCCTGATTGAAATAAATCAACCCTGAAGTCTGTACTATTTTCTGGTGCAGAGATATGTGATTTGTTACTCGGTTGCTAGGGTAACCCCATCTGGTTGCTAAGCAGTTACCATAGTGATACTAATGAAGTCTCCTTGCCATCCTGATTGAAATAAGTCAACCCAGAAGTCTCTACGTTTTTGTGATGCAGAGATATGTGATTTGTTACTCGGTTGCTAGGGTAACCCCATCTGGTTGCTAGGCAGTTATCATAGTGATACTAATCAAGTCTCCTTGCCATCCTGATTTAAATAAGTCAACCCGGAAGTCTCTACGTTTTTCTGATGCAGAGATATGTGATTTGTTACTCTGTTGCTAGGGTAACTCCATGTGGTTGCTAGGCAGTTACCAGAGTGATTCTTATCAAGTGTCCTTGCCATCCTGATTGAAATAAATCAACCCGGTAGTCTCTCTGATTTTCTGGTGCAGAGATATAGTTATTGCTAAACGGTTGCTAGGGTACTCTGTTTAGTTGCTAGGGAGTGGCTTGGCAGATGCCAATCATGAATCTCCAAAGGCTGCTTGTCAGTATGAATGATTTAAACCAACTCCCATGCCTCTGTGACATTCAGAATGGAAGATATCCCTCTATGGATTTTGGTTGCTAAGGTGCTCGACAATGGTTGCTAGGGAGGGGCTAGGAAGTGTTGAGGCTATTCATGATTGGCTGTTTGTTGTCCCGAGTGAAACGAGACCACCCTTGTGTTTCTATGACACTTCTATCCGGAGATATTCCTTTGATGTCTTTCATTAGAAGTCTATGGGACTTGTTGCTAAGGTGCTTTAAATTGTTGCTAGGGCGTGGCTTGATAGCTTCACAATGATCCCGAGAGACTGATTGGTTGTCTGAGTAAAATGAGCCTGCCCCCTTGTCTGTATGACACTGTGATCCAGAGCTATGTTGAATAGAATATCCCTATGCCATTTCATTTCATGGGCCGTGCTACACCATTGTAAGTCAATGGGGGCAACTTTGGGCGGCTCCTGCCCCCAAGGGGTGCAACTTTAACCCCATATTGAGGTATGCTCTTACAGAGCCTGCCAGCCTCTTCAAATGTGGCAGATCACACGTTTCTGCGAAATCCTCGCTCGGAGCTGTGACGCGTCAAAGTTTGTCGCAATGTTAAGTCTATGGGATTTTTCGGCCGCTTTTTTGCCCCTGGGGCAAATACCGTGCCCCCGATCGCTTATAAAAGTCATAGCACACGTGTCCTCAATAGGCCGTTCGATTTGACATCTCATTCGTGGGTCTACGCCAAACGTGTTGGACGAGTTAGGTGCCGAAGTTTTGTACGGAGATATAAAAATAAAAATAAAAAAAATAATAAGTATGTGAGATTACAATAGTGATGCTTTGCAAGCACCACTAATAAGTATGTGAGATTACAATAGTGATGCTTTGCAAGCACCACTAATAATAATAATAATAATAAGAAAAATAAGTATGTGAGATTACAATAGTGATGCTTTGCAAGCACCACTAATAATAATAATAAGAAGAAAAATAAGTATGTGAGATAACAATATTGATGCTTTGCAAGCACCACTAATAAGTATGTGAGATTACAATAGTGATGCTTTGCAAGCACCACTAATAAGTATGTGAGATTACAATAGTGATGCTTTGCAAGCACCACTAATTATTATAATAATAATTAGTATGGGGAATAACAATAGTGATGCCTTGCCTTTGGCAAGCACCACTAAAAATAAGTATGTGAGATTACAATAGTGATGCTTTGCAAGCACCACTAATAATAAAAATAATATGTGAGATTACAATAGTGATGCTTTGCAAGCACCACTAATAAGTATGGCGAATAACAATAGTGATGCCTTGCCTTTGGCAAGCACCACTAATAAGTATGGCGAATAACAATAGTGATGCCTTGCCTTTGGCAAGCACCACTAATAAGTATGGCGAATAACAATAGTGATGCCTTGCCTTTGGCAAGCACCACTGATAAGGATGGCGAATAACAATAGTGATGCCTTGCCTTTGGCAAGCATCACTAATAAAACAATACAGTATGTAGCAAAAATGCTTTTTCCAAACACCACATTTCCCAAAGTCTAAGTGGGATGTTGACTGATTGAAAGAAGTAGCATTCATTGAGTGCACATTAAACCCTCATTTAATATTAATCAGTTGGCTAGCTATCTTTAGGTTTGGAATGCACATGATTCCTGTCAGCGCATCCAGTGCTTCAGCAGCGGAGACAACGGGAGACCCAGTAGATGTACTGCCAAAGAAGCAAAAAAAGGTCTGAAGCAAGAAGATAGAAAGGCAAAAACATGAGTAAACATCGGTAACAATAAGGCATCTACGTCTTCATAAGTTTAGTGCAAAGTAGCTTGGCACAGTGATTGTTGTAGAATTTGTGTAAACCGTGACTTTGGAAGCTTAGAAACAAAACAAGTTAATCACAAATTAGGTTAATTTTATGCAAGCACTTCTCTAATAAAGGTAATAACTGTCTTTAGAAATAGCGTGAAATGTAGAGAGTCTCCGAAGATAATTTATATGAGGGACAATAATAATCTGTCCTTTACTGTAGAAGAATGTTTACTTGATTTCTGACATTTGTTTTTAGGCAAAGCTATTATATTATAGTATAAACAGGGGTGTAAAATAACGAATTACAAATACTCACATTACTGTAATGAACTACTTTTTACCAAAAATTTTACTTTAAGTAGTTTAAAAATGTTATACTTTTACTTAAGTGCTGTAACTCAAGTAAAAGTGCTGTAACTGTACTTTTACTGCGCTACATTCCAATCAAATCACGTGTAAAAAACTTGAAAGGCATCTGTAGATTTGGCACCATCTGTTATGGGTGTGGAGAATGCCTCAAGCATAGTTTACAGCTGAACATCACAGCAGCAACTGAAAGAGATTTTCGTGGTGAAAAAGGCCAATTGCTTGATTGTGTCATGTGAGTATAACTTGCTCAAGCCAGATATCATCATTAATTGTGCTTCTAATTTGAAGAAACATAATGAGGTAAATTTCACATGTCTGCTAGATTCTGTGTGTCTATAATTTAGCCTGTAAATTAACTACTGATCACAGAGATTATTAGGTATGATGTGAGAGATTAAGGCGATATTATCAATAGGGCTGGGCAATAAAACAATCTTGACGTTTATCTGAAATAAGAGATATGTCTGTGATATCGATGATACATTTTTAGTAATTTTCTATATTTAGCTTATGATCTACATCTAGAACAGGGGTGTTCATTACATCCACTGAGGGGTTGATTAGATAAAATCTAAAATATTACTTTTTATTTCCTGACGTCTGTAGCTGCATGCTGTTTGATTGACAGGCACTAATGTTTGAGCGCTATTGCGGGTTCATGCTTAAACGGTCAAATACACTTTATAATTCCTTACAAAAAAATCTTGATGAAGCATTAATGTAAACGCAGTCGGTCTGGTCGAAAGTGAACGTATGTTGTTGGACATATCAAATGTTGGACTTGAAGTGTACATGTAACCGAATTGAGCACTGTCTAGTAGGCTATGTAAAATAAAGGCTATTAATCAAACAACAATAACAAGGAAACAATAAAACCACTCACTACTTTTGGCTGAATAACTTTAGTAGCTTTAAAAGAATTAATGTAAAATGTAATAATAATATATTTAATAATATTGTTCGTTTTTCATAATACCGACCCCTGATGTAGAGATTGTGTTAATATGTATAATAAATTGCCAGGAAAGTAAAGATGATCAAATAATTTATAATTATGCTTAGCCTTTATCATGTTTTATTTAAGCAAACTATAACGGGCTGAATTTTACCTGTCGAAAAATCTAGACTGTATTTTCAAATGAACTGCATTTTTGGAAGCAAACTTTGGAAGGTGAATATTTATTGTTGAATTTTTAATAATTACTTGTGAAATAAAGTGCTTGAAAATACAACTTTGTTAAAATTCAGCCTCCCAAAATGCAAGAACTGTAAATACAACGGATTTAAATGCAAGCACTAATAATTCAATGCATTTATATTTTAAATTGCACATGATTGCACATGAATGACCACTCAAGTCGTAATTAAGTAATTACATTACTGTTGGAGGGAACGAGACGTTGTGTCGATGTAGTGACACTACGGGTCTCACTTGAGAGCCTCGGTTACCTCTTCCTTTGAGAAAAGGCCAATGAGAATTGGCAAACTGAATTTGTATGCCCCTCCCCCGGACATACGGCTCTAAAAGTAGGGAAGCGTGCATCTGTTCTGACAGGTTTTGAGCTGATGAGCTGAGAGTAAGGTCCCGTGTAGTACAGTGTTGTGGCAAGAGGGACACAATATCTCATTCTCTCCATCGGGGAACAGAGGTTGCGACAGGAACCGATACATTCCCCTTCTGTCACTCACTCGATGTTGTGTCGATGTAGTGACACTAGGGATCCCTAGCTAAAAACACCACAACACTGAATCGTGTTACATGGACTGCTGATGCAGGTGCAAGCAAGCTGCTGCATGTGAAAATAGCAGGTGCATCTGACTGCACGTAACCTTCCCCAACGCCCCAAGATACATCATATAGTTCCCTACAAACTTGAGGTAGGGAAGCAACATAACTAGCCAGGGAGCAGGTGGCACCAGCCGCGGCCTTTTCACTCTCTCTGTTTTATCTCCATAGAGTGGTAGATGCGGCTGGTGGCATCTAATGCTATAGCACGCATCGGGGAAGGCGTTCTTTTCAAATCCTACTCTTTCAGGGGGAAAAGACCCCACGGAGACCATATCCTGCCCAGCAGGGGAGGTTAACATGTGGCAAATACGTCACATGGTCTTACCAGCCACATTTGGGAGTGGCGCAGTGGTAGATCCTACCTCGATGGGGAGGAGCTCTACAAATACAGCAACCGGGGGTCAGAGGGAGCTCTGCCCAATGGAGACGCGTGTCCGCCGACAGGTGGAAAGTACCACGGAAAATATATCACAGGAGATATTGGAATAATCAGAACCTGTGGAGCACCTGTTCCTTCCAGTACAGGCAAGTTGGTGACAGCAGTGACACAATGGCATCCATGATCCCGTGGACAATCCTGTGTTGGAGACAGGTTTCATCAGAGAGTACCAGAGCGGGAAGTGGGTGGAATCTCAGGAGGCAAACAGATCTACCTGTACTCTACCGAACTGAGCCCAAATCAGCTGGACCACCTGAGGGTGGAGTCTCCACTCTCTGCTGAGCATTACCTGGCATGACAGCGCGTCCGCTATGGTGTTTAGGCTACCTGGGATATGAGTGGCTTGCAGCGACCTCAGCTGCTGCTGACTTCAAAGGAGGAAATGGCGGGTGAGTTGCGACATGCGACGAGACCAAACGCCGCCCTGGCGATTTAAATATGCTACTATCGCTGTGTTTTCTGAGCGAATCAACACTTGCTTGCCGTGGAACAACGACAGAAATCTGCGCAGGGCAAGAAATACAGCCAGCCCCATCCAGGAGCCAGCTGCTGTGTGTTCGTTTCACACAAAGCCCCAGCCCAACTGGGATGCATCCATAGTAACTATGAAGCATCTGAACACCTACTGTAGGGGGACTCCTGCCCGTAGAAAACAGAGGTCTGTCCAGAGGGCTGAATAAGTGATGGCAGGAAGAGGTGAGGGTCACAGGGTATGTGCAGTGGTGCCATGCCCATTTCGGGACTCGAGTCTGAAGCCAGTGCTGAAAAGGTTACATATGCATCAACCCGATCAGCGCGACGGTCACTGAGGATGCCATATGCCCCAGGCTGAAATCTGAAATTATTTCAGTGGAACTGCTGTGGCCAGTCTGAATGAAATCAGGCAATTCAGCACAGACTGTACGTGCTCACTTGTGAGGCACGCTGTCATTGAGACTGAGTCTAACCCCATGCTGAGAAAAGAGGTGCTCTGAATCGGGGAGAGCTTGCTCTTTTCCCAGTTGACCTAAAGCCCTAAACAGCTGAGGTGTGTGAGCACCAGGTCCCTGTGCGCACAGATGAACTGTCGAGAGTGTGCTAAGATTAGCCAGTCGTCGAGATAGTTGAGTATGCGAATGCCCACTTCCCTTAACAGGGCAAGAGCTGCCTCTGTGACCTTCGTGAAGATGCGAGGGGACAGGGACAGGCCAAAGGGGAGGACCTTGTACTGATACGCATGGCCGTCAAATGCGAACCGTAGGAAGGGTCGATGTCGAGGCAAGATAGAGATGTGGAAGTACACATCCTTCAGCTCTATCTCTGCGAACCAATCGGTCGCACGTCAGAATACATTTCTGTGTCAGCATCTTGAACGGGAGTCTGTGTAAGGCCCTGTCCAGAAATCGCAGGTCCAAGATTGGCCGCAACCCACCGCCTTTCTTGGGTACGATGAAGTAAGGGCAGTAGAATCCCTTCTCCATCTCGGCTGGAGGGACAGGCTCTACCGCATCCTTGCGAAGAAGGGTTGTGATCTCCGCACGCAGGGAGGGAGTAAAGCGGACACCACTGAAGCGGGGTGGGCGTCTGGCAAACAGAATCGCATAGCCAAGTCGGGTGGTCCTGGTCAGCCACCGCGACTGGTTGGTCCAAGATCCAGGCAAGGGGCACTAAGGGGACAATCATGTGTTATGTACTTGGAGGTGGGGCCTCGCGGCAGGGGGGAGCAGGCGATGACACATCGGGGAGCGTTGCTTTGTCCTGAGGTGGTTGTGCTGAGGAGAGGCTCGAAGCACTTACCTTGCTCTGAGTAACCAAGCACCGGCTAAGTCAAGTCAAGTCAGTTTTATTTGTATAGCGCCTTTCACAACACACATCGTTTCAAAGCAGCTTTACAGAAGATCAGCATTAACAGACGATAAATCTGTAATGTCTATAAAGTCGATGAATCATCATTGTGTAATTTTGATAAAATACGATTCTTAATCGTGTTTAAAAATAATTAAATAATAATTTTATTAATAACCCCAGTGAGCAAGCTGTAGGCGACTGTGGCAAGGAACACAAAACTCCATAAGATGTAGATTAATGGAGAAAAATAACCTTGGGAGAAACCAGACTCATTGTGGGGGCCAGTTCCCCTCTGACTAACATCATGAATATAATGCCAATATTACTTATGTATAGTTAAAATCATGGTTTAAAATTATTAAACTAAGTAAGTGTTAAGGGTCAGTGTTTAAACATTGATTGTGTTTGAACTGTAAGATTAATGGCCAATGTCTTTGAAGTCCATCTTGATTATTTGCAGAAGTTCACATAGATGCAATTGTCCTTGTTAATTGGCTGATGAAGGCTTTTGTTGGCATTAGTTCTATGCATTCCATTTCAAGATCGTAGTCCATCAATAGACCGAGGTGATGCAGGTTGGAGTTGGCATCAGTTCATCCTCTGACATCCATCATAATAGACTGAAGTGATGTATGGCTGGCTGCATTTAGTCATCATCATTCAGCGACATGTAGCAGTGGAGTCCAACACGAAGCAGGAATGGAGCTGGATCCAGCCATTTCTGGTGACCTCAGGATAGGAGTGCCGAGGTTGAGACATGGAAACAAATAAAATAATATAAGCATAGATGCCATTAAATTTATTGCAGAGTTAGAGATCATGCTCAATGTTTCTGGTTTCTGGTTCCGGCAGACCCAACTAAAGCAGCCTAATTGTGGGTTGGAGGATAAATTAGGTGTATGCCTGGCTAAATAGATGAGTCTTTAGTCTAGACTTAAACTGAGAGAGTGTGTCTGCATCTCAAACAGTGTTTGGGAGACTATTTCATAGTTTAGGAGCCAAATATGAAAAGGATCTACCTCCTTTTGTGGATTTTGATATTCTAGAAACTATTAACAGGCCAGAATTTTGCAATCTTAATGGACGTTTTGGAATATAGCGAGGTAGAAGATCACTGAAGTACTGCGGAGCTAGACCATTCAAAGCTTTGCACATAGTTAACAATTTTTTTTTATTAATACGGAATTTAACAGGTAGCCAATGTAATGATGATAAAATGGGGCTAATATGATCATATTTCTTGGTTCTTGTTAGCACTCTGGCTGCTGCATTTTGAACCAATTTTATTTTATTTATTAATCTTGCTGGACATCCTCCCAGTAATGCATTACAATAATCTAGTCTTGAGGTCATGAACGCATGAATTCGTTTTTCGGCATCAGCAACAGAGAGCATATGCCTTAATTTAGCAATATTTCTTAGGTGGAAGAATGCTGTTCTACAAACATTTGTAACTTGATTTTCAAAGGACAGATTGGTATCAAAAATAACACCTAAGTTCTTCGCTGTTGAAGATGATGTAACAGTACATCCATCTAGAGTCAAATTATATTTTAGCGGCTTATTTTTAGAGTTTTTTGGTCCAATAATTAGAACCTCTGTTTTGTCAGAATTGAGTAGAAGGACATTTCTGGCCATCCAATCTTTTATTTCATTGATACACTCTGCTAATTTTGAGAGTTGTGAAATCTCATCAGGTTTTGAAGAAATATAAAGTTGTGTATCGTCAGCATAGCAGTGGAAACTTATTCCACGATTCCTGATAATATCTCCCAGGGGAAGCATATACATGGAGAAAAGCAGAGGCCCTAAAACTGATCCCTCTGGCACTCCATATTTTACTTTTGTTTGGTTTGACAATGACATTTACACTTTTGTTTGGTTTGACAATGACATTTACACATTTGCATTTATTACAAAGTGGTAGCAGTCTGCTAAATATGAAATAAACCATGCTAATGCAACTCCACAAATTCCAACATATTTCTCAAGCCTATTCAAGAGAATGTCATGATCTATTGTGTCGAATGCAGCACTAAGATCTAAAAGCACTAGAAGAGAAATGCAGCCACGATCAGAGGATAAGAGCAAGTCATTTATAACTCTGATAAGTGCAGTCTCTGTGCTGTTATGAGGCCTAAATCCTGATTGAAATTCTTCATATATACTATTTCTCTGTAGAAATGAACATATTTGGGAGGATACTACATTTTCTAGTATGTTTGACATAAACGGGAGATTTGAAATCGGTCTCTAATTATCAAGTTCTCCAAAATCAAGTTGTGGCTTCTTAATAAGCGGTTTGATAATTGCCATTTTAAAGTTTCTTGGGACATGTCCTAAGCATAGCAAGGAGTTAATGATATTAAGAAGAGGTTCTGAGATTACAGGAGATACCTCTTTTAAGAGCTTAGTTGGTATAGGATCTAACAAACAAGTTGTGGCTTTTGATATTTCAATAATTTTTGTTAGCTCTTCATGACCTATGACAGAGAAAGATTGAAGTTGTGCGTGAGGAAAATTATTAAGCACTGTTTTCTAAGTGACCCAGGGAGTGAGGAAGCTGCTCTTTTTTTTGACCATTTGGGGTGCGGCAAACAAAGATAAAGAAACCATCCAATTGGCCCTCCACCGGGGGATGGAGTGGTCTGGACACCAGCCCCCGTGGCAGATGTCTCTCAACCTTGGGCAGCGCTTGGGAGCCTTCCGGGTCTGGGAGGAGGTCTGTGAGATGTGGGGCATCCGCCTACTGTGGGGAGCTCTACACTGGAGCTGAGAGCTGGGACCAGGCTGGGGCGGAGCTGCCTGGGGTTTCACCACTGCAGGGGGACTCACTCGGCGAGCAGACGGGGTGCTTGAGCTGTGGTGGGGCAAGATATGTTGGATGGCCTCCGTCTGCTTCTTCACCGCAGGGAACTGCTGGGCAAAGTCCTCTACGGTGTCGCCAAATAGGCCGATCTTGGAGATGGGGGCGTTGAGAAAGCGAGCATTGTCAGGGTCCCTCATCTCGACCAGATTTACCCACAGATGACGTTCCTGAACCACAATGGTGGCCATTGACTGAGTGCATGGGCTGTGACCTTCGTGGCCCAGAGGGCGAGATCGGTCGCCGGGCGCATTTCCTGCAGCACATCAGGATCAGGAATACCCAAGTGCAGATCTCTTAGCTCCATGGCCTGGTGGACTTGCCGGAGGGCCATGGCATGCAGGGCGGAGGCGGCCTGTCCAGCGGCGATGTAGGCCTTGGTCGCCAGAGACAACGTCAACCTACAGGCCTTGGAGGAGTGACGTTTGATCGGCATAGATGCACTACAACAGCCTTATCCACCTGAGGGAGTTCCATGTACCCGTGAACCACTGCCCAGTCAAGTCCTCAGTATTGGAGTCTGCCAAAATGCTCACCGATGCAGCAGCGAAACTCTCATCCAGCTCGGGGGTCTGAAAGAGACATCAGACTGGCTGTACGGTGAGCCAGCCTCATCTTGGACCCGGGCAGAGGCAGACGATCATGCTGGGAATGTGTGGTCCATGGGAATTTACCCGGTGAAACTGCACCTGTTGAACTCCCGAAATCGCCCCCAGAAAAAGGAAAGCCGTGACCGCAACTTTGCCATGGTTATGTTCTTACAATGAGAACCTAAACCATACACAAATGCTGCCTCAGTGTGTTCTTTGCCAAGACAAGTGAGGCAGCGCCCGTGGCCATCTGAAGCGGAGAGGTAACGACTGCATCCAGACAAAACACAAGGACGGAAGGGTATCTTAAAAAAGATGCGTCTCTAAAAAGACGCTCATGTCCAAGTGTTGCGCTTTTAGAGAAATATACACTTTTAATTTAATATACTCCCTTAGGTGGCTGTCGAAGCACCCAGGGGCGTAGTCTGCACCGGGGTGCAGAGAAGAGGTGAGTGGAACAGCAGTGGATTTATTCAGCTTACTGAAACACAACCGCACGGCTCCGAAGAAAAAATCTGTCTGAACAGATGCATGCTTCCCTCCTTTTATACCCGTTTGTCCGGGGAAGGGGCATGCAAATTCTGTTCACCAATTCTCATTGGCCTTTTCTCAAATATAGAGGTAACCAAGGCTCTCAAGAGAGACCCCTAGTGTCACTATATTGAGACAACATCGAGTGAGTGACAGAAGGGGAACTCAGCGATCATTTTGATTCCAGAGTTTCTGAGATGGGAGGAGGAATAAACTTTCAAAATGGCAGAGGAGAGTACGGTTTCTGTATTGAATGACAGGTTTTATTAATTTGATTAAATACAGCTAATTGCTAGCGCTTACCATTTTGGCCATATTCATTTATGTTTATCATGCATGTTGTAAATTTTTTACACTGTAAAAATTGCTTGTATGTTACCAAAATTCCATTATCGTCAGAAAGCTAAGTAATATTTTTTATGGTGTCAAAGTAAAAGTTCCTTATGAACTATATATCTGACAACAAAGCACTTAAACAGGACATACCATCTAGGTTACTGTTGTAATCTCTGTTCCCTGATGGAGGGAACAAGACGTTGTGTCAAATGAAGCGACACTAGGTGTAATTCTTGAAAGCTTCGGTTACCTCTGAACTTGAGAAGAGGCCAATGAGAAATTGGCAGACTGTTATGTTTACCTTGTCTTGTTTCACTGTTGCCCTTTTGTTTGCCATTTTTGTCACTTTTGCATTCCTTACTACACTTTTGTCCCTTGTGTAACTCCATAGTCTCTCTGTTAGCTTTCCTGTTCACGTTCATTGTTTGCACCTGCCCTCGTTAATTTGCCATTTTGCTTCTGTTTATCACCTTGTTATCTTGTTTGAGTTCTGTTTGTTCTTTGGCCGCTTTTTCCCTGGTTTTTGGTTCAGTCCTTGTCTATCATTGTATGTTGTTAGCCTGGTATGTGTCCTCCTGCCCGAGTGTTCTAGTTTATGTTTTGTTTCCCCATTGTGGGCTTTCCTTTGTGTTTTGCCTGTCTACTAGTCAATAAAGATAACTGCGTTTGGATCCTCAACCTTTGTCTGCCTTCGCTGCCTCATTCATTACACAGACAGAATATTCATGTCCCTCCACCAGACATACGGGTATAAAAGGAGGGAATCGTGCATCTGTCCATTCAGGTTTTGCACTGAGGAGCCAAGAATGAGGTTCAGCCATTACAGTGGCTCGGTACAGCGTTGTGGCCGAATTAATCCACACTACGGGTCCCTATTCAATCACGCCATGTGCTGAACCGTGTACGTGAGCTGCTGATGCAGGTGCGGGCTGGCAGAAAGTCTTTTGTATTTAGCCCAGCGTTACATTATAATGAATTTAGTAGCCTAAACAAATGAATGGCACGTTTATCAATGGAGTTGGTATGACTGTTCATATACTCAAACATTAGGCTTAATATTTAGTAATACAATTTGATTCAGTTATTTTAGAATGTTACCTAATTACTTTCCAAAATCCAGAGGACAAATTAATTCACTGATTCAAAAACTTCATTTAGAAAAAGCAATAAATGTGTGATGCATTTTATGCAATAAAAGACAAATGACAATACTGTGTGTATTCAGTTTCCAGCAAAAGAAACAAACTTTTGCCAACATTAGAGCCCCTTTTTATTCACATTGCGTGTGTTCACACACATGCATTTCTATCATTAATCTCTATAAAGTTGAGTATCAACCTGAAACCCCATCTTACCAAAGTCATCATTATTCAATTAAATTAAATGCTGTGATTGTTGTTGTGGAAAAAGTAATATTTTACTTTCTTTCTTAAGACATTATGTGTATTTTCTTTCGATTCAATCATGTGTTTCTCGCCTCTGGTATTTTCCTATTCACCTGGCAGGAACAAAGACACACACAGTAAAACAGATGGTCAGAAAAAAGGCTTTGTTGAGTTTCACGGGTGTGGGGGGCACTGTCTTCAGGAAAAGATAGCGTTTATATAGCCTTTTGATGACCTCACAGATGTAAGGACAGTAAAACCCAGGGGGCTTAGAAGAGCCATTTGTATTTCTAAAGCCAGCTACATCTGGTTTTACTGGGATGAGTGGAAAATTACGGAAGAAGGGACTTTGAGGACAGGGGGGTATAAATAGGCCATGTGTTTTCTGTGTGAGTTAGGTTTTTGTTCCTATTGCGAGGTAGCTGTTGTAATATTTTTGTGAACAAACCTCTTTTAAAAGTATAAACTATCTTTTAAAATATAATTTGGATCCTGATTCTATTATCCTGTGATGCTGTTTGTTTAATTATTGTTTTTGCCACAACAATTGGTGTCAGAAGTGGGATCTCATGGCAGTTTCTTCTGGTCCTGAAGACAGTGGATTTGACGACTGATCATCCCAGAAGCACCAGGCTTCTGGTCTTACCTCGAAAATTGAGAGAGAAGAGCAAAACTGCTTTCAGGGCCAGGAGTGACTCGACTGAGATCAGAAAGAACCCGGTGCCAGTAAAAGCATCTTGGGTGGTGTAATTTGATATGACTGTGAGTGAACCATAGTGGCTGGAACTATCTCTTTGGTACAGGCAGAGAAGGTATTTTTGAGGGGGAAATTGTAACCTAAGGAAGTCAAGTCAATTTTATGCCGAAAAACTAGCTCGTAAAAAGTGGACGGAAGAGCCACACCTGCTTAATTAGGTGAACCAGAATCAATCGAGCGCAGGAAAGCGCTCACGGAAAGATTTTTGAGTAAACCATAATTACAGAGCATATTTGCTACCCTTGTTGATTTGAGGTGAGAAAATCGGATCTGTTGAAGACATTTCACAGATTATTAGACGCGCGTGGAAGGAAAATCCAGGAGAGATAGATATCAGCCAATATGGGGTCATCTAACAGTAAACTAGATAATTTTTACACACCAGTTTTCGGTCAAATGAAAAAGAATTACGGACATAAATGTATGCTGGATATAGAAAAGTTGATCAAATATCATGATTTTCCTGAAGGAGGAACACTGAGCAAAATAAGACTGAATGTTGTGAAAAAGTCAGTAAAAAAAAAAGCAGTGAAAAGCAACAAAGTTGTTGCGGTTGTTTTCGTCATGTGTGTAAAGAATGTGAGCAGACTAAAGATTGTTGGATTGAGGAAGCCGACAGAAGAGAACGAAAGCAAATGATGAATGAATTAAGCAAAGGAATGAATGAGGATGTGTGTAAAAAAAAAAACGGCTCCACCAGAGCATAATGCTACTAATAAACCCTGTGTTTGTGTTTTCCAAAATGTAACCGAGATTGTCTCGGCGCCACCGGCATATAACCATCACTACCCCGTGGCGGAGCTGAAAGCCCTGAAACTGGACCACGATCTCGACTGCTCTCCGATCCGAAGACCAGCACAAGTAGCAGCACGATATGCACAAGCGCAAGAATTCCCACGAGCATCATCACCGGCAGTACAACAGGCGGCGGTAGAATCCTCAGCGCCCACTGCCATAGGCAGCGAGGAAGAAAGGGAGGAGGACGAAGAACAGGAAGTTTTCGGGGACACGTCTGAAATGGTTCCCAGCACAACTGATTCAGAAAGACCAAGACAGACTTTCTGAAACATTTAGAAAACACAGCGACTTGACGGAGCCGGAGGACAGAGGAAATCAACCAAGTAGAAGGGAAAGCCTTCTGCTGAGTTATTTTCTAAAAGGACTGAGACCAGTAATTACAAGAGGAACGAAGGCAAGTTACGTAGAGTGGAAAAACGGGCGCTTAACTTCAGCCCTGATGCACGCTATTCACGCCGAAGATCAACTGCAGGAAAAGAAAGACCGAAAACCACTCACAATGGCAGTTGTGCAACATGAAACAAACAAGCCTGAAACTCAACAAAAGGCAAGAGGAAGGAAATGGCGGTGCTATGTGTGCGCTACAAACGACCATACGGTCAGAGACTGTACCGTATGCAGAGTGTGCAAGAGAGACGGGCATTGGAGCAGTGCGTGCCCGAATCTGAAGTCGGATTGAAACGAGAAGAACGGAGATCAGTACGGAGAGGGTCTGGTTCGGGGCGATCAGTGGCTGACCACAAGACAGGGAAGTGACCATTTATTACTAACACGCAAACACAACACACACAAACACATACACTGATTTACATTCTGCTATCTGCAATGAAGAATCTGCTTGCAAATCTTTGTGTGTTTTGAGCAATGTTGTGAGTGATGAAATCTTGAGCAGTGTTTCCGATGAATGTTTGAAAATGTACAAAAGCACAGGGTTTTCTCAAATGCCAAAATACCCAGTGATAGTCGAGGGAGTAGTAATTAACTTTCTGGTTGATTCAGGAGCTTCAATTAGCACTTTACGACCATGTGACTTGCCATGTGTGCCGAAAATGACAGGAAAAGTGTATGAAAGCACTTCAGCTTCGGGCCATATGATATCTGAACAATTCACCGAGCCCTTAGCGTGTGAGATGGAGGGAGGTCGAACTCTGAAACACGAGTTTCTCTTGTCGGCCAATTGTCCCGCGCCTCTAATGGCCAGAGATTTAATGTGTGAATTAAATTTGATCCTCTGTGCTGATTTCTCCGGAATCAGCATTGAGGAAGCGCCACAAATTACATGCTCTAAATTTGAGCCACAGTGGGCTTACGAATGGCAGATAAAAGATGTTGATTGGGCAGAGATGATTTTGAAAATTGGCTAAAGATCAAATAACACCAGTCAACACAGAATATATGACGCCTGATAGAATGCATTGTATGTCACATGTCATAAATGAGAGTGATTCACACTATGAAGGAACTTGGTTTAGTGGAGTGAAGAATGAAAGTGTGAAATTTGACAAGATTTTCTGGACAGAAAATGTGTGCGCGTTGTATGCGTGTTTGAATGAAAAACAATTGCAGTGTTATTTAATGGCAGGACACAGTGTTCCTCATTTATCTGTGTCCAAGAGCACGAATAAGCAGTGGGCAGAATTGGGGCTTTTTGTGAATGACTGTTTGCAGGCTACAGACTGGGTTAAAATTGATACAGACATAGCACAGAGCAAAAGTGTTGGAGCATATAAATCAAACTGTGATTTTAATGTGCGGGTTTTGAGAACTGTAACTGCTATTGTGAACAATGATGTGACAAAACAGGGGGTGGGGGATATTTCTGCATCAGAAATTGATATTTCTCTGGCAGAAATACCTTAAAAATTGTGGGCAAAACACAAGTACGATGTGGGTTTGATAAAGGGATGTGAGCCGGTTGTAGTCACCCCAAAATCTGATTACAAACCGTGTCAGGCGCAATATCCCCTCAAACGTGAGGCATTGCAGGGCATAATGCCAGTATTTGATTCTCTGTTGAAGGAGGGAATAATTATACCATGCAATGATTCACCAGTACGCACACCAATTAAAAAAAAAAAAGATCAACAAACGGGACAGAATAAAGTTGGTTATGCAGTAACGACTGAATTTGAAACTCTGATGTCTGGCAAATTACCATCACATTATTCTGCGCAGGCAGCTGAACTGGTCGCGCTGACTGAAGCATGTAAACTGATGACGGATAAATGTGTGACGATTTACACAGACTTGCTTTATGCTTTTGGAGTCACGCATGACTTTGGTGCTTTGTGGAAGCACAGAACATTTTTGAAATCAGATGGGCGCCCGATACTAAACGCATCTCTAGTATCGGACCTCCTCGAGGCCATTCTGTTGCCAGACAAAATTGTGAATTGTAAGTGCGCAGCGCATACTAATGATAAAGGTTTCATTTCAACAGGAAACGGCAGAGCTGATATGGCTGCAAAAGCAGCGGCAGCGGATCAGACTAAAGATACTAGTAAAAGCGCCACTTGCGCACAAGTTGACATTAACTTCGACATTTCTCCTTGTTTACAGAGCATGCAGTCTTTTTCCACAGGAGCTGAGAAAAACACCTGGAAGGCGTCAGGTTGCAGCCTTGTAGATGGAGTGTGGACATCAGTTGATGGAACGCCGTGTTTACCCAAACATTTCTTTCAACATTATGCTAAATTGATGCATGGTTTAGATCATGTGTCAAAAGGGGGAATGATTGCACAAATGAAAGAATTGTGGTTTACCAAGGGCTTCACAATATTCGCTGAGAATTTTGAATTTTTGCAAAAGATGTGTTATTTGTAATACACACAATGTGGCACGAGGCGTTAAAACACAGCTGGTATCCCAGCCAGCCCCAGAAGGGCCGTTCGAGTACTTAATGATGAATTTCATTGAATTAACCCCTTGTGGGAAGCAGAAATATTGCCTGGTAATGGTTGACATGTGGTCCAAATGGGTCGAGGCTTTCCCAACCTCGAAACAAGACGTGGCAGCAGTAGCCAAGTCTCTGCTGACCGAGATTGTTCCGAGATGGGGAATTCCAAGAAAAATCAGTTCTGACAACATTTTGTCAGTGATGCAATAAAGCAGATGGGTCAGTTCTTAGGAATTGATATGAGAACACATTGTGCCTATCGAGCCGCCAGCGGAGGCGCTGTGGAGCGTGAGAACCAAACGGTAAAAAACAAATTGGCAAAGTGTTGTGAGGAAACCGGACTCTCATGGGTGAAAGCACTCCCAACTGTGTTAATGTACATGAGAATGAGAAAGAGAGTAAAAACAAATTTGAGCCCATTCGAAATTCTCTTTGGTAGACCACCATTCATGGGAATAGAGGGGGGAAAACGCAGGCTTCCATCAACGGATGTGTGTGAAAATGAGATGTTGAATTACTGCAAAGAAATGTCGTGTCTGTTATCCAACATTTCTGTGTAGGTCAAAGCTGCCCAGGGAAGAGTTGCTGAGACGTTCCTGCATAAGATCAGGCCGGGGGATTACGTGGTAATTCGTGACCTGAGAAGGAAGAACTGGAGGGCGAAACGTTGGCGAGGACCGTACCAAGTCTTGCTGACAACACACATGGCGGTGAAGGTCGGAGAGAGAGAGCTACGTGGGTGCACGCCAACCACTGCAGGAGAGTTCCGCCCATATCGGAAGGGCAACAGGAGGAGGAGCCTCAGCAACAACAACAACAACAAGTTCCAAGATCGAGCCCAAACACCAGAGCAAGAGCAAGGTCACTCAGGAGGAGTGATAAGGCCGGTGTGCAGAATAAAGCTATTTGTGCAGCCACAACCAGAGACGTTGATCATTGCAAAGAGCTGCAATCACTAGACAAGATGGATCGTTCATGACCATGGTATAAATTCAGACTGCCGTAAAAGAACCTGAAAGGACTGACAACCAGTGGGCCGGGTGGATTATGTCTTTGTGGGGAGGATGGATGTACTGGGTAATTTAAACTGTTTTGCCAATTGTAGTGTTAGGAATTCTGATTCTGTTCTGCTTGCCATGCATTATGAGATGTATTTCCAACTCAGTACAGAGATTGGTCAGGGCTGGGACGTCCATACAAGCAGTAAAACTGACCGTTTATCCAACAGATGAGACACACAAATGTGATGATTATGAGAGTGACAAGAGTGATGCTTTAAACTATGTCTGAGATGACTGAGGATCTGATTCTCAGCCAGGAAAAGCGATGACAATGTTCAAGTAGAGTGATCAGGTATACAAAAATCAGACATGAAGAGTATAACTGTGATGTAAATGTAACAGGGTTGGGAAAAAAAATGTTACTATAAATGTTATGTCTTTCACCAAAATTCCTGTTTTGTTTTATTCAATAACTGTTTGGTGACCCCTTGTGGTGACATGAGTAATGGACATTTGCCCTTTCACCTGTGAGACCACACCCCCACCTCCAGCAGAGAAGTTTATCAATGCTGAAGATGGTGGTAGGTAAAATGTGCTCCGGGGACATTAGTGTTTTTGTAACTAAACATTTGTTAATTTCACGAATAATATTAAGAATGGAGTTCGTGGATGTTATGTAACAATATGTAAAATGATGTTGATTCTATGTGACGAACTTTGTGAACTTTAGATGCAATTTTCTAAATGTGCGTTGCATGGCTGACGCCATCATCTTTGTTTGCTTTTGTAGATGCATGCATGTATGTGTGAATGCCTACTGTCGCCAGAGGATATATATTTTTCCTTGTGTTACAGGTATGTTTTTGTGTTTGATTCTTGACTGTTAAAACTGTTCTATTGAGACAAATTTGTGCTGCGTCGCATTCTGATGTTTAAAACAACAGCAGAGAAGTTTATCGATGCTGAAGATGGTGATGCATGTATGTGTGAATCCCTACTGTCACCAGAGGATATATATTTTTCCTTGTGTTACAGTAAACAACGCATGAATCGCAGTTCTCCGTGTCCATCTGTGATTTGATTGCAGTCGGATGAGAAGCCTTACACTGGTGCCGTGACTCGTCGCATCGTGAAGATCTGCACGACGCAGATCGCCGTGTGGTTGCTGAATCTCCATGTACTTCATATTTTCATCACGGAACTGAAAGAACTGGATAAATAGTGGACTGGTTGGTTGTTCCTTTTACATTATTACTGGCACTTAACAAAACAAGTGGAACACTTGGTGAACTTTGGACTCAATTCGCCATTTTATGTTCTTGTAATCTAATTACATCCGTTTATGCAAGTTTATTTTTCTTTTTGTGTACTTGCGATTTAATTCTTTTATTTATTTTTTTATTTCCTTACCCCTCCTCCCATCCACTTTGAATTAATGGCTGAGAAATTTCCTTCAGGTTATGATGCTACTAGCCCATTTGTCCCTAGAGGGAGGGGTGTTTTACTTTCTGGGATGAATAATGGTGGCATGACACGCAGTGAGTCATTTTGTGGAGGGGTTGGCAATCTCCAGTTTATGTGTGATAGTGAAAGGGGTACAGGGCGAGGACATACTACAACAAATCTGACGAGACAATTTTTGGGGGATGGGCCTTTTGTTTCCACTCCAAGAGCTGACAATACTGACCATGCATTGCAACAATTGACAGATATGATGGGTAGACTCGGAACCCAGATAGGTGATTCGATCATGGCGAAACTCGCTGAAACAGGAGTTGTAAATGCAAATTGTAACTCTCAAGTTACTAGAGATACGGGCTCCGAGAACGTCAGTCAAAAGACGCCTCAAGTCACTGTTCATGTTAAAACAGACAGAGAACCAGTGGCATTTAAAGGTGACGGCTGTGATAAATACTCTGTCTATGATTGGATTGAATTGACAAAATCTCAACTAAACAAACAGAAGTGTCCAGTATCCGACCAAGCTGATGAGATACTGTCGAGATTAATGGGCAAGGCAAGGGACATTGTTAAAATTGGGTTGAGGAGTGATGTTTCTCTGGATGTGGTGCATAACCCTGACATAATCTATTCCATACTGCTCAAGTACTTCAGCGATGCTTCTTCTTGTTTGCCTCTGGCTGATTTTTATTCAACATGTCCAAAGCCTAAAGAAAATCCAGTCGATTACTGGATCAGGCTTAACAAAGCAGCTGATTTGGCTGAGGAAGGGTTGCGCAGACAGGGTAGAGTTATGGATAATATTAGCATGGAGGTGGCGCGTATGTTTGTGAAACACTGCCCTGACCCTGAGTTATCATGCCTCTTTAAATGCAAGCCGATTGATGAGTGGAATGCTAGAGACATTCAGCGGTGGCTGGATGATTACCAGAGAGAAAAAAGAGCACCATTGAGACAGAGTAGTCCTCATCTCCGTAACCTTGCTGCTGTCGTTCAGTACGATGACCAATCACAGCCATCTGAACATTGTCTATTGAATGCACAAACAAGCTGTTCCAATGTTTCCCTATCTGCAGACAGTAAGCCATGTGGTGCTCATTGTACTGATCAGGTCTCTTCCATGGCACAAAGTGTGCGAAAGACAGATGGGAGAGCTTCAGCCGTATGATGAGTATGCTGGAACAAGTGCTAGAGAAGGTGGCGCAAAATAACAATGTTCATCCTTCGCACAGTGCTGATTTTAGACAAGGTGATAGAATGAGAATATGTGATGTCTGTAAATCGCGAACACATTCCACTAAAACTCATTGTCTTAGAGAAAGACTGTGTTTCTCTTGTTTTTCCTCAGGGCACTCACACAATGCATGTCCACACAGAGTGTCTGCTCAGCGCAGTCCGACTGGGGGAAACTAATGGACTTGTATATGGTGGGGGGATGTACGGGTCTAAGCGACAACTCCCATTTAGCTGATGTTGAAGATGCATTTACTTTGGTCAAAGACTTTTGCGATTCGACTGAAAATGTGATTGTGTAGAACACCAACACAATATGCAGAAGCGATAGTTTGTTTTACACACCAGTCATCATGGGGAACAAGTTAACTCTTGGTGGCATGCTCGATAGCGGGTCGATGGCCTGCACAATGAGTGAAAGGGCTGAGGCCAAACTCCTCGATGTTGGTGTGTTGCAAAATGAAAATGAATCCAATGTTGATGTAGTTCTAATAGGCTGTGGCGGTAGTCGAGTGAAGCCTAAATCTACTTATGATGTTGAAATGGAAGTGTACGGCTGTAAGATCATTGTGCCTACTCTGGTTGTTCAAGGCCAATTGGATGAACTTATAATCGGAACAAACATAATAAAACATGTGATCCATCAGTCTAAACGTTGTGCTGCATACTGGAAAGCATTGTCTTCTCCATGTCGGAATGCCGATTTAGAATCTGAACAATTTCTTTCCATGTTGGCGGGGGTGGAACGTTGGAAGGGTGGGGAAATCCCAGACAAGATTGGTACAGTCAGGTGTACTTCAGCAGTGTGTCTGGAACCCGGCCGTGAATACCTGTTGTGGGGAAAGTTGGATAAGTCTTGTGCCATTTCCCCAGGTAGTACTGTGATGACTGAACCTACTACATCCAGATCAGCTCCCAGACATGTGTTAGTGGACTTCCGGGAGGCGCCATGTGAGAGTAGGACGCGTGTGAAGGCAGCTCCGTAATTTTTCATTTATTTGTGAAGCAAACTAAACAACATTTTATTTTCACGTCATTAAGTTTATAATACCCATTTAATATGCCAAATAAATCCAAAAAAACTGCAGAACAAACAACTGAAGCCCCGAGGGACATTCAGGACGACAGCAGAAGCGAGGCTAGCACTCTGGCTAACAATGCAGTGCTAGAGGGGATAGCTGCTCTTCAGTCAAATTTCCAACTATTTAAGTCAGAGATAGTTGAGGCTATCGACAAGAGAATAGAGCAGTTCTCGGTCATCATTAGAGCTGAACTAACTGCTCTCAAAAATGATACTGATGTCACTATCTCAGCCATGAAAAGCACGGTGGACGACCAAGCTAAAACAATGGCGGAGCTCGAACGTAGCGCAACCTTTACTTCTGACACGGTCTCCCAGCTACAAAAGGACATTGAAAAGCTAACAAGCAGCGTCTTGCAGCTCACAGAGAAATGTACTGATCTGGAAAGTCGCAGTAGAAGGCAAAATCTGCGCATTCTTAATATTAAAGAGGGTGAAGAGGCTGGGCGTAAGCCCGCAATTTTATTGCTCACCTGCTGAAGAACGCGCTCTCGTTGGAAACTCTACCTTTGATCGACCGCGCTCACAGATCCTTGAGAAAACGCTCCGACAATACCTCATATCCCCGGGCCTTCATTGCTAGGATCCATTACTTTCAAGAATGGCAGGATATCATCCGAAAAGCTGCTCAGCTCAAGTCCATCACCCACAACGGAGAGAAACTTCTGATATTCCCTGACCTCCCAGCGGCCATACTGAAGCAATGCGCCTGATTTAACGGGGCTAAAGACCTGCTTCGAGATCGTCCAGGGGTCCGCTTTGGTTTTCTATACCCAGCGAAGTTACGGGTCACACACAACGGAGAAGAAATGTACTTCACGGACCCGGTGAAGGCGTTCACATTTGCAGAGCAACACTTTGGTGAGGGTAACCTGTCGACATCATAATTTCTCCTTCGAACTAAACTTTATAACCAGGCTAATAGAGTGGGCTGATGCGCTGCTCGGACAATTACAATTATGCGCTTCATTTTTTTTTTTTGACGTGATTTGTTTAATATGCATGGTGTATATGCTTCATGATTCGAATCTGTAAAGGACTGAGCTGCCTGCGTGTGCAGACGACCATCTATAACACTCATAGAAACTGTTCACTGAGCTCCTGATAGTCAGCTAACTTCAGTCAAGCTTATTGTATCTTGGTAAAACTTTGATCTGATGTTCAAGCAAGCCTGTGTTCTCAGGTACGTTCTTGTTTTGTTTTCTGTTTTCAGTTCTGTTGTGATAAGGGATCGTGGGAGGGGATGTTTAATGGGGTTCCGTCTGTGGGTGCATACCGCGGTGAGGGGAGGTAACAAACGCAATAACTGGGGTGGCTGCCACTCAGAGTACGACACTTGATAGTGGGTTGGGAGCGTTGACTTTTTCTTCCTGGAATGTTAAAGGCTTAAACCATCCTGTTAAACGGAGTAAAGTTTTGTCTCATCTAAAATCTATGAACACTGATATTATATTTTTACAAGAGACACACTTTAAAAATGATTCTCACTCTAAGTTGAGAACCAGATGGATAGGTCAGTCTTTTCACTCTTCCTTTTCATCTAAGGCTAGGGGTACTGCCGTTTTAATAAGAAAGGGGTTCCGTTTAAACATAGGGCTACGATTACAGATAAGGAGGGACGATTTATCATAGTTGCGGGAGAAATATTTTCAACACCCATAACCTTAGTTAACATATACGGACCAAATTTTGATGATCCACGCTTTTTTCAAAATGTGTTTTCAAAGATTCCCGATATATCGACTACTAATTTTATTATAGGGGGAGATTTTAATTGCATTCTGGACCCATATTTAGACAGATCATCTGCTCATCGTGCTTCACCCTCTAAGTCCAGGGACTTTCTTAACATGTACATTAAAAATTCTAATGTTGGTGATGTATGGAGGCTTGCCAATCCAACTGGGAGGGACTACTCCTTTCATTCACAAGTCCACAATATTTATACCCGTATAGATTATTTTCTAGTTGATTTTAAGTTAATTCCTTTTACGTTCAACGCCACTTATCATAATATTCTAATCTCGGACCATAGTCCAATTACATTTGCTCTAAAACTATCAGAAATTGTAACAACCCAACCATTGTGGCGGGCAGACCCCTATTTATTAAAGGACACAAAATTCTGTGAGTATTTGCGTACACAGCTTGAGTTATTTTTTGAAACTAATGATCAATCGGACACTTCCCCTTCTCTCTTATGGGACACCTTTAAGGCTTATTTACAGGGCTGTTTTATCTCCTTTAAGGGTGCAAAAAATAAACAAAATGCAGCTGCTCTACAATCTTTAGAAAGACAGCTTAGTCAATTAGATAATGAGAACGCTACAACACCCTCTTCAGAACTGCACAAGAAAATATTAAATCTTAGATATCAATACAATAAGATTATATCTGAAAAGTTTTCAAGATCTTTAATGTTTATGTAACAAAAATATTTAGAATTTGGTGATAAGCCACACAAACTTTTATCTAGATAGTTACGAAAGCTGGAAAATGACCGTATAATTCACCAGATCAAATCAGAATCCGGGACTTACTTATTTTCTCCTTCAGAAATTAATAAACGTTTTAAACAATTTTATGAATCATTGTATGCTAGTAATACAATATTTGATCCCTCCATCATGGAGACTTTTTTAAACAGCTGTAATCTTCCAACGCTAGATCAGGAGGATGGAGAATTTCTTGGAGCTGATCTCACATTAGATGAATTAAAGAGCACTATAAAATCACTTAAAGGAGGTAAATCCCCCGGCCCCGATGGAATCCCTTGCGAGGTATATAAAACATTTACTGATCTATTGGGGCCCTATATGCTTAAAATGTTCTCCCAGGCTCTGGAGGTGGGACAACTACCTCAGTCGTTTAATGAAGCGGTTATCACAGTCCAACCCAAAAAGGGCAAAGACTCTGAGGAGGTTGGGGGGTATAGACCAATTTCTCTCATTAATGTGGACCAAAAAACTTTAGCTAAGACATTAGCCATCAGACTTAATACGATTTTAGGAAAATTAGTAAAACCTGATCAGACCGGCTTTGTTTCAGGTCGTAGCTCTTTTAGTAATCTCCGTCGCTTGTTTAGTATTTTATACTCTTCCCAGACTAATCGGTCTGATCTTGTGATTTTGTCCTTAGACGCTGAAAAGGCATTCGATCAGGTAGAGTGGCCTTACCTCTTCGCCCTGCTACAGAAATTTCATATAGGAAATAAATTCATCACTTGGCTTAAAATTCTATATAAAAATCCTAGAGCGCGTATACTCACAAATAAAATGTGGTCACCATCCTTTACTTCATTTAGGGGTACTCGTCAGGGTTGCCCGCTTTCTCCCCTTCTGTTTGCATTGGCCATTGAGCCACTAGCGGAAGCCATTCGCTGTGATGAGAGAATTCAAGGGCTACATACGAAAAACACTATAATTAAAATTTCTTTATATGCGGACGATGTCTTACTGTACGTGACTAAACCTGCGTCTAGTATCCCTGTAATCTTAGAAGTGATAGAACAATTTGGCTCATTCTCAGGCTACAGAACTAATCTAAATAAAAGTGAACTCATGACAGTTGGGCTTAAAGATCTTTCGCAAATTTACCCAGTGCGGTTTAAAATAGCTAAAGACAGATTTACTTATTTAGGAATTGTTGTAACTAGGAAGTTTAGCTCTCTACGAGAAGCCAATTATGTCCCCCTTTTAGAAAAATTGAAAAGAAATATTCAGTTCTGGAGAACTCTTCCCATCTCGTTAATAGGTAGAATAAATGCCATCAAGATGGTTTTTCTCCCGCAACTATTATATCTTTTGCAAAACACCCCTTTATTTCTCCCCAAATCCTTTTTTAAGCAACTTGATTCAACTATCTTACCCTTTATTTGGAATTATATAAATCATAGAATTAAGCAAATACATCTTTCCAAACCCAGAAAGGCAGGGGTCTTGCTTTTCCGGACTTCCGCTGCTATTACTGGGCAGCTAACCTCAGAATTATATCAATAATATTAAATGATAAAAGTGGACAACTGGGCTGGCTCAGATTAGAACAGGATGAATGTACCCCCTACGATCTTGGTGCTGTGATTCTTTCACCAACGAGCTGTAAAAAAGAAATCTACAGATGCAGCCCTGTCATTAGCAGTATGATCCGTATTTGGAAACAAATTAGAATTCATTTTGGGGTGGAGACGTTACCTTTATCAATTCCCATAGCTGACAATCCCTCTTTTATACCCTCCATAAAACCTATATCTAATGATATAGGTTTTCAGCAATGGAGAGAATCAGGAATTCACGCAGTAAGGGATCTGTATCAAGATGGTACATTCATCTCCTTTGAAACATTTCGGGAGAAATACAAACTTCATAGAAGTAATTTTTTTAGGTTCTTGCAAGTCAGGAACTATGTACAATCTTACTTAAACAGGCTCTCTACAATTAGCCCTTCTTGTCTGGACACCTGCTTTAATTACTATTTTGACAAAGGGAAAATGATTTCCTGCATTTATACCACCCTTCAGGCCTCCCAATTGCCTGTTACATCTTCAATCAAGAGTCTATGGGAGGAAGAATTAGGGTCAGAGATTTCTGATGAGTTATGGGCTGATAGCCTGGAAGAGATTAATAGATGTTCTATAAACTCCAGACATTGCCTCATTCAGTTCAAAATCTTGCATAGAATACACCATTCTAAAACAAAATTATCCCGAATATTTCCAGCTGTCTCCCCAAAGTGTGATAAATGCAAGACGGCGGATGCGACCCTGCTTCACAGTTATGCAGTTTGTCCTAATCTTCAAAACTTCTGGTGCAAGATTTTCAATGTCATCTCTGAAATCACAAATCAATATATTGAACCAGATGAGTTTTTAATTGTGTTTGGGGTTTCAAGATATGAGCTCTGCTTGTCCAAGTCTCAACAACAATTTCTTTCCTATGGGCTTTAAACAGCCAAAAAGCTTATTTTAACTTTCTGGAAAAGCGAATTGCCGCCATCTTTCCAGCTATGGCTTGACGAACTCACAAATACTCTTCATCTGGAACGTATACGGCTCCATATAAGGAATAAAAGACAACAGTTTGCTAAAATTTGGGATTCCTTCATAAGGTATTTAGGTGGAGAAGACTTGGAGGAAAGAGATGTTGACTCAACTTGAGTTGGACCTAAGATCACTCCAATGTTGGTAGCTGTTTTATTATTTATTTATTTTGTTTTTCTGTTTAAGTACTCCTCTCCATGCAGTGCATATCAGGCGGAAGGGGTAGGTGGGTTCTAGTAGTTTTGTCTTAAAAGTTTCGGTATGCTGAAATATAAGCTTATGTTTGTGTGTAGGTGGCATGTACATGTATAGGCATGTTAATGAATATGTGTATGCGTGTGTGTGTACAATTGTATGTATAGGCTACATATGAAAATATATATATATATATATATATATATATATATATATATATATATATATATATATATATATAATTAATAACTGCAGAAGGAACTATACTATCTTGTTAGATGTTTGTAAGTATAAGGAAAAGACGGAGGATTTTTGGATATATTTTCTGTGAAGCTTATTTGTACTCTTTATACTCCAATAAAAAAAATTAAAAAAATAAAAATAAAAAAAAGGCATGTGTTAGTGGCTAGTCTAGAGTATGCATTCACTGTTGAATAGTTGACGAGCGTTCCGGAGGGTTGCAGAAGATCGGGGGGAGAAGTGAGAGAGTGTAAGATGGCTTGAAGAGATCCAGAAGAAGTCCAAGGGAGGTCCAGAAGTGAAGTGGGGAAGTAAGAGAGATGTAAGAAATAAGAGGGTTGAAATGTTCAGCAGAAGAGAGCTAAGAGTAAGAGAACGAAGGGTAAGAGAGGATGCATTTTATAACCTTAGAAAACGTGTCCCACCTCTCATTGGCAATGACCAATAAGAAGAGTGGAAGTTCCAGGCGGGAATTTGGTTTATTGCTCTTTGTTCTAAGAGTGCTCCTCTTAGAACTAGGAAATATTCTTGTAATACTAATATGTTGTTTTTATCGACATATCATGTACACAGTCATTTCGATCTTCAAAATACCAAGTTATAGAGACCAAATGTGCCACACATATGATTTCAGTTAACCATAGTATGCAAAGTCTGAAACATTAACCCATTAGAGTTTGCAAGAAAACATAAACCAAACAACAGAAAAGGGAAATCATGAGATGGAACATTAGATACATGTCAATACATTTATCACATGGATATATATATAGAATATATAGGATTAAAAGGATTCATTTCTCCTTCTCAGTAAGAATTAAGTGAGAGTCAGCACATTCCTTTTGGAGGTCGTAAAATTCTCCCTTATTTTGGCATGAGATGTCCCTTTGTCCCGTCAAGGCTCATTTGCATGACCGGGTCCGGCTTTGGCTTGAATAACTCAAAAGATGGTAAAACATAGCAGAATACAATTCTAAGGAAATATTATTTTTATATTCAGCTAGGACAAGTCGTAAGGTTTAATTTGATACCAAGAAATGTGTATTTAGTACACTAAAAAGTGGATATACGCTCTCAGGCTATTAAATATACGGCCTCAGAGTTTAAACTCTACAACAAAACAAGTTTCAACTAGTTTTGATCTAACATCAGAAATACACAACATATTAAATGTATTTTCTTAAGAATGAACATTTCTAGGTTTTAACTGAAAGACACACACATTCTCTGTTGCCAACTTTTCACGTGCCCTTTTCTCACGTGGTGAAGCACAGGGTGTCACATGTGCGGGGGTTTTTAGAAAGCACCACGAGGATCCTCTGTCAATAGCTGGAGTGTCTCTCTGTCAATAGTTCATTGTACTATCACAGGCTAGCTGGTGCTATTTCGGTGGTCTTACAGGGAGTTCTTTATATTCATGAATCTGCTGAGTTAATGATTATCCTTCATTGATTCCTCCAGACGCTACACTAGACTTGTCACGCCTTTGTGGGGTGACGGGTGGGTACCACTGAAGCTCATTAACATGTCTCATCAGCAAATATTGTTGAGACGTAATGCAAAGATCGCTGATGTGTTTGCATGTGTAGCACTTGAAGATATGGAAGATGTTGTACCTACTGGAAAAGATGTTTCTCTGTTGAGCTGTTCTCAGGTGGTTGACTCCTCATCAAGCCAGGGTGGAGGGGGGAATGAGTTAAATGAGCAGCTGCTGCGTGTTGGTCTGGGTGGGCTGGACATCGACTCATGTGAGGTTTCTGAAGGTTGTCGGAAAAAACTTCTGGACCTCGTTTTGCGGTATGAGGATATTTTCTCCCGCAATCACCTTGATTGTGGTAAGGCTGAGGGATTCATGCACAGAATTCACCTTACTGATGCCAGACCTTTTCGTTTGCCATACCGGAGAGTGCCCCCGAGTCAGTATCAGGTTCTGCGCAAAGTTCTTAATGAGATGGAGGAGAGAGATATAATTTGTAAGTCTACCAGCGAATTTGCCTCTCCACTGGTGTTGTTTTGGAAAAAGAACGGGGACCTACGTATCTGCACTGATTTTCGGTGGCTGAATAAAAGGACGTCCAAAGATGCATACCCACTTCACCACCAGGTTGATTGCTTGGCTGCACTAGGTGGTAATTGTTTGTTCAGCACCATGGATCTCACGTCTGGGTTTTACAATATGCCCTTGCATGTCGATGACAGGAAATACTCGGCTTTCACAACCCCAATGGGGCTATATGAATATAACCGCCTTCCACAGGGTTTATGTAATAGTCCGGGTAGTTTTATGAGAATGATGACAGCAATTTTTGGTGATCAGAACTTCTTAAATCTTCTCTGTTATCTCGACGATCTACTTGTTTTCGCCCCTAATGAGAAGATTGCTTTGGAGCGACTGGAAATGGTCTTTAGCAGATTGCGTGGGCACAACTTGAAACTGGCGCCAAAGAAATGTTATCTTCTCAGAAAGTCAGTAAAATTTCTCGGGCATATCGTTGATGAGATGGGTGTCTCTACTGGCCCTTGTAAAGTTGAGAGTATTGCAAGAATGACTAGCACTGATCTGATGGAACAGGATGGTGTGACTCCTAGTCAAAAACATATAAGGTCTTTTCTTGGCATGGTAAATTATTACCAGCACTTCATACCCAACTACTCATCCATTGCTAGACCTCTCTTTGAATTGATTACAGGGCAGACGAGAAAGTCTAAGGGTGGCTGGAGGTTGAAGAGATCTTTACAGGGCCATAAGCTGAGTCATGAGCACTGGACTGATGACCATGTCAGAGCCTTTGAGATGTTGAAGTCGTCCCTGCTTAATAGTGTGGTTTAGTTAATAGGTACTGTTGTGCTTTCCACTGACGCTTCATTGGATGCCGTTGGGGCTGTTATTTCTCAAGTGCAAGAGGGCGACACTATTGCTAGGCCAATCGCATTCGCTAGTAAATCGCTGTCTCGGTCTCAGAGAAACTATCCTGCTCATAGATTAGAATTTCTGGCCTTAAAATGGGCAGTGTGTGACAAGTTTAGCCATTGGCTAAGAGGCAACAAATTCACTGTCTGCACTGATAATAATCCGCTGACCCATATTATGACTACGCCGAAACTGTATTGTTGTGAGCAGCGATGGGTGGCGAAGTTAGCCAGCTATGATTTCGACATCAAATATGTCCCAGGCTCTCAAAATTCAGTTGTTGATGCTTTGAGCCGTGTGCCTTTTGTGAATGTGGGACACAGGTTGCTGAATGAATCGTTTGCTCGTCTTAGGTGCAATATGAAGGAGATGTCTGATGGCTCTGTGCAGAATGCTTTTAGGCAGGCAGCGAATGGGGCTGATCAATTTACTCGCATTAATTTTATTGCCCAGAATTCTACATTTGTGTTAAGTGATGTTGTTTCAGCAGTTCTGCAGTCTCACAATGAATGGGAAGCTGGTGTTCGAGTCCGCGCTCTGACGACTTTGCAGAGTTTTCCCCAGATGGTCGACTTACTCGGTGAGTGAACTTTGTGACAAACAACACAGTGACAGAATTCTCTCTCGTGTTTTGGAGTATGTGGAGAGATGCCTTAGGCCCTCGAGGAGAGAGAGAGCGAATGAGCCTGCTGCAGTTGTAAGATATTTGAAGCATTGGGAGAAACTGAAGATTGTCGATGGCGTGCTTTACAGGTTGTCTAGGGACAGCTTGATGAGGACAAAGCGGTTTCAGTTTGTGGTACCCGACTCTCTCAGAACTGAGGTGATGAAAGGCACTCATGACCACGCAGGTCATCAGGGTCAATTCAGAACCCTCAGCCTGGTGAGACAACGTTTTTTCTGGTTGCATTTAGACAGAGATGTGCGTGAATATGTGCGTCATTGCCAGCGATGTGTCGTTAGTAAGACTGTTGAACCTGATGGCAGAGCTCCTCTGGTAAATGTACAGTCTGGCAGGCCTCTGCAGATTGTCTGCATTGACTTCTGGTCCACAGAAAATTCACAAAACAAATCTGTTGATGTCCATGTTGTGACTGACCATTTCACTAGACTGGCACAGGCCTTTCTGTGTAAAAATCAATCAGCCAAGGAGGTAGCTAGGGTTTTATGGGATAAATACTTCTGTGTCTACGGGTTTCCGGAGAGAATTCACTCGGATCAAGGAGCTAGTTTCGAGAGTAACCTTATCAGTGAACTTCTCAAAGTTTCAGGTGTAAAAAAATCTCGTACGACCCTGTATCACCCAATGGGGAACGGTGCTGTTGAACGTTTCAACAGGACGCTTGGTAATATGATTCGTGCATTACCTCCTGTCGAAAAACATGATTGGTCAAGACGGTTACAGTCTCTCACCTTCATGTGTAATTGTACAGTGCATGAGACTACAGGGTTCGCCCCTTTTTATCTCATGTTTGGGAGGGTCCCCCTTCTGCCTGTGGATATGATGTTTCGTAATGTTTTGAGTGATTCAACATTAACAGATTTCTCTAAGTATGTGTCCGCCTTGTCAAAGGATCTTTCTGCAGCTATGAACATAGCTCAAAGACTCGCTTCTAAGGAGCAACACCGCCATGCTGTGTTGTACAATAGAAAGGCAAAAGGGGCTGATATTGGCGTCTCTGATCGCGTGCTATTGGCCAACCGTGCTGAAAGGGGGAAGAGAAAAATTGCTGATTGTTGGGAATCAACTGTTTATACTGTGGTTGAAAAATTTCCTGGCACAAACACATTCAGAATTTGTAATACTGTCACTGGCCAGGAAAAAGTAGTTCACCGTAATTTGTTGTTATTGGCCAACTTTCTTCCAGTGACTGATATCTGCTATGATGATTCAGGATCTCTGCCCTCTTCAAGTAAAGCCAAAGTTGATGTTCCTTCATCAATTGAAAATCCCCCTTTGCATGATACCAATTTGTGCATTCAAGACGGGACTACTGTTGGTGGTGTCTCTGATGGCAGTTGTTCAGATGGGACTGTCAATGCAAGTCTTGATGTTAATGCTGGTAGGACGGCTGTTGATTAATATGTGAGTGTTGTCCCCATTCCAGCTGAATCTGTGCCTATATTAGATGAATCTGATGTTTGTGAACGCACAGAAGCAGTTTGTTCAGGTTCATGTGTCATGGACTGTGTCGATAGAACTTTGGAATGGGTTTCTCAGTTACCTGATGATAGCTCTAATCGAGCTGATCCTGGTTTACCCAGCGAAGTGTCTTATCCTTTCAAAGTAACCAATGATTCTGATGGCATGGAAGGAATGCCGTCAGTTGGATTTACTACTTGTCCAGAGCAGTCTTGTGTTATTGCATCACCACCAAACCTGCAGTGTGATTCAAGTGGAAGTCAGTCGGTTCAAGAGCAAGTCAGTGATGATGTACCAAGTGGTTTTGCTCGAGTAACATCCCGATTTGGACGTGTTGTTAGGCCGGTGAACCGACTGATATATACCATGTCAAGACAAGATCTAAGTTATGACCCTAAAGGTTATGTTAAAACCATTTGTAAGTCAGTTGTTCAAGCTCTTCGAGAGTAGTGTTAGTAGCTGACAAGATTTTTGTTTGTGAATGTTCTAATTCTGTGTAAACAAGTTTTTTTTTTTTTTCTCTCCTTTCTTTTCCTTTCCTTTCCAAAAGTTGCAAGGAAATGTACACACTTGTGTTTTATTATCTGTGGCAGGGTAGTGGGGTGTAAAATGGGCATCCTACAACCAGTTGTGGGTTGAGACTATGGTGCCAGTCTCTTCTCATTTCATCCTTACGTGATACTTTGATGGTTCCCTTTTGGTGGTTGTTTTCCTTGAAACCTGTCTTGTGTCTTGGTGAATCTTTGTGTGTATTTTGTTACTGATAGTTGTACAATTTTGGTGAAATTCAGCAGGGGTGGATGTAACAGGGTTGGGAAAAAAATGTTACTATAAATGTTATGTCTTTCACCAAAATTCCTGTTTTGTTTTATTCAATAACTGTTTGGTGACCCCTTGTGGTGACATGAGTAATGGACATTTGCCCTTTCACCTGTGAGACCACACCCCCACCTCCAGCAGAGAAGTTTATCAATGCTGAAGATGGTGGTAGGTAAAATGTGCTCCGGGGACATTAGTGTTTTTGTAACTAAACATTTGTTAATTTCACGAATAATATTAAGAATGGAGTTCGTGGATGTTATGTAACAATATGTAAAATGATGTTGATTCTATGTGACGAACTTTGTGAACTTTATATGCAATTTTCTAAATGTGCGTTGCATGGCTGACGCCATCATCTTTGTTTGCTTTTGTAGATGCATGTATGTGTGAATGCCTACTGTCGCCAGAGGATATATATTTTTCCTTGTGTTACAGGTATGTTTTTGTGTTTGATTCTTGACTGTTAAAACTGTTCTATTGAGACAAATTTGTGCTGCGTCGCATTCTGATGTTTAAAACAACAGCAGAGAAGTTTATCGATGCTGAAGATGGTGATGCATGTATGTGTGAATGCCTACTGTCGCCAGAGGATATATATTTTTCCTTGTGTTACAGTAAACAATGCATGAAACGCAGTTCTCCGTGTCCGTCTGTGATTTGAGTGCAGTCGGATGAGAAGCGTTACATAAAGACTTGAAAAGATTGTAACCATTTATGGGTTTGATGTTGAGTAATGTTTTATTTTGTTATATTTTATTACATTTTTTTAGTCAAAACTAATGTTAATGAAAACAAATCGTTTATCAGAGACTGATAAAGTGGAGGGATTGTTGTGGAAAAATTAATATTTTACTTTCTTTCTTAAGACATTATGTGTATTTTCTTTCGATTCAATCATGTGTTTCTCTCCTCTGGTATTTTCCTATTCACCTGGCAGGAACAAAGACACACACAGTAAAACAGATGGTCAGAAAAAAGGCTTTGTTGAGTTTCACGGGTGTGAAACTCAGTAAAGCCCAGGGGGGGGCACTGTCTTCAGGAAAAGATAGCGTTTATATAGCCTTTTGATGACCTCACAGATGTAAGGACAGTAAAACCCAGGGGGCTTAGAAGAGCCATTTGTATTTCTAAAACCAGCTACATCTGGTTTTACTGGGATGAGTGGAAAATTACAGAAGAAGGGACTTTGAGGACAGGGGGGTATAAATAGGCCATGTGTTTTCTGTGTGAGTTTTTGTTCCTATTGCGAGGTTTTTGTTCCTATTGCGAGGTAGCTGTCGTTATATTTTTGTGAACAAACCTCTTTTAAAAGAATAAACTATCTTTTAAAATATAATTTGGATCCCGATGTCTCTTATCCTGTGATGCTGTTTGTTTAATTATTGTTTTTGCCACAACATTGTCATGAACTTTCACCTTCTCAACAAGTTTACTAATAATTCCCAAGCTTGTCAATATATCCACATTGTTGTTTTGTTATGAAAAACTCCTGGACATCTTGGCCAAGGTCTCAGCATTGGACCGGACAGCTCCCGTAACGAAGCATTCAAGTTCTACTTTATAACGAGCAATCTAAGTGCCGTTCTGAGAAACAAGCATTGCTCTTTGTTGTTAAAATGTTCCTCTATTTAAGAGCTGGGGGGAGAGCAAAAAGGTGAAAATGTATTTAAATAAATTGATAAATGGAGTAAGAAATGAATTTCTAGTCTCCGGCCCCACCACAATACACACAAATAAACAACGGTCATTTCAAATATTTTTTTTGTATAACAATAATGTGAATATCATAAACTTCAGGAGGGGATATAAGCCAAAACAACAAACATAAAGAATGTCCTCTTGAGAGGAAAAATTACAACTTACCAAAAAAGAAACAAAAGAAAAACACTTCCCTGTCTCCATTTCTATGAATAAACAGGAGAAAACATTTATTAAATAAATCTGCACCCACATCCCCACTAAATTTCCCAATATAATAAAGAAATCTTTTAACAAAAGTTATAAACAGATTTTAACTAAATTATAACAGATAAACAAGCTAATTAAGAATAAAGTTAATCAACAACAGACTAACATAAGCCAAAAAGACATCATCTGGGTCAGGAGAGAAGAAACTCTCTGAAGGATAAATGCTCAACCCTATTCTTGTGGTTGCTCGCAATGTAGCCTCTCTATACAGCTCACAACCAATGCTGGCAATGCGCACTTCTCTTCTCTCCCAGTACACAGTCCACTTAGCGGCCAATCACAGCAGGCAGGACTCCGCGATGGTAAGGCGAAACAGGTGTCAGTAATTAGTACTTGTTCAGAGGAAAGTGGAAGAGACAAAAGGAAAAACTGATGGATAGAACACACCCAAATAGTGATAATTAACACACCACAAACACAGATAAATAAATACATCCAGGAATATTACATCATAAAATAACAAGCTGCTTAAGTTGCAACTTGTTATCAGGACACTTAGTCTATGTTATTTGTATTGTAGTAAAAAAATACACATTCATTTATTCCCACTTATCCTATGATAGGTTTGCGAAGGTACTGGAGCCTATCCCAGGAACATGTATTTTTTATCTGTGAAATCGTAAGGATTCATATTACATTTCTGAATTTGGCTAATTCGTATAAATTCGTACTACATTCACTACAGCCAATGATGTCACTGGACATCATGCTTCTCTCACACACAACAGCTTCCTCTCATGTTTACACACTCTACTGATCAATTAAGTTTAGATAAGGTGTTTGGGTGAGGTCACGCAAAACTTGTGCTTATTTCCGCATTACACATCTGGGCATTTGCACGTGATGAAATCGTACAAATTTGTACGAACTAACTCATAAAAATTCATACGAAATAGTCAACTTGTAAAATATGTATGAATTTTCATGAGACATGGTTGTTTTTATCTAACATTAGAAAAGGTGAAATTGAGCTTTTGACTTTTACATATAAATATCAAGGCAAATGTATCTGCTAGTAATTAATCATATGTTAGCCTAGATAAGATTATTTGAATGTTTCTAATTTTTTTTTATGTCTGTCAGTACATTTCTGATTTTAAAAATCATCGACTTAGGTAGGGCGAGTTGCGACATGAGATGAGAGCGAATGCCGCCATGGCGATTTATATACGCTACTGTCACTGTGTTGTCTGAGCGGATCAACACGTGCTTGCCGCAGATCAGCAGCAGGAATCTGCATAGGGCAAGTAATACAGCCAGCAACTCTAGGCAGTTGATGTGTCAACCCAGCCGCGGCGCTATCCAGGAGCCAGCTGCGTGCCCATTTGGGAAGCGTCTGTTGTTACTATGACACATCTGAACACCTGCTGTAGGACTCCTGCCCGTAGAAAACAGAGGTCTGTCCAAGGACCGAATAAGTGACGCAGGAAGGGATGAGGGTCACACGGTATGTGCTGAGGTGCCATGACCATCTTGGGACTCGAGTCTGAAGCCAGTGCTGAAGCGGACTCATATGCATCAACCTGAGCGGCGCAACCACTGCTGAGGATGCCAAATGCCTCAGGAGCCTCTGAGATTGTTTCATTGGAACCACTGTGCCCGGTCTGAACATACTCAGGCAGGAGCACTGACTGCTTGCGCTCGCTTGTGGGGCACGCTGTCATTGAGACTGAGTCTAACTCCAAAGAGATGCTCTGAACCGGAGAGAGCTTGCTCTTTTCCCAGTTGAACCAAAGCCCTAAAAGGCTGAGGTGCCCGAGCACCAGGTCCCTGTGTGCACAGAGCAACTGTCGAGAGTGTGCTAGGATTAGCCAGTCGTCAAGGTAGTTCAGTATGTGAATGCACACTTCCCTTAACGGGGCAAGAGCTCACTCTGCGACTTTCGTAAAGAAGCAAGGGGGCAGTGACAGACCGAAGGGGAAGACTTGTACTGATATGCCTGGCCGTCGAAAGTAAACTGTAGAAAGGGTTTGTGATAGGGTAATATTGAGACGTGAAAGTACGCGTCCTTCAGGTCTACCACCGTGAACCAATCTTGATGTCGGACGCATGTCAGAATAGGTTTCTGCGTCAGCATCTTGAACGGGAGTCTGTTTAAGGCCTGGTTCAGAACTCGCAGGTCAAAGATTAGACGCAACCCACCACCTTTCTTGGGTACGATGAAGTAGGGGCTGTAGAACCCCTTCTCCATCTTGGCTGGAGGGACAGGCTCTATCGCGCCCTTGGGCAGAAGGGTTGCAATTTCTGCATGCAGGGTGGATGCGTTTTCATTGAAGGTGAAGCGGACACATCTGAAGTGGGGCGGGCACCTGGCGAACTGAAGGGGGGCGATCACGTGTGACATACCAGGAAGTGAGGCCTCGCAGCAGGGGACGTCACATTGGGGAACGTTCCTTTTTCCTGAGGTGGTTGTGCTGAGGAGAAGCTCAAAGCACTTACCTTGCTCTGCGTACCCAGCCTGGGGCGGGTAGGTGACTGAGGAAGATGTTCTGTAGAGACGACCTCTAGACTTGTCACGACCTGCCGGCCTGAGGTGCAAGGGTGGTGCAGTTGGGTACATGAAGGTGGGAGGTCTGCGTTCATGGGGGCCCGACTGCAAGTTCTCGGTGTCTGATCGGTGTGAGATCAGCTGGGGCCGGGCTGAGGTGGAGCTGCCTAGGTTTTCACAGCCGCAGGTGGACGCCGTGTATCCGTGGACCGCCTGCCATCAAGGGTAGTGAGAGCGGACTGAAAACACAACCGCTTGGCTCTGAAGAAAAAATCTGCCGGTACAAACGCACGTATTCCTCCCGTATGTCTGGGGGAGGGGCATGCAAATTCTGTTCGCCAATTCTCATTGGCCTTTTCTCAAAGATAAGAGGTAACCGAGGCTTTCAAGAGAGACCCCTAGTATCACTACATCGACACAACGTTGAGTGAGTAACAGAAGAGGAACAGTAGTTTTATAATACAAATGTTGTAAAAAAATATATTTTTTATGTAAAAACTATGATTTTCCTTTATAATTAATGGTAAAAATGTACATTATGTTTAATAAGAGAGTACATGTAGTTTTAAAAAACAGAAAAAAAACTATAATTGGGCGTTCCCAAAATTCCCAGTATGATAATACACATTTTATGGGAATAGTTATGTTTCTTCTTATTTATAATCTCAGTTACGTACATTGGGGTGTTCTGTGTAATATTTGATGTAGTTAAGTTCATATTTATTGCATACTTTTAATTTCATATGTGTTACCCTGATGGTGTAATGTATGTGTGAGTCTCTACATGTTTATTGGTCATTGTTCCTGGAATAGCCACTATTGGTGAACTTCATGTTATGTGCCCTTCTGTAATTTGTAAGGTAATTAACAATACCTTATAAAGTAAAAAGCTGATTTTTACAGGTTCAGAAGGTTAATATCAAGTTTATGATTTTTTTTTTTACTGTAAATATAACAGTTTTGTGTTTTTTTTTTACAGTGTCAGCATGGTCATGTAAATTACAACAGTTTTAAACTGTACAATTTACAGGTTGATCTGTAACATTGATTACATATTTACTGTATTTTTTACATAATTATTCTGGGAACCACCGCTGTCAGTTTTTTTTTCCTCCCCTTTTTTCTCCCCAAATTGGAATGCCCAATTCGCCATGCACTCTAAGTCCTCATGGTGGCATAGTGACTCACCTCAATCCGTGTGGTGGAGGACGAATCTCAGTTGCCTCTGCGACCATCAATCCACGCATCTTATCACGTGGCTTGTTGAGCGTGTTACCGTGGAGACATGCGCATGGAGGCTTCACGCAATTGAATGAATGAACGTTACATTTATATAGCACTTTTCTGACACTACACTAAAAGCACTATACACAGTGAACTCTCCTCAACCACCACCAGTGTGCAGCATCCACCTGGATGATGCGATGGCAGCCATTGTGCACCAGTATGCTCACCACAAACCAGCTATTAGTGGAGAGGAGAGAGTGGAGCAATAGAGACAATTAATGGATGGGGATTATTAGGAAGCCATGATTGATAAGGGCCAGTGGGGGGAATTTGGCCAAGACACTGGGGTTACACCCACTACTCTTTTCGAGAAGTGTCCTGGGATTAATGACCACAGAGACCTCAGTTTAACATCTCATCCAAAGGACAGTGCCTTTTTACAGTATAGTGCCCCCATCGCTATACTGGGGCATTAGGACCTACACATTCCATGGGGTGAGCACCCCCTGCTGGACTCCCTAATACCTCTTCCAGCAGCAAACTTAGTTTCCCAGGAGGTCTCCCATCCAGGTACTGACAAGGCTCAGCCCTGCTTAGCTTCAGTAGGCAACCAGTCTTGAGTTACAGGGTGAAAGGGTGATATGGCTGCTGGCCTATTCCACACAGCTCACCAAGTGCCCCACCGAGAGCGAGAACCACATTATAGCGACCACAAGGAGGTTACCCCATGTGAATCTACCCTCCCTACCAACCGGGCCAATTGATTGCTTAGGAGACCTGGCTGGAGTCACTCAGATGCCCTGGATTTGAACTCGCAACTCCAGGGGTGGTAGTCAACGTTAATGCTCCCTGAGCTACTCAGGCCCCCCTTTACAGTGTACTCTTAAATGCTTTTTTATTTATTCAGAAGCTTTGGCAAATCTAATCAAAAGTCAAGTTTCTGACTATAGTTCTTCCACAGAGGTGCTCATTGTTGTAGCCTGGTAACTTCTAAACAACACTTTGTTATGCCAGCCAATAGAATAGATTTTCTGACATGTCTTGCAGATTTCATGCTGTCTGAGACAGAGACTAAACCTTAGTACTGGCCAAATTAAATTCAGCTTCCAACATTCTTCACTTAACTGTTTAGTGTTTTTCAAATACAGAAACTAAATCATAGAGAGTGCAAAATAATAAATCCCATATCCATACCACGTTTTGAAATAACAATGGCATACTTGTCTTACTATGAATATTCATGTTCAGACAAATTATGGCAATTTCTGAAACTCCAACGCATCAAATAATATGCATTTTCCTATTTCCAGATTTGTAGTAACACAACAAGAATAAATACAATCATTTTAATAAATATATTTATTAAACTTTTTTATACATTTTATTCATTATAATGTTATTATATTAATTACATTATCTTTCAACTACTAATATGGGTGTGTTTCCCAAACAATGACGTAACTCCCTGCTTAACCACCATAGTAAGATGCATCGTTGGAGAAATTATCTAGCTAGTCACGACTGTTTCCGGAAACCGTAGTAACTATGTCGCACATCCATCGTTCTAACCCCGTTGGTTCAACAACACAGAATTGTCATTAATGACGTTACGCAGGCGGTGGAGTAATAACTTCTGAGAACATCAAATTATTATAGCTCATTTACACATACACCAGAAAGACGTTTAATTCGAGAAAGCTGCTGAAGACAAGAGATCGGAGTGCACCGTGTAATGACACGAGATCCAACGTGGCGTCCCCCCTTAACTTCCCAACCCCTGAAGCTATCTTTTATGATTGTTCTCCCTTCCTTCGGAGGTTGATTTATACTGTTTGGGATGCAGCCAAAACTGCCACTTGTGCGTAAAAAAAAAAAAAAAATACAGGTAAATGTGATTAAAGTCTTCACAAACTGAAACATATATATGGAAAAAAATATATAGAAGCATCAGCCAAGTCAAATGATGTCCACAAAGCAAACTAACTACTACAGGAAAAGAGCTGTAGTTTCAACCACACAAATTTGCGATGCTGTTTGCGAACATTCGTTTGAACTGCAGTTTCGGAAAACACCAAATCAATGAACAATGTTGGTAACGATGGAACTTTCAACCATGATGCTTTTGGGAATCGCACCCCATTGAATAGTCTTAGACACATTGCATGGTGTTTCGACAAGGAACATGAATTCAAATCAAATCAAATCAAATCACTTTATTGTCACACTACCATGTACACAAGTGCAACAGTAGGTGAAATTCTTGTGTGCAGTTCCGAGCAACATAGCAGTCATGACAGTGACGAGACATATACCAATTACAGTAAACAACATATTTACACAACAATTTACATATCAAATGGACACATATTACACAACACAATAATTATATACAATGTACAGTAAACAATACACACAATATAGAATACACAATATAGAATACAATAAAGTAAAGAGTATATGAAATATATATATATATATATATATATATATATATATATATATATATATATATATATATAAAGTAGTTGTATTGAGGAGAATATGTTGACAGTCCAGTTGACAGAATTTAGTGTTACTGTGTCAATGTTCCACATCTTTAAGCTGTCTTCAAAGCAAGCTTAATGGACTCACATGCATGATTGTCAGGCAAACAGAATAATATTTAGCATTTTATTTGATCACCTCTCAATTTCTCCTGCTCTTGTTTTTGGGTACAGCTCATTCAATTATGGATTTTGTCTCTTAAGCATGACTGTGTGAGAGGATGCAGCATGCAGAAGGAACATTACCACTACCCAGAATACATGTCCCAGATTTTGCGATGGCAAAGTAGCCATCAGATGCAGTTTTTTATTGCAATGCTGTCAATATGCTACACATGGATTTTCCAAGATTGAAACAAAGATTATCGCTCACATGTGAATGGGTTTAACTTTCTGATCACAGGTTTTTAATTGCAGATGTGGGAGCACTGTGCAATGAGCCTTGTTTCCCAAAAGCATCGTAAGGGAGTTAAGGTGAATATAAGCGATGTACGTGAATCATAAGGGGCTCTGACGTTGCCAAAGGTTTTTTGTCTGGCAGCTGAGCAAATGCACACAGAACAGGATATTAAAATGACAGACATCAGTATTGAACTACTCATAGTTCATAAATATGATTAAATCATCTGGTTAGAGTTCAGTGTACTTGTAGCTTTACTGCCATTATGCAGTATGCAATTAGTTACTACCTTGTAAAAAGACAATATGTTAGCCAATTTGAACCAGCCGTTGGAGGAAGAAAGAAGAGAAGGATGAAGATAGAGAGAAGGAATCTCTCATTGGACATGCAGTATAATCTCCTCTGTTAACCATATTTTAATTATTTATTAAGGCATATTTATTTCAGTTTTAACTGCATGGTCACATTACTCACTTGTCTTCTTAATCTGTTTAATAATAATTTATGTTAATAAATAAGTATAGGCTAATAATAGTAATAATGCATAAAATAGATATAAAAATGGATGAATAGATAAAATAAAATCAGAGAGAGCAGAAAAACGTTAATAGCTGTTTCCCGATAACGTTGCAACTTAAGGTTTTACGATCATCTTACTCTTCCCAATACTGTAAAATTTGCCTAAAACACCTAATCAAGGCATACCCACAGACAATTTTAAGCAGTTCTTGAACATTTTGGAGTATATGCATGGTTTTGGTCTCTTTTGAAAGGTGACACTCTGAAGTTGTTTTCCTAGCAATCAGAATCACTGTACGTGCTAATGATTTTGAGTAAAATAAGTTTGAACACAATGAAATAGAAGGTTTTTTCCCACCTGAATTAATTTTTTTTACATACAGATGACTAAAACTAGTAGCTGGGAAACACAATGGGACCACAGCATGAAGCCTTACCTAGTCCAAGTCCAAATATTAAAACAATACCACAAAAAATTTATATTTTACACATGTTTTTCTAAGGGTACCTTCAGGCGTTTTACAAAATTGCCTTTTGGATACTCAAAAGGACCCTTGGTAAACATGGCCACATACCGAGGATAAAAAGGCTACTACTTTTGAATGCTTCAAAGTAGTCATCATTTTGGGCTCTAATGAAAGGTGACACTTAGAGCTATCATATCCCATATCCACTATTAGTATTGCGGACACAGAGTAGCTGAAGCATAAACACATAAGAGTGCTTTTTCCCTTCTTGAAACTAAACTTTGTGCATATAAAAGTCAAAACAAGTGCTATAGAGGAAAATTTGTTCATATAAAAAATACAAACTATTTACATACAAGTCAAGTGGTTTTTATTGTTGTTCAACCTTATACAGTTAGTACAGTACATAGCGAAATGAGAAAACATTCCTCCAGGACCATGGTGCTACATAAAACAAAATAGGACAAATACAGAACCACATGAAAATGCACAGACTAAAATAACATTCCTACATAAAGTGCACGTGCAATATGTGCAGAAAGTACGGGACAGTATAATCATTACTAAAAGGAACAGGACAATAGGTACAGTGAGAGACAGTGCATTGACGACCAGAACACAGAACATTTTTACACTAAATATTTACAAACAATTATAACTTTATGGGTTTCTAGCAACATGCCAGTCATTGTAGCAGTCACGTTTGGGGACAAAGCACAAACACATGACACTGCCTGCACTTCAGATGACCAGCAGTGCTAGATTCAGTGATATGCACTGGCCTGTGATATGATCTGCGTGGAGCAGGAGATGCAGGTCTAGCTGTGGAGTGAGACCCCAACTCTGCCAGCTCCTCAGCAAGGGTCTCTCTGAACGACTTCTGGTTCTTAGGGACCTATCCTTTACATTTTGTGATGTCTTTGTGGAGGAGGAAGGTGTTCACCATCACAATGTCCACTTGTGGAGTGGGGGAGAAGTATCCAGCTCCCAATCGCTATCTGATTCTACATCAGATAATTGCCCATAGTGAAAATAAAGAAAATAAATTGTCATTTACAAAGCAAGATAAAACTTTTCCATCTTTTCTGCATTCTAACTTTTTACAGCTTGCTGCCACACATCTTAGCAATGAAACAAAGAGACACACACACACACACACACACACACACACACACACACACACACACACACACACACACACACACACACACACACACACACAGCTCCCCCAAAGGTCAGCAGTAACACCTCAAGACACACACACACACACACACCTTATATTCTTATATATATATATATATATATATATATATATATATATATATTAGTTTTTCTGTTCGTGTGTGTAAATATGTATTAATGTATGTATATTTACTGTAAACACAGTATGCTTTGTCAATGTACAAAATCTTTATACCATGCCAATAGATCTATAGGCCTATCTGAAACGAACAATGAAATAAAACTTCACACACGCACAAACAATTACAAAGACCTCCCGCAAACAGTGCAACAGACTCACTGGGGAAACACGCGACAAAAGGTAATCTACATAATGTGTATTCGTTATTCAAACTAAAGCATATTTATGTGGAATATACAGTAATATTTTATATAAACCACTTACTTGTCCAGAGTAATGTCTTCTCCCTCCATAAACATTTCCTCTTTATGATTAATCATTTCTGATACTTCATCCCCAGACTCGTCACTTTCACGCCGAGTGCATTCTTCTACCACACTCAGTAGATAATATCTTGTTTTTATCGTTCGTTTCGCCATAATTCAAAAGTGTCAACAGTTTCAATACTATTCTTTTTACCTTTTATGCATGGACGCACAAAACATTTGGCAATGGCGAGCCAGCTTTTCCAGCTGGTTCTTAGATGCATCTTTAAAACTTCCCACTAAAGTTCTTTGCATATCATTGTTTACAGAATTCCATTGGCTATACGATGCAGCAGTCATCCACACACTCGGCTGCAATTGGCTCGATCTTTACACAAAGGAAATGGGGGAGGCACTTCCATTCAACACAGACTCTGGTTGGCTATTGAAGGCTATTGACAGGACATGGAAGCTCCTATTGGGTCAAATGAGGTGTCAATCAACAGGTCAGAGTGCAGCATCCATTTTGTTATCGGATACAGGAAATGCTTACATCTGAACTGATTTTTAAAAAAAATGTTTTATTAATGCTTACAAAACTTTTACATCTAGAGCCAAGAGGTATATTAAAACAAACCAACAACAAAAAGGAAAATAAACAGTTTAAATAAAAATATCAAATTGTTTACATATTTCTATTCACTTTACAGCTTTCTTGTTACTCAAATTGGAACTAGTTCTTAGGTGGGTCAATGACATGACATGTATTTTTTGTGTCCAAATTCATTATTTTCCTAAAAAGAATTTTAATAAATACTTGTCATATATCAAATGGATCTACAATATCTCCTTTATAAGAAACCCTTTTCATTTTAATGAAATTCAATAGATTTTTTGAGTTTTGGTGTTTGAAATACCAAAAATGTCAGGTGGTGCGACCGTCCGAACGTACAAGCAGAGAACAAAACTGAGATATAAATGTTCATTTTCTCAATAAAATTCTTAATCAAATATTTTGGCATGATTTTATGTTTATGTTCCTTATAAATGAGGGGAAATATTGTACCGGACCTATTTCAAAACTATTCTATTACTTAAAAAACTTTTGTCCGAAAAATTGACTTCTACTAATGTCAGGGAGTGCGACCGACATAAAAATGCAATTTTATGCAACGTTCCTTTAAGAAAACCATGTGACGGCATTTGACATCACACAGAAGACTCCAGAGGACCCCTTTGATGCAGTAACAAGATTAGTCACCCACCCATAAATATTAGATAATTTGACAATTTTGAGTAATGATGAGGTTGATTCAACTTATCATGTCAGGTGGTATGACCCCTGGAAAACTTTGAAAATGTGTTGTTATTATAAAAATTTGTATTCGATTTAAAAAACTTATGTATAACCTTGAGCACATGGACAAACATTTTTATAGGCGTCCAAGTTAATGCCTGTTAGATTTGAATTGAGTTTGAAATGTCAGGTGGTGCGACCAATATGTCAGGTGTCGCGACCAGAGTTACAGTTAAACCAACTAAAAGTCATGTTATTTCATTTTTTTGAATATATTAAATACATTTTAATAAATATATAAAGCTTTTAAGTTGTTTAAAGGTGCAATCTACATATATATATATATATATATATATATATATATATATATATATATATATATATATATATATATATATATATATATATATATTATTTTTTTTATTATTATGGTATGTGTGACAATTTAAAGAGCACATTGTCCATCTTAAAGTCCTATTCTTCAAGAATATAGGACTGTACAATCAACATTGATACTAAAACAATTGCATCTTTAAATTAATCTATTTTAATTTGTTTTTGTAGATGCAAAACATTGAGAATGAAAATATACTTATGCTTTCTCTATGAAGAACGCTTTCTATTTTTTGTCTGTATATAGTTACAATAAGTGAAGGTAGTGAAATATAAAACTATGACATACTCTCTGCAGAAATGCAATGTACACCTGAGTTATAAATTCACAAAAACTGCAGAAAATACTAATATGGTCCTTTCAAACCCTTTATAAACAGCTTGAAACACATCAGAATCAGAAAAAGCTTTATTGACAAGTACGTTTTTTACGCATACAAGGAATTTGATGTGGTGTTGTAGGTGCGTTCACACAGTCTCTAAATATATGAACAAGAATAAAAATATAAGCAATATAAATATAAGGAAGTGAGGATGGACTCGATGATGGCTATGTAGAAGTGCACCATCATTGACATTGGCAGGTTGAATTTCTTCAGCTGCCGCAGGAAGTACATCCTTTCTTGATGAGGGCGCTGATGTTCAGCTCCCACTTGAGGTCCTGGGAGATGATAGTTCCCAGGAAGCAGAAAGACTCCACAGTGTCAATTGTGGAGTCGCAGAGGGTGATGGGGGCAGGTGCAGGTGAGGCTGAGTTCTTCCTGAAGTCCACAACCATCTCCACTGTCTTTAGAGCGTTGAGCTCTAGGTTGTTTTGGTTGCACCAGGTCCACCAGGTGGTCGACCTCCCACCTGTAGGCGGACTCGTCACCATCAGAGATGAACCCGATGAGGGAGGTGTCATCCGCAAACTTCAGAAGCTTGAAGGACTGGTGACTGGAGGTGCAACTGTTAGTGTACAGGGAGAAGAGCAGAGGAGAAAGAACGCAGCCCTGAGGGGATCCAGTGCTAATGGACTGTGAGTCGGAGACGTGCTTCCCCAGCCTCACATGCTGCTTCCTGTCAGACAGGAAGTCAGTGATCCACCTGCAGGTGGAGTCAGGCACACTTAGCTGGGAGAGCTTCTCCTGGAGCAGAGCCGGGATGATGGTGTTAAAGGCAGAGCTGAAATCAACAAACAGAATCCTGGCGTAGGTTCCTGCGGAGTCCAGGTGCTGGAGGATGTAGTGGAGGGCCAAGTTGACTGCATCGTCTACAGACCTGTTGGCTCTGTATGCAAACTGCAGGGGGTCCAGGAGGGGGTCGGTGAGAAAGCACAAGGCATTCAAAGGACTTCATCACCACAGAGGTCAGGGCGACGGGTCTGAAGTCGTTATGTCCTGTGGTCCTTGACTTCTTGGGAACAGGGATGATAGTTGAAGACTTGAAGCAGGCTGGCACGTGACATGTCTCCAGTGAGGTGTTGAAAATGTCTGTGAACACTGGAGACAGCTGATCAGCACAGTGCTTCAAGCTGGATGGGGAGACATTACCTACAACTGGGTTGTTGTAACCCAGCAAAAAATTATCACTACCCATAAGATGTGTTAGACAATCAACCCATAGAGTTGGGTTGGTTGTACAACCCAACATGTTAGGTTAAAATAACCCACGGTTGGGTTTGTCCATATTTGACCCAGCCATGGGTTGCATAACAACCCAAATTAGGTTATTTTCAACCCAACATTTTTATATGTATTATATATTACCAAGTTTTGTTTTTTGTATTGACATTTTATAAAAGATGTTCTCGTTTTTTAAATGTGTTCCCGGAGATGTTTTAAATTTCTAGATTTATAGAAGCGATGATCAAATGTTATCATAACATGCAGTATTGTTTTGCACTTTCTTGTTAATGAAATTTAATTATATGATTGAGATACAGTATAAATTAGTCTGAGGATTAAAATAAAAAAGCCAACTGAAACCTGAATAAAATTCATTGACATATCTTTCTTTTTATTTTGTGAATATCAATCATTATGTCAGGTGGTGCAACCAGCAAATTTACATTTAAATGTATCAATTCCCACTGCAATTGCAAAATTAAGTAAGAAATATAACTGTAAACCTTTATATAACGTATACAAATCATTTTTACAGTTAAAAACACAACATAAAAGTCCTTATGGAAAAATGGGTTTTTGAACACACAGAAAAGCAGCCGTTTATATGATTTGGAATAAAAGGTAATAAATAAAGAAATAGAAAGGGAATTTACCATGTGATATGCATTTTAGACACTACAATGATTCATATTTACAAGTCTCAGTAGTGCTAAGTATATTAAATGTATATTATTTTAAATTAATATATGGTCGCACCACCTGACATTTTCTGGGTGGTAAAATCAGAAATCATGTTTAATAATGAATTAATGCTGCCTAAAATGCTGTAAAACCAATATGAATCAACACCATAAATTTTTTTGGACATAAAAATGCATTTTAAAACTGTTTTGCTTAAAATATATTTTTTTTTCATCTTGAAAATCTTATTTGTCATTGACCCAGGTATTGCTGAACCTCTGAATGAAACTAATGGTTTATAACCACCATACTTACATTTATGAATACTAAACTTTGCCAACAAAAGCAGAAAATTAATTAAATAATATTCCTTATGAAGAGACATGTCATAGCTAAAAAAAACAAAACAAATAAAACATTTTTAAAACAAAGTTGAAAGCTGGGAATGATATGATCACTAACAATTTTGCAGAAATCAGACCAAAAACAAGTAGGGACAAAATGTTTTCGCCTGCAGACCACAAAATGTACAGAATATATCAACATCACAATTAAATCTCTCTACAAGAAAATAATTAGTGGGGTAGTACTTATAATAAGTTTGAAGGAAATTTCTTTGATTTTATTTGTGAGGTAATTTCCAAATTTTGCACCATCTCAATCCAGCCACACAGCTATTCCAAAAAGTTATAGTAGGAGAAGTAGAAACAAAATCCCTTTGAAAGAGAGCCCGCACGTAGGCCTATGTCGATTATTATTCTTAACATGAGAAGAAAAGATTGCAAAGGAGACTGAGGACAACCAAAGAGCATTCTTATCCCAGATGGGATAGCATCCATAACTACAGCATAATCTTTAGGAAGAATTGGAATTTTAAATTTAGACAAAAATTCTAAGTCAACAAAAGACCAGCTTGGTTAAAAAGTTGGCTCACCAAAATTATATTATTAGAAAAACTTTGCTCACAAAATAACGACTTAGATTTATACATAATATGCTTATTATTCCAGATATAAGGCGAAACATTATGTTTATAAATCAGATTCCAAGAAAGAAGCATCTGTTTGTGAAAATTAGATCACTTAATCTGAAGTTTGGTGTAGCGTCTGGAGGAATCAATGAATGGAGAATCATGGACTCGGCTATTTTGGAGACAAAAGAGCCTCTGTAAAATCACGGAAATGGTCTTGTTAGTACGGTGAACTGTTGATAAAGAGGACAAAGAACTATTGACGGAGAACCGCATGTGACATCCACATGCTCACCACGTGCTTATCGTGTGGAAAGGAAGGGGGGACTTTTGAACGTAAAAATGTTTGTCTTTCTTATAAAGCCTAAAAGGGCTTAGTTTTAATGAAATATGTTGTAATCCCTGTGTGCTATGTATTTTGGTGTAGATCAAAATTAGTAGAATTGTTTAGTAGTGTAGGAGAACTCATTATATTTAATAAGAGGCTTTATATTTAATAGCCTGAGTGTAAGAATGTTAAACCCACTTTTAAAGGTACCAAATATACCTTTCTTGGTATCAAATTAAACCTTACGATTTGTCCGAGCTGAATTCGAATATAAGATCTCTGTAGAATGATATTATGCGATGTTTTACTATCGTTTGAGTCATTCAGCCCAAAATCTCTTACTGTCATAAACATGCAAATGAGCTTTGACAAAGGAAGCATTCTCCTACCCAAAGGAATGTTAGAGAGTGCAGACTCTCACCACTAAATTCGTACTGGGAAGGAGAAATGAACACTTTTAATCCTATATATTCGATATATATATATATATATATATATATATATATATATATATATGTAATCCACGTGATAAAAATATTGACATGTATCTAATGTGCCATCTCACAATTTCCTTAAATGTTGCTTGATCTATGTTTCTTGCAAACTCTAATGGGTTAATGTTTCAGACGTTGCATACTATGGTTAACCGAAATCATATGTGTGGCATATTTGGTCTCTATAACTTGGTATTTTGAAGATTGAAATGACTGTGTACATGATATGTCGATAACAACAACATATTAGTATTACAAGAAGATTTTCTAGTTTCTTCATCAGCTACCACCCCTCTCAGAACAAAGGGCCATAAACCAAATTCCCGCCTGAAACTTCCACTCTTCTTATTGGTCGAGCCAATGAGAGGTGGGACACATTTGCTAAGGGCATAAATTGCACCAACAACGGACCTTCGACCTCTTCTCCTTTTTGCTCTTCTCTCTTCTTGCTCATCTCTTCTTCGAACTCTCTTGCCGCGCTCTTCAACCCAACTCCCAACTTCACTTCTTCTCCCGATCTTCTGCAACTCCTTGGAACACTCGTCAACTATTCAACTCCACGCTCTGGAAACACCGCACCGAAGTCCTCTGTCTCAAGAACGCCACGAGGACACGCAGTCTCGCTCAAGCAACACAAAAAGGTCTAGTGTGCAAGTATGATTTCACCTGAAATTCCAACGCGTTAAAGTGTGTAATTCCAGTTGCTGGCTCTTAAAGGGTTAATTGTTGTAATAAGTTTGCCATACCTCCAATAATTCTTCACTTTCCCTTACTGCATTTATTTCGTTTATTTTATGCTTATTCTGTGTTATATGTATGTTTGTCAATTGCACTGATATATCATAGTGCCTTGTATTAAACTCAATTATACGCGTAATTGTCTGTGTGTGTTGGTTACAAAACAAAGCCTCTTTAATGTGCGATTTTAAGCTACTGAGCTGATATTATCAAAGTAAGTTAACGTGCTTTTGATGAGTAGGCTTATAACTAGGAATAACCCCTCTGGAGAATTGATCAAAGTACCTAATAAAGTGGTTTGGCGGATCGAACTGACTGGTTACGTGTAGCCTACGGGTCAATTCCATTACGGGGTTATTAAAATTAATATAGCCTGTCTGCATAGAATATATATTCCTAATTAAATATAATTCGTTGTGTTTAATTATCTATATATTTTTGAAGCAGACTCTTGGACTATATAAGCCTTCCTTTTAAGGTTTAAGGCGTTTTAATATGTAGTGGTGTCCGGGTCACCCGTACGATTAATCATTGATTTCGATCAGTAATATTAATTGTACATTCCCCAAACCTGACCTGTGCACACGCTACATTATTATGGTGGAGATTAATGCGGGCACATTTTAAGCTTTGTTTTGTGAACGAATGCATTGTCAATTTTGTGTATTTTTGTTGTTAATTTTGTACTGTGGCCTTGAACTGAAAGGCACAAAGCCAATTCTCAGTTCAGCATTTAACAGCGGCTAAATATATGTCTTACATGTATTTTTGCCACTGTTGATTGCCACAGTAAACTGCAGTTCATAATATTAAAATTGCTTCTGTAAAGACGCGCTATATTTTAATGCGCAAGTACGCCATCGTGTGGACATTAGCAGACAGGTCATATATATTTAGTTAATTTAGTTCTCAAATTACTCCCACCCCATGACGTCATTGTGCGCGAGCACAAGTACGCCATCGTGTGGACATTCATGGTAGGTCATCTCTTTTCTCAAAACCCTTTCACCCTGTGAAGATTTACAGGGCAGTTTAACTGTCAATACATATTGCCATTTTCAAGCTTTGCATGTGCTAATATTATTGGATGTTAAACAATTCCTCTACCTCCGACTGTTACATTTAATTGGTTTCAAACAAAACTTGAATTAAAATTTAAAGTTAAGTCTCAGTCCAATTGGTTTATTTCAGATCCCATCACTGATATCTTACAGCAATCTGATTATCGTCGGACACAATTCTGATCTCTAACTTTTCTTACACTTATTCAAATTTGGTTTGAAACAAACACATTTCGAATGTAAATCTGAATTAAGTCTCTCATGTCAATAATTAATAATTAATATGATTAATTATTATTAATTATTATTGATATAAACAAAAAAAAAAAAATTCAAACATTTTTTTTTTTCTTTTCCCCTCCCTCTGATACTTTATTACGACTGTATCCTTACTATCTTAGATGCTACTTCACATCCTTTTACACGCTTATTTAAATTGAGTTTAACAAGTTAAACTTAATTTAAATCAAGGCTGTCTGTCCATCCTGTCTTGTTTACTTCTGTCTTGTGGTCAAATTGTTTGATAAATAACATCATTATCACCTTCTCGATTTATCATCAATTGGTAAAGCCTTGCCTGTTATTTCTACACACATAATTACTCAATTTGGTTTAAGCAAGAAGGCCTTGATTCACTTTAAGACTTCCACTTGCTGAATCCTGTTCTGTATTTGTATGTAGAATTCCCTAGTGTGCTGTGGTGATTCGACCGTCATCTCTGGTTGGTTCCCAGCAAGCTGGTTTGTCCGACCACCAGTATAGGCCACATAATAGTAGACATTCCCCCGGTCATTTAAGCATTTGACCCATTTCGCTTCTTTCTCTCCCCTAAGCCACTCCATCTTCCTAGGGTTTATACCTCGATAGCGCCCCACCCTGTTGGTCCTATCATAAACCCTAGCAGTGGTGGTAGACTTAGGCCCTTTTTCTCCTGCCTATCTATTCCTAAAATTAATTGTGTTCTATTTTATTCTGCTGTTCGGCTCTGTCGTAGTGTGTACTTCCAGTTCACAGTAAGACAGAGCCTACAAGAGCCATCAAGGAAAACTGAATAAAGAGACAAACAAGCAGCCCGCATCCTCAGATAACCCTTGTGGGCTGCCGCCTTGTCAAAGTCTTTATTTAGACCTGCACTGACCCGCGAATTCGGCCCACTAACTGTCTAACTGTCAACCCCAGTTAGTCAAAATTACGACTTATAATAGCCACCTCATTGTAGCTCGCTAACCCTACGGCGTACTTGCATTGGCCTCTTTGTGTGTGCTGTTCTGTTCTCTCGCCTACAGTAAGCCAGTATGTCCCGTTCGTCCAGTCCCGCAGCCCACTGGGATCACCTTGAGGCCTGGTTGAGCGCAATGACGGACACCGTCCTACCCAAGGACGCCAGGGACCTACAGCCCCTAGGTCGAGAGCAACTGGATGCTGAATTGGACAGCCTAATGGCCCACGACCCAACACAGAGCTACAACCACAAAGAATGGACCAAGATCATCGGAAGTCTTGCCCACAATCTCGTCGCCCAGGCACGGATAAATGAGAAAAGCAACCTCGACCTGGAGCAGGAGGCCGCAGCACTAAAACTCCAAGCTGAGGAGGCCCGTAGGAACCAAGCAAAAACTCAGAGTCATCTAGATCAGCTACGCCTCGAAACCAATGAACAGGAAAAGGAAGTAGAAAGACTTCAAAATGCCCTGGAAAAACTTCTCCGAGACACAGACCAAAGAGAACAATCGCAGAGAAAAGCCAGAGAGGAACTCGACGAAAAGTTGCAACAAGCCGAGTCTCTCCTTGCAAGAGCAGAGACTGCACTAAAGGACAGAGATGCTAAAGCCAAAGCCTGTGAAAAGCACCTGAACATGGCCCGAGCTGAAATCCATGAACTTATTCAGTACAGAGACCATCTCCGATATGAACTTGACACTGTTCATAGAGAACTAAAACATTCTTATAGACTGCAAAGTGAACAGAAAAGGGAAACGCACATCACGGAGGTTCCCCTGACCAGTGGGCCCAATGTTTTCAGCCAAGAACTCAGAGCTGACAAGGGGGGTGAAAGCCCACCGTTCAACATGTCACCAGCCAGCCTCCAAGAACCCCGTCAGCAACAAAACGGTGGGAGCCCGCACACCAAAGCCTGGTCACTGACCAGGGCATGGCTCCCAAAGAACTTGACAAGCTGGCCAGAAACATCCCCACTTTCACCCCAAATCCTGCAGGAGGCCACGACGTGCACGCCTACCTGCAAGACATAGACTTTCACTTGCACACTGTTCCCAACGTAACCATGCGGGACAGAGTGTACCTGCTAAGAATTACGTCTAGTCGCGGCGTCGCGCAGTTTCCTGGATCGACAACCAGAGACTGTTAAATCAGACTACCTACAGCTACGGCAGGCCTTCATCAGAGAATTCTCTGATCCAGAGTCAGAACAAGGACTCATCACCGCTATGGACCTCAAACAGGCCCGACTGGAAACTCCACAGGCCTACTACAGCCGCATCTGACGAGCCTACTTGAGCACGCTAAACGAACCTGGCATGGAAGAAGATTTCAACTTCAAAACTCTTTTCCTCCGAAACCTGCATCCCACAGTGAGCCATCACTTAGGGGTCCTGGCCTGCCCTCGTAGCATGACTACCCAACAGCTGCGAGACTTAGCCCATAAAGCTTTCACCAAGCAGAAGATTGCTTCTGAAAAGACTGTAAAAATCCAACCATTTGCCCTGTCACTGATCAGCTCAGAGCTGGCACTAGAGGGCGCTCAACAGCACCACAGTAACAGACCTTTTTACCACGAGTCAAGACCGTTACATGACAGAAGAGGGCAGCACAACCGTGATGGTGCCCGTCCTAAGCACCAAAGCGAGCTCTGAAAGATTCTCTGACGCCCACGGCCACCCCACAACCAAAAGGGTGGAGCCACGTGGGAAGCCAACCGACGGCCCAGACAGAACCGAACCCCGTCGACGAGAACATCAAGCCCAGACAGCCCATGGCGGAACACCTCGCGGCATGCCTCAGGCAAGTCCAAGTCCGAGCCTACCCCAAAGAAAAACAGTGAGGCCACGTCAGAGGCCGCAGAGCTCTTGAAAATCCTGAAAGAGCTTCTCCATAAGAAACCTCACAAGGAAGACAAAGTGGACAGGTCGGACTCCTCATGACTAAGTGTAATGCCTGAAACCAACACCCTTCCTGACTTCCCTCCTACTGAACCAAGCACCCAGAGCACCGTTCTTCAGACACAGACTACCGAACCAGCTATCACATCACCAAGTGACAGCGACACCCACTCACTGCAGTTGACAACCACACATCCTGCAGCGGACAACACAATTCTTCACACCAGTGACCAAGCCCCGAAGATACCAGAAAGTGCAGTTTTGGTTGTGTGTCTCTGCACCGAGTCACCCGAGACCGACCCTAACTGCTTATCGATCACCACACAAGCCCCAACACCAAAACTCCTGGGGAATCTGATCGAAAAGGGGGTAGCACGAAAACTCTATCTCAGCCATCACTGCGGAACATGAGGTGAGACTCGAAGCCCTGGTAGACACTGGAGCAGACCTCACTTTGATATCAGCTGAACTTTTTGAAAGACTCAAATTTGAAGCTAAGAGGCAAAATCGAACTCTAAAATCTCAAAATTGTGTGCTAAATGTACAGTCATACAGCCAAAATGACGTCCGGCTTGAACAGATAGCTCCCATTCACTTGACCATTGGCCCTATGAGTGTGGTACACCCTGTGTACATCTCACCAATGAACACATATCCCTCCTTATCGGAAAAGATCTACTAGACCGCCTGAGCCCCTGCTGGACTTCAGACAGCTGAAGATGTGGGCTCAAGTGCGAGAACCTCTCCCCCTTCAGCCACCCCGATCACCTGAACCAGACTGTCAGGTCACAAAGGTCACGGGAACTCTCACGGCCAGCCACAGTCACACAGCATCAGCACCCGAGCGACATTCAAGTTCGCTACTCTGCACATTTCAACTCACCCAGGACTTTGCCTCCTTCTGCCCCAAGGTTACAGCTGACCTGCACTTGAATGGTGTAACTGCCACTGACATCATACTAGCACTATGGGCAGACAACTCAGCCATCAGCCTCTCCCTATACAATGCTCTCATTGAAGACACACCGGACCTTCCATCTGCCAGCAAGCGCACCCGTTTTCCTTTGAACTCATGCCCATCAACAATGGTGACTGCCAAAAGGATCTGTGCCTTGAACTTGAAGTGGAACTACCGGTGTCTGACTCACAACTTCTTGGTCCTTCCAGACCTGCCCCATGATGTCTACATTGGAGCAGACATTCTGATTCGCCTCAACGCTCATGTAGACATTATTAATGAGGTCTTATGGGCCCCACTGACTTTACAGCCTCCTGTGACTCCAACCAACACTGCTAACCTCCGGTCAGGCCAGACCATTCCAGAGGTCTGCACCTTGGTCAACGAACAGGAAACTGTAGTACCAGCATACACCAAAGGGGTCACTGTTCGGCTCAACATGCGCTGTGGTCAAACCCTAAACCACACGCTGGGTTTCTTTCAACCTTCACCCGAATGCGTTGAACTTGGACTCATGCTGGAAGCCACGCCCCTCACTGAAGTGTCATCCCGTGCTGTTTACATCCTCTTCAACAACTGCATGGCAATGGACATCACAATTCCAAAAGCCTACCGGGCAGGATGGCTAGTGAACCACGACTTTCATGACTTTGAACTAACATTACCAATCATTGGACCCATCCCAGCTTCAATGATACCCGAAGGGCACACAGACAACACCGTCTTCACAACCACCTTCAAAATCATCTCCATAACTTCAGTCATGCCAGTGGACAAAGACCAGGTATGCAGAACAGAACTGACAGAGGACCAACACCTTGCAGTGTACACAGTCTCCAAACAGCCTACCTGCGACATTGACGACACTGCCGCACCTCTGCCTACCAACACGACAGATGGCACACCGACAGAGGAGCCATACCCAGGATTTGAGTCTCAAGTTCAGCAAATTCTAAAAGACGCTGACGCAATTAACAACGATGCAGATCGGCAAGAACTCAGACGAGTCCTTTACAAGTTCAAAGCATCATTTGCCAAAGACTCTTTAGATTGTGGTCTCACCGAGCTCCACACCGTGCGCATCCCAGCGCACCCTAATGCTCCTCCCACGTTTGTCAGGCAGTACAAGATCCCCATCGGCGTCACACGAACCGGTGCAAGAGATCATCGACTCCATGCTTGAAAAAGGTGTCATCCGTCCATGCAACAGCACCTATTCTGCCCCCATCTGGCCCGTCCTCAAACCAAACGGCAAGTGGCGACCCACCATTGACTACAGGAAACTGAATCAACAAGTGCCACTGTCACGATGGCCCATGACTCAGCTGGAGCAGGAAATACCCAGAATCAGAGGAGCCACCATCTTCTCTACACTCGATGTGGCCTCTGGATTCTGGACCATACCAGTGCATCCAGAAGATCAGCACAAGCTAGCTTTCACTTTCGGAAACAGACAATTCACTTTCACAAGGTGTCCGTTTGGCTATGCCAACTCACCTGCTGAGTTCAACATCTTCCTGAACAAAGCATGCCCAGATGCCAGAACAAGAGGCAATCTTATCTACGTAGATGATGTTCTCATGAAGAGCACAACAGTGGCTGACCACATGAAAGAAATAGACTATGTTTTGAACCAATTGTCCACTGCTGGCGCCAAGATCGCCCTCCACAAAGGACAGTGGTGCCAAACCAAGGTCAACTACGTGGGCCTACTCAGGATCACAGGGCATCGAACCACAGTCCAGCCGTATTCAAGCCATTCAAAACATCAAGCCACCCACCAACATCTCAGAGCTGCGAAGTTTCCTAGGGGTGTGCAATTACTGCATGGCAGTTCATCGAGAGCTACTCAGACATTGCAAAACCTCTAACTGCCCTTCTGAAAAAAGACTGCCCATTTGTATGGACAGAGGTCCAAAAACAGGCCATGGACGAGCTAAAACGACACCTCTGCACCGCTCCGTGCCTGGCTTACCCGGACCCACAAAAAGAGTTCTACTTAGAAGCTGGATTCTCCAGCCACTGTCTCAGTGCTGGCCTGTACCAACGGCATGACCAAGACAAGAGGGTAATCGCATATGCCAGCAAGACACTTCTCCCACCCGAGAGTAAATTCTCGGACTGTGAAAAAGCTCTGCTCTGCACTGTATGGGCCATCCAGAGATTCTCCAACTACATTGGAGCCCAAAAGGTTATCATAGAGACTTGCCACCAGCCTGTGATGTTGCTCAACAGCCAGCGTATCCGAGATGGCGTGGTCACCAATTCACGCATAGCCACGTGGTTAATGGCCCTCCAAGGGCGCAATGTTGAGGCACGATATGCTCAGAATCACAAGTCGGTGCTAGGCAATGGCCTGGCTGCCTGCCAGAACTGCTCTGATAACACACCAGCTGCAACGATGGATGTGAAAGAACCCCAACAACAACAACTAACCTGTCACAGGTTCTTCGAAGAAAATGCGTGCCAAGGTATGCCCACATCCTACGTCAATGGATGTTCCTACAACCAAGAGGGCATTCGTCAAGCAGGAGCAGGTGTATTATGGGTAAATGACCTGCCGTGCCCACCACAACACTTCAAGCTGGGCCCGCAGTCATCACAGTATGCGGAGGTCGCAGCCATTCTCATAACTCTGCAAATCGCATCGACCCATAACATCAAAGAACTCCTGATCTGCACAGACTCAAACTACGCCAGACTCAGTTTCACATGCCACCTTCCAAACTGGAAACAAAATGGCTTTAAAACTTTGAACAACAAGCCTATCAAACACCAACACCTGTTCCAAGAATGTGATGACATCACAAGAAATCACAACATGATTGTCTACTGGAAGAAGGTGAAAGGACACTCAAGGCAACCAGGCCTTGACAAAGACTTGAATGACCAAACCGATGCACTTGCCAAGACTGGCGCACTGCACGGTACTCTATGGTCACCTCCAACCCTCCCACCCACCGTGAACGTTGCAGTGATAACCCGAAGCAAACAAACTTTTCCTGCAACAGTGCCAACCTCACAGCCTCTAACGCTGACTCCGCAGATGTCAAACAACGACATAGCGGACATGCAAGCCTCTGACACAGCCATAAAGACTTTCCTGAACCACCTCTCTGACCCCACCAACCACCCTCTAGCGCCGTCTGACCTCACTGATGACATAAAGCACATGCTGCGTGTGATCAACAACATTTTGTGGTATGCACCTGATGACATCACAGCGCCAAGGCTCGTGGTGCCACAGTGCCTAAGGGGGGTCATGCTAAGTTATGCCCACAACGCACCATGTACCGGGCACCACGGCGCCAGAGCCACTTATGAGACACTGAAACAAGTGGCATACTGGCCCCGCATGCAGGAACATGTGACAGAATATGTCAGAGAATGCCTGGTTTGCTGCCAGTTTCAACCGGCAAACCCAAACCACAGAGCTCCACTGCAACGCAGGAGAGTCACATTCCCATGGTCAGACCTCCAAATCGACTGGGTAGGACCTCTACCCAGGTCGACGAGGGGCAACAAATACTTCCTCACAGTCGTGTGCCAGTTCACAAAGTGGGTAGAGTGTCTTCCAGCACCCAACGACACTGCCCAGACCACGGCATACCTCCTGATGAACCACATCTTCTCCAGGTTCAGACTGCCCCTGAGAGTCAACTCAGACAGAGGCACTCACTTTACGGCTGAGATTATGCAACAGATCTGGAGACTCCTGGGAGTCCAAGCTCAACTACACGTCAGTCATCATCCAATGTCATCTGGCCAAGTGGAACGATCGAACCGAACCGTGGTCAGTATGTTGAAGAAGTATGTGTCTGCCAATCAGAAGGACTGGGATGTAAAACTCCCGCTGGTGCTAATGGCTCTCAGAGCCACCCCACAGAACTCGACTCACGTGTCTCCCTTCGAACTAATGACTGGGCGGCAGATGACACTGCCACTGCATCTGCTGTATCAGCCAGGAGACTCCAGCCTCGTCACGGCCTGCACCACTCATCAGTACCTCGACGAGCTACACCGGCACCTGAAAGCAACATTTGCTTTTGCACAACAACAGCTTCAAAAGAGTGCCGAAGGACAGAAAGCATACTATGATCAGAAAGCGTCGCACCAAGAACTGGGCGTGGGCGACAGGGTCTGGTATTATAGCTTCATTCAGCCATCCCGCACAGCCTCCCATCGGCTGTCAAAGAAATTACTGCCCCACTGGACGGGACCCCATGAGATCATTGACAAACTCTCCCCAGTGGCGTGCCGAATCCAACTAAACCGGAGACAGAAAGAGCCGGTTCTCAAATGGGTCCACCGTAATCAAATAAAAGCGACATATGGCTGACAGGGAAAAGAGGGAGGGGCCAATGCAAACTAACCTGATACCCTTAAGCCTTGTACAAACCGTGCTGGCTTCCGCCATCACCACAACGACTGACCCGTTACAACTACACCTTGCCTACTCTCTGGGTAGCGCCATCCCACTCTACGTCGACCTCGAGCAGAGGGAAGTGGGTTTTCTCCTGAACCTACCCATCATAGAGTCAAGCCAAATCTACCGACTCAAGGACATTGTCAACATCGGGTTTTGGAAAAGTAACACACACATAAAGATCCACACCCCAGACGTGGTGGCCTACCACGACAGCGACCCACGGCTGTACCTGGCCCCAAATCTGCACATGTGCACGTTGACCAAAGACATTCACTACCTCTGCCCCAGCAAACCCTTCCTCAGAGACAACACTGACGGAATCTGCGGGCTGCAACACCTGGGCAGCGATACCCGCTGCCCGCCCGATGCCAAGCCTCGCACTCAAGTCAGCGAGACACAAGCCGAGATCGTAGGCGACAGGTGGCTCGTTAACACTCCTGTCTTGGCAGCTACACTCACCTACAACCAGCATGACACCGCCACCCGTCTCACCTTGCCCAACCAGAGCATGTGGATTCAAGTCCCGAAAGGTGCCATCCTCCACCTCGATGACCTGGCACTATACCATCTCCCAGGTGAAGAGTACGAAACAGAACTGGAAATCCCATCTTTCTTCCAGAATCAAAACCTCACCCTAGATCCAGAACTGGAACTATGGATCGAAAGAGAGGGCTACCAGTTAATTGACATTGCTCCTATCGACACAGCCCTCCAAGCCTTGTCTCGAATGCCCATCTTGACCACCTCACCTGTTGTCCGAGCCTGGACCGCAGCGGACACTGCTCTGTGTATCTCTATGGGAATCAGCCACCTCCTGACACTAGGCCTGGCCTTCATCCTGTACAGGAGGCTCAACGAGATGCAAACATCCACAGCCAAGCTCACGAAAGCCATGTCCGTAGGTTTCCGACGGAACCCCCGGAAAGAGGGGACCACAACAGAGACCACTCTGAACCTCATCGAATTGAGTCCTCCGTCCGAATAACCACCTACTACAACACCCTCATGATTCACCTGCCATCCGCCATTGTGATGATTGTCGTCCGATGATGTCTCCAACAGGGACGTCACCTGACGAAAAAGGTGGACTGTAGCGTCTGGAGGAATCAATGAATGGAGAATCATGGACTCGGCTATTTTGGAGACAAAAGAGCCTCTGTAAAATCACGGAAATGGTCTTGTTAGTACGGTGAACTGTTGATAAAGAGGACAAAGAACTATTGACGGAGAACCGCATGTGACATCCACATGCTCACCACGTGCTTATCGTGTGGAAAGGAAGGGGGGACTTTTGAACGTAAAAATGTGTGTCTTTCTTATAAAGCCTAAAAGGGCTTAGTTTTAATGAAATATGTTGTAATCCCTGTGTGCTATGTATTTTGGTGTAGATCAAAATTAGTAGAATTGTTTAGTAGTGTAGGAGAACTCATTATATCTAATAAGAGGCTTTATATTTAATAGCCTGAGTGTAAGAATGTTAAACCCACTTTTAAAGGTACCAAATATACCTTTCTTGGTATCAAATTAAACCTTACGATTTGTCCGAGCTGAATTCGAATATAAGATCTCTGTAGAATGATATTACGCGATGTTTTACTATCGTTTGAGTCATTCAGCCCAAAATCTCTTACTGTCATAAACATGCAAATGAGCTTTGACAAAGGAAGCATTCTCCTACCCAAAGGAATGTTAGAGAGTGCAGACTCTCACCACTAAATTCGTACTGGGAAGGAGAAATGAACACTTTTAATCCTATATATTCGATATATATATATATATATATATATATATATATATATATATATATATATATGTAATCCACGTGATAAAAATATTGACATGTATCTAATGTGCCATCTCACAATTTCCCTTAAATGTTGCTTGATCTATGTTTCTTGCAAACTCTAATGGGTTAATGTTTCAGACGTTGCATACTATGGTTAACCGAAATCATATGTGTGGCATATTTGGTCTCTATAACTTGGTATTTTGAAGATTGAAATGACTGTGTACATGATATGTCGATAACAACAACATATTAGTATTACAAGAAGATTTTCTAGTTTCTTCATCAGCTACCACCCCTCTCAGAACAAAGGGCCATAAACCAAATTCCCGCCTGAAACTTCCACTCTTCTTATTGGTCGAGCCAATGAGAGGTGGGACACATTTGCTAAGGGAATAAATTGCACCAACAACGGACCTTCGACCTCTTCTCCTTTTTGCTCTTCTCTCTTCTTGCTCATCTCTTCTTGAACTCTCTTGCAGCTCTTCAACCCAACTCCCAACTTCACTTCTTCTCCCGATCTTCTGCAACTCCTTGGAACACTCGTCAACTATTCAACTCCACGCTCTGGAAACACCGCACCGAAGTCCTCTGTCTCAAGAACGCCACGAGGACACGCAGTCTCGCTCAAGCAACACAAAAAGGTCTAGTGTGCAAGTATGATTTCACCTGAAATTCCAACGCGTTAAAGTGTGTAATTCCAGTTGCTGGCTCTTAAAGGGTTAATTGTTGTAATAAGTTTGCCATACCTCCAATAATTCTTCACTTTCCCTTACTGCATTTATTTCGTTTATTTTATGCTTATTCTGTGTTATATGTATGTTTGTCAATTGCACTGATATATCATAGTGCCTTGTATTAAACTCAATTATACGGCGTAATTGTCTGTGTGTGTTGGTTACAAAACAAAGCCTCTTTAATGTGCGATTTTAAGCTACGAGCTGATATTATCAAAGTAAGTTAACGTGCTTTTGATGAGTAGGCTTATAACTAGGAATAACCCCTCTGGAGAATTGATCAAAGTACCGAATAAAGTGGTTCGGTGGACGAACTGACTGGTTGCTTGGTAGCCTCACGGGTCAATTCCATTACGGGGTTATTAAAATTAATATAGCCTGTCTGCATAGAATATATATTCCTAATTAAATATAATTCGTTGTGTTTAATTATCTATATATTTTTGAAGCAGACTCTTGGACTATATAAGCCTTCCTTTTAAGGTTTAAGGCGTTTTAATATGTAGTGGTGTCCGGGTCACCCGTACGATTAATCATTGATTTCGATCAGTAATATTAATTGTACATTCCCCAAACCTGACCTGTGCACACGCTACATTGGTGATGCTGTAGTTACAGAGTAAAAGAAAATGAAGACCACCAACCTGTGAAAAAATAAAATGAGAAATGTAAATTTTCAGAAATTGCTTAATCCAGTTAATTTTTAAAAGTATGGTTAAGAGTGGTAAAATCCAGAAAGTTCAGACCTCCATTTTCAATTGTGTTCATCACCACAGACTTCCTTATGTAATGGGTCTTATTTTTCCATTTGTAATTGAAAAGCATTTTATCAATAGTTTTACAGATATTATTACTGACCGCCAGGGAGACCGTGCGTTCACACCAGAGCCATATAAAGAGAGAGTTGCGACAACTCCATTGACTCCACTGGAACATTTTTTTTACAGCAATGGCGGCTCGTGGAGCCTCTCAATAGTTCCCGGAAGTAGCAGCAAACACCATAGAGATGCATCAGAACAAACCGTTTGCGACGCACTTTTAAAAGGTGAGAGGTTTAAAGAATAATATTATCTTGTTCTGTATATTATCAGTACATCTAAATAAAAATAACTTGTAAATTAAAACCTTACAGTTGAGTATTACTCATTAAATTAGGAGATAAGGGATGTTATCGGATAACTAACAGATTAGGCAAGGATTGGAGCTGGATAAAGTTAGTAACGAACACCCTATTAATTGTAAAATCTTTGCAAATACCTCACACATTTTTTTGTTGTTGTAATTTTTATTTATATTTAGATGGCTCCTGCTGACTTGAGCCAACCATTTTTTTCTCCTCTCCATGTCATTGGGGAAGCCATACATTCAGCACACCTTTCTCTGAGCGATTGGAGCATCCCCATGCAGCACAACAAACCATGGTGAAGACTATGCAACGACAACATGAAAGAAAGGACACATACAAAATGCTTGGCATGCTATTTAATTTATTAGAAATGTATTCATGAATTGCTGTAAATAGTTATTGCATTTATTTGAATAAAAATACAAAAAAAGTAATATCAGTAATATATTATTACAATTAAAATAACTGTTTTCTATTTTAATGTATTTTAAAATGTAATTTACTCCTGTGATGCCAAGCTGAATTTTCAGCCTCATTACTTTTGAACGGCAGTTTATATCACGAGTATGCTTAAGTTGTTTTAAAGCTGAATATATTGTGTATATGAATAAGTATTGTAAGAATTATACATTAGATATGTAATATTTATAATACATAAATAATGATATTACTATATATAGAATTGTAAGAATTGTAAACAATAAGCTTCATTTCACTAAATTTTACATTTACGTAACTGCTGCTAATAGTTCATTGACCCATTGTGCGGTCGCGAGCTGGAAATCACCTGTCACCAGCCTGTCTCTGTACTATCTGAAAAGTCATAAATATGACATTAGTTACCATGAGATTAGTGAAAACAATGAACATGAGGTAACATAAAAAGGCAACAGAAACCCTAGCCTGAAATAAGTTGAGGCAAATAACGGTAGCTGAACACTAATCCTCAAATATTAGCTGATTTGATCTTTAAAAAACAACATCGCTGTAACAACATACTCATGCTACATACATATGTAGGTGTGTTACATAAATATATAAAATAAATGCATTTATTGACTACTAATTACCAGATATCGCAGTTCTGTCACTCTACTCTAACAGTTTGGAATGACCGCAAAAGCACTTCCTGGAACTATCTGAAGTCTACGTGAATCACGTGACGATCAAGCATTTAGAACTTCCGTTGTCGCAACTCTCTCTTTATATGGCTCTGGTTCACACCAGAGGCGGCGAGAGCATCAAATCGACCGGAAGTCATTCATTTTCAAAGACAGCCAGCGTCTCTCGGCGGCAAGAAGCAGCGCAGCAAGTCTTGGGCAGTGTGGGCGTCAGATGAGAGTTCAAGTGCAGTCAACATTATGGAATGAGCTGTGACGCGGTTCGGCGGCAACCTATTGGAATATAGAAGTGCTCCGCTCTAGCGAAATCTAGAGAACACAACAGTGTAAACTTTGGTTCCCACCAAACATTAGTTCTGAAGATAAACTGGCTACTTGTGATAGGTCTGCAAAAAGTAAATGGTCGACATGTCTGGATGTTTAAATTGCAGCCCCTTTAAATATAGTTCACAAAACAAAGTATTCTGAACAAACGTTGCAGCCTATTTCAACTACGTCAGAGCGTCCACGAGCGTCCTCAAGCGTTGAAGGCAGGGCAGCCAGAGCGAATTTGGACGCTCTCGCCGCTTCTGGTGTGAACGTACGAGAGAGTTGCATATAAGTCTTGAGATACCTTCTGCCTTTGTAATCAATACTCTCCCCTTCAGAAATATGTCTCTCATTAACCATTGATTCAGCCTTTTCTTTGTTTTATCAATAATTGGGGAAAAGTTTAGCTCATTTTTATCAAAAATTGGGGAAAAGTTGAGATCATTTTTCACAATCGTTATGCCTAAATAAGTGATTAAATTAATATTCAGGAAAAGTCCTGAAGCTTTGGAAAATGCATGGATAATTTTAAGAGCTATAGATATTTGTTTTTAAAGAGAGCGGTATCGTCTGCTAATTGGCTAATGATAATTTCACTAACTGCAACTGCAATACCCTTCAATGGACTTTGTTTAATAGAATCTGCAAGTTGTTGTGAACAAATTAAAAATAGATATGGAGAAATGGGACATCCCTGTCTAATACCACGATTAAGATTAAATCTGGGTGAGGTGCCGGAATACAACTTGATCAAACAATTGCCATTAGAATATAGAGTTTTAATAGTATTAACAAAAAAATTACCAAAGCCAAATTTTTTAAGGGCCAAATATATAAATTGATGTTCGATTGTTTCAAAGGCCTTATGAAAGTCTAGAAATAGGATGAAGCTCTCATCTGAATACAGGTGAGAGTAAACAATAAGATCTAGTACCAAATGAATATTATTTGAAATATGTCTATTACTTATAAAACTTGACTGTGTATCATCGATAATGGAGTCCAATGTTTTTTTAATTCTGGCAGAAAAAATAGAGGCTAAAATTTTATAATCATTGTTAAGCAGACAAATTGGGCACCAATTGTCTAAAAACAATGTGTCCTTTTTTGGTTTGGGTATTAAGGTAATTAAACCTTGTGAAAGGGAGGGTGGAAGTTTACCATATTCTATACTTTGAGAAAAAAGATTCAAAAGAAAAGGAGCAAGTTCTTCTGAAAAGCATTTCCCCAAGGGATTTGTTTAATTTAAGCTCCCCAACTGCACGTAGGACTTCCTCTAAATATAGGATTATCACAGTTCTTTTTTGTCTTCACTTACAACTTTGATATTAGTGAGACTATTCAAGAAATCTAATGTTTCAACAAATTTTGACTCATAGAGAAAGCTATAAAAAGACGAACAGTAATCTGCGACAGTCTTTGTGTCATGCGTTATTGTACCATTAATGTTTAAATGTGAGATTGTGTTCTACGCATGAAATCTTTCTAAATGAAAAAAATATGCAGTTTTGTTCGCCCTTCTCTAGCCACCTTTGTCTAGATCGGATGAAAGCCCCCTCTACTTTCCTTTTATAGATTTCATCTAGTTGGTTTTGAAGGGTAATAAGCTCCATTTTTTCATTGTCTGAAAAACTGGGGGATGATATCTGAGTGAGAGCTAAAATTTTAGAAACCAAGCTATTTTCTTCAAATTTTCTAGCATTAGACAATAAACGTCCATATTTTCTTAAGAATTTGCTAACTTAAAATGTAAGTAGTTATTAAAATAATCATTACTTATCTGAGTTATATTCCAATATTGTGTAATGAAACAACGAATCCTTGTTGAACCTTTACAGATTCATGTTCCAGAACTGAGCTATTAAGCTTCCAATAAGAGTTATATTGGTTGGTGGAAAAGGAAGATTGCAAAGCAATATTAACAGAGCTTTATGATTGGTTAATGGTGTGGGAAGAATACTGACAAAAACATTTTCCTTCTGTAAGCTACAAGAGGTTAACCAGTAATCAATATGAGACATGAGAGTACATGCCTTATTATTCCAAGTGAAGGCTTTCAAACCAGGGAATTCGTCTCTCCAAATGTCTAATAATCCAAATTTCTGCATAAAGGCCTTCAGTTTGTTATTGGAAGAAGATAAAGCACGAGGGGGCCATCTGTCAAGAGCATTATCTAAAGTGATATTAAAATCTCCTCCAATTAATAAGAGTGAATTTGGGAATTTGGATAAACAGTGTGTTAATCGACTCCCTAACCTCTGAAACAGAATATCATTTTCACTTTTAGAGTTGTACCCATAAAAGTTAATATATAAGTATAGTCAAAAAAGTCTAATTTTACAACCAAAAAAATACAGTGACCATTGGGGTCCCCCTCAGAATACAAAAAACCCCCCAGAAAATATATATTTTTTAAATTGCTACCCCGGCCTTACACTCAGAACCATGGGCAAACCAAATATCGTTACATTGTGTTTTCCAGAAGTTGACGTCATTGGGAGTTGAATGAACTTCTTGAAAAAAACAGAAGTCACATTTCTGCTGCATAGCAAACAAAAACAAAGCTTTACGTTTAACATTTAACCTTAAACCTCTGGCATTAAAAGAAAAACTAAAGAAAGCAACATAAATAGATTGTTTTTAGATAAAAAAAGAACAATTAGGAAAAAACAATCCCTTCACAATAAAGTAAATAATATACATATTGTCTCAGTCATAAAACTATAAAAATAATTTTAAACATTACACAGTTATTTCTACATCAGTCAAAAGGGCTACAAACTTACAGGAGCGGCACATTCGGTAGGTCAAAAACAAATGTTCATAGTTTGCAACCCCTCATCTTCACTGTGGTGAATGCACTGTCTGCCCATCGACAAATGCCCGCACACCGACAAAGAAAGCCCTATTATCTTCCTTTCTGGCAGCACAGTTTCATCCTCAGCTATTTATCCACTTGTGTCAGATCTTCAGAGAATCTCAGTTTATGACGTCTGAGGTATTCGGACTGTTTCGCCTGCTGCCATATCATGTCTCGCGTAGATCTATGTCGTCTTGGACTGCCACGTTGAAATCAGGGGTAACAGCAGCACAAACGCCTATGACTTTCTGCCTAATGTTTTCCTCTGAATGTTCGGGGATTCCGTACAGACGGAGATTCCATCTACACTGATAACGCTCTGCTTCATTCAGCCTTTGCTCAAATGAATTTTGGTGCTGTGTAGGTTCACTGTGGTTTTGCAACTTTTCATGTCTGTTTTCAATGCGTTAACCTCTTCACACACAAAATCAATAGATTTCTTAAGGCACTCAATGCTCACGTGTTACTGGTTATCAGTTTGCCGAGGTCATCTGCACTTTCCTTTATTTTAGATGTTAAAGACACGATGATATTATCTTGCAAGTCCATCAGTGAAATTTCTCCTCGCGGTTTCTTTGGTTGAGGTTTCACAGGCGTATCTACGTCTGGGTCACACATGGGCTCGAGGACTGGACTCTCACTCCGGGAGTGAACAGGGCTTTGTTGGCCATAGCAATGGGAACTCCACATTCCATCTCTTCCATAAGCACCTTCGGTGTAGACCTCTTAGTTTTACCTTTTCGTTTCATCTTGCTATCTGAAGCGTCCATGGGGGATGTCCAAAAGTTAAATCAACTAACCAAAACAACGAACTTTTTGCTGAGACAAAATAAAAAGTAGTCTAACGCATAAATACCTGTTATATGTCGACCGAGTTCAGGTTTAAAGAGAAATTAGGAAATGGAAAACATCAGTGCTTCAGCTACGTAGAATTGCGACCGTACCGGCTGCCATCTTGGAATATTTTATTACTAAATATTAAGCCTAATATTTTGATATATTAACAGTCCTGCCAACTCCATTGATAAAAGTGCCATTCATTTGTTTAGTCTACTTAATTCATTATAATGTAATGCTGGGCTAAATAGAAATTTTCTAATAGAAAAGTAAAAAAAAAAAAAAAAAAAATTACATTTATGAAAGGCAATTATAAAAGTTACAAAAAAGTTTACTTTCTTGTGCTTCAGTTCTTGCACCTTCCTTGGTGTTGTTTCTACCTTGTTTCTGGCTTTCCAATTATCTAAATATATCAATACACATTATTAAGCTTTCCTTATTCTCTGTGAAAAATGCGAGAAAGATACATTTAAGTTGCACTTAGGATTTACAAAGTTTTATGTTACTATTGCAATGCTTTTTGGGAAACAAGCCATAGAGATTAAGTACTACTTTGGTGATAATAATGTTTTATAGTGCCTCAGGAAACCCAGCCATGGACAAATAAATTAAATGAGACAAAAAAAACTTCCAATTTAGGGACTGGTCAACTTACTAAATTAGAATGCCTACCAACAATCACCGCTTTAAACATCTGATTTATGCATCCACTCCGCATGGTCCAGTGGATCGTGCTGTGTGCAGCTTCGCCACGCCTTTTGATCGAGATTTTTTATAGCTGAAAGCTGAATAAAACAGACTGTGTGTCTAAGAAGAAGGCCAAGTAATTTTGAGTGCAGATGCGAGGGACATCAAAAGGCTATTTCTAAAACAGACAACTAATATTTCTCTGGCACACGTAGGTTGCAGAACCCATGCATTCTAGAAGAATGTTGGCACGAATCCCTGTCTAAAGACAGGGCTTTGTGTCTATAGACCCTTCCCTGACTAGTACGGTTTGTCACAGGCTGTGACACCCCTGGTTGTTTGATGGTTGTTTGATGACACAGGTTGACCAATCAGTGGAGAGTTGTGTTTCATGCTCACCCACATGTGCAAATCAAATATTTATCTATTTTCTACCCACAAATAATTTTGAAAAACAAACTTTCAAAACGCACACAGCTGTTCTATGTACCTGTAGCTTTGGTCTTCAGCAGTCAACACCGAATGCATTTTACCACCTACTGGTGAGAATTAAAAGCACCAGGTTGAGATTGTGCATTTATAATCTGCTGCTTTTCCTGCTGTTCCTGGATGTGGAAGATTTAATTTCTAACCTAATTTGAACCTCTGAATTTAAGGAAGCAAATTTTCTTAAGCGAAATATAACGGCCTGAATTTTACCAGTTTAAAAATCTGGATGGTATTTTCAAATGAACTGAATATTTTGGAAATTAACTTTAGTAGGTGAATAATAATAAAGAATTTTAATAAAGAAATTAGTTGTGAAATGTTTCTAAATGAAATATTCAATGCTTAAAATACAACTTTGTTAAAATTCAGTCTCTCAAAATTCAAGCAATGTAAATACAATAGATTTAAATCCAAGCACTGTAAATTCAACACATTCAAATGCAAGTACCTGATAATACAATGCATTTAATATTTTGATTAGAGCAATTCAACATGCTTTTATGCTTCAAAGCCTTTAGATATGAATATCCTTCCATATGCAAATACCTGTAATATTTGAACCTTTAGTGCATGTTTTTGTCCTTTGTCAAATGTATTAAAATGTTATAAAAATTCTGCAGCTTGTACATTCACATTTCTCAGCAAAATTGTTTTTAAAGTTCAGCTATTTCCCAATGTAGATAAGGAAGGTTGTTGTCCGAGTATTTCCTATGAGCTCAGTCTATCCTCGCAGCCTCCTGTGTGGAGCAAGATATCCTGCGGTGAAGCTGCAAACTATCCTGCAACTCTGGCCTGGACAGACGGCGCTGGAACTCATCAGTGGTGAAGTAGTACATGACTGGATCTAGACAACAGTTCAAGCTTGCCAAACACAGTGTGATGGGATGTATATGAAGCACGGCACTCTTAAACGTACAACTAACATTAAATTTGGATTTGGCTATAAAGTCTAAAGGGAAAGTGATGTGATAGGGCACGAAACAGACCAGGAACACAGTGGCACAGCTCAAAACCATCTTCAGAGCCTTGTGTTTTTCCCCAGCATCTTGCAGAACACAGGTTTTCTCACGCAGACTTGCTGCGGTAAATAACGTGCAAATGACCACTACAGCCAATGGCAGAAGAAAACCCATGATTTCTGCAACCGTCACGAGGGACACTCCTAATACCTTGCTCAGTTGCATCATTGGTAGTTCAGAGAAGCAGTGTTCAGGAATGGATGGGTTTTTTCTCAGAAGAGGGAACGGTAAGCATCCTAAACACACAAAAAACCACCCTGCAATGCACAAGCTACGATCCTGACGTCTCTTTGTTGCACTGCAGTGCAACGGGTGGATAATGAGTCGACAGCGTCTCACGCTGATGCACACCAGGAAGAAGATGCTGGCATACATATTGACGTACTTAAAATAGAAACAGACCATACAAGCGACCTGACCGAAAGGCCATGACTCATTGAGATAGTAGTAAATGCGCAGAGGTAACGACAACACCTGCAGCAGGTCAGCGATGGCCAGATTGATCATGAATATTACAGCTTTCTTTGTTTCCTTCATGTAGGCATAGAAAATCCAGAGTGCAAGAACATTGCAGATCAACCCAGGTACGAGAATGACCGTGTAGAAGATTGAATAAATCTGATGCTGGTATGTTGATATTCTTTGGTGCTCGATGGTCTCATTGCAAAAGATGTCATTGGCACTCATTTTCTTATTTGATTGGAATTTGAGAATCCTAAAACTCTACAAATGTCCTATATAATTCCTCTTGTGTGTTGAGTTCATCTTGCATTGTGCTGTAGATCCGAGATAACTAATTTTCGTACAATTTCTCAGAGTCCAAAATCCGAAACATCCATGATCTACAGTGACTGTCAATCAACACTAGATTGTTTAAAATATCATATAGAAAATCCCCAAATTTGTCTTCTGACATAGTTGCATCCATGCACACAAGCATATGTTGTTTCTCAGCTGGAGGGTTGGAGTTTGTGTGTCCAGCTCTGGAAAACAGCATGAACAGTTCTAGTTAGATACAGCATTTGTACATTCTCAACACAGAATTTGCATTTCTGACATGCTTACAGTGCCTCTATAGAGGTTTATGTGTGTTTTCAATGAGGAGTGACATACTACTTCTGTTTTACATGTTGTTTTCATATTTATCTAACATCCACTCAAGATGTGCAGCTCACATTTCACCCAAAAATAAAAATATAGAAAACAAAACACTGTATATATATTATATTTTGTTTATAAAGGAAAGGAAGCATATTTTAGGGCATTTGCTGTATTTTTTAAATATTTTTAATGTTTTGCTTTGTGATATTATTTACATGACAAATACAGCACACCCCACTCCCAATTTTTTAATGTCTATAATGATATACAGTATATACAGCAGTGTTTCCCAACCTTTTTTCTGCCATGGCACACTTTTTACAACTAATAAATTCTAGGGCACACCAATATCCCATATAGTCTAAACATCATCAATATTTTTCCTTTTCAAGAACTTGTGCATGTTTTCTGTTCATCTTAGTAGCGTGTTTACTTGTAATGTTTGAAAAATGCACTGAAAAAAAAAAATTGCAATGCCCAAAAAAATTTAATAATAACAATATAAAAAAGTCAAATATAGTGCTTGCGTTAGACTTTCTCATCGTCCGTCATTTTGATGGACAGGGTCGTAATAATCTATTATTACCCGTCATTTTAATTTTCATATTTTAATGATAATAAGAAATTTAATACCTTTTATTTTCATTTACATTTTCCTTTTAATCATGAATTTATAGGACGAGCATATAGCAGATTATGCATTTCTTTATCTATGAAGAGAACAGATGAACAACAGAGACACCACATGAAGCGGATTATTGACCCCCCCCCCCCCGCAGTGACAGCAGAAGCCACTAAAACACAACATATGAACAACGCAATATTACAAAAAACAAATACGTTTAAAATATTAACAAAACACTTAAACAATTTACTGAACAGAACTCAATCGACAACTCAAATCTTCATCCTTCTTAAACTCGCCTGTGCGTAATCAAACGCATCAAGGGAGACTGATGCTGAGGTAACATGTATTTGGAAGAGAGAAAAAAGCTTGCAGTTGCTTTGATAGCAGAAAATAATAAAAGGACTCATTTATGTTTAGGTCTAAGCGATTTCTTGGTTAATTTAAATTAGTTCATTAACTGGGCAGGGGCGTGTCTAGAGCATTTTCAGTGGGGGGGCCATGCTGGGGCACTGCCTCCAAACGGGGTGGCCGCCAGTGACCAAAAAAAAAGCTACATTTTACAGTATATTACGTAAATCCTATTGATTTTATTATTTTTTTTAACTTGAATAAAGTTACTTGTAAACAAATGTAGTAATAAAGCACATTTTTGATTAATTTAGTTTTTTGTCATCCCTGTATATATCCATTAAGTTAAATTTGAGAGCCAGTGTTTATTATTTTTAGTGTTTTCATAAAACTAACAAGTTTATAAAATAAAAGCAATTTTAATAATGAGCAATTTTAAAAACCCAGAAGCAGAAACGATGTCAACTATTTTCTTTTCATTTGTTTGGCCATTACAATATACAGTAGTTTTATTCACAATCTCTTTCAAATAATAATAATTAAAAAAAAATAAAAAAAATTCCCCCCACTGTTATAATTCAAATGGTTTGGCCAAAACATCACAGTGTTTCATTCAACATTTCTTTCAGATTAATTTACACAAAAGCTGAGTAACACAGAGTTAAAGTTTTAGCACTGTAACAGTTCAAATGAAAACACCACAGTTTAAAAATAAAATATGGAACCTTTACATTGTGCTCTGCTAATATATTAAAAAACAGTGTAACCCTGGTTAAATAAAGGAAGTTAAGTTTCATTTATTCGCAATTTATTAACATCTAATTTCCCTAATAAAGGTAAAATAGTGATGTGTAAAAGCGATTTAAGAAAAATAGTGGGCGATTTAAGAAAAGCAGTTATTATTAGTTGAATTTTGATTGACCAATGAGAACGCTCCGACATCATGCGCTGTGCGTGTGTGTGTATGGACGCGCCTGCGTAACGAGAAAAAAAAGAGAGTTGAGCATAGAGGAGAGGAGACGTGAGTCGATCTTCGTGATAAAAGTTAAAAGTATATATTTGATAGAAAAGTAGAAAAAAACGTTAATCTAGTTCATTTCATCAGTGTATGGAGAAGCTGAGTGAGTGTTGCGTTGCATTTTACTCCGGTGAGTCAGCATAACTTTCTAAATGGGAAAAGTTAATGTATTAACTTCCTAACACGATGAAAGATGGTTAATTCGTTTGACTAAAACAGTGTTATTTCCAATTTCATGTCGTATTTCAGTGTTAGAGATTATAGTGAATCGTGTGGATATTCCTCGTTCACCGACGCCATTGCTGGCCATGCGGGCCTGTGAGACGCACCTGGGTGAAAGCAAAACACGATTACTATAGAGGTAAATGAGTAATATATAAGTTATTGTAGGAAACAATGCTATGTTCTACTGTTCAATTGTATTATCTCATTCTAAATGATTATACGTGTGGTCATAGTGAACCGCGTGTTTATTCCTCCATTTCAGTTAACTGGCGCCATTACTGGTCACATGCGCCTGTGTGATAAAGACAAATAGGATTGTTCTAGATGTACATAGTGTAATATCTTTTCTTGAAAAATGATATTTGTATGTTTAATTGTTATTTTGGTTGTTTTGATCTGTGATGTGAAATTATTTCTGAAATCACTAAATCAATGTTCTGGTCTGTGATCAGGCCAGGTTTTTTGTTTTCTTTTTCTTTTCCTTCTTTGTATTTCTATTTTGTCTTTGGTGCTGCGGATTGTGATGTTCCCTTATCGAGAGGTCTCTCCTATTGCGTAAGTAGCTTACGCTATGGGAAAACTCCGTTTCTCGAGAAATATTGAAGTCTTTATGTAAAACGCATTGCAGCTGCACAGCAGACAGTGATGAGCGAAGCAGCTCGGTCATTGGCTGTGCTGCGGCAACTGCTCGAACCAATGACGGGGCGATTTAGATTGGTGGCGCGCCCTGCTTTCGCGCGCTCATAGCCTGCTGAAATTAGCATATGAGGGCTATATAATGAGCATCCCGTCATTCCGGTTCTTTAGATTTAATCTCCTTCAGCGAAGACCTTCTCTTCGCTGGATCCTCCGGATTATTGGAGTCTTTCGCCGCCGTTGACACGCATACAGCGGGACTGCTGAGAGGACGCCGGCACCTTCAGCCGCCTTCAAAGCCTTCTGCTACGGCATCCGGCGCGCATCGCATATCCTTTTTCTTCTGCAAGCGTTAAGCCCCGCGGCGCTTTTAGAATTAAAGAGTGATTTTCCAAGGCGTTGTTGCAAATGCCTTCAGCCTGCGCCTCGTGCAGAGGCCCTCTTCACAGCGGAGATCGGCGCGTCCTCTGCACTCGCTGCCTGGGTCTGGACCATGCAGAAGCTGCACTCATTCAGGGCGGATGTCCTGAATGCGACTCCTTGGGCCTCGCAGGGCTGGCGCTTCGCTTTGCCGTTTTCACCGCAAGCGAGCCAGCTGCCCGATGCTGCCACCTCTGTTCGAGCAGCGCAAGAAAAGCGCCGCTCAGAGGCTGCCAGAGCACCCGACCCGGTGATGTCACGCCGGCTCAGTCCCGCGTGCATCGCCGCTACTAAATGTCTCCCCGCAGCCGGTCCATTTCACGAGGCGGGCCTGCACCCCTCCAACAGCGGTGGGTCTCGTCTCGTTCGGCGCATCGGGGGCGGCGATCGAAAGGATGACAGCCTCTCTTGGCGCTGCATCTGGCGACTGGCGGGCTTGTTCGACCCAGCGCCATCTACAACAGCGGACACGGCGCGGGCACCGTATGGACTTCGGAGATCGTCCGTATCCTGTCCAAGGCCGTGGAAGACCTCGGGCTCGACTGGTCTTCTCGGAAGAACCCACCCGCAGCCGGCTGGACGAGTGGTTCCTGCAGGAGCGCCGGCAGGCCACCCGACAGAGACCCTCTCCTTTCTTCCGAGGTGCACGACGAGCTCACAAAGTCGTGGAAAGCCCGCTCTTCGGCTCGCCTAAAGCCTTCTTTCTCTTCCTCGCTCTCCTCAGTGGGCCGGGCGAGAGAAAGAGGCTACGAGGCAACTCCGCCCCTAGAGGAGACTGTGGCCAACCATCTATGCCCACCCTCCACCGCTGGATGGAAGACCAGAGCTTCTCACCCATCGAAGCCGTGCAGAACCACATCAGCTCTCACCGGTCGGCGCATACGCCGCCGCCCGGTCAAGCTGCGTCAGCGCTGCATTCGATGGCGGTTCTACAAGTGTTTCAAGCCAAACTTCTCCGTTCTATGGGCGAGTCTGGACCTGAACCTGATGCTTTTAAGGACCTGCGCACCGCTACGGACGTAGCTTTGCGAGCCACAAAGGCCACCGCCCAATCCATTGGCGGGCCATGGCTAACTAGTCGATCCTGGCGCCACCTGTGGCTAGCGCTACCGGAGATGAAGGGCGCGGATAAAGCACCCTTCCTTGAAGCGCCTGTCACTCCGGCGGCCTGTTCAGATCTACGGTGAGAGATTTCACGGGCGCTTCACTGCGGCACGAAAAGATTCGCAAGCTATGCATCACTTCCTGCCTAAGCGCTCCAGCTCATCTCAAAAACCGCAGCAGCAGCGAGCCAGGGCAGAGCCACCCGTCTCCCAGCCTAAGAGCAGACCGGAGAAGGGCGCTCGGCGCCGCTCGCGTTCCGCTGGCGAAGAAAGCCGCAGGAGCAACGAGGCCCTCGACCCAGAATCACCCTGAATTCGGAGCCTCGTAAGTCTTCCTAGCAGCAGGAAGGAAAAGAGGAAGTACGTGTCTCGCAGATGCCGGACTGCTTCCTCTCAAACATTCAAAACATTACCCAGTCCCCTTACAGGCAGCTGGAAATGTCTATACAGCAGTCAATGGGCCAATCATAAAACTTGCTCACCTGCAATCAAACGCCGTTTTTACGGCGACACACAGAAATCACCAAAAGAGTCATTTTCTGCCTGTGTCACTAGGGGTTCACATGTCCACACTAAAGTGCGCATTCCCACATATCAATACTGTCCAAACAGTGCCAAACACCTCCCCAGCTCAGGCTGGATGTCCCAAACATGTAGATCGTGTGCCTATTGTCATGTATGCACCGCTACACACAAGCACTGTTCCCACAGTTATAAACACTTCCCCAGTAAAAACGGGAAGTGCTATAAGTGTAGCGCGTGTGCCTGCTGCATTGCACGCACCCCTACACACAGCTACTCACACAGTTTCAAACAGCTATGCGCAAACATCACAGATGTAATGTGCGAGCTAAGAAACTCCCAGCTAAATCGCGGAAAGCTTTATGAGCGTGGTGCGCGTGCCCATAATGATGAATGCACCCCCACTTCAAAACACTGTTCATACAGTTTCAAGCACTCATGCTGTCGGCATTTCGGAAATAGCGCATGTGCCTGTACTCTCACACGCACCTCTGCACTCGGCACTCAATACAGCTGCTCAGCGCACCTGCGCCTCTGAGAGCTGTAGATTCTGTGTTAGCACAAAGCGATTTGCCGGCGGGGCCCATACGTCACTACGACACACCCCCAGCCGGCATTCAGCCCATATCTGTGCGAGCAGAAGCCTGGGAAAAAATCCCGACATGCGAAATGGGTTTTGAACATAATAAAACACGGATACTCACTTCATTTCGCTCGCAGACCACCCGGCTTTTCAGCGGTGGTCGAGACGAAAGTGAGGAAAGATGTGTCACATGTTCTACGCACCGAGGTGCTCAAACTGATAGAGAAGAGCTATAGAAACTGTTCCTCCCTCTTTGAGCGAGGCGGGTTTCTACAGCCGCTATTTTCTCATCCCGAAAAAGGACGGTGGCCTTCGCCCCATCCTGGATCTCAGACATCTGAACAAAGCGTTAATGATTCGCTCATTCAGAATGTTAACAACCAAACATATCCTCGCGCAAGTTCGCCCCGGGGATTGGTTTCTATCAGTGGATCTGAAAGATGCTTACTTTCACATCCCGATAGCGCCTCATCACAGGCCTTTTCTGAGATTCGCTTTTGAGGGACAGTCATATCAGTACACAGTACTACCATTCGGCCTATCATTGTCCCCCGTACATTCACGAAATGTATGGATGCAGCACTTTCCCCCCTGAGACAGCGGGGAGTGCAGATACTGAATTACCTCGACGATTGGCTAATCATAGCACAATCAGAGGTTCAGTTAATGACACACAGATCTTGGACTATCAGCCATTTACAATGCCTGGGTCTGAGAATAAATTTTGCAAAGAGCGTGCTATCCCCCAGCCAGAATATTTCTTTTCTGGGAATAGTGCTAGACTCAGTGCAGATGACAGCGCCCTCTCATCAGAAGCTAGCTCTCTGTCGACGCCTTGCAACATCGTTCAAAAGCGGCGCGACGCCCCGTCAAGCGATTTCAAAAATGCTTCGGCCTCATGGCCTCGGCATCAGCTGTACTCCAGCTAGGATTGTTGCACATGCGTCCTCTCCAGCGCTGGCTCAAGAGCAGCGTCCCCACTCCGCAGCGTGGCGCTCAGGCCACTTTTTGATCAGAGCGAATCACGGCTGTATAAAAGCCCTGACGCCCTGGAAAGCCATAAAATGGTATCAAACCGGCGTGAGTCTGGGCGTGAATACTGCGGAGAAAAATGATCACGACAGATGCCTCCAAAATAGGATGGGGGGCCCTTTACGAGGGCAGGCCTGTTTCCGGTTTTTGGTCAAACCCGGAAAAGTGCCTACATATAAACTGTCTGGAAATGAAAGCGGTCGCCTGGGCTCTCAGAGCCCTGCTTCCGTACCTGCAAAACGAACACGTCTTGGTCCGAACGGACAACATGACGGTAGTTTCGTATATAAATCGCCAAGGTGGACTCAGGTCGAGCTCCCTGCACTCTATGGCCAGGGAGCTCATCCTATCGTCACAACACCAGGCGTCCTGAACCAAGGAGGGACATGCTATCCAGAGACAAAGTTCTCCCAGGAGAATGGTCTCTCCACCCTCAGACGGTTCAGTGGTTATGGCGAACCTTTGGCGAGGCAGAGGTCGACCTCTTCGCCTCCAAGGAAAACGCGCACTGCCCTCTCTTCTCAAAAAGCACGGACGCGGTCGCCCAAATCTGGCCGAGCCGCCCCTTGTATGCTTTTCCCCCGATCACGATGCTGCCTCAGGTCATCAGTCGGATCAGGGAGGTGAAATGTGCAGTGCTCCTGGTAGCCCCACTCTGGAAAAACCAGACGTGGTTTCCAGAGCTGGTACAGATGATGCAATCTGCCCCATGGCCGATTCGCTGAGGCAAGACCTCCTCGGACAGGCCAGCGGGATGATTCTTCATCCCGCCCGATCTGTGGGCCCTCCATGCATGGCCCCTCAACGGGTTCCCGAGAACCTCCCCAGTGGAGTTCTGAAAACCATTGCTGAGGCACGAGCCCCCTCTACGGCTTGTATGCCCAAAAGTGGAAAGTGTTCAGTGACTGGTGTGATACCAAGAGCTTGAACCCCAAAACGTGCAAGATACCGAGTGTACTTGCCTTTTGCAGGAGCTGCTGGAGGCGGGCCGCACACCCTCCACGCTCAAAGTCTATGTGGCTGCCATAGCAGCGTCACACAATCCTGATAAAGGACATTCATTGGGAAAGAACGATCTGATTGTTCGTTTCCTAAGAAGCGCTAGGAGGATGAACCCTCCTCGCCCACCTTCGGTGCCGATCTGGGACCTGGCCACGGTCCTGGAAGCACTCAAAGGTGCCCGTTCGAACCTCTCCGAGCCGTGCATCTCAAGCAGCTCTCGCTCAAAACCACGCTCTTGCTGGCACTTCGCTTCAGTTAAAAGAGTAGGCGACCTGCACGCGCTGTCATCAAGCTGCTTGCCTGGAATTTGGACCTAACGACTGCAGAGTTGTCCTTAGGCCAAAGCACGGGTACATTCCTAAGGTGCTCTCTACACCCTTCAGAGCACAGGTGATATCTCTGGCAGCCTATCGTCTTCAGCAGGCGAGGGCGACGCAAACTTACTCTGCCCGGTCAGGGCGCTCAGAGTATATTTGGAGCGTTCTGCCCTGTTCAGACAGGCGGAACAATTATTCGTATGCTTTGGCGGCCGAACTAAGGGTCTCGCTGTCTCAAAGCAACGAATATCAGCTGGATAGTGGATGCTATAGCGCTAGCTTATGAGGCCAAGGGCCTTCAATGCCCCTTAGGCGTCAGAGCTCACTCTATGAGGAGCATGGCCTCCTCGTGGGCATGGTCGAGTGGGATACCCATTCAAGATATTTGTCGTGGCGGCAGGCTGGGCCTCGCCTCGACATTTATCAGGTTTTATAACCTACAGGTCCCCTCACTACATTCCAACATTCTATCAGTCTGACTGTGGAATGAACTGGAGTATGTACATGCTGGGCATTATCTCCTCCCTTATAAGATCCGTCTCTGACCGGCTTAGAGGTTTATTATGCGTACCAGTACATAAAAACTCAGTACATAAGATATGTGTTTGTGTTTGTACAAGGAGCACCCCACCTTGTAGGTAAGGAGCCCTGTCATACCCCACTAAATAGCTTCGCCTCTGGCCGGCTCGTGGAACATCACTTTGCTTTAAGGCTCAGGCACCGCCTCTGGCTTTATACAGCGAAGTCAGCACGCCTGGCGTTTTACATGGGGTTCCCATAGCGTAAGCTACTTATGCAATAGGAGAGACCTCTCGATAAGGGAGCGACTCGGTTACTAACGTAACCTCGGTTCCCTGAGAGAGGAACGACTATTGCGTAAGCTGCCGTGCCTGTGCTTGGTCAGTCGCTTCAGTCGATTGAACCTAAAGAACCGGAATGACGGGATGCTCATTATATAGCCCTCATATGCTAATTTCAGCAGGCTATGAGCACGCGAAGCGGGCGCGCCCCATTGGTGGCGCGTTCTAAATCGCCCGTCATTGGTTCGAGCAGTTGCCGCAGCACAGCCAATGACCGAGCTGCTTCGCTCATCACTGTCTGCTGTGCAGCTGCAATGCGTTTTACATAAAGACTTCAATATTTCTCGAGAAACGGAGTTTTCCCATAGCATAAGCTACTTACGCAATAGTCGTTCCCTCTCTCAGGGAACCGAGGTTATGTTAGTAACCGAGTCGTTCTGTGATATCCTGTGAGAAATTTCAAGTCTGATGGCGAGCCACCCGAATCTACTACAGTGAAAGAATCTACTACGGTGAAAGGGCAACAACTCGTGGCGAAGAGGACAATATCCTTTCCTTCCTTCTCCAGTCTTGCTGTAGCGAGACAATTCAAATTTAGAGACTATTGAGTTTTTTCTTTTCATCAAGATTGACAGACGAATACAGAGACTGATAAGAAACTGATATGTGCTTTGAAAAGCATTGAACACTCGTGATGGTGTATGGTTATACATAGCCAAAATGTATTGGTAAATTTTTTGATTAATATTGAGGTTCTTGTTCAATCAAACGATTGACAGTCGTGATATTTTGAGAAAAGAGTGTTTAAGAAAACACACCACTCTATTATTTATTATTTTATTTATATATTTTATTTTGTCATTGCAATTATCTGTGTATGTTCTGGGGTAAAAGAAGAGTGCACTCTAGGGGAAATTTTCATGGTTGAACTGTGTATAATTGACTGACATAATTTTTTTTTTTTTATTCTATTTATTTTCATTGGAAACCAAATTACATACCAGTTCATATCTAACTTGTGTTGTCTGTTTCTCACCACAACCCGCTACCTCCTTTACGAACTTAAAAATCTTCTGCTAAATCTATCTACACCCACAGCAATTCATTTAATTAATTAATTATTAAATTCTTAGACACCCGTTACAACAGTCTTTAGTTTAGAAACAATAAAAACAGTAGCAGAAAGAGAGGAAAACAGTCGAAAAAGAAAGAAGGCAGACCTCAACTAAAATAGCTGGATTCTTCTGTTTCGGTGGTGACTGGCAAGCTCACCATTATTATTTATGATGGTTGCAGAGTTATTATCTATATTGATTAAAAATAATGGTATTGAAGGTCTTCCAGTGTTGGATAGACATATACTTATAAGCCAGTTTGCTGACAATACAACATTGTTTCTAAAGAATGAATATCAAATTCCATTAGCTTTACATTCGATTAACCAGTTTTCTAAAGCTTCGGGGCTACATTTAAACCTAAACAAATGTGTAATGTTAACTCACTGCATGAGTTTCCTTTGCAGTCATTATCTAATATTCAAATTAAAAGGGAAGTTAAATATTTGGGGATTATTATTTCTAAAGATAAAGATGTTATGGAGAATAAAAATGTGTTGAATAACATAGATAAATGTAAGTCCATATTGAATAGATGGCTGCAGAGGGATCTTACGATTTTTGGAAGGGTTCTTTTATCTCAAATGGATAGTTTGTCCAGACTCATCTATCCAGCCTTCTCCTTGCCCATATCGACACGAATGATTAAATTAATAACTAAGGTGAATTTTAAATTTATTTGGAGAAATAAGTGTCAGTACATTAGAAAGGAGGACATGATTAAAAAATATGAAGACTGTGGGGTGAATGCTATCGACATTATGAATGGTGTTTTGTAATTGAAATGGTTAAAATCCTTCATTCAAAATAGCCACTCCTTTTGGTTTATTGTCCCCAATACTATCTTTAACAAACTGGGGGGAATACACTTTCTGTTATGTTGTGACTTTGAGTGCACCTCGTTACCAGTTAAACTTTCAGCCTTCCATCAGCAAGTGCTGCTCTATTGGAAACTATTGTTCAAACATAACTTCACTCCTCACAACACTCCAGTTTGGAATAGTAGATATATAAAGTTTGGCAGAAGATCTGTATATCTTGAGGAATGGATATCTAAAGGGATTTGGGCTATTGCCCATTTCTTGGATGATAATGGAAATTTGTTACTGTATAGAGAGTTTTGTGAGAAATTCCAAATACAGTGTACCGTTAATATTTGTAATAGAATGATTAGAGCTATACCAATTCTGTTAAGATTCATGTTTAAAGAAGACATGTTGTACTCCAAAATCTCCCCAGTACTGAGACAGCTCTCCTTAGAAGGTTATGATTTTTGTGATAAAAAATTTAGAAATAGAGTCATTAGAATTTTTTTTTTACAGGCTTATTACCCAAACCCAATTAGACGGGAATACGTGCATAAAAATTTTGATAAGGTTGAAATAAAAAAAAAATTGTCTTTTCCTCTCCCTCCTAAAGCTAAGGAGGTGAACTTCACAATTTTAAATGAGATTTATCATACTAAAGAATTTTTAAGATTGAAATTTAATTTTGATGTGAATAATTGTGTTTTTTGTGAAACAAATATTGAAAATCTAGAGCATGTCTTCTTTGATTGTGATACGGTGCAACCCTTTTGGAGTGAGGTGCAGAACTGGTTAAGGTCTAGGAGGGTTGAACTCCCACCTCTCACGTGGAAGTTAATTAGGTTTGGTGTTTGTCTGGAAAACAAAGATTGTGATTTTGTTATTAATTTCTTGTTATGTTTTGGAAAGTTTTTCATTCATAAATGCAGATGGTTTAAATCTAAACCCAACTTTAATCACTGGATGAATGAGGTTAAACTCTTGTGCAAATCTTTACAATTTGTTAAAAATCAGAAAGCCCTTAAACTGATTTCTCTTTTGGATACGTTTAAATTAATTTAAAAAGTCCCTTTTTATTTTTATTTATTTTTTTTTTTTCATTTTTTTATTTTTTTTTTTCTATTTAATTATTGGTTTGTTCATAGTGTGTTTTCTGTTCTTTGTACTAGCTATGCTCAACCTATGGCTGAACAACTGAGGTTATATTCAGAGATTTGCTGATGTACCTTGTTTGTTTGTGTTGTTGAAGGATAACAGTAGTTATTTGAGAAAATTGTTATGTATATTTAATAAAAATTAAAAATTAAAAAAACTTATTTGAATCACGAACTTCAGTAGAGTCTATAAACTGATTGGCCGTAAAATGAACCAATCACAAGACATCTTAAAGGGGGGGCACCTGGGGTGGCCAATCGAATTTCAGGGGGGGCCGGTGCCCCCTCCCCCGGCCACCACGTAGACCCGCCCCTGTAACTGGGGTCTCTGATATTCATAAACTATAAGGTCATATTTAATTAAAAGAAATGATGAGACATTCAATGTCTCTTCACAAATATTGACAGTTTTTAAATATTTCTTGTTGGTTAGTACTCTCAAAGACATAATTAGTGAAGCAAAAATGTGTGTGAGAAAAACACTTTGGTGTAAAGCAGTGGTTCCCAAACTTTATACAGTGTCGTACCTCTTCAAACATTCAACATCCTTTTGCGTACCCCCTCTCTAACGCATAGATAAAATTCACACAAGTTCATTTGAAAATATGTCTGTTTAACACAATTATCTTTGTAAAACAACTCCTTTATATTAAACATGTTATATTTATACATGTTCTTGCCGATTGAGATGGGAATGCTAGATATTATAACAGAATAAGTTGAAAACTCCCCCCTCATTGCGAATGCAATAGCGTTCGGTTCTGTGCATGGAATTGCGCATCATTGCAGGTACGGCATTGCCGGACGAATTCGAGCATTAAGTATCTGTTGCATGGTCAGCTCAAGGGGCTTTTTATGTCACCTTTGACACTCGCAAGGTTGAGCTCATTTGTTGAAAAAACATCACGCAACAATGTAAAAACAGGTCTCTACCTTGCGAGCAAATGTGATTGAAAATTACTGTGTGTGAATATGGAAATTATTTGGTGCTGCTGAATATCTGACACCTGTCATCAAAGCTTTTGGACTTATACCATCAGAATCAAAACTCCCTATGCATCTAACCTTAAATACAAATTACATTTTAAACTGCGAAAAAACAAAAAAAAAAAACAAAAAAAACTAAAATCGTGGACGAATGACATGTCTGGTAAAACAGTTAATTGCACGGAAAAGTGGTAAGCACATATACAAACTGTTGTAATTCCTACACCGTTCACCTGATTTGGATGTAAATACCCTCAAATTAAAGCTGAAAGTCTGCAGTTAAAGCACATCTTGTTCGTTTCATTTCAAATCCATTGTGGTGGTGTATAGAGCCAAAAAGATTAGAATTGTGTCGATGTCCCAATATTTATGGACCTGACTGTATATTTAACTTGACACAGTGAACTAAACATTTTATGTTTATGATGCAACGCACCCAAGACGCGACACAAGCTTGTCTGACGCAGGTCGTATGGTCTTTACCTCACAAATATTTAATTACAAACAAGGTTAAGGAGGTGTCCTTTAAACTGTTACACCGTTTTTACCCAGTCAATCTTTAAGAAACATGCTCCCTGAAATAGATCCACTTTGCTCCTTCAGTAATGCTGTAGATTAATCTGCCCCTCACATTTTAGTAGTATTTTGGAGAAAATTTTGTTTGTTTGTGCGTACCTATATTTTAACAAGTTTTTCTTTGCTTTATAAATATGTTTTATTTGGTTTTCACAGATTTGATAACTTAAGTTAATATTTTCTGATTAATCTGTTTATTTTTCTTGCCAAGTGTTTTATACATAAGTGTAAATTTATGTCTATAAAGCCCCTATTTGCACTTTTTTGTAAAGACTTGAAATATTATTTAAATACTCTTTGTACCTCCAACAACTCCAAAGCATTGAAAACCATTGCACTATGTAATGAATATAATGTCTTGGCATTATTGTAAAATATATCTGTAGTATTGTGTACTATGTATACCCCTGACTTGTTTAAAATAAAAATATTAAAATGTCTGACGCAGGTGTACATTGACGGGTCCTTAAACAAACCCTCATAATAAATCTCCAACTGATTGACAAATTCACTTGTGAAATGGATTGCTGTGAACTGTAGGCCAATGATTGACTTATGATCAATAATATGGTAGTAAACAATACATTGTATTATAATATATATATATTTTTTTTAACAGTTAAAGATAACTGTATAATTATTTCATCATTATATATTTAATTATTGTTATATGAGGGGCTTCCTCAGCAAATATTTGTATGTGTGATTAATCGCAATTAATTAATCGGGACACCATGTAATTAATTCGATTACATTTTTTTATCTAATATAGCGAATGCCGGGTGAACTGAATCGCATAGTCGAGGCGGATGGTCCTGGCCAACCAGCACGACGGGCAGTGAAAGCTAACTGTTGGGCGCGAGGGGCACTAACGGGACGATCGCTTTTGAAGTACCAGGCGGGGCTTCGCGGCGGGGGGAGCAGGTAATACCGCGTCGGGAGGCAGAAGAGCATTCCGAGGCTTGGGTGCTGAGAAAAGACTCAAAACACTTACCTTGCTCCATGCACCCAGCAGGTGGTGGGTTAGAGACTGAGGAAGAGGTCCTGGAAAGGCGTCTTCGGAACTCGTCAGCGCTGGCCTGCCAGGGCTGAACAGTCGCGGGTCCGGAATTGATGAAGCTGCGTCTGGGGAGCCGGGACTGTCGAGTTTTGGAGCCGGGGTGCCGTGAGAAAGGCGCTGGATGGCCCAGGGAGTGATAAAATTGCTATTTTATTGAGAATGTGGGTACTGCAGCCTGAAGGTGGTGCGGAAAATGAAACAAGGATTCTCCTTCCGGCCCTCCACCAGGGGACGGAGTGGTATTGGTACCAGCTCTGGAGTGAACGTCTGACTGCCTGGGTCGCCCGTCTCAGGAGCACTTCGGAGCTTTCCGGGTCCTGGAAGGGGTCCTGGAGACGGGGTCGTACACTGCCTGCGAGATGCTCAATGCTGGGGCTGAGAGATGGGCCCATGTTGAGGCAGAGCTACCTGTTGTTTAGCCGCAGGGGGACGCTGTCAGCAAGCAGGTGGGGCGCGCTGGTTTGGTGGCACCTCGGCACGATGTGGGTTATCACCGCCATCTGCTTCTTCGCTGCCCAAAACTGCTGGACGAAGTAGTTGACGGTGTCGCCGAAGAGGCCAAGCTGGGAGATGGGGGCTTCTCAACGTCACGCATCTCGACCATGTTCAGCCAGAGGTGATGCTCCTGGACCAAGTGGCTGGCCATCGCCTGCCCGAGTGCCTGCACTGTGACCTTTGTGGCTCTGAGAGCGAGGTCAGTGGCAGAGCACAGTTCCTGCAGCATGTCGGGGCCTACCCAGGGACTGCCCAGGTGCAGATCTTTGAGTGCCTTGGCGGACCTGCAGGAGAAGCATGGCATGCAGGGCGGAGGCGGCCTGTCCGAAGCCGCTGTAGGCTTTAGAGGTCAGTGATGATGGAAGTTTCCACTCCATCCTTGCGCTCATAGCGGCCTGGGAAAGCATAGCGGACAACCGCGCATCAGCCTCAGACTGGCTGAGGAAACCCGAAGGTGGCAGCCCAGACAAGTCATCAGCATCAGACGCTCTCCGATGCAGCGGCAATGTCGTCATCCAATTCTGGGGGCTCAAGGGAGAATGCTGACTGGCCGTGAGGCGAGCTGCACTAATCCCGAGCTGGGACGGAAGCAAGCAAACGTGCCTGGGGGCAGGTGGTTCGTGGGGATTTACCCGGCGAAACAGAGCCTGTCGTCAACCCCAAATCGCCTTCATCGCCAACCACATAATCCTATAGGAAGAATGAAAGATGCGGGGGGGCGGCTGAAGTGGCTTTCTTTCGTGAAGAAAGAAAGCCGCGACCACAATGTTGCCATGGCTATGTTCTCGCACTGAGAGCATGAACCATTCATAAAACGCTGCCTGCTGTGTATTGCTCTTTTATGAGTGAAAACTCAAACTCTTTTAGAGAAACAAACTCTTTTAGGAGGGGAGAACACTCTTTTACTGTAAAGCGTGCAGAGAGAGAGAATGCCAGCTGGAAACGCGCCATAGATCCAACAGCAGTGCTTCTCGCCAGTAGAGGTGAGTGGAACAGTGGTGAACTCAGCTTTGCTGTTGCACAACCGCTCGGCTCCGAAGAAAGATTCTGACTGACAGACGCACGCCCGCTTCCCTTTATAACCGTATGTCCGGGGGCGGGGTACACAAATTCTGTCTGCCAGATTTCACATTGGCCTTTTCTCAAGTTCAGAGGTACGAGAGGTTCCCAAGGAAGATCCCTTGTGTCACTTCATTCGACACAACGTTGAGTGACAGAAGGGGAACACCTCATTTACATTTTCACTTGTCATGATAAGAAATGAAATCAGCTTCTTTCAGCTCATTGTGGAAATGCATTTTTATTTGGGCATTTCTAACTTGCGCTGACTGACAGAACAATAAAGAGTGTGAGCACTAAGCATCTGACGTCTTCGCCATGGTAGATACTTCTCTGCATTTGTTGAAAGACTAGAATGAAAGTATCGTCAAATCAACGTGCGATGCAATGAAATTGATTCTCTTCTCTGAAAACGATACCAGAGACAATAGTGAGAAGGAAAATGAGGATATTTAATTAAAGGTGAAAGTGAGCCTACCAGTTGAAACTGGGCCATAATGACATTTTTTTGAGAATTGTCAGGACACACCTCTTAAAACCGGGACAGTCCCGGGTAAACTGCGTCCTGTATTGATTTAATATTAAACGCAAATATGTTCCCTTTATTACTGAATGATTCCGTATTATACATGGCAGTTTATATTTTGAAGAAAAGACGAAAGGAAAGCCGTCGATGGGCATGTCTGACAGCAGTTGAGCTTTTCTCTCTGAATTCACATGTGAAGAACTTCACTCTCTGTGTCAGGCATTGCCAGCCCTGTCTATTAAGCAACATATGCAGCTAAATAGGACCCCCATGGCCACCAGGGGCCCCCCTACCATGGGTTTGAGTGTAGCCAAATAATTATTTGCAATAAGTGTAAATATTACTGGGCACACAGCCCGGCTATATATATAATGCTGATTTTGTTTTCACAAATGGGAAGAAACTAGGGCTGTCAATTGATAAAAAAAATTTATCAAATTAATTACATGATATGAGTAATTAACTGCAATTGATCGCATATATAAATATTTGCTGAGAAAGCCCCTCAAATAACAATTCAGATAATTAAAATGCATTGCCTTATTGTGGTATATTGATAAGACAAAAAAAGTGGCTTTAGAAGGTATATATATTTCCCCTTCTGTCGCTCTCTCCACGTTGTTTCAGAGAAGCGACACTAGGGGTCTCTCTTGAGCGCCGATATTCACCTCTGAACTATGAAAAAAGGCCAATGAGAGTTGGCAACCAGTATTTGCATGTCCCGCCCCCGGACATACGGGTATTTAAGCGGCGCAAATACGGGAGTTCATTCAGAAAATTTCTTCGGGAGCCGATGGTCGTGTCTGCAACTGCTGCATACTACACACCGAGTTCCTGTCATCCCTCTGCTGCATAACTGTTGGATTCCAAGGCGCACAACAGCGGCTTTCTCCTGTTTGCACGGCTGTGCATTCCTGCCCCTGGGCACATTGACAGTGCAGATTTAAAAACTCTCACGAGTTTTTTCCCTAAAAGAGTGATTTTATTTAAGAGTAATTTCCTCTCAAAGAGCAAAACACAGCGGCGTTGAACGTCCTTTTAAGGACGCGTCTTTATAAAGATGCATTTCCGCCCCTGTGTTGTTTCTGGATGCGGTAGAGTGCTCTCCGCTTCCGACGGCCACAGGCGCTGTCTCGTGTGTCTGGGTAGCGATCACACCGAGGCTGCGTTTGTGGATGGTTCATGTTCTCACTGCGAGAACATGACTATGACAACGTTGCGGTCGCGGCTTGCTTACAACCGTGAGCAAGCCACTCCAGCCGCCCCTGTATTGCTCCTTCTTCCCACGGGATTGAGGACGATGCGGCTGGCGATGGAGGCGATTTGGGGATGGCTGCAGGTGCAGCTCCGCCGGGTACGCCCCCTCGGACCACCCGTGCCCCAGCACGCTCGTTGATTCCCGTCCGTGCTTGAGGCGGCGGCGACTCGCCTCACAGCCAGTCAGCCGACCCTCTTGCGATGGAAGCCGATGAGCTCGCCCGCGACATCGGAGGGCGCGGCATCTGATGCAGAGGACTCCCCTGGGCTGCCGCCTTCGGGCTTGCACGCCCAGGCTGAGGCGGACGGACAGATGTCCGACATGCTTTCCCGGGCAGCCAACAGCGTGGGCTTGGATTGGAACCCTCCATCCTCCCCACAGCCATCACGGCTGGATGACTGGTTCCTGGGGTCTGCGCGCAGCTCACAGCCTCGCCCCCCCCCCGGTTCCGTTTTTCCCGGAAGTGCATGACGAGCTGACGTCTTCGTGGAGAGCACCCCTCTCCACTTGTCACACCGCCACAGGCTCGTCCGTCCTTGCCACCATCGACGGCGGAGCGCGCCACGGGTACGCGGCAATTCCCCAGGTGGATAGGGCGGTTGCGATCCATCTATGCCCCGTTACCCCTACCACCTGGCGAGGTCGCCCCGTACTCCCTTCCCGGACCTGTAGAGCAACCTCCTCGCTGACAGCGAAGGCCTACAGCGCCACTGGACGCGCCGCTTCCGCCCTGCATGCCATGGCTCTCCTGCAGGTCCACCAAGCCAAGGCACTTCGCAACATGCACGGGGGTGGCCCTGATCCCAACACGCTGCAGGAAATGGGCTCAGCGGCCGACCTCGCCCTGAGAGCGACGAAGGTCAGAGCGCAAGTGCTCGGGCAGGCGATGGCCACGCTAGTGGTCCAGGAACGTCAATTGTGGCTGAACATGGTCGAGATGCGTGAAGCCGACAAGACTCGCTTCCTCAACGCCCCTGTCTCCCAGTTCGGCCTCTTCGGCGACACCGTCGAGGACTTTGCCCAGCAGTTCTCCAAGGTAAAGAAGCAGACGGAGGCCATCTCTCACATCATGCCTCGCCGCAAGCCTGCCGCCACGGCCCATGCCCCGTCTGCTCGCCGAGGGCGTCCTCCCGCGGCCAGAAGACAAGCTCCTGCTCCGCCTCAACCCGGGCCAAGCTCTCAGCCCCAGCGTCGAGCAAACCACGGGAAGTGCACGCCCCCTGTCTCACGGACCCCCTCGAGGACCCGGAAGGCTCCCAGGCGCTCCTGAGACATCGCACCCAGAGTCCAAGAAGTTAGCTCCGGAGGTGGTAAGACCGCTCCGTCCCCCGGTGGAGGGCCGGGAGGAGAATCCTGTGTTTTTCATTAGCCGCACCCCTTAACGGGGCTGCGGTACCCAAATTCTCAATAAAAGAGCTATTTCCTTTGTCTCTAGGGCATATGGCCCGCAAATGCCGTTCTCACGGCACTCTGCTTTCAGGCCTCAACAGTCCCAGCTCCATGGACGCGGTCTCCCGCCTTCAGCCCCACGACTGTTCCCGGCCGGCCGGTTCAGAGGAGTCCAGAGGGCGCCAGCATCAGACCTCCTCCTCAGTCACGAACCCGCCCCTGCCAGGTCGCGTGAGCAAGGTAAGTGCTTTGAGTTTATTCTCAGCACCAGAGCCTCGGGACGCCAAGTTGCCTCCCGACGCCACGTTACCTGTTCCGCACCGCTCGCGAAGCCCGCCGAGTACGTCCAAAAAACCCGTCCCTTTGGTGCCCCTAGTACGGAGTTTAGAGGCGTGGCTTTCACTGCCCAACCCGTCACGCTGGCTGCACCGGACCATTCGACTCGGTTATGCAATTCAGTTTGCCAGGTCTCCGCCCCCCTTCGTGGGCGTACATTTTTCCGCAGTACACGGCCAACATGCCCATTCCCTGCGCGAAGAAATCGCCTCCCTTCTATTAAAGGACGCGATAGAGCCTGTCCCTCCAACCGAAACGAAGAAGGGTTTCTACAGCCCTTACTTTGTTGTACCCAAGAAAGGCAGCGGCTTACGACCGATCTTGGACCTGCGAGTTTTCAATCGGACCTTGTCCAAACTCCCTTTCAAAATGCTCACCCAGAAACAAATTCTATCTGGCGTCCGACATCTAGATTGGGTCGCAGCGGTAGACCTGAAGGACGCGTACTTCCACGTCTCAATTTGCCCTCGACATCGACCCTTCTTACGGTTCGTGTTCGACGGTCAGGCGTATCAGTACAAAGTCCTCCCCTTCGGCCTGTCTCTGTCCCCTGGCGTCTTCACGAAAGTCGCAGAGGCAGCTCTTGCCCCGCTCTGAGTAGCCGGCATACGCATACTCAATTACCTCGACGACTGGCTCATACTGGCTCACTCTCGAGAGTTACTATGCGCACACAGAGACCAGGTGCTCAGGCACCTCAGCCGTTTGGGGCTTCAGGTCAACTGGGAAAAGAGCAAGCTCTCCCCGGTCCAGAGCATCTCTTTTCGCGGCACGCACAACGTAAAAGTTACCCCTGCCTGCCGCCAGACCTTCAAACCCTGGACAGACCTTTGCTTTCTAAGGGCTGGAGTACCCTTGCAGCAGGTGTCCCGACGCGTTCTGGTCACGACCGACGCCTCCAAATTGGGTTGGGGCGCCGTGTGCAACGGGCGCGCAGCCGCAGGCCGGTGGAACCGAGGCCCGCTGCGCTGGCACATCAACTGCCTAGAGCTGCTGGCTGTTTTTCTGGCCCTGCAGAAGTTTCTTCCATTAATTCGGCACAAACACGTCTTAGTCAGGACAGACAGCACCACGGTTGTAGCCTACATGTACCGCCAAGGTGGAGTACACTCCCTCCACATGTCACAGCTTGCCCGTCGTCTCCTCCTATGGAGTCAGCAGCGACTGGAGTCACTGCGCGCCACTCACATCCCCGGCAACCTCAATGTGATGGCGGACACGCTGTCAAGACAAAGCTTGCCCGGTGGAGAGTGGAGACTCCACCCCCAGTCGGTCCAGCTGATTTGGGACCGGTTCGGCAAGGCCCAGGTAGACCTGTTTGCCTCCCAAGAAACCTCCCACTGCCCGCTCTGGTATGCCCGGACAGAGGCTCCCCTCAGGGCAGATGCGCTGCCACAGAGCTGGCCCACGGGGCTGCGCAAGTACGCATTTCCCCCAGTGAGCCTTCTTGCACAGGTGCTATGCAAGGTCAGGGAGGACGAGGAGCAAGTCACTCTGGTAGCCCCCTACTGGCCTACCCGGACTTGGTTTTCGGACCTCACACTCCTCACGACAGCCCCTCCCTGGCGGATTCCCCTGAGGAAGGACCTTCTTTCTCAGGGACGGGGCTTGCTCTGGAACCTCCACGTCTGGCCCTTGGACGGGATGCGGAAGATCTAGCCGGCCTACCACCGACCGTCATAGATACAATCAATCAAGCCAGAGCCCCCTCTACCAGGCATCTCTACGCTCTAAAGTGGCGTCTGTTCGCGGACTGGTGTTCTTCCCGAGCTGAAGACACGCAGAAGTGCGCAGTTAGGTCAGTGCTCGAGTTTCTTCAGGAGAGGCTGGAGAGGAGGCTGTCCCCTTCCACCCTCAAGGTGTATGTCGCCGCTATCGCGGCCCACCATGACACGGTAGACAGCAAGTCTCTTGGTAAGCACGACTTAATCGTCAGGTTCCTAAAAGGTGCCCGGAGGATAACTCCCTCCCGGCCTAACCTCTTCCCCTCCTGGGATCTCTCGGTCGTCCTTACGGGCCTCCAGAGACCCCCCCTTCGAGCCGCTTCTCTCTCAAGACTGCCCTGCTGATCGTGCTCGCTTCCATCAAGAGGGTCGGGGACCTGCATGCGTTCTCTGTTAGCGACGCTTGCCTGGAGTTCGGTCCGGCAGATACTTTCGTGATCCTAAGACCGCGACCGGGCTATGTGCCCAAGGTTCCTACCACGCCCTTCAGGGATCAGTTAGTGAACCTGCAAGCGCTGCCCCTGGAGGAGGCAGACCCAGCCCTTTCACTGCTGTGTCCAGTACTTGCTTTACGTATTTATCTGGACCGCACACAGAGCACTAGACGCTCTGAGCAGCTCTTCGTCTGCTTTGGGGGACAGCAGAAAGGGAATGCTGTCTCCAAGCAGAGACTCGCCCACTGGGTTGTCGACGCCATTTCCCTGGCTTATCACACCCAGGCCGTGCCCCCCCCCCCCTTGCGGGTCTGAGCTCACTCCACCAGGAGTGTTGCGTCCTCATGGGCACTAGCTAGGGGCACTGCCCTAGCAGACATTTTTAGAGCAGCGGGCTGGGCAACACCTAACACTTTTGCGAGATTCTACAATCTCCGAGTTGAGTCAGTATCGTCTGGTGTTCTCTCAGGTACTGAGCCCGTAGAACTCGGTGGCACGCCCACGATCTGACCAGGTGAATTGCTTGCACCTAGCGCCCTTCCCCCTAACCAGGGGAAACAGTGCGCCTTCATTCCCAGGAGATCTCAGGTTTGGGACACTGGTCGATTCCTCCCTAGCCCTCATGGGTCGCAGTTCAGCGGAGGAACTCGCTGACCCAAGCCACTGCGGGTACCGTAAGCTACCCTGTACTGGTATAGGTGCTCCACAGGTAAGGCCTCCTTCAGACTCCCCCTGTGTGTAACGCCACGGTTCTGTCCCCTCTGGCGAGCTGACTCCCGTGTTTCCCTTAGGCAGTCATGGCTGCCTCGGCTGCCGTGCTGTATGTTCACCCCCTCTATAGGCTGGATCCACCACCGCACCGACTTTTCCACATAGGCCCTAAGTCACGCCTCTGATGGTTTTGCCACTTAAACTTGCCTCCCCTCTCGGGTAGGCGTGGCCTCCGCAGGGTCTTCTCCGCCCTGAATAAGGGCTAAGACCCCCTTCCCTCAATGCGTGTAAGGGCCCCGGCCTAAGTTGCTCTATGCGAGAAATATAGAGAGAATAGAGGCCCGGCCAGGCTTGGCCCGTTCCCAGGTTGGCGGCCAGCACCTTGTTCCCCCCTCCAGGGTAACGATAAGGAATCCTGATGGCTTAAATGGGGCATTGGGGAAGGGTACGTGCAGCCTGATACAGTTGGTCGTCCTGCACGTAAGAATACCTGCTCGCTCCTGTATCAGCAGTTCACGTACACGGCTCAGCGCATGGCGCTTTTATAAGTGGACCCCTAGTGTCGCTTCTCTGACACAACGTGGAGAGAGCGACAGAAGGGGAACGTCTAGGTTACGTATGTAACCTCCTTTCCCTGATGGAGGGAACAAGACGACGTGTCTCCCCTGCCACGTCGCTGAGCCGAGCCACTGTTGTGGCCGGACCATTTCCGGCTCCTCAGAAAAATCCTGAATGAACTCCCGTATTTGCGCCGCTTAATTACCCGTATGTCCGGGGGCGGGACATGCAAATACTGGTTGCCAACTCTCATTGGCCTTTTTTCATAGTTCAGAGGTGAATATCGGCGCTCAAGAGAGACCCCTAGTGTCACTTCTCTGACACAACGTCTCGTTCCTTCCATCAGGGAACGGAGGTTACATGCGTAACCTAGACGATTTCCATATTATTGAACATAATCCTAAAACTGGCCTACTACATTTCCCAGCAATCCATTTAGCAAATTAATTAGACAATCTATCAGAGATGTATTTATTATAAGGGCTTTTTGTAAGGATGCGTCAATGTAAATGTGTATCAGATGAAGCGATTTGGTTGCATCGCGCCATAAACGGCATTTTTAGGTCGCTGTGTAAATTTAAATGTAGTTTGAAACTTAGAAAAACATGTCTTGAGATCTGTGAATTGCCCTTCATTTGAGCAGAATAAACAATGATAGCCTGGTGTTCACATTGTTTTTGTAACCTTAATATTCATTACTATCAATATAGCTTATATTTTAAGACCAATTTTAAATTGATAAAATTTAAGTTTCATCCCAGAATTTGTTTATTTGGGAACTACTGCTTTAAATACTGTTGAGCTATACCCTCCCAATTTGAGTGGAATGATTAAGATAAGTGAAAGATAGTGTTCACCTGTGACTATGAATATGACAAAGTACACCCCAGATGTGAGTTAGAATTCAAGGGTTCTTATCTGATATTAATGCAATATCAATAAATAAAAAGTAATACAAAAATTGATACTATATATTTATGATGTTTGGTTACCCTACTTCAAGTTGCTTCTCTCTTTATGTTGAACGCTCTTAACTTTCATTACAACCCAGCAATTGCATTAGATTTCAAATGGGAAATGAACATGCTTCAAAAGTGTCATCAATTTAAACATGTTAAATGTAAAATTACCTTTAAAGAAACGTGAGTTTGACTACCTTTATCCCTCGGAGAACATCGTGAACATTGTGCAGCTCCTAATTCTTCCTCATGGATGGTAAATCTTTATCTGAGAATTGCCTAGCTATTTTCTACAATAGCGTTTTGGTGCCATGTAAAAAAATAAATACAAAAATATTGAGAATTCGAGAAGATTTCGAGAATAAAGTAAACGTTTCTAGATTAAAGTAGTAGCATTACAAGATTAAAGTCATAATATTTCGAGAATGAATTCACAATTATTTGAATAAAGTCATAGCATTACAAGATTAAGGCAAAATATTTCGATAATAAAGTAAAAAACATTTCAAGAATAAAGTCGTAGCATTACAAGAATAAAGTAAACATTTAGAGAATAATGTCATAGCGTTACGAGATTAGTAATATTTCGAGAATGAAGTCAAAATCAGATTAAAGTCAGAATATTCTGAGAATTAAATTAAAATGACCAGAAATGGCGTGTCATTTTCACACGAATAGCCACAGTATCACACTGAGCCAGCAGCTTTATCATTGCAAGAAATGGATGTGGATGATTTAGTTAAATCATAATTTAGTTTAGGATTTAGCAACAAAGAAATCATTTTTCATCTTTTGGCACATCAGCACAAAATTATTATTGGGATCTAGACACTGCAGTGGTTATGAATTGAATTTATTCAGGAGAAAGAACCAGACAGTCCAGCTCGGCGTGGGTGATGCTTGGGCTGGGTTTCACGAAGCTCTAAGTTGAACATTAGTAGCACTTAAATTGTACTTACTACAGCATGATTCCTAAAAGCATTGTTATCTAATTAGCACATAAAAACACTCGAAAATGAACTAGCGCTATTAAGGCTTCTTTGATAAGCACAATTGTAATGGCAACAGAAAGATATGTTCTTATTGAACAGATTTGTTTAGAAGATATATGTGAGTTATGTGACTCTGCAGTTTAAAACGTAAATAGTCCAAAATAAACAATTAAAATATGGTTAACAAAGGAGGGTGAGAGTGTGCAGTGAGTGATTCATTCTCCCTCTTCCTCCTCTTTTTCTCCCTCCAATGGATGATTTAAATAGTCCTAGTCTGTTTAAATAGTCTGTCACAAATTGCACGCTGCATAATGGCAGTAAGGCTACATGTGCACAGTTGGGCTAGGCGATATAAAAGAAATGTATTCATGATATTTTTAGAAAAAACAATATTGCCATACCCCTTTTTATTGGTTTTGCTATAAAAAATGTATTTATGTTTTGAAACACAAAAAAACTTAAACCAAAGATATTTCTTAATTTAAATTACCCTCAAATTACAATGTGTCACAATTCCCTTGTCTGCCCCGTGTTTCACTTGTCTTTGTCTAAAAACTACACTTCCCACAATTCCCGGATCTCATCACTGCCATCATTGTGTCATTGTTTGCACCTGTTTGTAGTTTGTGATCCTCCTGTGTCTGTGTATATAAACCGTGTTTGTTCTTCACTCCTTGTCGTTCGTTGAATGTTGATGGTTCCATGTTTGCTCCATGCCTGTTCTGCCGTGTTTCCCTAGTTCCGTGTTTCTCCGTTGTGTTCGTGTTTTGGTTTCAGTGTTGTCCCCCTGTGGATGTTTTTCTTTTGTTCCTATTTATCCTGTCTTCACTTTGATTTCAATAAAGAACCCGCTTATAGATCCCACTCCTTGTCTGCCCTCATCTACATTCTCATAACACAATGAAATTAAAAAGCTATAAGAATAATGAAGTGGAATCGAATACAACCACCCCTTCTTTTTGCCATCATGCAAGTATCTGTCTGGAAAATTACTAATACAAATTAAGATCTGATGACAATTGAAAATGTAAACATAAGGATAATTAAAATACAAATACATTTTAGGTTCAAGGTGAACTTGTTTAGGTTGTATACACATCTGCAATATAAAATGAATCTGCCGCTTTACGTGTGTTCCAGGAGACACACTCCCGCTACCCTCCTCAGAACAAACAGAACATCAGAGACAGAAAAGCATTGATGGCTTTTCTGTCATCTGTTCTTCAAAATATACTTAAGTGTGTTTCTTTAAGACACGTGTCTGAAGTTCAGCCAACAGATGTCCATCATTTTAATCCTGTTCTTTGTGCATCTGTTCAGGTCACAGCCAAAGAAACAAAACTTTAGGCTATGTGAGAGCCCTTTATGATGCACATCGCATACATTCATGTCACATGCATTTTTTGGTCACTTCTATTAATCTCTATGAAGTTGAGAATTAATACATTTGAAACTCTGTCTTACTAAAGCCTTCATTAATTCTGTAATTAAATTATTTAATAGGCACCTTGAGAAGGTTACAAACAACTTTATTGGTCAGTATATTCATGTTATATTCATTTTGAGAATACAAAGTTTCAGCCCCTTTGGAAAGGACAGCTCCCTTAAAGAAGCACTTACGTTCTACTATATAACGAGCGGAAACATGAAGATTAATCGTTCGTAAAAAAAAAAAAATCTCACTAAGAATGAATTGTGCTTGGTAAATGCCCTATTTACTGTGCTAACACATGCTCTCTGCACTGGTTTAACACCCCATTCACTAAAGGAATTATGCAAATCAGCCAACCGTGCAAACGTGCTTGCAAAAAGTATGCAGAACATATGCAGTTGCGATTTTACGGGCCAATTCTGAGAGCTATGGAGGATGCCGGAGACCGCTTTTGACGCACCCTGCTGAGACTGTACATATTTACTGTGATCCAGACTCCTAAATCTTCTCTAAAACATGCAGAAAAAGTGTGCTCGACTACACATGGCATCTGGATATAATGCTCTTCTCCATTATTTTATCAGTTTTTGATGAATTACTGCTGAAATGATGGGTTGAAAATGTTCACAGCATCTCTTTTAAATATAATCCATTTTTACTACTTTTTACTTTTATTTGTGGCAATAGCACGATCTAAACTGTGCCACAGTGCCAGGCAATTTTTGTGAATGAAGCACAATCTACAATGAGCATAATTTACAAAGAAAAGAGGTGTCTTTGCGCAGAAAGGAATGACAGACGAAGCACCTGTCTTTGTGGAAACAGATGACAGAATGATGTAATCAGATATGGCTATTTGGCTATATATATATATATTTAAATATCATGAATATATTTCTTTCATATCACCCAGCCCTACTGTGCACTTGTAGCCTTACTGCCATTATGCAGCATGCAATTTGTGACAGACTATTTAACAGACAAGAACTATTTAAATCATACATTGGATGGAGGAAGAAGAGGAGGGGGAAGAGGGAGAATGAATCACTCATTGCACACTCTAACCCTGTCTAATAATTAATTCTCAAAATATTCCAACTTTATTCTCAAAAACTTTTGTTTTAATTTTTTTTAGGTGGCACTAAAACACCATCGTAATTTTCCACATCACATACTTGTGAACTTTAAAATAAAACGAATCGGTTACTAACGTAACCTCGGTTCTCTCTAGATGAGGGAACGAGTATTGCGCAAGCTAGCTTATGCTACGGGAAAGATTCATCTTTTCTGAGATATTGAAGCCAAAAAATTATCCTTAATTTTGTATCCATTGTCAACGCAGTGCGGCAGCTGCAGACCTTGAGCGGGCTAGCTAGCGAGCTCATTGGTTGCTCTGCGGCAACTGCTGCAGCCTATAGACGAGCTTGGGCGAACTCGCATCCAATGAGAGGCGTCCGCGCGCCCACTGCATCAAAGCCCGCCAAAAAGGGCGTGACTAGAGTGCATATAAGCGTAGTTCGTGAGGCTGGAACCCTGGTTTTCATTGAATGAAGCGAAAAATCGCTCGTGGCGCGAAGCACGGCCGGTTACGCAATACTCGTTCCCTCATCTAGAGAGAACCGAGGTTACGTTAGTAACCGATTCGTTCTCTTACGAGAGGTTCTCTCGTATTGCGTAAGCTAGCTTACGCTACGGGAACCCTTTGTCAACGCCGTGCGCGCCAAGCATCCACTGCATGAGCCCCAGGGAATTAAGGGGGACCCGGGGGAGCCCTCGTGAGTGGGGAATTAATATTTGGCCGGCAAGAGTGTGGGCCAGTGTGTGTGTAGTACATAAGCACATAGACAGAGCGGCGGTGCCGGTCTGTGTGGACTGTATCCCATTAATGCAGCTCACCAGGGGAGCTGTAGCGTATTAAACCGCTAGCAGTTTAGATTGTAAAATCTGACAAAGGTGGAGGGGGAAGCCCAGCCCGCTGCCACACATATGTTGTGAATGGAAATCCCGCTGGACCATGCCCACGAGGAGGCCATGCCTCTAGTGGAGTGAGCCTTAATGCCTAGCGGGCATGGTAGGTCTTTTGACGCGTACACGGCAGCAATAGCGTCCACTATCCATCTGGACAGTGTCTGTTTCGAGGCGGCGAGACCTTTGGTGCGCCCTCCGAACGAAACGAAAAGCTGCTCGGAGCTTCTGAAAGATGCGGAGCGCGCAGTATACAATCTCAGTGCTCTGACTGGGCAAAGGAGATTGGCGTCGCGTTCGCTATCAGATGCTGGTAGCGCCGACAAGGAAATGATCTGTGCTCTGAAAGGAGTACCGACCACCTTGGGGACGTAGCCGTGTCTAGGCTTTAAAATGATCTTGGAGTCACTTGGTCCAAACTCAAGACACGCAGCGCTGACAGATAGCGCGTGAAGGTCTCCCACCCGTTTAACTGATGATAGGGCAGTTAGAAAAACGGTTTTAAGTGAGAGGTGTTTCACATCCACGGATTGAAGCGGTTCGAAAGGGGGGGCTTTCATAGCTTCGAGAACTATAGAAAGGTCCCAGATAGGAACCGATGTGGGGCGCGGAGGGTTCATCCTTCTAGCTCCCCTGAGGAAGCGGATGACCAGCTCGTTTTTACCCTGTGACTGGCCGTGCAGGGGTTCAGCGAACGCCGCGACGGCCGCCACGTACACTTTGAGCATGGATGGGGATCTGCCATTATCCAGCAGCTCTTGTAAAAACACGAGCAGCGGCGACACCCCACATGTCCGTGGGTCCAGGTCTCTGTCAGTGCACCATTTTGAAAACACAGACCAACTTGACGCATAGTCTTCTCGTGGAGGGGGCTCTAGCGTGTATGATGGTGTTTATTACTCCTGGCAAAGCGACGGGTAGTCGTTGATCACCCACGCGTGTAGCGCCCAGCGCTCTGGGTGGGGATGCCAGATCGTTCCGCAAGCTTGCGAGAGGAGATCTGCTCTCACTGGGATTGGCCACAGCGCTGTCAGTGACAGCTGCGTAAGCTCCGGGAACCATGTTTGATTCTCCCAGCGCGGGGCTATGAGGAGCACCGAGTGGTGCGTTTCTCTGATCCTCTGCGTTACCTGTGGCAATAGCGAGACGGGAGGGAAGGCGTAAAGCGGGCGGTTGGGCCAGTCCTGGGCCAGCGTGTCCTCGCTTTTCGAGAAAAATATTGGGCAGTGAGATTTCTCTTCTGACGCAAAGAGGTCTATCTCTGCTCTGCCGAATATGCGCCATAACGTCTGGACTGTTTGAGCGTGCAGGGACCATTCCCCTGGGGGAATATTGTCTCTGGACAGTCTGTCTGGGCCGTCGTTCAGGTGGCCTGGCACGTGCGTCGCCCTCAGCGAGCGCAGGTGGCACTGGGACCAACTCAGTATGCGTTTCGCCAGATGGAAGAGGTTCCTGGATCTGACACCGCCCTGACGGTTTAGATAGGATACCACAGACCTGTTGTCCGAGCGGACCAGGACGTGGTGACCCTGAATGATCGGGAGGAATCGCACGAGCACGTACTCGACCGCTATCATTTCCAGACAATTTATGTGAAGGAGCTTTTCCTGAACTGACCATCGGCCAAAAACTGGAGAGCCCTCGCAGACCGCGCCCCAACCCGTGTTGGACGCGTCTGTCGAGATGACTTTTCGGCGAGATACAGCTCCCATCATCACTCCCCGCTGATACCACTCGGCCACTGTCCAGGGCTGCAGAGCTGAAATACAGGTCTGAGTCACTCTGATTGGCTGGCGGCCTGTGGCCCAAGCCCGGCGAGACGTGCAAGTGTTTAGCCAATGCTGAAGCGGGCGCATGCGCAGTAAACCCAGTTGAAGTACTGCTGCGGCTGAGGCCATGTAGCCTAGCACTCTCTGAAACTTCTTCAGAGGTGTGAGGCTGTTCATCTGAAATGACGCGGCTAGTCGCTGCACGCGGCGCGCGTGCTGTGTAGATAAGCGAGCCGTCATTGCCACTGAGTCTAGTTCTATTCCAAGGAAGGAAATTGTCTGACTGGGCTGTAGTGAGCTCTTGGTCCAATTGACTGCAAGGCCCAAACTGTTCAGATGACTGAGGAGAGCTGTCCTGTGAGACAGAAGCTCCGTATGTGATTGTGCCAAAATCAGCCAATCGTCCAAATAGTTCAGAATTCGCAAACCCTGACTCACGAGGGGTGCGAGCGCCAGCGTCCATGCACTTCGTGAAAGTATGGGGTGCTAAGGACAGGCCGAACGGAAGGACGGTGTATTGATAAACCTGGCCGCCGGCTGAATCTCAAGAATGGCCTGTGACGGGATTTATCTGAATCTGAAAATATGCATCTTTCAGATCGAGAGAAATAAACCAGTCCCCTGGCGCACATGCGCGAGGAGTTTGCTGGTTGTAAGCATTTTGAACGGTCTTTTGCAAGCGCTTTGTTCAAAACCCTGAGATCTAATATTGGTCTGAGGCTGCCGTCTTTCTTGGGGACAAGAAAATAACGGCTGTAAAAACCCCGACTCGCTCAGGGGAGGCGGCACTCTCTCTATGGCCCTTTTGCACAGAAGGTTTGCTATTTCTGAACGAAGCATGCACGCTGCTTCCGTGTTCACAGTAGTTTCGAGCCGCCCTCTGAAGCGAGGAGGACGGCGATCGAACTGTAGCAAATAGCCCTGTTTTATTGTGCTTAACACCCATTCGGATATCCCTGGAATATCTTCCCACGCTTTGAAGCTTAATGTTAGAGGGTGAGTGGCCAAATCGCTCTGATTGCCGCACACAGCGCGCTGAACAGAATGTGTGAGCGCGCTTACTGTGCTTATGCTGGACTGTTCGCAGACAGCATGGACAGGCTGTTCTGTGAGTGACTTCCCGATTGAGGTGAATGGGTAAAGAGTCACGTCTGTTAAGTGATACGCAAGCATAGTCACGGGACTTACATACAGAGAAGTGTTTGCTGGCCGTGTGACAGAGCGGGCAGAGAATGGCCGCGCGCACGTATTCGTGAGCGCATTTATTGACTAACACTCGAGTGGTTCGTAACCGCTTTTGAGTGTGCTCTGGTGGGGACACGGAACTTGTAATGCTTGTGTGTAGAGGTGAACACTGGATTGTGGGCACATTTTCTACACATAAGGCTGGTCGTGTGACAGAGCGGCCAGAGAATGGGCGGGCGCGCACACGGATTCGTGGATGCGTTTATTAACCCTAACACTCGAGTGGTTCGTAACCGCTTTATGTGAGTGTGCCGTGATAGGGCCACGGGATGTGTAATGCTTGTGTGTAGGGGTGAACACTGGATTGTGGGCACATTTTCTACACATAAGACATGTTTGCTCTCTGGTATGGACATGGGATGTGTAATGCTTGTGTGTAGAGGTGAACACTGGGTTGTGGGCATATTTTCTACACATATGGCATGCTTGCTCTTTACCAGATTTATTTGAGCGCAAGCAAGCGGGCGTTAACACCGGCCTGTTGGCTGCTGAATCTACCACTGTAGTAGCCTGAAGGAAGGGGACTGACAGGGGGCGAAGCTTTGACGGTGGTCCGGCTGCAGCGGGACTGATCCGTCGTTTTGTCAACAAAGCTAGGAGGACTTCGGTTGTTCAGGTTTCAGCGCAATTCTAGTCCGAGGCCCGCGGGGGGGGCGGCGGTCTGAGCGCGATCGAGGGCGGCCGCCCTGTCGACGCTGAGAAGTCTGGCTTTGTTGAGCTGGGTGCTGTGAAGAGGCTCGTGCAGGAGGCTCACGTGGGCGGCCTGCAGAGGAGCTAGCGCGACGAGGCAGAAAGAGATTCATGACTTGTGTGGCTTTTTGGACCTCTGAAAACCGGTCAATGATACCACTCACCGCGGAGCCGAAGAGACCGGATGGAGAGAGCGGTGCGTTGAGGAACGTAGAGCGCTCTGCTTCTCCCATGTCGGCTAGCGTTAGCCACAGATGTCTCTCGGTCACAGTCAGCGCGGCCATGCACTTCCCTATAGCTTGGGCTGCAGCTTTGGTAGCGCGGAGGGCGAGGTCCGTAGCACTCCGTATGTCTGCAACCGCCTCTGGATGCCTGCTTTCCTCATCCCACTCCCGCAGAAGGTCCGCTTGGAGGATCTCTAGGATGGCCATAGAGTGCAGAGCAGATGCAGCTTGGCCGGCGGCGGAATAGGTGCGGCCAACACAGGCGGAAGTTGTTCTGCAGGCGGGCAAAGGTGTGCTGTGTGCAACAAGTCTGTTGGGTGCCTGCTCAAGGGGTGGTGACCACTCGAGCCCGAGGCGGTCGACGGCCTGTGTGAGGAGGCGTGTTAGTTCCCCTTCGACTCTGAGCCTGACCACTCCTCGCTGTCCGAAGCCATGATGGAACAGCCCTTATCCTCCGCTTCTTCATCCGAGATGGCAGCAGAGCAGCCGCTCGCCGGCAAATGCGCGTCCCGGGTGGGCGGGGAGGGTGAAGGCGATGCTCGAGGGATGGGCTCCGGCGAGGCAATCGCTTCTACCACTGTTTCCGGCAGCCTTTGAGAGCGGCGCTTTTTTCTGCGCGGCTGAACGGAAGGCGGCGCGGCGGCTTCGATCCTGAGCGCTTCGAGTCGAGCCCGCAGGGTCGACATCGGCAGCTCCTCGCAGAGATCGCATCCGCCTTCGGCGAGGACGAGCTCTGCATGCCCTAGTCCCAGGCAGAGAGTGCAGAAGATGTGGCGGTCTCCGGTGCTGAGAGGAGCGCGGCATGAGGCGCAAGTGGAGCGAGGCATCTTAAAAAAGACGCTTGTACTCTTTTGTGAAGTTCTTTAAGAACTAGCTTGCTTTTAAAAAGGATACGTCGCCGGATGGCGTAGCTCGCAGGATGGCTGAAGGTGGCGAAGACGACCGGCTTCTTCGAGCGCTGTCCACGCTTGCTTGATGCCCCTCGAACGGTGACGCGGCTTCCGGTTCAGTGATGCGAAGAGCTTCGCTGAAGAGATGAAAATCAGGGTTCCAGACTACGAACTACGCTTATATGCACTCTAGTCACGCCCTTTTTGGCGGGCTTTGATGCAGTGAGCGCGCGGACGCCTCTCATTGGATGCGAGTTCGCCCAAGCTCGTCTATAGGCTGCAGCAGTTGCCGCAGAGCAACCAATGAGCTCGCTAGCTAGCCCGCTCAAGGTCTGCAGCTGCCGCACTGCGTTGACAATGGATACAAAATTAAGGATAATTTTTTGGCTTCAATATCTCAGAGAGGATTAATCTTTCCCGTAGCGTAAGCTAGCTTACGCAATACGAGAGAACCTCTCGTAAGAGAACATGGCATACGCAGTGCTGTGTCAAGCCAAAATAAACTGTTTAAAATGTTGAGGTCTATAGTCAGGTTCAATCAAGGTAGTTTAAAAACTGACAACAATCCATTGACAGAATGTGGGAAAAAGTTGATACCCAGCAATCAGAGTTGAATGTGACAACACAGGGACACATGAAAATAGTACATGTTGTTTAATTAATATTTACAATAGGCCCAAAACAGACTGTAGCATGTCTATTAGGCTGCAATTACACATCACACAGATTTGATATACGATTGTTGTCCTGTCTGCATACACTCACGTAATACATTAACTGCTGTGTTTTCAATAATGAGGACATTTTGATCAAGAAGCTAATTTGACTGTTCACACGCAGCTCTCACCATGAGACATGAGAACTTTATAGACCACGTGCAGACATACGCATGTGAACGTTTGAAAGCAGCCGGCTGTAGTCAAATAGTGCATGGGTACCGAATTGAGTCAGTTCTTGGTACTGCCAGTACTTTTAACATTTGTGGCTATTAAAATGAACACGTCGTGGCACCCAGTTTAGAAACCACTGACATAGTCAAAACTTCAAAGATCTCCTGTGATTAATGTAAGACACAAGCATAAAGAAAGCAGGTGTCATCAAGATATTTTCCACAGTAGAGTTGTTTGCACAACTTCTTGTTGTGTTGGGCCATGATTACAATGATAAAATTTTGCTCAACACCCTTTGTATGTATAGAGTAAACAATAGTGGTTACCATGTTAAATTATGTGGCAAATAAATTTTTACTAGAAGAACATTACAAAACAGTCATTATGTTTGGTCATCCTGCTTCAGATGTATAATTTGGTATAAAATATACCATTCAAGCAATAATCAAACCAATCTGAATATTATAAAATGAATAGATCTTTAGAAACTCCATATCGAAAGGCTCGCTGATTAACTATTAAATAAATTAGTTCTAGGCCTTAAAAATTTTCTCGGAACAGACTCCTGGTCCCTGACCCTGTCTTTTTATTGACAGTTTCACTGTGGATTTGCATTTTTTCTATATAACTTTTAGCCTGATTAAGCTAAAAGTCATATAGAAAAAATGCAAATCCACAGTGAAACTGTCAATAAAAAGACAGGGTCAGGGACCAGGAGTCTGTTCCCGAGAAAACATTTAAGGCCTAGAAGAAGAGCTCATATCACCTCATTTGAAGCGTAATTGTGTGGATGTTTTATTTGTATTTATTTATTTTTTGGTCACAGATTTGAGTAACCAGTCCTATTTTCCACCATAATTATGTGACAGAAGTAGGAATAGAAATGTGTTTTAGTTTTGCTCACTGTACAGCTGATTGATTTTGATAAGTTTCAGTCTGTTTTTGTATTCAAAAAGGACTCCAGAGCCCTGAATGTACCATTACTTTTCTGGCTCAGAATCCGGATGTTATGTAATTCATCTAAATATCAGAATGTAGATGGAGAACGTTTCTAACAGCATGTTAAAAAGATAGCAGCCTTTGAATCTCTCTCATCCAACCATCATCACAGTACATCAGAAAAACATGTTTACATTTCAGTTAAGGTTAAGGCTAGTTAAGGTTAAAGATTTGGTTTACCACAGTTGAAGCTTAACAGATAGCTATGAATATAATTGTCTGGCCTGCTCACAAAAAAAGAGAATATTACCGTGTGAAATCTGTCATGTGTCTCCTGTAAATGAATGGCTGACAGAAATATCAGCCCATGAACATGTGATCTGAAACCACAGCATCAGTGCTGAATAAGTTCAGTAGACAAACAGTAGTTTAGTAGTCCGTTTCTCACCATCCAAGTCAATCCAGTCTCTCTTGAACACAACATATCGCCTGTCGAACAGTTTTGCAATTTTGTGTGTAGGCTCAAACTCATTGGTTTATCATTTCCTCTGGGGGTGTGAACAGAGTTTTTTTAATTCCTACTTCTGCTATTTTTCACAGTGTCATCTGAGCTTTGCTTGTGTTCTCCTGAGAGAAGTTGCTTTTGCTTTGGTGGTGTTTCAAGGTATCTTTGAAAAACAATTTTAAATTTGTTAACCTCATTGTGAAGCTACAGAAAATGATTTATGTATAACTTTAGAATTTTCCACAGGATGGAATATTCATGAAGTGATTATTCACTTCGCCCACACACACACACACACACACACACACACACACAAATCTTTAAAGGTGCATTCAGTATTTTTTTCTTTATGAAAACATTTTAACTCTCAAATGAATGATTCCCTTTGTTAGGTTGTTTTGATGCAGCGTCAGTAGCTGACACCATGGTAACACCCTCCAGGTGTGGTAATGGCCCTATAGAATCAGGCCATTAAGGAGCCGGCTCCTTATAAGTGTTCACTTTTAGACATCTACCTAATATTTTCTTCTTTTCAGTGCACAATCTGTTAGCCCGTGTTGTTTCTAATGACTGGAAGATTGGCTCGCTTTTCAGTGGCAACATTTAAGGATGTTGTTAGGAAACAGTGTGATCTAAAAGCGCAAATGTCCTATGTGGATTTCGCATTGCAACAGAATGAGGATTACGGCACTTCATCAAGCCTTACCCTTTTTTGCCAGATGGGCCACATATCCCCAGTCACTCTGTGGCCTCATGAAAAAAAGCCAAAAGAGCTTAGACCCTTGTTCTTCTCTTCAATATGTTATTTACAGTTCAGGTGTGTGATGTTATATGAATATGAACGTAATATGGATATTAATATCATCATTGTGTAATTAGTTAAAAAAACGATTGTTAATCGTGTTTAAAAATAAGTAATTCAATAATAATTGTATTAATAACCCCAGTGAGCAAGCTGAAGGCGACTGTGGCAAGGAACAATATTAATGGAGAAAAATAACCTAACCTTGGGAGAAACCAGACTCACTGTGGGAGCTAGTATAGGGCTTTAGACCATCCTCATACCCTCCAGCTGCTTACACAGCATCATATTTCCAACTCAGGGAACCAGGGTTACATATGTACTGTAACTGAGATAATATCATGACCACTCACATGAGATGAAGTAGTAACACTTGTCATATCAGTAAACTAATTGGGGTAAACTAATAACAATGTTAGGATCACATGACCAGCCAAATACTACTCAATTAATCTCAGTAACCACACAGTTACTGGACACTATAACTCAGAGTAAATTGATCATGGCTAAATGTTAACAGATAATTTTTACAATGGCATCAGTAACTGAAAACTATTGCATTTTAATTATGCTGTCCATGCCCCTAGTGGTGTAATTGCAACAACATGAGGGAGATGTCTCTAGTGTGTCTCTAATCAGTTGTATTTGTCATAATATACTGTCAATCCTTTTCAGACACTCAGAAATCTATTTTTGACCAGTCTTGTTATAAATAATTTAAATTTAGTGAAAAATGAACTGTATACATTAGTAGAAGAATGCTATTAAAATTTCAGCTGAACAGTCACATAACAGACTACTCTAAAATAGGTGTAAATTGGATTTGTAAACTGAATAGCTGACAGGTTTGGCCTTTTCAGCAGCTTAAATGCCTAATGCCTAAATGCTGCTCTTGCTGTGTTTGTAGCTGTTACAATGAAGTGTGAACACAGCACATACACTTCCTGTTTCCTGTTCACAGCACACACAAACTGTCAACATGAGAAATAAAAACGTCATGGTTACGGTCGTAACCTCCGTTCCCTGAGGGAGGGAATGAGACGTTGTGTCGAATGAAGTGACACAAGGGGTCTTCCTTGGACGCCGAATCGTACCTCTGAACCTGAGAAAAGGCCAATGTCAAGTTGGCAGACAGAATTTGCATGCCCCGCCCCGGACATACGGGTATAAAGGGAAGCAGGGTACCAAATGCCAGTCAGGATTTTGCACTGAGGAGCCGAATATGAAGCACAGCCATTTACAGTGCTAGGTCTAGTGCTGTGGCAGGAGGGACACAATGTCTCGTTCCCTCCCTCAGGGAATGGAGGTTACGACAGTAACCATGACATTCTCCTTCTGTCACTCACTCGACGTTGTGTCGAATGAAGTGACACAAGGTGTCCATAGAAAAGCGCCACGCACTGACTGTGCTGTCGAAACAGGTGCACAGCAGGCTATTGCGTGCTAGAGGCACCTGTGCCGGCTGCACGTAGCCCTCCCCAACGCCCCCCAACTTCGTTGGTGAGCCGCGCAGTCATTGAGACTGAGTCTAACTCCATGCTGAGAAAAGAGATGCTCTGAACCTGAGAAAGCTTGCTCTTTTCCCAGTTGACCTGAAGCCCTAGACGTCTGAGGTGCCTGAGCACCTGGTCCCTGTGGGCACATAGTAACTCTCGAAAGTGGGCCAGGATGAGCCAATCGTCGAGGTAGTTGAGTATGCAGATGCCCACTTTCCTTAGGGGGGCAAGAGCGGCCTCTGCGACCTTCGTGAAGACGCGAGGGGACAGGGAAAGTCTGAAGGGGAGGACCTGGTACTGATACGCCTGGCCGTCGAACATGAACCATAGGAAGGGTCGGTGTCGAGGCAAGATGGAGGCGTGGAAGTACACATCCTTCAGGTCTACCACCGCAAACCAATCTAGTTGTCCAACGCAGGTAAGAATCGGTTTCTGCGTGAGCATTTTGAACAGGAGTCTGTGCAATACCCGGTTGAGAACTCACAGGTCCAAGATTGGTCGCAACCCGCCACCTTTTTCGGTACGATGAAGTAAGGGCTGTAGAGACCCTTCTTCATCTCGGCTGGAGGGACGGGCTCTATCGCGTCCTTGAGAATCAGAGTTGTGATCTCTGCCCATAAAGCGAAGGCTTTTTTGCCGTGTACGGAGTTGGAGCGAATACCGCTGAAACGAGGCAGGAGCCGGGTGAACTGAATTGTGTAGCCGAGTCAGATGGTTCTGGCCAACCAGTGCGATGGGTTGGGCAGCGAAAGCCACACGTCCAAACTCCGCTCGAGGGTCACTAATGGGACGATCGCTTTTGACGTACCGGGTGGGGCTTTTCGGCGGTGGAGAAGAGTGTCCTGAGGCTTGGGTGCTGAGAAAAGACTCGAAGCACTTCCTACTTCCAAAGCACACCTACTTCCACGCACCCGGCAGGGGGCAGGTTAGAGACTGAGGAACAGGTCCTAGAGAGGTGTCTTCGGAACTCGTGAGCGCTGACCTGTCGGAGTGGTCTTGGTACCAGCTCTAGAGCAAAGTCTGACTTCCTGGGTCGCCCGTCTCAGGAGCGCTTCAGAGCTTTCCTGGTCCTGGAAGGGGTCCTGGATACGGGGGGCGTACATCACCTGCGAGGTGCTCGACGCTGGGGCTGAGAGCTGGGCCTGAGTTGGGGCAGAGCTACCTGTTGTTTAGCCGCAGAGGGACGACCTTGGCAAGTAGGCGGGGCGCAGGGCGTGCTGGTTTGGCAGCGGCGCAGCAAGATATGGGTATTGCCTCCATCATCTTTACCGCTGAAAACTGCTGGGCAAAGTCATCTACAGGGTCGCCGAAGAGGCCAAGCTAGGAGACGGGGGCGTTGAGAAAGCAAGCCTTTTCAACGTCACGCATCTCAACCATGTTCAGCCAGAGGTGACGCTCCTGGACCACAAGGATGGCCATTGCCCGCACGAGTGCCTGCGCTGTGAACTTCGTGGCTCTGAGAGTGAGGTTGGTGGCAGAGCGCAGTTCCTGCAGCACGTCGGGGTCGGGACTACCTAGGTGCAGATCTTTGAGTGCCTTGGCTTGGTAGACCTACAGGAGATCCATGGCATGCAGGGTGGAGACGGACGAGCGAAGGGGTCGGTTCTGGGCAGTAAAAGGTGCCCTCCATGACCGCGTCAGCTCGGCATGCACTTCTGGGAAGAAAGGAACAGGGGGGGCGTGGCTATGAGCGGCGCCCTGACCCAAGGAACGGGGCGTGGCTATGAGCGGCACCCTGACCCAAGGAACCAATCAAGTAGCCGTTAGGGGGGACGGAGGATTCCAGTCCGCATTCCAGGAACTACACAGAGGCGGAAAGACATCTTTAAAAATATGCGTCCTGAAAAGGACGTTCGACACCTGCTGTGTATTGCTCTTTTATGAGTGGGAACTCAAACTCTTTTAGAGGAAATAAACTATTTTTAGCAGGAGAAACACTCTTTCAGGCAATGAAAGCGCTGTCGAAGCGCCCAGGGGCGTGGACTGCACAGTGTGCAGAGAGAGAGAGAGAGAGAGAATGCCAGCTGGAAACGTGCCATAGATCCAACAGCAGTGCTTCCTGCCAACAGAGGTGAGACAGTGGTGAACTCAGCTTTGCTGTTCCACAACCATTCAGCTCCAAAGAAATATTCTGACTGACAGACACAGCCCCGTTTCACTTTATAACCTTATGTCCTGAGTGGGGCATGCAAATTCTGTCTGCCAACTTGACATTGGCCTTTTCTCAAGTTCAGAGGTACATTTGCACGTCCCAGGAAGACCCCTTGTGTCACTTCATTTGACACAACATCGAGTGAGTGACAGAAGGGGAACAGATCTCCTTCACATTCTTCTTCTTGTGTTTATGGTGGTTCACAATCTTCTCTGCATATTGCCACCTTCTGTCTAAAAAAAGACAAATATTGATCTGTTTCTCACCCACACCTATCATATCACTTCTGAAGATATGGATTTAACTACTGGAGTCTTATGGATTATTTTTATGATTCCTTTAAGTGCTTTTTAGAGCATAAAAATGTTAGCACCCATTCACTTGCATTGTACTGACCTACAGAGCTAAAATATTCTTTTAAAAATCATAATTTGTGTTCTGCAGAAGAAATGAAGTCATACACATCTGGGATGGCATGAGGGTGAGTAAATTGTCATTTGTGAAAGTAACGGGTTACTCACCACTTGAGTACTCTTAATTTGATACTTTCTTACTCAAGTAATTATTTATTTGAGCACTTTTAAAATATAATTACTCAAGTATAAGTAAAGTAATTGTACTTTTACTTGAGTACAGGTTTTGGCTACTCTACCCAACTTTGATTGTGACCACTCACAGGCGAAGCAAATAATGTAAGGGAACAATCAGTTATCATAGTGTGTTGAATGCAGGAGAAATGGGCAGAAGATATGAAGGTTGAGGGAATGTGATTCTCTGGGCAAAGTTGTGCTGGAAAACTGCCTGGGTCTGGCCATTCATGTGGACATCAATTTGACATGTGCAACCTACCAAAAAAACATTGTTGCAGACCAGGTACACCCTGATGGTAGTGACCTCTTTCAGCAGGATAGTGTGCCCTGCTACACTGCACACATTGTTCGGGTAATGAAGAGTTTCCCTGGCCTCCAAATTCAAGTCACTTTATTGTCTCTCAACCATATACACAAGTGCAACAGTGGGTTAAGATGCAGTTCCAAGTAACATAGCAGTCAAGACAGTGATGAAACATACCATTCTACAATAAACAGCAGATTTACACAACACAATTTACAAAACAAATATACACATTTACTCACAACACAATATACAAATAATAATATACAATGTACAGTATATAATACAGTAAAAATCATATATATAAATGTGCAGTAAGGTTGTATAGTTCCCCAGATCTCAATGCAACTGAGCATCTGTGGGATGTGCTGGACCAACAAGTCCGATCCACGACATCTTCACCTCACAACTTACTGGACTTGAAGGATCTGCTGCAAATGTCTTGGTGCCAGATACCACAGGACATCATCAGGGGTCTTGTAGAGTCCATGCCTAGGCGGGTCGGCACACTTTTGGCAGCACGTAGAGGACCAACTGCATATTAAGCAAGTGGTCATAATGTTTTGGCTTTGAGGTGTGTAATATATATATATATATATATATATATATTTTGTGGTGCGGTGAGCAAGAGAAAGACACAGTGGGTGTGTCATCTGGCCTCAGAGCCGTTTATTGGAAATAATAAACATAAAATGTCCAAAATTAAGTAAAATAGTGTCCAGGGGGAATATTGTTCAAAATCACAGGGGGATCTGGCATCTTTGTGGTGAAATGAGGTGTTGTGTAGGATAGGGAGTGTCCAAAGGGATGGTCCAGCAGAAACAGGCTTCCGAAGCAGCACTATGTCACATCGTTACTAGGGTTCCAGCAATCAGTCCAATCTAACCACAACAGACTATTAATCTATAACAAAATCAAGAGTTTTGTCGATAATTAAGCATATATTTAATAACGAAAATAATACTCACTAGAAATGGAATCAAAAGTTAGAAAAAAAAAAAAAATTACATTAATAATCAAACTGGCTTTCAACTGTCTCTTCGTCCACCATTTTCTTTCTTCAGCTCAACCGCTGTGGCGGTATACATTAGGGCTGTCGATTTAACGCGTTAATTCAGTGCGATTAATTTTACAAATAATGACGCGCTAAAAAAAATTAACCACATGCCCACAGACCGTAAGGAAGATTCCTGAGAAGTGCAAGCTTGCAGTACCACCTGTATACTCCAGAGGGCAGTAAGTGACTTTTCAGCTGTATGAGCAACGCACAGTTTATACAGTGAATAAAAAACTTCAGTAAGCAGTGTCACTACTTGACCCACAAACATGCGTTATGTTCTTGCGTTCAAAACACTGGAGCACAAATGCGATCTAAGGGATCTCAAGATGTGTTTAAAGATTGAGTATTAAACTATATTTAACTTGACACAGTGACCTAAAAAATTTATGTTTATGACGCAACACACCCGAGATGTCTAACGTAGGTGTAAATTGACGGGCCCTTAAACAAGCCCTCATAATAAATCTCCAAATGATTGGCAAATTCACTTGTGAAATGGATTGCTGTGAACTGTATGCCAATGATTGACTTATGATCAATAATATGGTAGTAAACAATACATTGTATTCTATAATTATATATATATATATATATATATTATAAAATATTTAAAGATAACTATGTATAATTATATATTGATAGAAGTATGTATAATCATTATATATTGAGTTATAGCAATATAGCAAATATTTGTATATGCGATTAATCACAATTAATTAATCGGGACACCATGTAATTAATTCTATTAAAAATTGAAATCGATTGACAGCCCTAATATATATAATATATATATATATATTAGTTGAAGTCAGAAGTTTACATACAGCTTATATTTCTTTCTTCACATTCCCAGTCGGTCAGAAGTGTACATACACTGTTAGTATTTGGTAGCATTGCATTTAAATTGTTTAACTTGGGTCAAATATTTTGATTAGCCTTCTACAAGCTCCTCACAATAAGTTGCTGGAATTTTGGCCCATTCCTCCAGACAGAACTGGTGTAACGGAGTCATGATTGTTGGCTTCCTTGTTTGCACACGCTTTATCAGTTCTACCCACAACTTTTCTGTTGGATTGAGGTCAGGGCTTTGTGATGACCAATGCAATATCTTGATATGCCACAAATTTGGAGGTCATGCTTGGGGTCATTGTCCATTTGGAAGACCGATTTTCGACCTAGTTTTAATTTAATAGCTGATGTCTCGAGATGTTTCAATATATCGACATAATTTTCCTTCCTTATGATGCCATCTATTTTGTGAAGTGCACCATCCCTCCTGCAGCAAAGCACCCCAACAACATGATGCTGCCACCCCCATGCTTCACGGTTGGGGTGGTGCTCTTCAGCTTGCAGGCCTCACCCTTTTTCCTCCAAACATAACGATGGACATTATGAACCAAAAGTAACATTTTTCAACGGAATACATCCCTTCCTGAGTGGTATGATGGCTGTGTGTGTCACGTGGTTATCAGGAGAGATGAGAAGGGAAGCAGTGGATCTATCAGCAGACTTTTAATGAAGACGATGAAAACACTGACAAATATCAAACAAATGAAACACTAAATAACCAACTAGTACAACTAAGAACTGACCAGGATGGATGACAACTAGAGGGTATTTATACAAACAGGAGTTGATGAGGGAATGGAGAACGTCTCGGGTTACTTAAATGTAACCCTTGTTCCCTGATAAGAGGAAAAAGATGCTGCGCTGGAAGCGCCTTGGGAACACCTTCATGTGTGTGACCAGCTGTGAATGTGTGTAACACGTCAATGAACATTGACTGGAAATTATAGTCTCTGCCGGTGTTATAATTGGATGCACCTGGGGTTGGGCTATAAATAGATGCATCACCGGAGCATCATCAGGTATTTTTTCTGAAGAGCAGTCCCGGGGCATCCCAGTGCGGCAGGGAAGCGCAGCATCTCGTTCCGCTTTTATCAGGGAACAAGGGTTACATTTAAGTAACCCGAGACATTCCCTTTACAAAAAGCTACACTTCTGATGCTGCGCTGGAAGCTCTTTGGGAACGAGAATACCCACGCCGCCGCACTGAGGCTGTCCGGACCCCCTACGGTTCTGTAGTGTGCTCACAAGAACGTGAGAGGTCTCAGACACGAGCTTGAGATGTCGACTAGAGGCCATAAGAGCCCAGAGTGGCATGAACATCGAAACTATAGAATCGAATGAATGTGTGTGGAGAGGACCAACCTGCCGCATCACAGACCTCTAGCCAAGGCTTCAGAGCAGGCGAGCCCTCTGGTAGAGTGAGCCCTGATACTTACTGGTGAAGCTTGACCGCGTGCGTCGTAGGCCAGGGCAGTAGCGTCCCTCACCCAATGCGACATAGTCAGCTTGGAGGTGGCCACCCCCCCGGTTGCGGCTCCCATGGCAAATGAATAGTTGCCCTGACTTACGCCACTGGCTAGTGCGGTGGACACAGTCTGTGAAGTCACTATTTGTTGATACTGACGAGCAGTGCGACCTTGACCTAGCCTGACCTTGCTCAGGGTGTTCTGAATGGAAATTATTCATGCGGGAGACAATTGTGCCTGCATCGTGATCGAATTACACGTTATAACCCCCAGATAAGTGATTCCCTGGGTGGGAGAGAGAACGCTCTTTTGACGTGGAGTCTCAAACCCAGACAGACCAGATGAGCCAAGACAATATCCCTGTGCTGAACTGCCAGTTCTTGGAACTGCGCTAGGATCAGCCAGTCGTTTATGTAATTCAGAATGCAGATGCCCCGGAGTCGTAAAGGAGCCAGTACTGCATCCATGCATTTCATGAATGTGGGGGTTAATAGGGCTAGGCCGAATGGAAGAACCCGATACTGGAAGGCTTCGCCCCCGAAAGCGAACCTCAGGAACTTCCTGTGATGTGGCGGAATTTCTATATGAAGATATGCATCCATGAGATCGATGGTGACCAGCGAAACATGATGTTGGGCTTGTGACACGATCGTCTTGATAGATCTTCAAGGCTTGAACTGCCCAGTCAGGGTGTTCAAGTCCAAGATGCTAACTAAGGTCGGACACAACCCCCCACCCTTCTTGGGAACCAGTAAGTATTCGCTGTAATAACCTGACTCATTCTCTGGAAGGGGAACATGTTCTATATGTTCTATGTTCTTGATTAGCCCTCCCCACTAAGATGGAGGTTATTGTGCAAGACTTTGTGGGGAGAGAGGTTTTTTTTTTTTAAGTGACGAGGCCGAACCCGGCGAGAGATAACCCGCAAGCGTCTCTTCTACCAGCGGCATCACCGAATCCCCCCGAGCTTCAGCACCACGATAGTCGAATATGTCAACGTCGAGGGCACAAAGACACGGGAAGTATAAGGATTCCTCTATGAATGAGAATACTTGTTATGGAGGTCATGGATATAAAGGAAGGGACTGATATAGCATTCCCTTCCCTCTTTTATTTATTCATTTTGGCCAACAGACAGAAATTTGTCATGCCAAGGTGCGCTTCAGGCTTACGAGAAGGATCAGCTGGATCTGGGGAGAGAGCAAGGGAAAGGGACGAGCCCGTCTCTCGCTCCTCAGCCAGATCCATGAGAGAGCACCACGAATGAAGTGTGAGCGCTGACTCCCGGAAGTAAGCGAGGAGAGTGCGAAGCATTTTGCCCGAAAGCAGATCGCAATGCTTGCACCCGCCCCAACACGAGAGCAGCATGCTCTTCCCCCAAACAAACAAAGCAAAACTGATGCGTGTTCCCTCATTTACGCTCTATGGCTGAGGGGAACACGCTCTGACTTTCAGTCATTCTCTCGCTTTTTCTTTTTTTAAGAAAGAAGTGAAAGGAGAAAAGGGTCGCTGCGCACTGCCTAACCCATTCTAACTCCTAACAGAGGAAAGAAAGTTTGACAGGCTCACACACACACACACACACACACACACACACACACACACACACACACCTCTGAAGACAAAGAATCTGATGATGCTCCGGTGACGCATCTATTTATAGCCCAGCCCCAGGTGCATCCAATGACTACACTGGCAGAAGCTATAAATTCTGGTCAATGTTCATTGACGTGTTACACACATATTCACAGCTGGTCACACACATGAAGGTGTTCCCAAAGCGCTTCCAGCGCAGCATCAGAAATGTGTAAAAGGAACAGGTGAAGATGAGGAACAGATGGCAGTGATGAGGACAGTGAATTATGGGGAATGTAGTTCAGGGAGAATTGAAGACAGAGGACAAAAAACATATCAAAATAAGAGTCCTTGGAACAGAACGGTGAATAACACTGACAAAATGGTTAAGAACTGTGACAGTTTGGTCCCATGGTGTTTATACTTGCATACTATTGTTTGTCCAGATGAATGTGGTGCCTTCAGGCATTTGGAAATTGCTTCCAAGGATGAACCAGACTTGTGGTGGTCCACAATTTTCTTTGAGGTCTTGGCTGATTTCTTTTTATTTTCCCACGATGTCAAGCCAAGAGACACCGTGTTTGAATGTAGGCCTTAAAATACATCCAATTCAGTACACCTCCTATCAGAAGCTAATTGGCTAATTGTCCAAAGGCTTGACATAATTTTCTGGAATTTCGAAGCTGCATAAAGGCACAGTTATCTTTGTATATGTAAACTTCTGACCTACCGGAATTGCGATAGACAATAAAAAAAGTTAAACAATCGGTCTGTAAACAATTGTTGGAAACATTAAAATTACTTGTGTCATGCACAAACTTTAGTTTGCCAAAACGAAAGTTTGCTAATATTATTATTGGTTAAAAATGAGTTCCCTATCTGTCACTCACTCAACGTTGTGTCGATGTAGCCATTGAGAATCGGCGAGTGGAATTTGCATGCCACTCCCCCTGACATACGGGTATAAAAGGAGCCGGCTTGCAACTATTCATTCAGATTTGTTCTTTGTAGCCGAGTGGTTTCGATGAATTCCCTGTTCCATTCACCTCTACAAAGTGTTGTAAACTGTTGCATATTGGATGGTGCATTGCAAGGGGTCCCCCCTCACACAGATAAGTGCAGAGAACACCCCTGGGCGCTTCAGCAGCTATGCTAAGAGTATATACTTAAGAGTATTTCCTCTAAAAGAGTGAAAGGGAAAGCCACCCCAGCTGCTCCCCGCCCCGGTCCTTCTTCTGACTGGCACAAGGCCCTGACAGTTAACGCTGGGTGAACCCCCATGGACCTTCCATTCCTCAGTATGCTTGTTTGCCCTGGTTGAGTTCTGGGATGAGACAGGCAGCTCTGCCCAGGGCGAGTTTAATGTCTCATTCAGGACTCAGAAGCAGGATGAGCTCTCGATCTCGATAGAGCCCCCCGCAGGAAGCTGACGCCCCCGTCCCACATTCCGGCGCCAAAAACCCCAGGAAGGCTTCGAAGCGCTGCTGAGAAGGGCAACCCAGGGGCGAGGTGACCTGCTGTAAATCTGGAGGTGGTGCACAGACCACTCCATCCCCTGGTGGAGGGGCTGGAGGAGAATCTTTTGTTTCCTTTTGTGTTGATTTCGCAATATGCCCAAGGGGCTGCGGCACTCATACTTAAAAAAGTCACTCCCTGGGTCACACACACTCGCTGTTGTCACAGTTGTGATCAGCCACGAGGACGCTCAGCCTCCTCCCCTGTTGCTGACCAGTCCTATGGTGGGTAAGCGGAGGGAGGGAGTGGCATTCAAATTCCACTCGCCAATTCTCATTGGCATTTTCTCAAATATCAGAAGTGTTTGAGCTCCCAAGTATGACCACTAGTGTCACTACATCGACACAACATCTCATTCCCTCCATCAAGGAACAGGTTACAATAGTAGCAAAGTCATTTTAATGACTTCAGCCTAAGTGTATGTAAACCTCTGACTTCAACTGTAACAGCTTACACCGTGCATTCACAAGTGATATGATGTAGTGCTGTGCGATAAATCAAATACCCATGATATTATTGCGATGATTGTGCTGACTATGTAAAATACAACAATATTGAACAATATTGTGACTGGGGAGTGGAGAGAACTCGACTACATCCAGGAACTAAACAGGGGTGGAAGGGCATCTTTATAAAGATGCGTCCTGAAAAGGAAGTTCAGTGCCACTGTGTATTGCTCTTTTATAGAAAATAAACTCTTTTAGGGAAAATATTCTCTTTTAGAAGCGCTGTCGAATCGCCCAGGGGCAAAGCTGCAATGTTGTGCAGAGAAGGTGAAAGCCGCTGATATGCGCAGTAGATCCAACATCATACGCTCTGTAGAGATGAATGGATCAGTGAATACAGGTAGCTGATCACACAACCGCTCAGCTCCGAAGGAAAAATCTGAATGGACAGACGCATATTTCCCTCCCTTTATACCCATATGTCAGGGGGAGGGACATGCAAATTCAGGTCAGACAATTTCTCATTGGCCTTCTCAAGTTCAGAGATGCTCTCAAGAGAGACCCCTAGTGTCGCTTCGACACAAATGTCAAATTGAGTGACAGACGGGGAACATAATTATCGAGATATATATTGAATACAGTAAATTTACTGAAAAATATAGAGAAATCAATTCTGAAGCCATATCGCCCAGCCATAATAGGATGTGACATACGACTTCCAAAATGTTCAAGGGAGCACCAAAGTTAATATTTCATTAGTTGTAAATGGTAGTAGCCAGGTACATATATCAATCAGAGAATGTGAGTGGAGCGGGAGCAAGAAGTGAGGAGTGTCTTTGATTTCTCTCGTTCCAAGAGCGCTCAACTAATGCTACATCATGGGCAAAACACCTGTTAATGGACCTTAATGCAATAATTCACCACATGTTAATGTAGTACCCTAACCGCCTGGTAAGGGGAGATAGAACAGTCAAAGACACAGAGTCTCTGTATTGTCTGCTCTTAATGCAAATATTTCTGCATTCTCATTTATCAATAAACGTATAACAGATTATCTCTTTAGACAAAGTCACAATATACAAAAAAAAATAATACAGATTTACTCGCATACAGCTTCTCATCAGGTACCGTTTCCACAAATTAAACAAATAATTTCAATAGACACTAGGATTACAATGCACATTAATAATACTATACTGTATATTCTGATGAACCAACACATTCCTTCTTTAAAGCACTAACTTCTATCTCTTAACTGTTGCATTAGTTATCAAAAGTACAAATACTACTGTATAAATTTACTCAATTTTCACAATTTCTGTAACCGCATGGTCTCTGCCATCAGTTTAGCATTCACCAGTTGCACACGTGATACACTCATGGTTAACTTGAACCAAACTTTTAGACATCTTTAATGAACAATTAATACACTTCACAGAATGACATTTGCCATTTTTCACAGCCTTGACTTATACAAAGTGTATTTACATGACAATTTATTCATGTCATACCTGGTAAGGGGAGATAGAACAGTCAACAAAGAGTCTCTGTATTGTCTGAGCAGTGCGCCCCCTCCCCCAGCAGGTGAACAAGTCCCAAGGCAAAAACAATCGATTGTCCATAAGGAATATCAATCGCCATCATCCAAAATCGGACAGTATGCATTAATGACATTCAATTTCTTTTTCAATGACAACAACATATTCTGATGACACTAATTATTTAATTATTTAATTTTCTTTTCTCCTTTTCTTTATACATTTTTGTAACCACCACATTAAGCAGTGTTAAACACTATTAGCATGAGGGAAAGGTGGAATTTCTGATATAACCAGAAAGAATGGGATTAAAAAAAAACAAAAATAGTAATTTAAAATCTAGCGGCACTTGATGTTTGACCACCAGCGCGAAGGTTACTTTCGCTTTGTTTTCACGCTCCCTATTATTGAGTTAAGCTTGTGGTAAAGCTTGACATAACTACATGCTTGTGTCTAATCTCTTTATTCTTACATCAACAGAACACGAGTGAGGAGGTGATTGCCATGATCAAATGTTTGTTTTGAAATCCTATAAGACATGTCCAAAAAAACACAATGATAATCCGTTCACATGTGGGGAGCAGTGGCGCCCCTAGAAAATTTTAATAGGGGTGGCCAGTGGAGGCCACAGCAAAATCTTGGGGTGGCACCAAAAACAAACAAAAAAAATTCAGTGTAATGTGTGTTATACTTGTTTACATTTGTTTCTGGTTAATGTAACAATATGATGCTTGTGAAAATGCAGCCGTGTCGAATCATTTGTAGCCTCTTCTTACAGCAGCTGGAATGTAATTAAACTTGTCATTTTGATGGCGGTTTGTAATCCAGCAAGTTCAAAACAACTGGTGTGTTGATTGATACACCTCAAAACATTAGATTATATTTAGACTGTTCCAACTCTACTACTAGCCTAAATAACATCAGAATATGAATATCATGACTCATAATTCAATGTAAATAATACAACTTTAACAACTTAGACAGTATTTTTTTATATTTGTTGAAATGCCATTTTTTATGAATGAACAATATTAATACAGATACTGATGTCTATGAAATTGTTTTTTTAAAACATTAATGATAGACATTCAACATTACAGTATAATTGAAAGCTATATCAATTTCAACATTTATTAGGCTATGGAAAATAACAACTTTTAATTTAAGTGAACTGAAAACAATCTTCACATAACCCATTAGAATAAATGTTGTGTTTACCTGTGGCCTTCCTACCTGTCTAACAGATAATAGAAATTGAATAAAGTTTTCAAACATTCTGCCCTGCATAAATAAATTATATATAGATTCATTATTATTAAAGCTACAATTTTCTGATACCTTTGTTCTTTTATTAACATTAATAACAGATATCACAGCAACTGGTTTATTAGGCTACTGTGACTATAAGATCTGCCGCTGCCTAACATGGCATCTCATTTTCTCACAACTCTTCACGTTCATTTAAGACGTTATTTAACTCGTTTAAGACTGCTCTTATGAGAATACTCGACAAAACCGACTTTGACATAATTATTTTTCGTTCAAGTGCGAAAGAGAACTCGATTCTGGTGTTGTGTTTTTGTGTGTGTGTGTCACATCAGGACATAGCATCCATTTCATTAACAAGGTAACCTAAACAGTCTTGTCTATTTAACTTCACCTGCTGAGCCAGGACCCATCACTGATTCTGCGTGTACCTCGCTGTGCTCTGCAAGATCCCCTGTAGCAGCCTCTGCCTGCTCACTGGCTTGAGCTCTGCCTCACTTTGGACATTATCTTCAAGTATTCTCTCACACCTGCCTTCTTCCTCAGACCTACACTCCCCTGTGCTACATTTCTTCTTAAAAAAAAAATTTGATGCTTGTCGATTTTCTCTTCATCCTCTGCAAATTGATATAGCACAGTGTGACTAGTCATAGCTAGTAAACTAACTTTGCAGCTTATCAGCTCTAGAGTTAATTTCAGCTAATGTTAATTCAACACTGTAAAAACTTTACTGAGGAAAAGTTAACTTAGAACATACATTCATGTCTTCACTATAAGGCACTACTGTTATGGCATACATACCAGTTGCCGTTTGTCGTCTCTCCTAAAAGTGTAGCTGCTCTCCTGTAGTGGAATCAGTCAGTCAGTCCTGCTTCTTGCACTGACTGAGCGGTCAACGACGGGATTGGAGAGGGGCAGTGAAACTCTGGTGGTGGCACGGGCGCCAATCAATCTTTTTTGTAGCTGCAGCGGGTGTTTTATTTTATTTCACTTCACAAACTATTTTTGAATTTACATCATGTATTCAAATTAATAGTACCCACTGCAAAAACATACTAGGGGTGGCCACAGGGTGGCCAGAGTTTATACAGTGGTGGCCCTGGCCACCCCTTGGGGGCGCCCCTGGTGGGGAGAAATCTAAAGGTCAGTAATCCCCTATTAAATATTTTCCAATCTTAACTGTAGGCTATTATGTCCCGCATTAAATAGAATTGAACTTATAATGATGTAAAACATCAACTGAAGTAATCAAGATGTTAATATGGTGTAGTTTGACTTTAATCGATTGCCATCTAAATGTATTTTAGTGGCGTAGGCTAATTTATACATTATACATTTGCAGATGACGAAGCTCAGCAAATGCGAATAGAGGAAGAATTAAAATCTTAAAATTGAAGTGCTAGTATTTCTAAAAGTGAACTCTGCATTAGACATAGTTTTGGCAGTCTTATCTAGTTTTCATAAAAAAAAAAAACCTTGTTGTCGCTATAATGTGGTTAGTTCTTGGTGGGGCACATGGTGAGTTGAGCGTGGATTCTGCAGTGGATGGCGTGAAACCTCTACACGCGTTATGTCTCCACGGAAATGCGCTCAACAAGCAATGTGATAAGATGCACAGGTTGACGGTCTCAGAGGCGGATACAACTGGGATTCGTCCTCCGCCACCCGGATTCAGGCGAATCACTACGAGGACTTAAAAGCACATTGAGAATTGGGCATTCCAAATTGAAAAAATAAAGCATACTGAAATAACTTTACAGTGGAGAGGTAGTTAGGCACTAATTTTGCCATGGAGCGAGCAGGGTTTCTCTAATCTAGGAGCGCAGGGCGAGCAGGAAATGGACAACCTGGAGTGGAGCTGGAGCAGAGTGATTAAAGAATGCTTTGAGCATGGAGGGGAAATTGTTGCCACTCCACTCCACACACATACTCTGATATCCATATATGGGAGGTAAGCAGTGCTATGAAATATTTAAATAGAATTGTTCATATAAAATACTGTTTTCATTCAAATTAATCATCTTTCATCTCAGTTGAGCAGCACAGACAATTATTCTTTTATTCACTTGGGCACCTCCCTCAGGTATAAGCACTTTATGTTATGCTTTCTCTGATTCCATTGTTTACTGGCCTTTTATTCCAATTTAATCACGCCCGCTATTACAAATGTCCAAGGAAAGCATGCTTACCAAAATGAGTAAGCCAATCAGAAGCTCCTTCAGTCATGCTATCTGATAGTCCTGAATTTAAAACAATTTGGTCATGAAGTTTGCCACGGTTACATAATTGTTACCATTGACTGGTGGGTTCTAGGGCAACAATTTATGTCAATAAAATTTCTGCGATATGACACTCACCTGTATAATGCGTTTTGGGCACAGTGTTTAATAATGTGTCTTGTTAAGTTTCCTCCCCGTCTAGGAGTTGGGAAGAAAACTAACAAGTTATAAGGAACTTAAAGATAGGGGAAAAAAAAAAAAACATGTTTGGAGGTCTTCACTCCTGTCCCAGCCAACAATAACCGCAACAGGTTACGAAAACAGTTTACAAGTTTATTGTCCTCTATTAAATACCAAACAAAGGGAAGCAGAAAGTCTTCAAGAGGTGACCAGGCCAAAATAACAAACAAAATGAGTCTAGCTGAAAGGGAGGCACAAACTACTTACCCTTACAGACAAAGAAATTGAAAATAACAACATAAATCTTGCCTCACTCCCTACCTAGCCATAAACAAGAGAAAACAGGTTTAACAACAAAGAAAATGGCACCCACCTCTCTAACGCTTCCGTAGATACCAACAGGTGGAAATGATCGCACACCCAACAAAGGAACTTACAGTACAATGTTTAAATTGGGGTAAGTTTAACATAAAGAACAACTTGTAGTTTCCAATTAACAACAGCACTAAAACACAAAGGCTATCAACACTGAGGAAAGAGTCTCTCCTAACAGACTTTCCACCTCAGCTTTATTCCCATGTTCTTCTGGTAGTGCACCAATCAGAGCTGCTCAGCACTCGATCTTAATCACTCACAGCTGATGTAAATTAACCTGGTTGGGATGACAGGGGAGACAACAGAAAACATACAAACGATGCTTGCCCAGTCTCAAAGCCCACGGTACGTGCCTAGTAGTAGCATCCCTGTCATTGTTATTAATCAAACAACACTATTGACAAGAAAAAGAGAAAAGCGCTCTCTGTGACAGCATCATCTTAATATGCATTTATTGTAATGATGCAGTAAGAATGTTCCTAAAATTTAAGTACTTGTATTTATTATTAATTTTCATAGATTTTTTAATTGCTTTTCTTTTTTTCCAAGTTTATGAATGTTTAGTTGACTGCTGATGGAAATGAAAAGTTTCATTCTTCGTTTTATTACTGACTATTTACTTGTCTTAAATAAGTACTTTAAAAACTTCAACACTTCAGTGTTTACTTAAATGGAATAGTTCAAACAAAAATAAAAATGTCATAATTTACACACCCTCATGTAGGGGTGTAACGATTCACTCCTCTCACGATTCTGAACTTGCGGTTCGATTTACAATTCAATTACAATAAACTGAATCTTAACTTTTCTTGATTCAAGCTTAAAGTTTTTTTATTTGTATTACATTAAAGACATATGCAAAACAGTTCCATTCCTTTAAAGGGCACCTATTATGGCATTTAAAATGTTCCTAATATTGTTTTGGGAGTCCCCAACAACAGTTTTACATGCATGCAATGACAAAAAACACTTTTGTTGTCTTATAATATGCATTTATGTTTACCTGATTTGATAACGACTAATTTTTCCAAACCCCTCCTTTGCGTGACGCTAATCTGCGGTGATTGGTCAGATGACCCAGTCAGTTGTGATTGGTATACTCTGTTGTTACGGGCGGTCGGACACCACCCTTAACATAAAGGAGAGACGCACACAGATCGGCTCGTAGCAAAAATAATAGGGGTGTGTTTATTTAACAGGTTCAGTTCTTAAATAGTAAATAGGTAGCAGCAAGATCTACCACAAAGGCGGAACACTTCAGTACTGCCGGGTGGACAGCAAGTAGGCAGATGTTTCGAAGACAGAAAACACGGCAGTGCGTCGATTTTGGTCTCGGTCTTTGTGTGCGCTCTCAGGAACGGTCCCAGAAGCCTTATATCGCGCAAACTTAGGCTTCGCTCAGGTGTGGCTCATCTGCAATTAAGAAAGCGGAGAGACACTGCACTCAAATGCACGTGTAGCAGCAAACACCAGAGCTGCGGGACGTAACATCTGTGCAGAGATTGTCGGAAACGGAACGCCCATCACCGCTTTGTAATAAAAAAATCTAAATCAGAGAAGGAATTTGAGTTGATATATGTTAGCGATCATAGCCCAAAGTTCAGTGGTAAACACCCAATTAGTTATTGTTTGTGTTAGCCCAACGCATAAACATATTGATAAAGCACTGCATTACTACAAGTTATTGCTCTATTCTTTATGACAACTCCAATAACATCGACAAACATTTAACATATTTCCAAAAAATTGACATTGGAGACCTAGAAGCTGCGCTGAGCGTAACTTACACAACACACACAAATACTTATTAAGCATGCTAAAAAACACATAAAAGCAACAATTATTAATAATACTTACAGGTTGTGATTCGGAGGAGGAAGCTGATCCAAATAAACTTGGTACTGAACCTTCCTTCAGTATCAACCGGCTCGCGAATCCACACTTGAAAGCATTCATGTTCGTAAAGCAATCGTCATTAAAATGATGTGAACACAGCACAAGGTTCGGGCTATACTTGTGTGGTATAGCTGTAAATATAAACTCTAGCCACTGATTCTTCACATGCTCATCACTGGGCAGTGAAAAAAAGGTTGCTTTTGATATGCACTTCAGAACACAGCTATTTGTTGTCGACATGATGTTTTCAAGTTTTCCCAGGTGTCTGCGCGCGCAATGAGTGGGTGCGGCCAATTTGATAATTTTTCGTCTTGACGTCACAACGAAAAGGAAAATGACTCATTGGAAAAACGATTCATTAAATTGACTCAGAGTCGACTCCTACTTTTGAGAGACAATAACTTTTTTTACGGTGAACTGTCATATATAAAATTTTGCAGGATGTTTTTGTTCACTTAAATCTATGTTACACACTACATGAAAGGTAATTTCCAAAATTCCATAATAGGTGCCCTTTAAAATTCAGCAAAAAGTAAAACATTCTTAAAAATTGTAAATAATACAGCAGCGATGTACTGAGATTAAAAACAGCCCAGAACAGGGCAGAGGTGACACGAAATGGAAATACTACCTTAAAATTCGGCTTCCTGAAAATCTGGAATTATGTTTGGTACATATGCTGCTTACATAGTGTCATTGATTACATTACATTTAAAATATTTTTAATTAAAATTGTATTTTTGTAATATAATATTGTCTCTGATTACATCTAAATGTTCTTTTCAAAAAACATTTTTATGGAAGTGCATGATTAGATAAATAACAATGTTTCCCCTATGCATTTTACAGCGGCACAGTGGAATGAAGCGCTACACTTGGTTACACTAAATGGTTAGAGCAGTGCATGCACAGAGCAGGTGTGATAATTGGCAGACTGGTCTCAACCAAACAGACTATTTTAAAGGTGCACTCTTTTGTCCTTGTGTCATCTTGGACTCACACTGACACCTAGCGGCTTGGATGCAGCCTCGTTTAAAAACAATAGTTTTCAGTTTCACATGTCATTGTTGAAATGTAGTATTCAGTCAGTCATGATTACTTTAATCAGTGAGTGAAAGTGTAAAATAACAGGATTGTTACTGAGATTAAGCAAGTAGTATTCAACTGGTCATGTGATTCTAACATGGCAGCCCCCATGTGCGGACAGTTAATCGTATTTTGGAGCTCCTTGTGTGCAATTAATTAGTTTCCATTTTTATGCCTTTGTTACGTAGGCTTAGGACATCACGCTTATTGGATAGAACAGACGCTCTTATATATCATCCATTCTCTATGACATTTTTGTAACTGCGATGTATCATGCCATGATAAACCGTTACACAAAAAATATCATAAAAGTAGTCAATGGGTTTTTGTGTGTCATATTACAAGTCATAAAATGAAACTGTATGTACTAAATGTAATTGATGACTGAATTTTCATTTTCTGGTGAACTGAATAGTTCTTTAATTCTTCATTTGAATGCTACATATATGTTTTTAATTTAATTAGTTAATATTTATATTAATATTTAACTTTATGAGTTAAAATGTATTTTGAGTAGAGTGAAAGTACCTGTCCTAAAAACTACTCAAGAGTAAAAGAGTAGCTCATTTAAAAGTACTTATGAGTAGTGAGTTTTGTGTACAGAGTTGCGAAAGCTATGCCCCTTTATAATAAAAACTCTATGCAGCAATTTAAAAATGTAGCACACACACCGTAATTTACATTCCCTTTCATGGTTGTTTGCCAGAAAGAATACAAATATAGATATTTTATAGGTGATTGTGACTAACAACTTAAAAAAAATCACTTATTTATGATACTGTAAACACTACATGAATCTGATGGAAAAAAATAAATAAAAGGAAAACATGATTACAGAAATGAAATGACTGAGAGTGTTATTGTTGTGCATAAAACATGTTCAAAAAAATAAAAAAATAAAAAACACTAAAAAAGCAGGGTCACTTGGCACAAAAGAGGCGGTAGAGCAGTTGTTTGGAACAAGGGCCACATTGGGCTTTAAAGCAATAATTAGCACAAAATGTTTAATTCTCCCATTATTTAGTCACCCTTATGCCATCCTGGATGTGTATGACTTTCATCAGCATAAGGTTTTTAGAAGAATATTTCAGCTCTTTTGGTCCATAGTGAATGGGTGCCAAAATGTTTAAAGGGGTCATGACATGAGAAACCAAATTTGCCTTGATCTTTTGGTATATAAGAGGTCTTTGTATCATTAAAACGTCCTGCAAGTTTAATATTTTAAGACGTCCTCCCCATTCTAAACGAATCATTTATTTAATCAAGCTCAAAATACAGCTCGTTCTGGATTCATGGTTAGAAGTGACGTGTCGGTTAGAAGTGACGTAACAGCGTTTGCATATGACCGCCTCCAGCACAAGATAACTACGCTTTAAGCGCCAAGACAACTCACGCTCATTTCAGTATCGCCGTGCGCCTCACAAGTGTTCAGTCGATGGACAGCGAGCTCTGACAGAAACTACTTGTGCACAGGAAAATTACGATGCCACACAGATGTGCTGTTCCTGGCTGTGGTCAAACAAAACCTCTGAATAAGCTGCCGAAAGATCCAGACGTCAGGGAAAAATGGATGCAGTTTATTTTTTGCGGACGTTCCAGTCACGGCAGTGTTAACTTAAGCGTTTGTTCTGTACATTTTAAGGATGACTGTTTTGAGAACAAATCTCAATATGATGCTGGCTTTGCCAGAAAACTGTTGCTCAAAGATAAGTCCGTGCCGACTATTCTGGGAACAACGACAACGCAAACTGTAAGTAATCTATTTTAAACTTTAAACTACTTTTTAAAGCGCAATTTCATTCATTATGAATAATCACAGTGTTTTTACTTAGTTTACTTGCATATTGTTCTGGCTGGGGGCGTCAATAATTGATACATAGGCACTGACGTTAGCCAATCATAACAGTGGGCGTTAACACTGAAGTCTTAAATGGAAAACGCCCCCAAAACAGACTGTTTGAATCAGAGGATGAGAAACAGGGTGGGAAAAGGTCATAAATCACTAGATTTTAAAAGTTTTTCTTAAAAAAAAAATATATTAATACTATAATTGCACCTAAGGGAACATAATAATACAATAAAAAAAACCATGTCATGACCCCTTTAAGCTCCAAAAATCACATAGGCAGCATAAAAGTTGCCAAATGCATGTGACTCCAGTGGTGAGAAACAGATCAATATTTATGTCCATTTTTGCTAAAAAATCCTCCTTGCTCAATCTCCACTTTAACTTTCACTATCTTCTTCTTTTGTTTTTGGTGATTCACATTCTTCATGCATATCACCATCTACTGGGAAGGGAGAAGAATTTCTTGCAAAAATGGACTTCAATATTAACACGTACCCAATACCCACACTTATCATATCACTTTTGGAGACATGGATTTAACCACTGTTGTGGCAAAGAAATTATTAACCAACCATTATCACTGCGTAAGAGACACTCTGAATCAAACAGTCTTTTAAAATTATTTATTCTTGCGAGATGGACCCGGTCATTACACAGGAGTTAATCTGTGCCGTGAGTGGGACAGAGAAAGGGAGGGCTGACTTGTATTTTATACTCTTTTATCCCAAGGTCTATGACAGAAGCAGATCCTCCCCCTCTGCATTCCTCAGACACAGGGGCATTCCCTTGCAATGATTATCACTGATCAATGAGTATCAAAATTTCTACAACACCACCGGAGTCACATGGATTAGGCTACTTTTATGCTGCATTTTATGTGCTTTTTGGAGCATAAACATTTTGGCATCCATTCACTTGCATTGTATAGATGTACTCTACTGCTATGAAATACTGAGTTGGTTACAAGTGTGTGGGATGTTGAGAAATGGATTGATTATCTGGAGTCATTGGAGATGGAATTATCTACGAATCCGCAAGTGAACAAGGTGGATTTGAACCGTAGCCGGCGGAATAACATCCTTATCGTTGGGATTCCTGAGTGCGAAGAGGGACTCCTTCCGGATCTGCTCAGTATAGCAGGCCATATGCTGGAAATCGAGCAAGTTTACTGGGTTCCTGCTCGGCGATGAACTTCGCTTGACTGTTTGAGGAAACAGCGCTTTTTTAAGCTGGTTCCACATAGTGGCTGGAATATATTTTGTAGAGTAACACACCTTCAGGACAGTTTTATAGATGAATATCAACGCTCTGTAGCAGCCGAATGGGCTGGCTCACTGAACGTTCGTTGACCGTCTGAGGAAGCTTAGCAGTTTTGTGGATGAATCTACACATTCTTTGTGTTTATTCCAACTATTGGCAGGAGTTTGTTTTATAGATTATCTTTTTCCATGTAATTCTGTCTCACAAAATTTGTATAGAAACATCAGACTTGAGTAATCCGCCGGCAAAGCTGTCACGTGGAATCTCTTAGGTTTGGATGGACTGTTTGAGTTCAGAGGGATGGACAGCATTTGGCACTGTTGTGCCTTGGGTTAATGCTTACATTTGTATTTTTACTGTTTATTTAGTTCCGGGAGATGTTGGGGTTTTGATGGTTGCACTAATGTTGTAATGTGGTCTTTTTAATCTTGTTTTTGAAACACAATCTATTTTTCTTAAATGTCAAAATGTCAAATGGTAATATGAGTGGATTGTCTCTCTCCACGTGGAATGTGAATGGGTTGGGGCACCCCATAAAAAAAGGAATGTTATCTCTCTTAAGCTTAAGAAATATGATATAGTCTTTCTTCAAGAAACGCATCTTTCTCTACAGAAAGCTGAAAAATTTGGAATGAACTAATGAAAAACCCCAAAATCAGTATCTCAGAAAATTTGAATATTGTGAAAAGGTTCAATATTGAAGACACCGGGTGCCACACTCTAATCAGCTAATTAACTCAAAACACCTGCAAAGGCCTTTAAATGGTCTCTCAGTCTAGTTCTGTAGGCTACACAATCATGGGGATGACTGCTGACTTGACAGCTGTCCAAAAGACGACCATTGACACCTTGCACAAGGAGGGCAAGACACAAAAGTTCATTGCTAAAGAGGCTGGCTGTTCACAGAGCTCTGTGTCCAAGCACATTAATAGAGAGGCGAAGGGAAGGAAAGGATGTGGTAGAAAAAAGTGTACAAGCAATAGGGATAACCGCACCCTGGAGAGGATTGTGAAACAAAACCCATTCAAAAATGTGGGGGAGATTCACAAAGAGTGGACTGCAGCTGGAGTCAGTGCTTCAAGAACCACCACGCACAGATGTATGCAAGACATGGGTCGCATTCCTTGTGTCAAGCCACTCTTGAACAAGACACGAGAAGCGTCTCGCCTGGGCTAAAGACAAAAAGGACTGGACTGCTGCTGAGTGGTACAAAGCTATGTTCTCTGATGAAAGTAAATTTTGCATTTCCTTTGGAAATCAAGGTCCCAGAGTCTGGAGGAAGAGAGGAGAGGCACATAATCCACATTGCTTGAAGTCCAGTGTAAAGTTTCCACAGTCAGTGATTGTTTTGGGTGCCATGTCATCTGCTGGTGTTGGTCCACTGTGTTTTCTGAGGTCCAAGGTCAACGCAGCCGTCTACCAGGAAGTTTTAGAGCACTTCATGCTTCCTGCTGCTGACCAACTTTATGGAGATGCAGATTTCATTTTCCAACAGGACTTGGCACCTGCACACAGTGCCAAAGCTACCAGCACCTGGTTTAAGGACCATGGTATCCCTGTTCTTAATTGGCCAGCAAACTCGCCTGACCTTAACCCTATAGAAAATCTATGGGGTATTGTGAAGAGGAAGATGTGATACGCCAGACCCAACAATGCAGAAGAGCTGAAGGCCACTATCGGAGCAATCTGGGCTCTCATAACATCGGAGCAGTGCCACAGACTGATCGACTCATGCCACGCCACATTGCTGCAGTAATTCAGGCAAAAGGAGCCCCAACTAAGTATTGAGTGCTCTACATGCTCATACTTTTCATGTTCATACTTTTCAATTGGCCAACATTTCTAAAAATCCTTTTTTTGTATTGGTCTTAATTAATATTCTAATTTTCGGAGATACTGAATTTGGGATTTTCATTAGTTGTCAGTTTTAATTATCACAATTAAATGAAATAAACATTTGAAATATATCAGTCTGTGTGTAATGAATGAATATAATATCCAAGTTTCACTTTTTGAATGGAATTACTGAAATAAATAAACGTTTTGATGATATTCTAATTATACGACCAGCACCTGTACAATTCAAATGTCTCAAAATGATTTAAAGATGAATTGGGAAGAGTCATTATTGTTTAGCTGAAATTCAGGGGCAAAGTCTTATTTTGGCTGATATTTATGCGCCTAACATTGATTAGGGCTTTTTATAGATCATGAAGGGATGTTGCAAGCTGCTGGCACCCCTCATGGTACTGTATAATATTGGGAGGAAACCGCAATCTTTTGATGGACACAGTCCTTGACCATAGTGAAGCAAATGTGTGCAAGCCCCCCAAAAGCAACATTGATGCTTCACAGGATGTGTAAATATCTTAGTCTAACAGATATTTGGAGACTTTTGAACCCTTCTAGCTAACATACAAACTAACATAGACCCATCTATCTATGTTAGTCACTATGCAGTTTTTTCATCAGTCCATAACATTTACTCTAGAATAGTTTTTTTTTTAATATAGGTCCCTCATTTCATCAGTTGCTGATTGCTCAATAGGATCACGCCCTGGTGTGTTTAGAGCTGTCACATACAGAGAAAAATAAATCATATAGTTGGCACCTTAATGTATCCCTGAATTCAAACAAATGTTAAAGGCTGAAATCAATGTCTACATAAAGACCAACTGGTCCTCAGTATCTTCTGTGGGCATGGCTTGGGAGGCACTTAAGGTGGTTCTTAGGGGCCGGATCATAGAGTATGCCGCAATCACCAAAACATCCAAAGCACAAGAACTTGTGGAATTGGGAGGGAATATTAAAAGTGCCGAAGCAGAGCTGATTGTCATCTAATGGCCTCAGAGAATTGACCCGATTGAAATACAGATCTAATACTATTTTGTCTCAAAAGGTTTGGCTATTCAAGGCCAATCAGGGGACAAAGCAGGAAAACCTCTGACTAGATTTGTAAAACAGAGGTAGTTTTTTTCTACCATTCCCTCAGTGAAATCTGCCGGTGGTGAAATATTTACCTCGGCCATTGATATTAACAATGCTTTTAAAGAATTCTATCTTGATCTTTATAATTCCACATCTTTGTCTACTGAAATGGATATTAGAAACTTTGTGGAACCATTAGAACTTCCTAAACTGACGTCTGATTCTGAGATAATCTTGTAAGAGATGGCGAGTTAATTAAGGCCTTGCCTACAGGAAAGACTCCGGGCCCAGACGGTTTTACCGCTGAGGTTTTTAGATCTTATGCTACAGAAATGGCTCCAATTTTGCTAGAAGACACAAGCCCGGATCATTCTGATTCTTAAAAAGGACGAAGATCCAAGTGAGTCTATAACTTACCATGTAATTTCACTGATCCAGCTAGATGTTAAAATATTGTCAATAATTTTGGCTAACTGATTAATTAAAGTTCTGAGATCTCTTATACATATAGATCAGGTGGGGTTTATTCGGGGACGTAACTCTACTGATAACATTAGATAACATTAGTCATTTCATTAATGTCATGTGGGCACTGGTGAATGATCAGACTCCGGATCAGACTCCGGTCAATGCCATCTCGCTTAATGATGACATTTTGATGATATTTTATTATTTGTCTCCGACCCTACTAGATCTATGTCTTGCCTCCACAGTATTATTAATTCCTTTTCTAAGTTCTCAGGATACAGATTGAATTGGTCTAAATCCAAAACTTTGTCTCGGACAGCGTACTGCCCATTAACAGCTTTTCAGCTGGGCGCCTTCCAGTGGCCCAAACAGAGCATTAAGTATTTGGGCATTTTATTCCCAGAAAATGTGTGTGATTTAGTTAGGGTAAATTTTGACCCTTTAATAAAAAGATTTGAGTGATGTGAGCAAGTGGGCTTTATTACATTTATCTAAGACTGGGAAGGTTAAAGTAATTAAAATGAATTGTATTCCAAAATTCAACTACCTGTTACAATCTCTCCCTATCGACGTCCCCCTCTCTTATTTAAAATAATTTGATAGCATAGCAAAGTCCTTCGTTTGGAATGTTAAACGTCCCAGATTACACATGAATACATTACATAGGCTGATTGACAAAGGTTGGCTAGGCCTACTCAAGATTTAGTTTTATTATTATGCATTTGATCTCAGACATTTGGCTCATTGGTCGGGTCAAAGCCTTCATCAGCCAATTTACAAGGACAATTGCATCTACAGTATGTGAACTTCTGCAGTTAATCCAGGATGGACTTCAAAAACATTGGTCATTAATCTTACAGTTCAAACAAAATCGATGTTTAAACACTGACCCTTAACACTTACTTAGTTTAATAATTTTAAACCATGACTTGAACTATACATAAGTAATATTTACATTATATTCATGATGTTAGCCAGAGGGGAACTGGCCCCCACAGTGAGTCTGGTTTCCCCCAAGGTTATTTTTCTCCCTTAATCAAGTTCTTATGGAGTTTTATGTTCCTTGCCACAGTCGCCTTCAGCTTGCTCAATGGGGTTATTAAAACATTTATTATTGAATTACTTATTTTTAAACATGATTAACAATTGAATTTGGTCTAATTACACAATGATGATTCATCGACATTGTAGACATTACAGTTTTATCTTCTGTTAATGCCTGATCTTTTGTAACGCTGCTTCGAAAGCTGCTTTGAAAGGCACTATACAAATAAAATTGTCTTGACTTGACTTGGCTTCCACCAGAGAGCCCCTCCCTGGTTTTGTATTGAACAGGGAGTTCTTTCCCCTATTTCACCATTGCAAGGCCTTTCTATAAAACTAACCAGAGAAGTTAAGTTACACCCCGTTATCTCGCACTTGCACACGATATGGACAAAAGTGTCCAAAGTTTTTAATTCAGATATTTATTTAAATGTTGCTTCGAGCATATGGCTGACTAATAAGTCCCCTTTCTGCTGGACAGAGTGGATTGTGAGGGACTTTATATGCTCAGTGACCTATATGAGAGTGGTGTGTTGAAATTAGGGCTTCCCCCGATAGTCGACCAAATGTTAGTCAATGAGTCGACCAAGTTTTGATTGGTCGGCTGCAGAAAAATAAAACTCCACAGAATACCGACGAACACCGGTATTGCTGCAGGTTGGACGCTAGGTGGTACTATGGCATAGAGCTGGGTGGTGTTATGGTGTAATGAGCAGCGAAGGCAGACGAGGAGATGCGGATCCAAGTGCAGTTCAACTTTATTAAGGAAACAAACAAGGCAGGTACACGGAAAACACAGGAACAAAGGAAAAACCCTCAATGGGGAAATAAACATAAAACTAGGAAACATGGGCAGGGGAAACATTCCAGGCTAACAACATTCAATGATAGACAGCGACTGAACAAACAGGCAGGGTTTAAATACATGGACATGGGAAGACAGGAACCAATGAACAAACAGAACTCAAACAAGATAACAAGGGGATAAACAGAAACCAGTGGCAAATTAACGAGGGCAGGTGAAAACAATGAATGAGAACACAAACGCTAACAGGGAGACTGTGGAGCTAAACAAGGGACAAAAGTGAAAACTACGTAATACAAAAGTGACAAAAATGACAACCAAGGGGTAACAGTGAGAACAAGACGAGGTAACCCTAACAGAGCCCCCCCTCAAGGATCGGATTCCAGACGATCCTAAAGAACAAAAAACCAAGGACAGAAAACCCACAAAAAACAAAATGAGGGCACCAGGGGCAGACAGGCAGACCAGGGGGGTACAAGAACAAGAAGGCAGTCCAAGGGGCACAGAGGGCAGGCAGGAAGTCCAAGGGGGCAACGACGGGCAGACAGGCAGTCCAAGGGGGCAACGAGGGGCAATGAGATGGTCCACGAGGGCACAAAAGGAAATGAGACAGTCCACGGGGCCAATTAGGCAGTCCCTGGGGGTGTAAAGGGACAGGTTTAGGGGGCCAGGGAGGTATCGACCGGGCAGGGACAGGTTTAGATGGCCCGGGGGCTGGCCATAAGGCAAGGGCCGGCTCAGGGGGCCTAGGAGGAGGCCACAGGACAGAGGCCAGTTTTGGTGGCCTAGGAGATGGCCATGGGGCAAGGACCAGTTCAGGAGGTCTGGGAGTTGGCCACAGGGCAAGGATAGGTTCAGGAGGCTTGGGAGCTGACATCAGGGCAAGGACGGGCTCAGGAGGCCTGGGAGCTGGCCACTGGGCAAGGATAGGTTCAGGAGGCCTGGGAGCTGGCCACAGGGCAGGGACAGGTTCAGGAGGCCTGGGAGTTGACCATGGGATGTGGGTAGGCTTGGGGGACCTGGGTGGTGGCCGCCGGAGCCGCGTGAGGCAGAGCCAAGGAGGTCTTCGGAGGCGGAGCCGTAGAAGACTTGGGAGGCGGCGCCGAAGGAGGCATAGGCAGGACCGTGGGGGGCTTAGGAGGCGGAGCCGAGGGAGGCCCAGGAGGCGGGGCCGAGGGAGGCGTGGGAGGCCGAGCTGGGAGAGGCGGAGCCGGGAAGGAACAAGGAGGCGTCGGAGGAGAGGCTGAGGGGGGCTCCAAAGGTGGAGCCGAGGGTGGCTCTTGCGGCGGGGCCGAGGGAGGTGGCGCCGTAGAAGGTTCTTCAGGCGGTGAGCTGGAAGGCTTCGGAGGTGGAGCCGAGGAAGGTTAAGCCGTAGGAGGCTCGGGAGGCGGAGCCGTAGGAGGCTCGGGAGGCGGAGCCGTAGGAGGCTGAGCCATAGGAGGCGGAGCCGTAGGAGGCTCGGGAGGCAGAGCCGTGGGAGGCTCGGGAGGCGGAGCCGTGGGAGGCTCGGGAGGCGGAGCTCTGGAAAACTCGGGAAGCTCGGAGGACAGAGCTCTAGGAAGCTCGGGAGGCGGAGCTCTGGAAAGCTCGGAAGGCTCGGAAGGCAGAGTACTAGGAAGCTCGGAAGGCGGAGCTCTGGAAAGTTCGGACGGCTCGGAAGGCAGAGTACTAGGAAGCTCGGAAGATGGAGCTCTGGAAAGCTCGGAAGGCTCGGAAGGCAGAGTACTAGGAACCTCAGAAGGCGGAGCTCTGGGAAGCTCGGAAGGCGGAGCATTGGGAAGCTTGAGAGACTTGAGAGGCGGGGCCCTGGAAGGCTCGGGAGGGGGAGCCCTGGAAGGCTCAAGAGGCGCTGGCTCTAGGACGGGCACGGCCACTGGCGCTGGCTCTTGGTCAGTCCTGGCTACTGGCGCTGGCTCTTGGACGGTCCTGGCTACTGGCGCTGGCTCTTGGACAGTCGAGGCTACAGGCGCTGGCTCTTGGACGGTCGAGGCTACAGGCGCTGGCTCGGGGACGGTCGAGGCTACAGGCGCTGGCTCGGGGACGGTCGAGGCTACAGGCGCTGACTCACTGACTTCTGAGGCGACAGGCTCGCTCACAGTGACATGCGTTGGCGCAGGCTCGCTCACAGTGACATGCGTAGGCGCAGGCTTGCTCACAGTGACATGCGTAGGCGCAGGCTCGCTCACAGTGACATGCGTAGGTGCTAGCTCGCTCACCGTGACAGGCGTGGGCGCTGGCTCGCTCACCGTGGAAGGCGTGGGCGCTGGCTCGCTGACCGTGGAAGGCGTGGGCACAGGCTCGCTGACCGTGGAAGGCGTGGGCTCTGGCTCGAAGACCGGGGCAGGCGTGGGCGAAGGCGGAAGCCCGTCTTCTCTCCCTCCTCGGGCAGACGAAGAGGGCCGCGCTGGCTCGTGGAAGGCGACTGACGTGAGGGTGACCTCGTTGACAGGTGGAGTTGGTGTTACAGGGGGCGCCGGGGGTGGCTGAAGAGACACCACTGTGGACGGTGAGGCAGGGTCCTTCTCAGCAACGCCCACCGCGAGCAGTGAGTCGCACACCCGTAGGGTCTCCACCAGGAAGTCGCGGAGGGTCCAGCCACGCGTCGCCTGTGTCAGCCGCTCATTCAGTGCGGGGTGCAGATTGCCCCTGAAGAAGACCACCAGAGAGGAGTCCGGGAAATCCGAAATACTCACTAGCTTAAGGAAGTCGCGGATGTGGTCCTCTATAGGGCGGTCTTGTTGTTTCAAGCAGAGCAGGTGGTAGTTTGCTCATTGAACCGCTGGATCCATAGTGGGTCTATCGTTCTGTTATGAATGAGCAGCGAAGGCAGCACATCGGATCAACCGGTGTTCATGTTTACCATCGCCAGACACAGCTCAAATATAGGATTCATGCAACAACCAAGCTGCATGATGACCTGCAGGAGGCGCTACGCAAACTCAGCTTGCTGCGAAGACTAAGTCTCCAGTCCTCGGCGTCGCCTGATACCGGTGGATGGGGGAGAGGATGCTCAGAAACTGAAGCGCGGCAAGAGGGCGGGGGTCCATGCTAGGCTAAAAACAAACCCTAGCCGGCCGGCTCTCCCGTCTATCCTGCTCTCAAATGTTTGCTCCCTGGACAATAAACTGGACTACATCCGACTCCAGCAGGCTACGCAACGTGAGTTTAGAGACTGCTGTGTCTTTGTTGACGTGGCTCAGCGACAGAGTTCCGGACGCCGCCATTCAGCTAGATGGGCTCGCCTCTTTCGTGCCGACAGAAATGCAGCTCTGTGCGGTAAGACTCGAAGGTGGCTTGTGTGTTTACATCAACACGGAATGGTGCAAGAACTCTATGCTAATCTCTAGCTACTGCTCATCGCTGGTGGAGTTTGTGACTGTTAGATGCAGACCTTTTTATTTACCACGGGAATTCACCACTGTTATCATAACCGGAGTTTATATTCCCCCCAGCACTAACGCTAAGGAAGCGCTCTGTGGACTGTATGGGGCTATGAGCGAACTGCAGAACGCTCACCCTGACGGACTGTTTATTGTCGCCGGAGATTTCAACCATGCGAATCTCAAGACAGTGCTCCCTAAATTACATCTGTGGACTTTGCAACGAGAGGGGCGAATCTTGTTTACACAAACATCCCAGGAGCAAACCGGGTGGAGCCCCGCCACCACCTCGGCTACTCAGACCACATCTCTATTATGCTAATTCCAGCATACAGGGAGACCACCCCCTCCTCCCAATGACCAGGTGCTCTGTCTTACCACGGCTGATGTGAGGAAAACTCTACATAGAGTCAACCTACGGAAGGCTGCTGGACCAGATAACATTCCTGGCAGAGTGCTCAGAGGATGTGCAGACCAGCTGGCAGATGTTCTTACCGACATCTTCAACATCTCTCTGAGCAGCGCTGTCGTTCCAAAATGCTTCAAGGCCACCACCATCGTTCCCATGCCAAAGAAGTCTTCAGTGTCCTGCCTCAACGACTACCATCCCGTCGAACTCTCACCCATCATCATGAAGTGCTTCGAGAGGCTTGTCATGAGGCACTATAAAACCCAGCTGCCCCCCTCACTAGACCCACTGCAGTTTGCAGTGATCGTCCAAACCGTTCAACAGACGATGCAATCGCCACCACCTAGATTAAATTGGACTCATACATTCGAATGCTGTTCATAGACTTCAGCTCAGCATTCAACACAATCATTCCCCAGCACCTGATTGGAAAGCTGAACCTGCTGGGCCTAGACACCTCCCTCTGCAACTGGATTCCTGACTGGGAGACCTCAGTCAGTCCGGATCAGGAACAGCATCTCCACCACCACCACACTGAGCACTAGGGCTGTGTGCTCAGTCCACTGCTGTTCACTCTGCTGACTCATGACTGTGCAGCAATGCACAGCTCGAGTCACATCATCAAGTTCGCCGATGACACGACCGTGGTGGGTCTCATCAGCAAGAACGACGAGTCAGCATACAGAGAGGAGGTGCAGCGGCTAACGGGCTGGTGTAGAGCCAACAACCTGTCTCTGAATGTTGACAATAGAAAAGAGATGGTTGTTGACTTCAGGAGAGCACAGAGTGACCACTCTCCGCTGAACATCGACGGCTCCTCTGTGGAGATCATCAAGAGCACCAAATTCCTTGGTGTTCACCTGGCGGAGAACCTCACCTGGTCCCTCAACACCAGTCTCTACTTTCTTCGAAGGCTGAGGAAAGCACATCTCCCACCCCCCCACCCCCATCCTCACTACATTGTATATTGGGACTATTGAGAGCATCCTGAGCAGCTGCATCACTGCCTGGTTTGGGACTTGCACCGTTTCAGACTGCAAAGTCCTGCAGAGGATATTGAGGACAGCTGAGAAGATAATCGGGGTCTCTCTTCCCTCCATCAAAGACATTTACAAAAAACACTGCATCCGCAAAGCAACCAGCATTGTGGACGACCCCACACACCCCTCACACAAATTCTTCACCCTCCTGACATCTGGCAAGAGGTACCAAAGCATTTGGGCCCTCACGGCCAGACTGTGTATCAGCTTCTTCCCCCAAGTCATCAGACTCCTTAATACTCAGAGACTGGTTTGACACACACACATGTCCTGAGTTGCACTTTAATTTTGTCACTTTATAACTGGCTGCTAACTTGCTGTCAATAACTGCTACGTGCATAAAACACTATCTCATAGTATGTTATGTTTACATTTAGCATTTTTAGAAACTGTCATCTTTTGCACTACTGTGTACTGGTTGGCGCTGCACTGTCATTGTTAGTAATTTATTGTACTGTCCTGTACTTTTTGCACACGTTTGCACGTGTACTTTATATAGGTATGTTATTTAGTCTGTGTAATCTCATGTGGTTCTGGGTTTGTCCTATGTTGTTTTATGTAGCACCATGGTCCTGGAGGAACGTTGTCTCATTTCACTGTGTACTGTACTAACTATATATGGTTGAAACGACAATAAAAACCACTTGACTTGACTTACTCAAAAGCTTATGTTAGTAAAATACGATTTGGATGCTTTATTCTGTCTTCCTCCCAGTCACTCTTTGATCAGGAGATTAATTCACCGGTGGGAAGAAATACACGGACACAGATTGTCACAAGCAGTTCTTCGACTATTAAAAGCAAGCAAATGGTTCATATGGTACTTGTCACACAAGGCTGGTTAAACCCCCACCTCAAACTTTCTCAATCCTCCATATATGGGTTTGTTTCCTTTTGCTTACAGAACATTCTTATCAAGTAATTTTTTTGCTCAAGACAGTGCCGAAAACATACAAAGCAGATAAGCAAGCATCAAGGTCACATTGTTCCATCTGAGGCATATTTCTCACATTGCCCACTTTTGTCTCAAAGAGAAAACTGCCTCAGATGGCTATTCAAAAATCACATCCTGTTTACCTTACATTATATCTTTTACTCATTACCATCATATTCTTCCCAATGTGTCCCATCTTCAAGGTTTATCAGAGCGTAATTAGCATTCAAAGCCTTATCAATGGTCCAATTGAACAATGCTTTAGCACATGGAATCACACAATAAATCAGTAATGCTATAAAAATTAAAATGTCTCCTATAGGTATTAAAGCATTAAAAAAAAAATTCAACCATTTAAACATGTCAATAAGTCATTGACATCATCTACAGTTTCTCTTGCTGTCAAGTCCGCTGCTATCTTCATCATGTTTTTCAGGCCTATTTCTATTGCATGTCCATCTTCATCATTTTCTGGAATGAAAGTACAGCAACTCGTGAAAATTCTTCACCATAACACATACTCCTCCACTGGCATCTGTTAACTCATCAAGGACCAGTCTATTTTGTAGCACTGTTAATCTTAGGCCTTGTAGTTCTTGTCATACTTCATCAATCGTTGTTTTTATCGAATTTATGAATGATATCAGTTCATATCTAGTCATTTCAACTTCTTTCTGTATTACTGCAACACCCACTTGTGGGAACAGTGCTCTGAAGAATTTCTCTGTTCCTGTCCATAACCTGTGTTCTCTTGGTGTGGTATTGGGTTTACTTATACTATTTCTTCTTCTGTTTATTGTTTTCTCAATAGCTAAGACCACCTTGGTGTGGTAAATTAATTCTACCATAGCACATATACCATCCACATTTCCGGCACAGAAGTGAACCATTAATGCTAGTGTAAATGTACTATGCAGCATTTGCGTACATACATTACAACTACCTTTCTTCCCGTGTTTTTGGCCATAAAGTTAGCTAGTTTTCACCACAAATTGGTAGCATAGGTATGTGGTGCATCACCATCACCTATCCATGTCTTATTACTGCTAGATATATGAGTATTGACTTCTGTCATAAGACAGAACAATATAATGAAGAACTTCATTCTTTGTCCCTTCTAATTCTCAAGTTCCCTCCATTACTTTCACCATTTATTTTCGAAAAAGTCAGGCTTTCCCCAGGTGCAGGCTTCACGTGGCTTGCTTGTATCCACTGTGGTTGCAGATCTGTCAGTACCCCTGTACTGGTTACCGTCAGACCCGTTGTTGGACCCAGATAATTGTGCTCACCGAGCTTCGTTGGTTTCAGACACTTCACTAGGACCTGCTGGTTTGGAACAAATGGGCTTTTCTGTGGGCATAGTGAGAGAAAGAGAAACATCACAATTTATGGTATTCAAAGTTTTGACAAGGGAATCCACGCAATCAGCTTCTACCACCTTCAAATCACCTGTGGACAAAGCGCATGCGCAGCCTTTGACCCAAGGTGCCGGGATAGGCGTACCCATTTGTATTTCAAATGGAGATGTGGGCTATGAATTGCTTCTTTTGATGCCCACTTTGCTACTTCATCTGCAAGCCTGTTGCCCTTTGCTTCTTCAGAGTCACCAGTGGCATGGCCTGCCACTTTGATTACTGCTAATTTGGAAGGCAGCTGTGCTGTTTTAATCAAATCAGCTACCACATTGTGATGTGATACTGGTTTTCCATCCAAAGTTTTATAATTTCTTTCCATAATTTAGCAAAATCATGCAATATCCCAAATGCATACTTTGAATCTGTATATATATTTATACATTGGACATTTGCCAATTGACAGGCTCTTAACGCTACTAGTTCAGCAGCTTGTGCTGATTTGTATGGTAACGAGTATGCTTCAATAATTTGATTTGGGCAGCTCTGTAATTGCATAACCACACCAGTACACGTTGTCATTTGGTTGTCATTTGGTTGCACCATCTTTGTGCAGTCGTGTTGTTTTGAAATATTGTGCATAATAACACCTACCAGGTGAGTTGTGTGCACAGTTAGAGGATGTGAAAGCACAACTCATTCTGCATCGCTGTTGCAGCCACTGCTTGCAGACAACTAGGGAAGCCCTTTGCATCCGAATTCAATGTTTTAGATAAATATGCCACCGGGCGGTAAGAGCCTCCGTGTTCCTGGGCAAGGATTGCAACAGTAGTCCCCCCCAGCCTCGTGCACGTACAGATGGAAAGGTTTGCTGTAGTCTGGAAGACCCAGCGCTGGTGGTTTCCAAAGGCATTACTTCAGATGTTTAAATGCTAAGTCCATTTCCATAGTCCATTGGATTGCATCATTATTGTTCAGTGTTGCGAAATTGTCTTGATTCGATCTGCAGACATGCATATAGTCCCCTTTGTTAGCACGTTAAAGGTATTCAACCTTTTGTTTGACCCACTGTAGCTCCAATTAACAATTGATACTTTTCTGCAATCCTGTGATGTTTCAGCATTAACCAGGATGTCGTCGACATACTGCAACAGGCATGTGTCAGGTGGCAGTTTCACATCCTGTAATGTACAGTGCACAACAGCTGAGAAGACAGCCGTGAATCACTGTACCCTTGTGGCAATCTCGTTTATGTATATTGTTGGCCCCCATAGGTGAATGCAAACAATGGCTGGGTCACAGGCAAAACAGGTACACTGAAAAGGCAGAATATAAAGCTATTACAGTAAAAATACCATTTGTTAATGGTATTGAATTAATAACTGTTTATACATCTGGGACTATTGGAGAAAGTGATCCAATTAAATAATTCTTGTGTCAATCTCCAAGTTCTGTTAGCCTTTCTCACTGGATTTATTGGAGTATTATATGAAGAGTGCGTTGGTATTAGAATACCTTGTTCAATCAATTGGTTAATGATTGACCTAATAACTTCTTCCTTTTCCATCAATAGGTGATATTGCTTACAGTATACTGGAGTGGTTACAGCTTAATTTAGCTGTATATGGTTTCACATCTATGAGGCCAGCTTCGTCTTTGTGCTGAGCCCATAGTCTGGGGTTAATTATTGCTTCATCAGCCTCCAGCAGTTGCTTTCCGCTCACTTTCTCCCCCACACCTCATTTAGGCACAGTGACTGAATACACCGCAGGAAACATGAGTTGCAGAGAAGCATTGTCAAAAACAATTTGTGCACCAATTTTATGCAATATATCTTGGCCCAGTAAACAAAATGGAGAGTCTGGTATGATTACAAAAGCGTTTACGTTCTTGTTTACGTTCTGATTATTTGAGTCGAAATTCTGTCATATGTCTGAAAATCTGTGGGTTAATAAAATTTTAAATCTATTGTATGTATAACATTATCTTACCGTCTTTCCCTTTTTCTTATGATCTTAATTTGTGGATTTGGCTTATTCTTCCATTTTTAATCCCGGTAGATTGAATTATTTCTTGGTCACCTCAAATTATTTTTCATATATTTATAATCCCATTCTGGGTCGCCCCATCCTTTTTGAACAACCCCTCTCCTGTGTTTTTTACACTCTCCATTATCATATTATTATATTATCATTATATATACAACATCACTTCTATATATATATATATAATTTTATCATAAACTGTGGGGAGAAAAGTCATAACAAGAATTTTACTACATGTCGTACTGTATATGATTATGTATGTGTAACCCGCACACACAAACACAAGACGAGACAGTCACAATGTCAGAGAAAACTCCTTTATTCCAAAAAAGCAGGCAACAGTACAAAAACAGGGCAAATCCAGTGAAGAATGGTCAGGGTGAGCGTTAAGTCGAAGCCGGGGAATCAAGATAGGGTAAAGGGGCAAATCCAGGAGAGAGTGGTCAACGAGAGCGTAGGGTCAAAGCCGGGGTAATAACAATCAGCGGAACGAGTAACACTAAACAGGGGAGCTAGGGGAACACAAGAGCTGGCAAGCTAAGGGGTAAACTAGAGGAGTTCAGAACTAGACGAGACTAGCGGGGGGCAAAGACACGGGAAACTAAATACAATAACCAACCGGTGTGAAACGAATGTGCTGTGATATAAATAGGGCAACTAACAAGCGGTGCAGGTGTAACGAATAAAGGGGTGATAAGACGAGTACAGGTGAAACTAATGATCTAGTGATTGGGACGAGAGCGGGTGAAACTAATACTGGTGATAGGAGAGCGGGCATGCGAGCCCGAGGAGGGAGACCTGCTAACGAGCATGAGAGCTCGTAGGAGCAAAACGAGCGTGGAAGCTCGAGGGAGCAAAACGAGCGTGTGAGCTCGAGGGAGCAAAACGAGTGTGCGAGCTCGAGGGGGCGGAACGAGCGTGGAAGCTTGAGGGGGCGGAGCGAGGGAGCGGGGTTCGTGACAGTACTCCCCCCTCTAAAACGGATGGCTCCTGACGGCCGCGCTCTGTTGCGAGGAGCGCGACCTCTGGGAAGTGGTGCTGGACGATCCCAACAAACAAAAAACCCTGAACAGACAACCCACAAAACACACAAACAAAATTGAGGGCAGTCCAAGGGGCACAGAGGGAAATGAGACAGTCCATGGGGTCAATGGGCAGTTTCAAGGCAAGGTCAGGGGAACATAGCGGACAGGCGGGTGGTCGGGAGATCTAGGGGGCATCCAAAGGGCAGAGACTGGGTCAGGGGTCTGGAAGGCGACTGGAGGACAGGGACTGGGTCCGGGGTCTGGAAGGTGACCACCGGACAGGAATAGGGTCCGGAGGCCAGGGAAGAGGCCACAGGACAGGAAGGGGGTCAGGAAGTCCGGGCTGAGCCATGAAAGGCGGTGCCGCCAGAGGCGGCACTGTAGGCGGCTCTGGAGGTGGGGTTCTGGAAGGCTCTGGAGGTGGAGCCGAAGGAGGCTTTAGGGGCGAAGGCCTGGAAGGCTCTGGAGGTGGAGCCGAAGGAGGCTTTAGGAGCGAAGGCCTGGAAGGCTCTGGAGGTGGAGCCAAGGGAGGCTTTAGGGGGGTAGGTCTGGAAGGCTCTGGAGGTGGAGGCCTGGAAGGCTCTGGAGGTGGAGCCGAAGGAGGTTTTAGGGGCGAAGGCCTGGAAGGCTCAGGAGGTGGAGCCAATGACGGTGGCGCCGTGGGAGGCTCTAGCGAGGTAGGCCTGGAAGGCTCTGGAGGTGGAGCCAAGGGAGGTGGCGACGTGGGAGGTCCCCGAGGCGACAACCTGGCAGGCTCTGTAGTCTCGGGGGGTAGAGCCGTAGGAGGCTCGAGATGCAGAGCCATAGAAAGCTCTGGAGTCTTTGGGAGCAGAGCCGTGAGAGGCTCGGGAGGTGGAGCCGTGGGAGGCTCTGGAGGGGGAGCCATAGGAGGCCCAAGAGGCGGAGCCATAGGAGGCTCTAGTGGCAGAGTCCTGGAAGGCTTGAGAGGCTTGGGGGGGGCAGAGCCCTGAGAGGCTCGAGAGGAGGAGGAGCCCTGAGAGACTCGAGAGACGGAGCCGTGAGAGGCTTGAGGGGTGGAGCCATGAAAGACTTGAGGGGCGGAGCCCTGAGAGGCTCGAGGGGAGGAGCCCTGAGAGGCTCGAGGGGAGGAGGAGCCCTGAGAGGCTCGAGGGGAGGAGGAGCCCTGAAAGACTCGAGAGGGGAAGCCCTGAGAGGCTTGAGAGGGGGAGGAGCCCTGAGAGATTCGAGAGGCGAAGCCGTGAGAGGCTTGAGGGGTGGAGCCATGAAAGACTCGAGGGACGGAGCCCTGAGCCAAAATTGAGGGCAGTCCAAGGGGCACAGAGGGAAATGAGACAGTCCATGGGGTCAATGGGCAGTTTCAAGGCAAGGTCAGGGGGAACATAGCGGACAGGCGGGTGGTCGGGAGATCTAGGGGGCATCCAAAGGGCAGAGACTGGGTCAGGGGGTCTGGAAGGCGACTGGAGGACAGGGACTGGGTCCGGGGGTCTGGAAGGTGACCACCGGACAGGAATAGGGTCCGGAGGCCAGGGAAGAGGCCACAGGACAGGAAGGGGGTCAGGAAGTCCGGGCTGAGCCGTGAAAGGCGGTGCCGTCAGAGGCGGCACTGTAGGCGGCTCTGGAGGTGGGGTTCTGGAAGGCTCTGGAGGTGGAGCCGAAGGAGGCTTTAGGGGCGAAGGCCTGGAAGGCTCTGGAGGTGGAGCCAAAGGCGGCTTTAGGAGCGAAGGCCTGGAAGGCTCTGGAGGTGGAGCCAAGGGAGGCTTTAGGGGGGTAGGTCTGGAAGGCTCTGGAGGTGGAGGCCTGGAAGGCTCTGGAGGTGGAGCCGAAGGAGGTTTTAGGGGCGAAGGCCTGGAAGGCTCAGGAGGTGGAGCCAATGACGGTGGCGCCATGGGAGGCTCTAGCGAGGTAGGCCTGGAAGGCTCTGGAGGTGGAGCCAAGGGAGGTGGCGACATGGGAGGTCCCCGAGGCGACAACCTGGCAGGCTCTGTAGTCTCGGGGGGTAGAGCCGTAGGAGGCTCGAGATGCAGAGCCATAGAAAGCTCTGGAGTCTTTGGGAGCAGAGCCGTGAGAGGCTCGGGAGGTGGAGCCGTGGGAGGCTCTGGAGGGGGAGCCATAGGAGGCCCAAGAGGCGGAGCCGTAGGAGGCTCTAGTGGCAGAGTCCTGGAAGGCTTGAGAGGCTTGGGGGGCAGAGCCCTGAGAGGCTCGAGAGGAGGAGGAGCCCTGAGAGACTCGAGAGACGGAGCCGTGAGAGGCTTGAGGGGTGGAGCCATGAAAGACTTGAGGGGCGGAGCCCTGAGAGGCTCGAGGGGAGGAGGAGCCCTGAGAGGCTCGAGGGGAGGAGGAGCCCTGAAAGACTCGAGAGGGGAAGCCCTGAGAGGCTTGAGAGGGGGAGGAGCCCTGAGAGATTCGAGAGGCGAGCCGTGAGAGGCTTGAGGGGTGGAGCCATGAAAGACTCGAGGGACGGAGCCCTGAGAGGCTCGAGGGGAGGAGGAGCCCTGAAAGACTCGAGAGGGGAAGCCCTGAGAGGCTTGAGAGGGGGAGGAGCCCTGAGAGACTCGAAAGGCAAAGCCATGAGAGGCTTGAGGAGTGGAGCCATGAAAGACTCGAGGGACGGAGCACTGAGAGGCTCGAGGGGAGGAGGAGCCCTGAAAGACTCGAGAGGGGAAGCCCTGAGAGGCTTGAGAGGGGGAGGAGCCCTGAGAGACTCGAGAGGCGAAGCCGTGAGAGGCTTGAGGGGTGGAGCCCTGAAAGACTCGAGAGGAGAAGCCCTGAGAGGCTTGAGGGGTGGAGCCATGAAAGACTCGAGGGACGGAGCCCTGAGAGGCTCGAGGGTTAAAGCTCTGGGAGGCTCAAGAAACGGAGCCCTAGGAGGCTCGAGAGGAGGAGCCCTTGGAGGCTCGAGAGGAGAAGCCCTGGGAGTCTTGGGAGGAGGAGCCTTGGGAGGCTCGTGAGGCGGAGGCCGCGAGGGCTCTGAGGGGCGAGCAGAGGCTGGTAGAGCCGTGGAAGACTCTGAGGGCGGAGCAGAGGTCGGTAGAGTCGTGGAAGACTCTGAGGGCGGAGTAGAGCTCAGCAGAGCCGTGGAAGTCTCTGAGGGCGGAGCAGAGGTCGGCAGAGTCGTGGAAGACTCTGAGGGCGGAGCAGAGCCCGGCAGAGTCGTGGAAGACTCTGGGGGAACCTCTGCGGTCTTGAGCACAAGACGAGACTGGGGAGAAGGGGCCCTCTTCCTTCTCTGACGTCTTCGGCCAACAGGGGATGTGGCCATGGGGACGGTCGAGGCTACAGGCGCTGGCTCTGGGGTGGTCGAGGCTACAGGCGCTGGCTCGCTGACCGTGGCAGACATGGGCGCTGGTTCGTTGGCCGTGGCGGGCATGGGCGCTGGCTCGTTGGCCGTGGTGGGCATGGGCGCTGGCTCGCTGGCCGTGCCAGGCATGGGCATTGACTCGCTGGCCGTGCCAGGCTTCGAGGCTGGGGCCGTGACAGGCCTCGGGAATGGGGCCGTGTCGGGCTTCGGGACTGGGGCAGTGACAGGCTTCGGGACTGGGGCCGTGTCAGGCTTCGGGACTAGGGCCGTGACAGGCCTCGGGACTGGGGCCGTGTCAGGCTTCGGGACTAGGGCCGTGTAAGGCTTCGGGACTAGGGCCGTGTAAGGCTTCGGGGCTAGGGCCGTGTCAGGCTTCGGGACTAGGGCCGTGTAAGGCTTCGGGACTAGGGCCGTGTCAGGCTTCGGGACTAGGGCCGTGTAAGGCTTCGGAACTAGGGCCGTGTAAGGCTTCGACACAGGGGCCGTGGTATGGAACGCTGGTTCAGTTTCTGCCTCCCCCACAGTAAACGAGGAACCAGCGTACAGTAGGGCGAGGTCAATAAACTGAGCCAGGTTGAGAGAGCAGCAACCACCAGGCATGAATGATGAGGCTGGCTCATTCAGTCCACATTGAAAAATGTCTTTCAGAGCCACCTCATCAAAATTCACCTGGTTAGCCAGGGCACAAAAATCCACAACATAAGCTTCTAAGGGTTGGCTCCTCTGGCGCAAAACCAAGAGTCGGGCTGCTGGCTCCATAATGTCAAGGGCGGGGTTATGAGTTACACAACCGCTGCCTTGCATGAAAAACCCTTGGTTAGCGTCAGAAGAGCCATAAAACCTCTCCGGGGATGGAGAGCATATGGCGCTCGCGGATGCGTGGAGAGCATCAAGGGGCTCAGGGGCAGACACAGGTGAAACAGGGAGAAATAAATCAGACATAGCACATACCTGCTGCCCCTGGGCCACGAGCGCTTGGTCAAGTTTCCAAACAGTAGCTCCTCGCGCTGAATGTGACGTGTACCTCCGCTCTAGTGAGCTGAGCGAATCCTCAGCGCGGGGCATTGTGACTGTCTTCGGTAAAGGTTGGTTATTTTGTAACCCGCACACACAAACACAAGACGAGACAGTCACAATGTCGGAGAAAACTCCTTTATTCCAAAAAAGCAGGCAACAGTACAAAAACAGGGCAAATCCAGTGAAGAATGGTCAGGGTGAGCGTTAAGTCGAAGCCGGGGAATCAAGATAGGGTAAAGGGGCAAATCCAGGAGAGAGTGGTCAACGAGAGCGTAGGGTCAAAGCCGGGTAATTAGAATCAGCGGAACGAGTAACACTAAACAGGGGAGCTTAGGGGAACACAAGAGCTGGCAAGCTAAGGGGTAAACTAGAGGAGTTCAGAACTAGACGAGACTAGCGGGGGCAAAGACACGGAAACTAAATACAATAACCAACCGGCGTGAAACGAATGTGCTGTGATATAAATAGGGGAACTAACGAGCGGTGCAGGTGTAACGAATAAAGGGGTGATAAGACGAGTACAGGTGAAACTAATGATCTAGTGATTGGGACGAGTGCGGGTGAAACTAATACTGGTGATAGGAGAGCGGGCATGCGAGCCCGAGGAGGGAGACCTGCTAACGAGCATGAGAGCTCGTAGGAGCAAAAAGAGCGTGGAAGCTCGAGGGAGCAAAACGAGCGTGCGAGCTCGAGGGAGCAAAACGAGCATGCGAGCTCGAGGGGGCGGAACGAGCGTGGAAGCTCGAGGGGGCGGAGCGAGGGAGCGCGGTTCGTGACAGTATGTGACCAATACAACTTGAAACTTGTCAAAAATGTTTCTTGTTTATAATATCAATATCACAATATTATAATATCACAAATATCCTCACCTCTCGTGAGATCTGACCACAGTTTTTGTGAATTATCACTCTGCGAATAGTGACACACACGCAGTTGTGTCACAGACGGATCCTGACCATCGCAGAGACACAAGGAGTTATTTTTCTTCTTCACTTCTCTTTAAAGAATAACTAAAATGTATATGTGCTGTAATATCAATTAATAATCAATACAATGCTGTCAATAAACTTCTGACTTCCAACTACAAACTAAACAGTAACATGATTAGTTATGGTAACAAATAAGCCTCTAATACATGAGATGAGGGCAGATATGTGTGTGTGCGTATAAGGAGAGAAGGCGTGCCGTGAATGTGGGTGGAGAGACTGGTTAACCTGTTTAACGCTTGTCTCCCCTGGTACGATAACTTATGGGCAAAGCTGGGCTCTATCAACAAGTTATCTGTTCGCCAAATGTGTGTGCGGGTATGTTTATGAGGTGTTGTGCGTGTGCGGTTAGTATGAGAGAAAGAGAGAACAGAGTGACGGCACCAAAGCCGGTTTAACGATCGTGGGAGAGACGGCAACCATTATTTGTATCACTCAGAGACACGGTGAATGGCTCGTAATCCGTCTGCCACAGTCGTTGGTTATTTAAACCTTTCACACGTACTATCACACTGGTTTGATCATTCCAGAGTGGTCCCTGGGGCGTACCATTTCACCGGTTTGCTTTCCCTGGCCACAGTGAGCGTGAGACTCGACTGGAAACTTCCGTCCCCCCCTCAAACCTCATGGCTAGTCGTTTGGTTCCTTGGGTCAGAGCACTGCTCATAGTCACGCCCCCCCAGTTCCTTTCTTCCTGGAAGTGCATGACGAGCTGACGAGGTCATGGTGGGCACATTTTACTTCCCAGATCCGACCTCCTCGCTTGTCCGCTCTCACTACCCTTGAAGGTGGGGTGGCTTACGGGTACGTGGAGGTCCCCAAAGTGGATAGGGTGGTTGCGATCCACCTGTGCCCCGAGAACACCGCCACCTGGCTGGATCATCCAGTACTCCCCTCCATGGCCTTTATGATGATGTCGTCACTGACTTCGAAAGCCTACAGCACCTCTGCCCTGCATGCCATGGCTCTCCTGCAAGTCCACCGATCCAAGGCATATAAAGATCTGCACTTGGGTAGTCCTGACCCCGACGTGCTGCAGGAACTGCGCTCTACCATGACCTCTCTCTCAGAGCCACGAAGGTCACATCGCAGGCACTCGGGCGATGGCCACCCTTGTGGTACAGGAACGTCACCTATGGCTGAACATGGTTGAGATGCATAACATTGAAAAGGCTCGCTTTCTCAATGCCCCCCAGCAGTCTTCGTCGGTAAAGAGGCAGTCCCTCCAGCCGAGATGAGGAAAGGGTTCTACAGCCCTTACTTCATTGTGCCAAAGAATGTAATGGTTTGCTTTCGACGGCTGGGCGTATCAGTACAAGGTCCTCCCCTTCGTCCTTTCCCTGTCCCCTCGTGTCTTCAAAAAGGTCGCAGAGGCAGCTCTTGCTCCGTTAAGGGAAGTGGGTGTCCAAATACTCATCTACCTTGACAACTGGCTGATTATAGTGCACTCGAGAGTTTCTGTGTGCACACAGGGACCTGGTGCTCACATGCCTCTGCCGTCTAGGGCTTTGGGTCAGCTGGGGAAAGAGCAAGCTCTCCCCAGTTCAGAGCATCACTTTTCTCGGCATGGAGTTACACTTGGTCTCAATGATAGCGCGCCTCACAAGCAAGCATGCACAGTCGGGCTGAACTGCCTGAAATCATTCAGCCGGAGGACAGCAGTTTCACTGAAACACTTTCAGATGCTCATGGGGCATTTGGCATCCTCAGCAGTGGTCATGGGTTGATGCATATTAGACCGCTTCAGCACTGGATTTGGACTTGAGTCCCGAGATGGGCATGGTGCCGTGGCACACAACGGTATTCCCCAATGGGAGTCCCCCTCAGGACAGACGATCTGGCACACAGCTGGCCCCGGGCGCTGCGCAAATACGCGTTCCGCCCAGTGAGCCTACTTGCACAGACCCTGTGCAAGGTCAGGGAGGATGAGGAACAAGTCACCCTCGTTGTGCCATACTGGCCCACCCAGACTTGGTTCTCAAACATCACACTCCTCACAACAGCACCTCCCTGGCAAACTCCGGGAGGAGGCAGACCCAGCCTTGTCGTTGCTGTGTCCGGTGCGGGCTTTGTGTATCTACTTGGACCACACATGCTCTTTGTCTGCTTTGGTGGACAGCAGAAAGGGAATGCTGTCTCCAAACAGAGGCTTGCCCACTGGATCCTGGATGCCATCGCTTTGGCATACCAGGACCAGGCCATGCCATTTGGGAATATGAGCACAATCTACAAGGAGTGTGGCATCCTCATGGGCACTGGCCAATGGCACCTCTCTAGCAGACATCTGTAGAGCAGCGGGCTCGGTAACACCCAATACCTTTGCAAGATTTTATAATCTCTGGTTTGAGCCAGTTTTGTCCTGTGTTTTGTCAGGTACGAACAGGTACGTTTGGGAATACGGGACAGCTGGCCAGGTGTATTGCTTGCGTATAGCGCCTTTCCCCTCTGTGAGGTGAAGACGTGCACTTCATCTAACATGCAAATTCACAAACCCATGAATCCTGGATGCCCTTCCTCCCTAGCCCTGTGGCTCGCGAATTCAGTGGAGGAATTCGCAGCTGGACCCAGTACATGCTCCTCCCCTTCAAGGCAGGACCTACCACCGCATCACTTCAATGTGTGGCTGGTGAGCTCACGTGACATATTGCCATGTTATCTCACCTTCCCCCTGAAAGAATAGGAAAGGAAAAGAAGACCTTCCCCGGCGCATATATTGAACATTAAATGGCCCCAGCCGAATAACTAAATACTCTGTGGAGAGAAAACATAGAGAGAAAAGGCCATGGCTGGTGCCTTTTTTGTATAAGGAACCCTAGTGAGTGACAGATAGGCAAGGCAAGGCAAGGCAAGGCAAGGCAAGGCAAGGCAAGTTTATTTATATAGCACATTTCATACACAATGGTAATTCAAAGTGCTTTACATAGAAGAGATTAAAATAAGAATAAAAAAATACGAATAATTGAAACAGTTTAGAATAAAATTAAATAAAATACAGTACAAACAGTCGGACACACAGTGGCACAGTGCTCATTCAGTAAATGCACAGCTAAACAGATGTGTTTTGAGTCTGGATTTGAATGTGACTAATGTAGGAGCACATCTGATCTCTTCTGGAAGCTGGTTCCAGCTGCGGCTGGCATAATAGCTAAAAGCAGACTCTCCTTGCTTAGAGTGAACCCTTGGTATTTCTAGCTGATGTGATCCTAATGATCTGAGTGATCTGTTGGGTTTATATTCAGTGAGCATATCTGCAATATATTGAGGTCCTAGCCCATTGAGTGATTTATATACCAGTAATAATACTTTAAAATCAATCCTAAATGTAACTGGGAGCCAGTGTAAAGACCTGAGGACTGGTGTGATATGTTCATATTTTCTGGTTCTGCTCAGAATCCTGGCAGCAGCGTTCTGTATGAGCTGCAACTGTCTTATGGTCTTTTGGGAAGGCCAGTGAGGAGTCCATTACAATAATCCACCCTGCTGGTGATGAAAGCATGCACAAGTTTCTCTAGGTCTTGACTGGAAACAAAGCATCTAGTTCTTGCAATATTTTTCAGATGATAGTATGCTGATTTAGTTATTGCTTTGACATGACTACTGAAACTAAGGTCTGACTCTAGAGACACACCAAGATTCCTGACTTGATTTTTAGTTGTTTGACCCCTAGCGTCAAGGTATGCATTCACCTTGAGAACATCATCTTTGTTTCCAAACACAATGACTTCAGTTTTGTCTTTGTTTAACTGAAGAAAGTTTTGGCACATCCAACTGTTAACTTCATCAATGCATTGGCACAGGGAGTCAATGGGGCTGTAATCGTTAGGTGATAGGGCTAAGTATATATGTATGTCGTCTGCATAGCTGTGGTAAGCAATTTGGATCTTTTTCATTATTTGGCTCATTGGGAGCATATACAGGTTGAACAGGAGTGGCGCAAGAATTGAGCCTTGAGGGACTCCGCATGTCATGGACGTCCACTCAGACTTATGGTCTCCTATACTCACATAATAACCTCTCCCTTCTAAGTATGACCTGAACCATTTTAGGACCATCCCAGAAAGCCCCACCCAGTTTTCCAGCCTGTCAAGAAGTATGTTGTGATCAACAGTGTCAAATACAGCACTGAGTTCGAGTAGTACCAGTACTGATAATTTGCCTGTATCAGTATTTAAGCGAATATCGTTTATTATCTTTATGAGCGCTGTCTCTGTGCTGTGATGCGATCGGAAACCAGATTGAAAATTGTCAAAGTATCCATTTGAGTTCAAGAATTTGTTCAGCTGATTGAAGACCACTTTTTCAATGATCTTGCCTATGAAAGGAAGATTTGAGATCGGTCTATAGTTGCTTAATATGGTCTTATCCAGATTGCTCTTTTTCAAGAGGGGCTTGACAACTGCAGTTTTCAGGGAGTTTGGAAAACTCCCAGAGAGAAGTGAAGAGTTTATCACTTCTAGGAGATCTTCTTCTAAACAGTTGAACACACTTTTGAAAAAAGATGTGGGAAGTGCATCAAGGGCGCAGGTTGATGTTTTAAGGTGCTGTACGGTTTCTTCCAAAATGTTGCCATCAATTTCTTTGAAATCAGACATAGTAACTACTTTCTCAGGTTGTGGTTTGATTTGTCTGACCCCAGCACAACTCAAGGATGTGCTGATCAACTTTCTGATATTATTGATTTTTTCAGAGAAGAAAGAAGCAAACTCACTGCACTTGCTTTCTGAGAGCATTTCACTGGGAATCTGGCTTGGGGGGTTTGTCAGTCTCTCTACAGTCGCAAAAAGAGTGCGTGTTGTTTAAGTTGCTGTTTATAATATTCGAGGATAAAGTCTGTCTAGCTTTGCCTAGTTCCATATTAAAAGCATGGATGCTGTCTTTGTAAATGTTATAATGGACTACAAGTTTTGTCTTCCGCCACATGCGCTCTGCGTTTCTGCATTGTCTTTTCATATTTTGCACTGCTGTTGAGTTTCTCCAAGGTGCTTTTTGTCTTCCACTCTTCTTCCTGACTTTCACAGGAGCAATATCATCAATTACACTTTTAACTTTTGAGTTAAAAGAATCAAGGAGAAAATCAACAGTCAGCAGATATACTTGGTGTTAAAGATATAGCCTTAATAAATAATACACTAGTGTTCTCATTTAAGCATCTCTTCTTGACAGACACAGCTCTAGCTTCAATGGCAGGAGAGATCAATATATCAAAGAAAACACAGAAATGATCAGACAGTGCTACATCCTTAATAACAATCAATGAAATGTTTAGACCCTTACTGATAAGTAAATCTAGAGTGTGTCCATGATTGTGTGTGGGTCCATGTACATGCTGAGTCAGATCAAACATTTTTAAAACAGTTATGATTTCTTTTGTCATATTGGTTTCTGCATTATCTATGTGAATGTTAAAGTCTCCAGCAATGGCAAAACAGTCAAACTCTGAGGTAATTGTTGATAACAGTTCTGTAAAGTCCTCAGTGAAGGCTGGAGAGTATTTTGGAGGCCTGTAAATAATGATAAGTAAAATGCGTGGAGCACCTTTTAACACACTACCCAGATAAGACGGGTAATTCCCAAATGATATTTGCTTACATTGATAGACATCTTTAAAGAGAGCAGCTAAACCCCCACCTCTCCTACCTTCTCTGCAGACACTCAAATAAGTAAAGTTAGGAGGGGATGTTTCATTAAGGACTGTTGCACTACAGCTTTCTTCTAGCCAAGTTTCATTTAGAAACATAAAATCCAGGTTGTATGTGCTTATTAAGTCATTGACTAGAAGTGATTTATTTTTAAGTGAGCGGATGTTCAAAAGTGCTAACTTAACAGTTTTTGTCCCCACAGCAATCTTAGTTTGGCATGTAATAGGCACCAGATTAGATGGGTTTGCTACAAAGAGAAAGAAAAAGATACAGGCACACTGGGTTCCCGCTTGTTTTGTAAACATTTGAGAAAGTTACTGTTATCATAGCGGGGACCCAACACATATCACTGAGAGCTGGTATCAGTTTTTGGTTCACCTCGAGCAAATGGAGGAGGGTGTGAGCCCTGCCGTTGTGGCAGAGGTCGAAGAGCTCTCACAGGAGGAGGGGGAGGGCGAGCTGGGCCCACAGGTGCTTGAGGGGCCTGACGTTTTTTGCTTGATATCTGGGGGCTTGCAGCAAAAGAGTGGGATAGTTTGGTTCCAGCATACACCAGTTCTTCCATTTTCTCTGAGAAACACAGATATGGAGATGCTGGAGAGAGGGATAACGTGTCTGGTGAGAGGGGCTGTAATATGCTGTCCTGGTTTCCCTGGATGTTTTCCAGAAAGTCGTCCTTGGGTGCTGAATCTTGGAGCAGTTCTAATATGTCACAGTCTGCCTGTGGTGAAATTTGTGGGCAGGGCTCAGATGAGATTGTGTCCATGAGCAGAAATTGTTGTGGCTGAGTGGTGTTATCATTGTCCTTGGGTGATTTGTCAACTGCATGTCCATTCAGGTGCTGAAGTGAAGTCCTGTGGTCATTCATACTGTGTCCAGGTGTGTGTGTGCCATTCAGATTGAGTGGATTGGCACACACTGCAGAAGGATGATTGAGGGAGAAGTAGATATTGTCCTTTAGCACTCTTGAACCAAGTTCGTTTGGGTGGTTGCCATCCTGTCGAAACAGTTGCCTCTGACTCCAGAAAAGATTGAAGTTGTCAATGAAGTTCTCTCCTTTTATATTGCAGGTTTTTTGCAGCCATGTATTAAGCCCAAGCAACCGTGAAAACCTGTTTGTTCCTCTTGCTGGAAGTGGTCCACTGATGAATGTTTGAACTTTCAGTCTTTTAAGTGTTTCAAAAAGTTAATTGAAATCCTTTTTAAGGAGTTCTGACTGCTCTTTATGAATATCATTCTTCCCCACATGAATGATGAGTCGATTTGCAGTCTTATGTTTCATCAGAATGTTCTGAAGTTCCCTGTTTACATCCGAGGTTGTTGCTTGTGGAAGGCAGCATGTAGTTGTATCCCTGGTGCTAATGTTTCTGATTATGGAGTCACCCACTATCAGAGTCCTGGGCCCGGCTGCGCTCTGAGCTGAATGCCGCTGTCTGCTCGACCTTGAGCACCAGTTCACATCAGTGTTAGCTACTGGCTGATTCAGTCTGTGTTCGATCACATTCATCACATTTGGGGATTCCTCATTCATTAATACTTCAAATCTGTTCTCAAGATGTATAGGCGGTGGTAGGAAACCAGTGTTTGCAATCCTTGTCAGAGCCGTATCTGGGGTAGAGGATGCTACTGCGGCAATATGAGATGCTCGTGACAATCTGATGTCTCGAGTGCCTTTTGGTCTTGCTCCCTGTTTTTGCCATTGATTTGTAAGTCGATCGGCTTGTTTCTCTACACTCAGTATGGCCTGTCGAGGAGCACTAGATTCATGGGACTCACCGGCTGTATGCTGAAGGCGTCCATGACGAAGCTCTGTTGTGTGTTCCGTCTGGTTTGGTGGTCCTGTAAATAACTTTGTTTCAAGAACTGCAATCCTTTGTAAAAGTCTGTGGCAGTTAGTGCAGCAAGTAGATTCCAGAAGAGGCATTTTCTCTTATCCTTTTGAATGTAGGCAGTTGTGTTTTCCCTTCCCTGGAATGAAAACTTTCAGTGGGAGGCTGGTTGGATAAAAGAATTCTGCTTTTTTTTTTTTTTGTAGTAGTCCAAGCTTTTGAGCACTGTGCTGATTTGTTTAAGTTAAAATTAGTTAAAATTTGTTGATAAAAGGAGATAAAATATGAAAATATAAAAGCGATAGAGCAAAGCGCGGAGCAGTAAGCAAGAGCGTCCGAACAGAAGCTGAGCAGGAAGTGTAATGCGGGGGAACGTCTCGGTTACTGTCGTAACCAACCTGTACTACCTGCTGAATTGTCCGGGACCCTGTCTCTGCTCCTCAGCACAAAACCTGAATGAGTGGTTGTGAGCCAGCTCCTTTTATAGCCTTATGTCTGGGGGAGTGGCATGCAACTTCCACTCGCCAATTCTCATTGGCCTTTCCTCAAAGATCTGAGGTGTTTGGGGATCCCAAGAGCAACCCCTAGTGTCACTACATCAACACAACATCTTGTTCCCTCCGTCAGGGAATGAGACATAAATGGAGAGAATTTTGCTGGAAAATATCATAAGGTCACCTTCTCAGAAACAACATCAGGGTTTAGGTACAAGCTGCTGGAGATCATGTGGGGAAAAAGAAGCCTACCACTATCATATTTTTTGGGATTGCCCAGTATTTGCTCCTTATTGGCAAGAAAATAATTATTTGGAAGCTGTTTTTGGGCTGGAAACAATATACTTGGTTAACATCACATTTGAGGGGTGGGACAACAATGATAAGAAATTGATGCAGATTCTCATGGTGGCTAATAAAAATGTTTTTTCACATGAAAATGGTTAAAGCTAGAGCCTTATGTGATGGAAAAACGTAAATTTTATTTATATATACGGACTGGTGACATTTTTGGACATTAGTACAACAAACCCATATTGTGAGATAGTGGCTGTTCTACCTTGGTCAATGTATAGGTTTTTCCCTGAACTACAAAAAAATTACAAAAATTACCATGGTTTTATTGTAGAAAATATGCCGTACATGCATAAATTTTTTCGTAAAGGATGTATAAACGTATTGCAGGCGAACACAAAACGTATTGCGAGGGAATCCTTCCATCCTCTAAGGGGCTCCATAGGATTAGAACATTATATAACCATGCCCCCACTCCAGAAAATTATTATTATTATTGTGGATTGTTTGTTTTTGGTATGCCACCAGTCTGATCCAACAATTCATGATAACTTATCAAAGTACTCAAAACATTTAAAAGAAAGAACCTCCATTCTTCTGCTGTTTTGGAAAAGTTCCTGCTGTGTGACAGGGTTTTTAGAGGGGTAAGATCATAAAGGATGTGTTGTTCTTTGGAGAAAATCCCAGCCAGAGCAAGTGGTGCACAATGGTACTGGAGATCACAGGTCATCCTGCCCTTCTCTAACCTCCTTCTGCACTCAAAACAGCCCTTTCCATTTTAGCTCCACTGTCCCATAATTATATGCTACGAGAAAAAAAATATATAATATTTTGTAAGTTGCAAATGAGGACATCACTAAAACATTAGCTTTCCTAAGATGAAAATGTATGGCAGCACAGAGGATTCTGGGAAACTCAAAAGCTTATATAATTGTATCAGGCTAACAAATGAGCTCAGCATTTCATGATCTCTGTGTACTCTTTCTTTCCATCAACACTGTTTCAGAGTTTGAGAGTTACTTCAGCTCAGTTAACCTAATACAAAATTTATCCCATCAGAATGCAACTTCCTTGTAAAAGCCAGCAGGGGGAAGAGTGTGTTTATTTTCCAAACAGTAGCAATTGTTAATGATGGGGTGAAAGGTGGGGACAGTTGATATATGATTTATGTCAGAATCTGTATAATAAATTTGACACATTTTATGATGCAATAAAAAACAAAAATCCACAAAGCATGCATTTAGTTGCCATTTTTCAATCCATGTTCCCCTCCACACCCTCTAAATATAGCTGGGTTTTCAATATTTTATGCTCCAGCTCTTTGATGGTTAATACTTAAATATAACTCACCAGCTTATCTACATATTAACCAATCTCATTTTAAAGTGCAACCTGCTGAACAGGTCCAAATTAAATAAACCCCACCATTTGATTTAGCCGATAAGAAATGTAATTCTGCTGAGCACAATTGTAATTATACATAATAATTAGAACAAAGAGGACAGATAAAAGATAAAACGATAATACTACAGAACAGAAATAAAAGCTTGTGCCAAGTAGTGATTATTTTTAAAGTGTTTATTTTTTAATAGTTAACATGAAATTAACATATTACAAATAAACAGAAAAAAAAGAAATATGATTAAAAAAATGAGAAGACAAACTTGATGATTAAAATGTATTTTACATTATGTCCAATAGTCAGAGTCTTACAGCAACACAAAGAATGCAAGGAAACACCTCTACACACAAGTACATCTCCAATATTGTGCTCAAAGTGCTGGTGTATTTGCTAAATACTTTGGGTAATCCAATAGCAAATCGATGTAGACTCAAAGAGGTTAAATGTTTCTTAAGGCATTATTAACAGACTCCATAAAGTTCATTTTCACTGTATTGATCATTTATCTCACATTCTTTTCACCAATTTGTCTCATGTATATATGTGTTAGATTAGATTTATGTTTAGAATAGTAATAAAGTTTGTCTGTATTCAAAGATGAATCACTGTGGTATTTTATTTAATAAATAATCTCATCCCTGTTTCTAAAAGATTTTGCTTGAAAGCTGTACCTAAATACGTGTGATATTATTTTATATAAGCCATGAGAATAATATCACTCCAATAAGTGAGTTAATCATAATTCACTTATTAAAGTTAATTCCTTACAGTGTAAATTGTGAGCGGATACGTTATATTACGATTTTAATGGTGGAGAATTTATTCATACAAATAATCTAGTATTTTGTCATTTATCTAATTTATAATGGTTGTCGAACGCAACTAAATCCATTATACATTTCATTACGTAATAATGTACAATAAGGACAGTTTAATTTAGTTCATAGCTCACATATTTCGAGACCCTAAAATCCCTTCTAAATTTAGCATACCAAATATCCTTACAATATAATGGTGTGAGAATGAGGGCACTTTAAAGGGGTCATGACATGAGAAACCAAATTTGCCTTGATCTTTTGGTATATAAGAGGTCTTTGTATCATTAAAACGTCCTGCAAGTTTAATATTTTAAGACGTCCTCCCCATTCTAAACGAATCATTTATTTAATCAAGCTCAAAATACAGCTCGTTCTGGATTCATGGTTAGAAGTGACGTGTCGGTTAGAAGTGACGTAACAGCGTTTGCATATGACCGCCTCCAGCACAAGATAACTACGCTTTAAGCGCAAGACAACTACGCTCATTTCGTATCGCCGTACGCCTCACAAGTGTTCAGTCAATGGACAGCGAGCTCTGACAGAGACTACTTGTGCACAGGAAAATTACGATGCCACACAGATGTGCTGTTCCTGGCTGTGGTCAAACAAAACCTCTGAATAAGCTGCCGAAAGATCCAGACGTCAGGGAAAAATGGATGCAGTTTATTTTTTGCGGACGTTCCAGTCACGGCAGTGTTAACTTAAGCGTTTGTTCTGTACATTTTAAGGATGACTGTTTTGAGAACAAATCTCAATATGATGCTGGCTTTGCCAGAAAACTGTTGCTCAAAGATAAGTCCGTGCCGACTATTCTGGGAACAACGACGACGCAAACTGTAAGTAATCTATTTTAAACTTTAAACTACTTTTTAAAGCGCAATTTCATTCATTATGAATAATCACAGTGTTTTTACTTAGTTTACTTGCATATTGTTCTGGCTGGAGGCGTCAATAATTGATACATAGGCACTGACGTTAGCCAATCATAACAGTGGGCGTTAACACTGAAGTCTTAAATGGAAAACGCCCCCAAAACAGACTGTTTGAATCAGAGGATGAGAAACAGGGTGGGAAAAGGTCATAAATCACTAGATTTTAAAAGTTTTTCTTAAAAAAAAATATATTAATACTATAATTGCACCTAAGGGAACATAATAATACAATAAAAAAAACCATGTCATGACCCCTTTAATGGTTCCCTTCTAAATGTCACATACCAAATATCCTACAATACGTGTATAAAAGGAGCTGGCTCGCAACCACTCATTTTTATTTTTTCTTCGGAGCAGAGCGCTTGATTCAGCAGACAGCTGTACTTCTCTGCCGGTCCATTCAGCTCGAAAGAAGCTAACTGCTGTTGGATACATGCCGCATTTCAACGGCTTTCTCTCCTTCTGCAGCTGTTGTTGCAGAGTACGCCCCTGGTGCTTCAACAGCTTAAAAGAGTATATATATATTCCAGCAAAAAGAGTATATTTCCTCTAATTAAGCAAACACATTGACGTGAGCGTCTTTCTAAAGACGTACCTTTTTAAGATGCCTTTCTGTCTTACTGGGTTCTGGGTGCAGTCGTTATTTCTCCACCTCTGATGGCCACAATCGTTGCCTCACGTATCTGTGCCGTAAACATGTTGAGGAAGCGTTCGTGGATGGTTCATGTTCTCATTGCGAGAACATGACCATGGCAATGTTGCGGTCGTGGCTTTCTTTCTTCTGGGGGAAAGCCACTTCAGCCGTTCCTCATGCCGGACCCGGTTGATGCTGGAGGCGATTTGGGGGCTCCAATGGATTCGGTTCTGCAGGGTAATCTCCCGTGGACCGCTCATTCCCCAGCACACTTGTTAATTACCTAAAAACCAGCCAGACAGTTGTGACAAGGAGTGTGGCATCCTCGTGGGTACTGGCCAATGGCACCTCTCTAGCAGACATCTGTAGAGCAGTGGGCTGGGTAACACCCAATACCTTCACAAGATTTTGTAATCTCTGGTTTGAGCCAGTCAGTTTTGTCCCGTGTTTTGTCAGGTACGAACAGGTAAGTTTGGGAATACGGGACAGCTGGCCGGGTGTATTGCTTGCGTATAGCACCTTTCCCCTCTGTGAGGTGAAGACGTACGCTTCTCATGCGAGTTCACGAACCCGTGAGCCCTAGATTCCCTTCCTCCCTAGCCCTGTGGCTCGCAAATTCAGTGGAGGATTTCACAGCCGGACCCAGTACATGTGCTAATATGCCCTGTACTAGGGTAGGTACTCCGGTAACCCCCTGTGATGTATTTTCCACGGTACGGTCTCCCTGTCGACAGACCCGCATCTCCCTTGAGCAGAGCTCGCTCTGCCCTCGGTCGCTGTGTTTGTATAGCTCCTCCCCTTCAAGGCAGGACCTACCACCACATCACTTCAATGAGCACAAAACCTGAATGAGTGGTTGCGAGCCAGCTCCTTTGATACCATATGTCCGGGGAGTTTAGATTGATCTCAGGACATCCTGCCCTTCTCTCACCTCCTTCTGCACTCTTAAGCCAACTCTTATGTCTCTGGGACATTCTGCTACGAAGATATCACACTGTAATTTAAAGCTATAGAGCTGGTTGCTAGGGTGCTCTAAATTGTTGCCAGGACATGGCTTGCCAGTGAACAGAGTGATTTTTATTGGCTGCTTACTAACCTGATTCAAAAGAGCCAGTCCCCAACTATCTATGACATTCTGTTCTGAAGATATCTTTCTGAGACATTTTGAATGGAAGTTAATAGGGGGTGGTCGCTAGGGTCCCATAAATGGTTGTTAGGGCAAGGCTATGCCATTTCCAAGGTGATACTTAAACAGTGATTGGTATCCCAATTGAATTGAGCCATCCCCCATGTCTTTATGTCATTCTGATTGGGAGATATGATCTGACAACTTTCTTGCACACCTTAGAAAACACATAGTACAGGTGTCGTAAAGAGGCAGGTCGATTTGACACCTCATTTGTGGGTATCATTATATATGTAAAAGCTTTGACTTAACTGTAAGAGTAAGAGTATGAGTTCCCCGTCTGTCGCTCACTTCGACACTAGGGGTCTCTCTTGAGAGCCTTTTGCATCTCTGATCTATGAGAAAAGGCCAATGAGAAATTGGCAGACAGAATTTGCATGTCCCGCCCCCGGACATACAGGTATAAAGGGAGGGAAATGCGTCTGTTTCATTCAGAAATTTTCTTTGGAGGACACTGTTCCTCCCATCTCTGAGTGCGAGTTAGATCTACTGCCCATATCAGCGGCTTTCTCCCTTCTCTGCACGGCAGTGCAGTTTTGCCTCTGGGCGCTTCGACAGCGCAGTAAAAGTGTTATTTCTCTAAAAGAGCAATATACACAGCTGGAGTTGAACATCCTTTTCAGGATGCGTCTTTATAACATTTACATTTTACATTTATGCATTTGGCAGACGCTTTTATCCAAAGCGACTTACAGTGCACTTATTACAGGGACAATCCCCCTGGAGCAACCTGGAGTTAACCACTCCCACTCTTATAAAGATGCCCTTCTGGCCCTGTGTAGTTCCTGGATGCGGTAGAGTGCCCTCCGCTCCTGACGGCCATAGGCGCTGTCTCGTGTGTCTGGTCAGCGATCACACCAAGGCAGCGTTTGTGGATGGCTCATGTTCTCACTGCGAGAACATGACCATGGCCATGTTTCGGTCATGGCTTTCCTTCCTCAGAAGTAATGCCACTCCAGCCACCCCCTGTGTTGCTCCTTCTTCCCACGGAATTGAGGATGACCTGGCTGGAGATGGAGGCGATTTGGGGATGGCAGCTCGGTTTTGCCGGGTACGTATCCGCGAACCACCGCCCCCCGACACACTTGTTGACTTCCGCCTCACGGCCAGCCTGCCTATCCTCTTGAGCCCCCCGAACCGGATGACTTCGCCGCTGCATCAGAGAGGGGTCCAGCGTCTGACGCGGATGACTCGACTGGGCTGCCGCCTTCGGGCCAGTACGCCCAGTCTGAGGCTGACACCCAGATGTCCAACCCGGGCCACCGTCAGCGTGGGGCTGGACTGTAACCCTCTGTCCTCCCCACAGCCTTCGCAGGCAATAGCCACTCTCGTGGTTCAGGAACGTCATCTGTGGCTGAACATGGTCGAGATGTGCAAAGTGGACAAGACATGCTTCCTCGACGCACCTGTCTCCCAGTTTGGCCTTTTTGGCGACCCCGTCGAGGACTTCGCCCAGCAGTTCTCAGCGGTGAAAAAGCAGACGGAGGTCATATCTCACATCATGCCCTGCCGCACCTCCAGCACGGGCCATGCCCCGTCTTCCCGCTGAGGGCGTCCTCCTGCGGTTCCTAAGAAACACACAGCTCCACCTCAACCCGGGCCCAGCTCTCAGCCCCAGCGTTGAGCACCCTGCAGGAGGCGCAACCCCCCGTCTCAAGAACCCCTTCGAGGACCCGGAAGGCTCCCAAGCACGGTGAGGGCCGGGAGGACAATTTTCTGTTAAGTTTATTTACTTTGTACCCACATTCTCAATAAAAGAGCAATTCCCTTTGTCTCTGGGTCACCTGAAATGCCATTCTCACGGCACTCTGCCGCCACACAGTCCCGGCACATTTGATGCAGACCTCTCGCCTCCAGCCCCACGACTGTTGTCCCCCGGCTGGCCGGTTCTGACGAGTCTAGAGGCACCTCCGCGGGACCTCCTCCTCAGTCACTAACCCGCCGAGTGTGCGGTGCAAGGTAAGTGCTTCGCGTCTTCTCTCAGCACCAGAGCCTCGGGACGCGTTTTTGCCTCCCGACGCCACATTACCCACTCCGCCCCGCTGCGAAGCCCCGCCGGGTGCGTCAAAAATAATCATCCCCTTAGTGCCCCTAGCACGGAGCTTGGACGCATGGCTCTTCCCAATCTGTCATGCTGGCTGGCCAGGACCATTCGACTTGGTTATGCAATTCAGTTTGGATAACCAAACCAAACCTTCGGGGGCATCCGCTTTACCGCAGTACACGGCCAAATCACTGCCAAATCCCTGGGAGCGGAAATCGCGACTCTCTTACTCAAAAACGCGATAGAGCCTGTCCCTCCAACTGAGATGAAGAAGGGTTTCTACAGCCCTTACTTCATCTTATCCAAGAAAGGCGGCAGCTTACGACCGATCTTGGACTTGCAAGTTTTCAGCCAGGCTTTGCACAAATTCCCGTTCAAAATGCTCACGCAAAGACACATTCTAACTTGCGTCCGGCATCTAGATTAGTTCGCAGCGGTAGACGTGTACTTCGACATCTCAAAATTGCCTCGATGTCGACCCTTTCTATGGTTCGCGTTCGATTGCCAGGCGTATCAGTACAAGGTCCTTCCCTTCGGCATGTCCCTGTCCCCTTGCGTCTTCACGAAGGTCGCAGAGGCAGCCCTTACCCCGCTTCGGGAAGCAAGCATCCGCATTCTCAACTACCTCGAGACTGGCTCATTCTGGCCCACTCCCGAGAGTTACTATGCCCACAGAGACCAGGTGCTCAGGCACCTCAGCCGTTTAGGGCTTCAGGTCAACTGGGAAAAGAGAAAGCTCACCCCGGTTCAGAGCATCTCTTTTCTCGGCATGGAGTTAGACTCAGTCTCAATGTTAGCGCACCTCACCAACGAGCGTGCGCAGTCAGTGCTGAAATGCCTCAGGCCAGGCACGACGGACCCCTTAAAATATTTCCAGAGGCTCCTGGGGCATATGGCATCCTCCGCGGCGGTCACACCGCTGGGGTTGATACATTTGAGACTGCTTCAGCACTGGCTCCAGACTCGAATCCCGAAACGAGCATGGCGCCACGGAACACACCGTGTGTTCATCACCCGCGCCTGCTGCCAAACTTTCAAACCCTGGACATACCTCTGCTTTCTACGGACAGGAGTCCCCTTGGAGCAGGTGTCCCCACAGACGCCTTCAAATTGGGTTGGGGTACCATGTGCAATGGGCACGCAGCCGCGGGCCGTTTGAAAGGGGCCCAGCTGTGCTGGCACATCAACTGCCTAGAGTTGTTGGCTGTACTTTTTGCCCTACGGAGGTTTCTCCCGCTAATTCAAGGCAAACATGTCTCGATCCGATCAGACAGCACCACGGTAGCGTATATAAATCGCCAAGGCGGCGTACGCTCCCATCACATGTTACAACTCGTCCGTCGTCTCCTCCTTTGGAGCCAACAGCAACTCAAGTCGCTGCAATACATTAAAAAACAACATTTTGATAATAGGTTATTTTCTGTTGATTAATTGTTTGATTAATCAAATGAGAAAGCCAAATTGAATTTCCTGTATTTTAAAACATTATTTCACATCTTGCCTTATGTTGTCCTCAAACAATGTGCAAATTGAAGGCTACAAAAAAATCTAAATGCAAGTTATCTAAACAAACATTTGTCCACAAGGACTATTTAAATCTTGAAATTATAAAAAAAATATATTAAAATGTTGTTATTAAAACTGACCGAAAGGTCGGGGGTTCAAGCCCCAGCACCGCCAAGATACCACTGTTGGGCCCTTGAGCAAGGCCATTGACCCTATCTGCTCCAGCGGCGCTGTTTCATGGCTGACCCTGCGCTCTGACTCCAGCTTAGTTGGAATATGTGAAAACAACTGCATTTCATTGGCTCTGTACCTGTACTCTGCACAATGACAATAAAGTTGAATCTTAATCTTAAAGTTACATGTAAGATTTCATTTAAACATGGTTAAATTTAGTGGTAAATTTGACATTCAAAAAATCAACAATATTTTATTGTATATTCCATTTGGTTGAGCGGCATTGGGCACAATCCATGAAGTAAGCATATTTATTTATTTTTTGATTATCTGAAGTAATAATGACTCGCTTGCTGTTTTATAAGTTATGAGCTGGGGTTAAACATCTCTCAAGCATATTAACCAGAAGAAGGGATATGTTTTCCTTCTTTTCAGATGCAGCTCGGTACCATTTTTCAAATGTATTGTTTCCTCATAGAAACACATTTTCACTAATGTAAAGTTGTGTTACTGATGGAGGTTGCAGTGCTAGTGAAAATATATTCAACTAGTCATAATTTAATTCATTTTTTATAATGATATATAATTTATAATTTGACATTTAAATATTTAAATATAGAAGTGATATTTAGATTTTATTCATTAGTTCTTTCAGCCTTTTGAGCATGTAGCCCATCACATGTTTCAAATGCTTTATTCACAACAATGTTGGGGTAGAAAGATTGACTAAATTGTATCGAATAAATAAAATGACCAAAATGGCAGTTGCGAGTGGGGTGGCCAATGGTGTGTACATACTCCACCCCCGTATATACAGCCCCTGAACTCTGCCTATTTAAGAGAGTTGGCTGCACTGCATGATTGCCCCAGAAAACCTGCTCCTGTGTTTGTTTGATGTCATTTTTAAATTATTTTATTTTAAAAGGTTGGTGAGTTTGTCCTTTGTTTAGTAAAAGCAGCCTACATAGCAAGAGTTGGTAAGAAAGCAGATCCAGAAGATTTGTTTCTGTGGTGTTATTTTATCAGGAGTTAGAGAAGATTTCTTAACTCTTTAGTTACTTTACAGTTTAATTCAGTCTGCTCACTGTCCTTGTTTAACTTTTGTATAAGATACATTTACTGTTGGTTTTTCTTCATTTTTATTTTGTAAATAAAGTTTATCTTTTTTCCATGGCCATTGTGACTGGTTTTCCTCTTTTATGAACAGCTTTTTATGTTGGTACCAAACCTGGGTCATAACAAAAATTGGGGGCTTGTCTGGGATTTGCACTGCTTTTGTCTGCTTACTACTTTTTTGTAGCATGCTTTGTCTCTGCTGAATTTTGTTTTCATTGACATGTAGCAGTTTTTGAGTTGTGGTTTTTCTTGACCACTTTTTTTATAGTTTTTTTTTGTGAAGACTTTTTTTCTGGCCATAATTTTTGAGCTGGTTTATAGGGTAGCTTTGTTGTAGCCTAATTGTATTTTTTCTACACTAGGATTTGCACTTCCTTTGTGTCAGGAAACATTATTTGTTATGAAGGAATTTGGTCTAGAGATGTTTGTTCAGTGTCCTGTAGAAATGCTCAATTGCTGTAGGAAAGCTGAGCTTCAGCAAATTGCAGATTTCTTCAAAATTGAAATCGCTCCTGGTAGTCGAAAGGCTGAAATGAGGGAACAAATTAACATTTTCTGCTCCACCTACTGCTGGGCTTGATTTGCCCAGGATATCAGATACTACAAAATCTCAAAGTGTGAAGGAACTTAAGCTTAAACTTTGAGAATTTCAGATCAAAGAGGAACAGCTTACAAATTACTTAGAACTGAAAAGTTTGGAAAATTGGAAATGGAGAAAACACCACGTCTGGAAGAGCTTGAACTTAGGCTGATAGAACAAGTCAAACCATTGCATCTGTTGCAGTTACTCCTGATTTTAACATATACAGGTGTTGTAGAGAGAGAGAGAGAGAGAGAGCCCTTAAAACCCAAGAGCTGAAGCCTAAAACCAGTCCCCTTTGTCAGCTGGCCCTGAAACTCACAAACCCACTAACAACTAACAAACACCAGTTTCAGACCAGCACTGCTGAACAAAACCAGATCAGAATAAACCAAATCATAAAAGAAAGCAAAAATTCATATTTGGACCATTGGGAAAATGAAAGTAAAAACCAAAGCAAATTGGACTGTTATCGGGCCCTAAACAGAACGTCTTGGGTTAGATGTGTAACCCTTGTTCCCTGAAAAATGCGGAACGAGATGCTGCGCTTTTGCTAAGCGCTACGGGGAACAATCCTGCATTGTGAACAGCTGTGAATTTGTGTGTAACACGTCAATGAACATTGACCGGAATTTATAGCCTCGGCTGGTGATGATCATTAGATGCACCTGTGGCCAGGCTATAAAATAGAGGCATCACCAGCGTGTCGTCAGATACCTTTTTCTGAATAGCAGTCCTGGGACGTCCCAGTGCAGCAAAAAAGCGCAGCATCTCGTTCCGCTTTTTTCAGGGAACAAGGGTTACACATGTAACCCGAGACGTTCCCTTTACAAAAAGCTTCACTATGATGCTGCACTTTTGCTAAGCGCTACGGGGAATGCAATACCCACGCCGCCGCACTGGGGCTGTCCTGACCCCTACGGTTGTGAAGTGTGCTCACAAAAACACGAGAGGTCTCAGACATGAGCTTGATATTGACTCAAGGATGTAAGAGCCCGGAGTAGCAGAAACATCTAACCCATAAAGTTCGATGAACGTGTGCGGAAAGGACCAGCCTGCTGCATCACAAATTTGTTCAGATGTGAGCTTGAGATGTCGACTCAAGGACGTAAGAGTCCGGAGTAGCAGAAACACCATAAAAACTGATGAATGTGCGCGGAGTGGACCAGCCTGCCGCGTCACAAACTTGTTCAGGCATGAGCTTGGGATGTCGACTCAAGGACGTAAGAGCCCGGAGTAGCATGAACATCCAAACTATAAAATCCGATGAATGTGTGCGGAGAGGACCAGCCTGCCGCATCACAAATTTGTTCAGATGTGAGCTTGAGATGTCAACTCAAGGACATAAGAGTCCGGAGTAGCAGAAACATCTAACCCATAAAGTTCGATGAACGTGTGCGGAAAGGACCAGCCTGCCGCATCACAAATTGTTCAGGCATGAGCCTGCCATAAAAACTGATGAATGTGCGCGGAGAGGACCAGCCTGCTGCGTCACAAACCTGTTCAGGCATGAGCTTGGGATGTCGACTCAAGGACGTAAGAGCCCGGAGTAGCATGAACATCCAAACTATAAAATCTGATGAATGTGTGTGGAGAGGACCAGCCTGCCGCATCACAAACCTGCTGCAGAAGGACCCCTCTAGCCAAGGCTTTAGAGGAGGCGACCCCTCTGGTGGAGTGAGCCCTGACATCCACTGATGAAGCTTGACCGCGCGCCTCATAGGCCAGGGCAATAGCATCCCTCTCCCAATGTGACATAGTCTGCTTGGTAGCAGCTGCCCCCCTGTTGCGGCCCCCATAGCAGACAAATAATTGCCCTGACTTACGCCACTGGCTAGTGCGGTGGACATAAGTTTGAAGGGCACGGATTGGGCAGAGTCCGTGAAGACTTTCCTGCTCCGGCGTTAAAAACAGTGGGGAGCAGAAGGCTTCCAGAGTGACAGGGTGTAGTGTCAAAAAAGGCACCTTAGGAAGGTAGTCAGGATGAGGATGCAGGATAGCTTTGGCCATACCTGGGGCAAACTCTAAACAGGCTGGCAAAACAGACAGAGCCTGTAGATCCCCGATTCTCTTAAGAGAGGTAATCGCCACAAGAAAAACCATCTTGAGAGTCAGAAGTCTGTCAGACGCTGACTCTAGAGGTTCAAAGGGGGTCTCAACCAGACCCTCCAGGACTATTGCTAAGTCCCATGAGGGAGTTCTGGTCCTAACAGGAGGCCTCAGTCACCTGGCTCCAAGAATGAAGCAAGTGAGTAGAGGGTGCCTCCCCAAAGGCACCCCATCCATCAAGGCGTGGCAAGCCGAAATGGCGGCCACATAAACCCTGAGAGTAGCGGGGCATATGCCTGCTGACAGTTTTTCCTGCAGAAAGTCCAGAACTGAAACAATTTGGCAGTTAACTGGATCTGCACCATGTAAACTGCACCACTTTTCGAAGACACCCCATTTATTGGTGTAGATTCTTCTGGTGGAGGGAGCCCTAGCACTAAGAATGGTCTCGATAACTTCAGGCGACAGCCCTGTGTCCCTCAGTTGGTACCCTTCAGGGGCCAAACATGAAGTTTCCACAATTCGGGCTGGGGATGAAATATCGTCCCCTGTGCCTGAGACAGAAGGTCCCTCCTGTCCGGAATCACCCAAGGCGAGCCGTCGAGGCGTGGCGCTATCAGTAAGAGGAAAGACCCTTGCTTGCGAACTCTGGCCAAGACTCCCGGGAGCAGAGAATCCGGGGGAAACGCACACAGACACATTCTGGGCCATGTATGCGCCATCGCGTCCAGACCCAGGGGGGCTGGGTGACTCAGAGAGAAGTAGAGTGGACATTGCGCAGTCTCTTGGGAGGCGAAGAGGTCCACTTCTACTCTGTAAAATCTCTCCCAAATTTGTTGTACTACCGCGGGGTGGAGTTTCCACTCGCCCCTCGGTATGTTTTGTCTTGACAGAAAATCTGCTCCCACATTTAGGCATCCAGGGATATAAATTGCCCTGAGTGACAGGAGCTTGCCCTGGGCCCAAAGGAGAATCCGACGTGCCAGCAAATTCAGGTGGCGAGAACGTAGACCTCCTTGATGGTTTATGTAGGAGACTGCTGCTGTTTGTCCACCCGCACAACGACATGGCAGCATCTCAGATGTCGGAGGAAGTATTTCAGGGCCAGAAATACCGCCATCAGCTCGAGGCAGTTGATGTGCCAATCGAGCTGATGACCCTCCCATTCCCCTTGGGCTGGACGACCACTTAAGACCGCACCCCAGCCCATCAGAGAGGCGTCTGTCGTTAGCATCCTACGACGACATGACGCACCGAAAGTGGGACCCAAGGTAAGAAACCGGGGTCTGAACCACATAGAAAGGGAACGAAGCGCTCGGCGCATAACCCTTATTTGCCTTAGGGGACTGGCCCTTGGATAAAATCCCCTGGCTTTTAGCCACAGCTGACCTAGCCTGAGATTTGACCTAGCCTGAGATTGCTCAGGGAGTTCTGGATGGTCCTGAGCTGGAGACAACTGTGCCCGCATCGTGATCGAGTTCCATATAATCCCTAGATAGATAATTTCCTGGGTCGGAGAAAGAACGCTCTTTTTGACGTTGAGTCTCAGACCCAGAGAACCTAGATGAGCCAAGACGATATCTCTGTGCTGAACTGCCAGTTCTTGAGACTGTGCTAGTATCAGCCAGTCGTCTAAATAATTCAGAATGCGGATGCCCTGGAGTCGCAAAGGAGCCAGTGCTGCATCCATGCATTTCGTGAATGTGCGGGGTGATAGGGCTAGGCCGAATGGAAGAACCCGATACTGGAAGGCTTCGTCCCCGAAAGCGAACCTCAGGAACTTCCTGTGCTGTGGCAGAATTCCAATATGGAAATATGCGTCCATGAGATCGATCGTGACCAGCCAATCGTGATGTTGGATCTGAGACACGACCGACTTGACAGTTAGCATCTTGAACTTGAACACCCTGACCGAGCGGTTCAAGCCTTGAAGATCTAGAATCGGACGCAACCCCCCACCATTCTTGGGAACCAGGAAGTATCTGCTGTAATAGCCTGACTGTTTCTCTGGAAGGGGAACATGTTCTATGGCCCCTTTTACCAAGAGATTTTGCAGTTCTTTCCACAGTAGACATGCCTGCACCGGTCTTACGGTAGTGGGAACCACGCCGTTGAAACGAGGAGGGCGGCGAGCAAATTGAATTCTGTTGCCTCTTTCTACTGTCTTTAGAACCCACATAGAAATACCTGGCAGAAGTTTCCACTCTGCCAGGTTCTCTGAGATGGGTACTCATTTCAACACTTCCTGTTGAGGGGGTGTTGAGTGTTCCGTGTCCTGGATTAAGGCAGGAAGCAACGGTACACCCAACTCTTTGTTGGAAGCCTCTATCACCCGAAACACCAAAGGCGGTGGGAGTGAAGAGGTTTTGTGAGGGTATCGGGAGGGCCGAAGTGGATGATACACACGCCCCGTCCTGAAGGGAACTACCCACACAAGGTTGGGTACAAGACCGTCAGGGTTTCTTTCTTTTAGAAATCACAGCCCTGAGGTCTTTCCTGGGCAACTGCTGAGGGCGACGAGCCTGTCCCCAGTCTCTACGAGGGGGAGCACGACTCGCCACACTCTGTTTTTGAGCCTCCCTCCTAGCAGAATCGGGGCGGGTCTGGGTGGCCGACGGCCCCGCCCACTGAGTGCGGCGAGGAAGAAACTGCCCAAAGGCTTCCTCGTGGCTTTTCGCCTCCTGGAATCTGGAGATAACTGTATTCATGGCGTCTCCGAAGAGACCAGAAGGCGAAACTGGGGCATCGAGTAAGAAAACTCTGTCTTTATCTCGGATGCCTGAAAGGTTATGCCATAAATGCCTCTCCGTACTGACCAAAGCGGACAGAGACCGGCCAATGGCACGGTCTGACTGCTTGGTCGCACGGAGAGACAAATCTGTAGCTCGACGAAGTTCTGAAAAAGCCTCTTCGTCGAGAGTAAGCAGGTCAGCCTGGTACGCCTGTAACACAGCCATGGTGTGCAGCGCAGCACCAGCCTGACCTGCCGCTTGATAAGCCCTCCCCACTAGCATGGAGGTAGTTCTGCATGGCTTAGAGGGGAGAGCAGGTTTTCTCAAAGATGATGCCGAACCCGGCGAGAGATAAACCGCAAGTGTCTCCTCGACACTTGAATACCCTCGCGCCTCAGCACCCACGATAGTCGAATATAACGTCGTCGAGGGCACATGAACGCGCGAGGTATAAGGTTTCCTCCACGAACGAGCAAGCTCATCGTGGAGGTCATCAAAAAAGGGAAGGGACTGATGAGGCGTTCCCTTCCCTTGGCCACCAGACAGAAATCTGTCCTCTAACTTGGAGCGTTTGGGGGTTTCTTGGTCACGTGGCCAGGCTAATTGAAGTCTGGCCACTGCACGAGTAACCACATCAAGTCACGTCAAGAAGGTCACAATGTGCGCAGCCGCCCTGCCCCAATGCGAGAGCCACGTGCTCTTCCCCCAAACAAACAAAACAAAACTCATGCGTGCCCTTCTCTGTCATGTAACGTTGACAAGGAAACGCGCATCGTTTGCTCTGTTTCTCCGCCATTCTCTTTTTTTTATATATATATATATATAAAATCTCTTTCAGAGCAGAGAGAGAAAGGAAAGAAAGTTCTGCGCACTGCCTAACAATTTCTAACTCCTAACAAAAGGGAAGAAAGTTTTTTTAGCAGGTTTGTGAGACACACAGCACAGTATGCTCTGAATGAAAAATATCTGATGACACGCTGGTGACGCCTCTATTTTATAGCCTGGCCACAGGTGCATCTAATGATCATCACCAGCCGAGGCTATATATTCCGGTCAATGTTCATTGACGTGTTACACACAAATTCACAGCTGTTCACAATGCAGGATTGTTCCCCGTAGCGCTTAGCAAAAGCGCAGCATCATAGTGAAGCTTTTTGTAAAGGGAACATATAATCTGGCAGAATATCTGCACACTGTAAGAGATCCAAAACAGAGATGAATCCTCACCAAATACAGACTCAGTGATCACAGTCTGGCCATAGAAAAAGGCCGACACAGACAAACATGGTTTCCAAAGGAAGAACGAGTCTGTGCTCACTGTGACACGGGTGAGGTCGAGACAGAGACACACTTTCTCCTTCACTGTGAGAAATTTACAGAGTTGAGAGAGAAATACTTCCACAAACTCTCAAACCTCATGCCACAGTTTTCCAATTTGGCAGAAACAGATCAGATGCTGGTGTTACTGGGGGAGGACCATCATGCATCAGTTGCAGCTAAATTCATTTTTGAGCTGCACCTCCTCAGAAACTTAATGTACTTCACTCACAGTACTTTTATTCTCTTATGTTCATAATGTCCTGTTAAATGCTTATTTTATTTTATATTGTATAGTGTATATTGTTATTATAGTTTTTATTTTATTTGATTAATTACCTGGCACCTTATTTTAATTCTATCTTATCATTATTATTTGTCTTGTCATTATCTGTTTTGTGTATTAATGCTTTGGCAATATTGTATGTAAACACAATCATGCCAATAAAGTACTTTTAAATTGAAATTTAAAATTGAGAGAGAGAGAGAGAGAGAGAGTGAGAGAGAGAGATCCCCTTCAAAAAAGATGCTTGGATTGTTCAACAGAGACTGTTTCCTGCAATTACTGACAATACTGTACAAAAAGCTTCAATGTGGAAAAAAACCTCATCATCATTACTCTTAATGGACATTAAATGTGCTAATTTAAAAGAACAAACTGGGTAAAATTGATGTGGCTGCCTTCATTTCCCCTTATTAACAACTCTGGGTGGGTACAGTTAATGACGGCTAATAGTTCTGATTGTTGAGTGGCGTCTTCCCATTATCATCCTCAATATTACATTTGCAAACCTCGATGATCTCAGAATTTGCCCATTTTTATCAACTACTTTCTGTACATTATAAGCACTCTCATTATAAGACATTTCAGTCATCACTTAGTGAATGTCATTAATGTTTAAGGGCACAATCGATCTACTGATCTGCTCTTTTTGTTCTTTAAATCAGTGTTTAATCAAACCACATTACATCAATGTAACACAAAGGGTTTCTTTTGAAAGCTTTTATTATTAATAATACATAAGAATAGTGTGTTGGGTACAAGACCGTCAGGGTCTTTTCATAAGAATAGTGTGTTACTACAATAATGTGCATATCAGTGAGGTCTGGTTTTGATGGACTTTTCTGTCTCACTCCACAGAATCATGACATTGAAAAAGATTATACATGTGTGTCTGAAGTCTATTTAAGTATGTTAGCAAAACCTGAGAGATGTAATTTCCATAAGCCTGGGTCTGAATCTTTGACTCCATTTACAACTGAGTATTATGATGCATCTCGGGTGATCCAATCACATGTGGTCATTTGAGACACATTGCTGTTTTCACCTGGTCGCTTAAATGTATCAGATTTTGAGGGATAAGACACCATTCATTCATTCACGATTGAACACAACACGTTATATATCAATATTTTGATAATAGGTTATTTTCTGTTGATTCATAATTTGATTATTAAAATTAGAAAGCCAAATAAAATGTCCTGTATTTTAAAACATTATTCCACATCTTGCCGAAAATTGCTCTCAAACATGGTGCAAATTGAAGGCTATACAAAATATAAAAATGCTAATTTTTGCAATATGAATTGCATATGTTCCCTTTACAAAAAGCTTCACTATGATGCTGCGCTGCTAAGCGCTATGGGGAACAATCCTAGTTGTGACCGAGCTGTAAATAATGTGTGTAACACATCAATGAACATTGACCAGAATTTATAGCCTCGGCTGATGTAATCATTAGATGCACCTGAGGCCAGGCTATAAATGGATGCATCACCAGGTGTCATCAGAAACTCTTTTTTCAGAGCGATTCTGTGGCTGTGTGTTTCACAAACCCTGTCAACCCTCTGTAGGAGTTAGAATTTGTTAGGCAGTGTCCAGTTAACCTTTTCTCTTTTCTCTTCTGTTTAGAAAATATTATATATATACAGTCAGGTCCATAAATATTGGGACATCGACACAATTCTAATCTTTTTGGCTCTATACACCACCACAATGGATTTGAAATGACACAAACAAGATGTGCTTTAACTGCAGACTTTCAGCTTTAATTTGAGGGTTTTTACATCCAAATCAGGTGAACGGTGTAGGAATTACAACAGTTTGTATATGTGCCTCCCACTTTTTAAGGGACCAAAAGTAATGGGACAATTGGCTGCTCAGGTGTGTGTTATTCCCTCATTATCCCATTTACAAGGAGCAGATAAAAGGTCCAGAGTTCATTTCAAGTGTGCTATTTGCATTTGGAATCTGTTGCTGTCAACTCTCAATATGAGATCCAAAGAGCTGTCACTATCAGTGAAGCAAGCCATCATTAGGCTGAAAAATCAAAACAAACCCATCAGAGAGATAGCAAAAACGGTAGGTAAGGCCAAATCAACTGTTTGGAACATTCTTAAAAAGAAAGAACGCACCGGTGAGCTCAGCAACACCAAAAGACCCGGAAGACCACGGAAAACAACTGTGGTGGATGACCGAAGAATTCTTTCCCTGGTGAAGAATACACCCTTCACAACAGTTGGCCAGATCAAGAACACTCTCCAGGAGGTAGGTGTATGTGTGTCAAAGTCAACAATCAAGAGAAGACTTCACCAGAGTGAATACAGAGGGTTCACCACAAGATGTAAACCATTGGTGAGCCTCAAAAACAGGAAGGCCAGATTAGAGTTTACCAAACAACATCTAAAAAAGCCTTCACAGTTCTGGAACAACATCCTATGGACAGATGAGACAAAGATCAACTTGTACCAGAGTGATGGGAAGAGAAGAGTATGGAGAAGAAAAGGAGCTGCTCATGATCCAAAGCATACCACCTCATCAGTGAAGCATGGTGGTGGTAGTGTCATGGCGTGGGCATGTATGGCTGCCAATGGAACTGGTTCTCTTGTATTTATTGATGATGTGACTGCTGACAAAAGCAGCAGGATGAATTCTGAAGTGTTTCGGGCAATATTATCTGCTCATATTCAGCCAAATGCTTTAGAACTCATTGGACGGCACTTCACAGTACAGATGGACAATGACCCGAAGCCTACTGCGAAAGCAACCAAAGAGTTTTTTAAGGGAAAGAAGTGGAATGTTATGCAATGGCCAAATCAATCACCTGACCTGAATCCGATTGAGCATGCATTTCACTTGCTGAAGACAAAACTGAAGGGAAAATGCCCCAAGAACAAGCAGGAACTGAAGACAGTTGCAGTAGAGGCAGAGCATCACCAGGGATGAAACCCAGCGTCTGGTGATGTCTATGCGTTCCAGACTTCAGGGTGTAATTGACTGCAAAGAATTTGCAACCAAGTATTAAAAAGTGAAAGTTTGATTTATGGTTGTTAATCTGTCCCATTACTTTTGATCCCTTAAAAAGTGGGAGGCACATATACAAACTGTTGTAATTCCTACACCGTTCACCTGATTTGGATGTAAATACAGACAAACATGTCTTCCAAAGGAAGAACGAGTCTGTGCTCACTGTGACACGGGTGAAGTCGAGACAGAGACACACTTTCTCCTTCACTGTGAGAAATTTACAGCATCATGCATCAGTTGCAGCTAAATTCATTTTTGAGCTGCACCTCCTCGGAAACCAATTACTGCCTTAATGTACTTCACTCACAGTACTTTTATTCTCTTATGTTCTGCCAGTTATATTCTTTTCTGTGGGTCTTATAAGGGTGTCAGGATTTAATTCAATCACCGCTTTTCCGCGTTTCAACGGCGTGTTCTCACTACCGTAAACCGGATTTATTTATTTACCGGTGTTCAAGTCCTAGATGATGCCTAGACGGTCATGTCTCAAGCCCTACAACTCGTTTGGCTGGTCACCATCAATCTTATGACGCACTTCTATACTTCATTTAGAAGTTCTGCCACAACATGGAAAGTTCCTGAGGTTCGCTTCCGGGGGGCGAAGTCTTCCAGTGTCAGGTTCTTTCACTCGGCCTATGTAGACGACTGGCTGATCCTAGCGCAGTTCCAGGAACTGGCAGTTCAGCACAGGGACATCGTCTTAGCTCATCTGTTTCTCTGGGGTTGAGGCTCAACGCCATGAAAAGCGTCCTCTCTCCCACTCAGAACACTGTCTATCGGGGCATCGTATGGAGTTCAACCACAATGCGGGCACAACTGTCTCCCGCTAGGATTGAGTCCATTCAGATCACCCTGAGAAAAGTCAGGCTAGGTCAGGGTTGCGCTGTTATCAGTATCAACGATTTCCAGGTCTCAGGGCGACCGCGTCCTCTGTGATCCCTCTGGACCTTCTGCTCATGAGACCGTTTTTGTTGTGGCCCAAAGCCAGGGGATTTCTTCCAAGGGCCAAAACCCCTAGGCTAAAAAGGGTTACGCGCCTCAGGCTTCGTTCCCTTTCTATGTGGTTCAGACACCGGTTTTCTGCCTGGGGTCCCACTCTAGGTGCGTCTTGTTGTCGCAGGCTGCTAATGACAGACACCTCCCTGACGGGCGGGGTAACGGCCTTAAGTGGTCGTCCAGCTTAAGGGGATAGCTGCCATGTCTTGGTGCGGGTGGACAATACAGCAGTAGCCTCTTACATAAATTATCAAGGAAACCCATGTTCTTGTCAGCTGTATTTCTGATGCGTCTGATTCTCCTTAGGGCCCAGGGCAAGCTCCTGTCACTCAGGTCAGTTATATCCCTGGATGCCCGTATGTGGGAGTAGATTTACTGTCCAGACAGAAAATACCAATGGGGGAGTTAAGAACTCCACCCTAAGGTAGTAGTTGCCCAGAGTTCGCCAGCAAGGGTTTTTGCCTCTTACTGATAGCACCGCGCTGGCCGAACAGGGCTTGGTTCTCGGAGCTAAACTCTTCCCTCGATGGCTCGCCTTGGGCGATTCTGAACAGGAAGGATCTTCTATGTCAGGCACAGGACAATATTTCATCCCTGCCCCGAATTATGGAATCTTGTGGAGGGCTTTCTCCTGAGGTTATCGAGACCTTTTTAAATACCTGGCTTTTTCCACTTGGAACAAGTTTGGGTGAGATCTTAGGGCAGAAGAGGACCTCTTCGCCTCTATGAATAGCGTAATGTCTCCTCTACTTCTCCCTGAAATCACCCAGCCCCCTTGGGTCTAGACGTTAAGACACATACATGACCCAAAATGCGTCTGTATGCGTTTCTTTCCCCGGTTTCTCTGCTCCTGGGAGTCTTGGCAATGTTCACCAGCAAGGGTCTTGCCTCCTTTTAATGGAGCTGGTCGAACAGGATATGTTTCTCTGAGTTAATACCTCTCCTCAACGGCTCGCCTTGGGCGATTCCGTACAGAGAGGACCTTCTCATCCTTGGTCCGAATTGTGAAACCTTTCATGTCTGGCCCCTAAGGGTACCAAATGAGGTTCACAGGGTTTTATCTTGAGGTTATCGAGACCATTTCAAGTGCTAGGGCTCCCTCCACTTGGATCTGATCTGGGTAGATTTTTCAGGGCAGAAGAGGACCTCTTCGCCTCTGTTGATAGCGCAATGTCTCCTCTACTTCTCCCCGAGTCGCCCAGTCTCCCCCCCCTCGGGGGGGCTGATCGTGGTAACCCATACATAGCACAAATGCGCATGCATGAGTTTCCTTCTACACCAGGGGCAGTGGTGGCTCAGCGGTTACGGCTCTGGGTTACTGACCAGAAGGTCAGGGGTTCAAGCCCCAACACCACCAAGACACCACTGTTGGGCCCTTGAGCAAGGCCCTTGAACCTATCTGCTCCAGGGGCACCGTATCATGGCTGACCTTGCACTCTGACCCCAGGTTAGCTGGGATAAGTGAAAAATAAATAATTTTAATCATGTATATGCAGAAATGTATGTATAATGTGTGACAATTGATCAATTTATTATTTATTATAACAGACATATTACAGAACCAGCTAACTGCCAGTTTGTTTCAGTTCTGGATTTTCTGTAGAAAGAACTGTAAGCGGGCACTTGCCTCGCCAATGCCAGGTTCTATGTGGCCGCTGCAGTTTGCCATGGCTTGGTGGGTGGGGTGCCCTCTAAGGGGCATCCTCATTATTGCCCGGGCCAACGAGGCGCGCGGTCAAGCTTCACCAGTAGGTTTTAGGGCGCACTCTACTAGAGGGCTCTCCACCTCTAAAACCTTGGCTAGAGGTCTCCCTCTGCAGCAAGTTTGTGATGCGGCAGGTTGTCCTCTCCGCACACATTCATTAGATTTTTATAGTTTGGATGTTCTGCCACTCCGGGCTCTTATGCCCTTGAGTTGACATCTCAGCCCATGCCTAAACAAGTTTGTGATGCGGCAGGTTGTCCTCTTCGCACACATTCATCGAACTTTATGGGTTAGATTCTTTGCTACTCTGGACTCTTATGTCCTTGAGTCGACATCTCAGCCCATGCCTAAATTCTTTACTGCTCCGGCGTTACAAACAGCAGGGAGCAGAAGGCTTAGAGAGTGACCGGACATCGGGTCGCAAAAGGCACCTTAGGCAGGTAGTCAGGGTGAGGGTGCAAAAATGCTTTGGTCATTCCTGGGGCAAACTCTAAACAGGCTGGCAAAAGAGACAGAGCCTGTAGGTACCCAAATCTCCTTAGAGGCATAATTGCCATAAGAAAAACCAGCTTGAGAGTCAGAAGTCTGCCAAATGCTGACTCTAGAGGTTTAAAAGGGGCTTAACCAGACCCTCAAGGACTACTTACCAGGTCCTAAGAAGAGGTCCTAATCTTAACAGGAGGCCTCAGTTGCATGGCTCACGAATGAAGCACACGAGTAGAGGATGCCTCTTAAAGGGCACCCCATCCACCGAGGCGTGGCAAGGTGAAGTGAAGGCCAAGTAGAACCTGGCAGTTGAGGGGCATGTGCCTGCTGACAGTAATTCCTAAAGAAAATCCAGAACTGAAGCGAACTGGCAGTTAGCTGGTTCTGTAATATGAACTTTGGTAGAGGGAAACGCATACAGGTGCTTTTTGTGCCATGTATGCGCCACCACGTTCAGTGGGGGGGGGGGGGGGCTGGGTGACTCGGGAGAAGTAGAGGAGACATAGTGCTGTACACAGAGACGAAGGGGTCCTCTTCTGCCCTGTAAAATCTACCCAGATCAGTTCCAAGTGGAGGGAGCCCTAGCACTTAAACTGTCCTTGATAAACTCAGGAGAAAGCCCTGTGTACCTCAGTTGGTACCCAACAGGGGCCAAGCATGAAAAAGGTTCCACAATTTGGGCCGGGGATGAAATACAGTCCCCTGTGCCTGAGAAAGAAGGTCCTTCCTGTTCGGAAGAGCTGGCGAGGGAAGAATTTATTTCCGAGAACCATACCCTGTTTGGCCAGTGCGCCGCTACCAGTAGGAGGCAAGACCCTTGCTTGCGAACTCTGGCCCAAACTCCCGGGAGCAGAGAGACCGGGGGAAAAAATGCATATGTGATCACTGAAAATGATGAAAGAGCCTACAGAGAGGAGGTGCACACTCTGACACGCTGGTGTCAGGAGCACAACCTCTCCCTCAACGTCAGTAAAACCAAAAAGCTTGTAGTGGACTTCAGGAAGAAAGACGGACAACACAGCCCCATCACCATCAATGGAGCACTGGTAGAGAGAGTCAGCAGTTTCAAGTTCCTCGGTGTCCACATTACTGAGGAACTCACATGGTCCGTCCACACTGAGGCTGTTGTGAAGAAGGCTCACCAGCGCCTCTTCTTCCTGAGACGGCTGAGGAAGTTTGGAATGAACCACCACATCCTCACATGGTTCTACACCAGTACTGTAGAGAGCATCCTGACTGGCTGCATCACCGCCTGGTATGGCAATAGCACCGCCCACAACTGCAAAGCCCTGCAAAGGGTGGTGCGAACTGCCAGAAACATCATCGGAGGTGAGCTTCCCTCCCTCCAGGACATATATACCAGGCGGTGTGTGAAAAAAGCTCGGAGGATCATCAGAGACTCCAGCCAGCCGAGTCATGGTCTGTTCTCACTGCTACCATCAGGCAGGCGGTATCGCAGCATCAGGACCCACACCAGCTGACTACATGACAGCTTCTTCCCCCAAGCAGTCAGACTGTTGAACAATTGATCTCTCACGATCAATAATTAGCACTGCACTTTATTAATCTATAATCTTATATATAATATATATATAATGTATACTCTTTACTTATTGTATTGTATATTGTGTATTCTATATTGTGTGTATTGTTTACTGTACATTGTATATAATTATTGTGTTGTGTAAGTATGTGTAAATCTGATATGTAAATTGTGTTGTGTAAGTATGTTGTTTACTGTAATTGGTATATGTCTCGTCACTGTCATGACTGCTATGTTGCTTGGACCTGCACACAAGAATTTCACCTACTGTTGCACTTGTGTACATGGTAGTGTGACAATAAAGTGATTTGATTTGATTTGATTGATTTGATTGGAGCACGCGGCCCGTCCCGAGGGGAGCTACCCCCTAAATCTAAGCGCAAGACCATCAGGGTTTTCTCTTTTTAGAAATTATGGTCCTGAGGTCTTGTTTCGGGGGCTTCCAAGGGCAACAAGACTGTCCCCAATCCCTGGGAGGAGGAGCATGACTCACCACGCTTTGCTTTTGAGCCTCCCTTCTAACAGGACCGAGGCGGGTCTGGGGGGCCGAAGGACCTGCCCCTGAGTGCGGTGAGGGAGGAACTGCCCAAAGGCTTCCTCATGGCTTTTCGGCTCTTGGAACCTGGAGATAACCGCGGTTATGGCGTCTCTGAATAGGCCAGTGGGCGAAACCGGGGCATCAAGGAGGAAAACTTTGTCCTTGTCCTTGATGCCTGAAAGGTTGAGCCAAAGGTGCCTCTACGTGGTGACAAAGGCAGACATAGCATGGGCTGTTTGCTTGGTCGTGTGGAGAGAAAGATCTGTGGCTCGGCGAAGCTCAGAAAAAGCTCGCTCGTTGAGCGCGGCACCCACACTCAGGTCGTCCAACAGGTCAGCCTGGTATGCCTGTAATACAGCCATAGTGTGCAGAGCAGCACCAGCCTCACCTGCTGCTTGATAAGCCCTTCCCACTAAAGTGGAGGTTGTTCTACAAGGCTTTGAGGGGAGAGAGGGCTTTTTGAGTGACGATGCCGAGCCCGGCGAGAGATAGCCCGAAAGCGTCTCTTCGACCGGCGGCATCACTGAATATCCCCGTGCCTCAGCACCCACGATAGTAGAATATAATGACGTCGAGGGTACGTGAACACGGGAAGAATAGGGGTTCCTCCATGAGCGAGAAAGCTTTCATGGAGGTTATCAAAGAAGGGAAGGGACTGATGAGGTGTTCCCTTCCCCAGATTACTAGATAAAAATCTATCCCCTAACTTGGAGGGTTTGGGGGTCTCTTTTTGCCGTGGCCAGTCCAACTGGACAGCACATTTGAGAGAAAGGGACAAACCCGTCTCTTGCTCCTCAGCCAATTTCATGCGAGAGCCCCACGAACTAAGCGTGGGTGCTGACTCCCGGAAGCAAGCGAGGTGAGCGTGAAGCATTTTGCCCGAAAGCAGATCGCAATGCTCGCGCCTGCCCCGCTGCAACGCGAGAGCAGCATGCTCCTCCCCCAAACAAACAGAGCAAAAGTGATGCGTGTCCTCTTCGGCTATAGAGCAAGAACATGGAATCGTTTGCCCTGGCTTTCAGTCATTCTCTCTTTTTATAAATATATATAAATAATTTCTGGAAAGAAGAGAAAGAAGAAAAGGTTCTCTGCGCACTGCCTACCCAAATTCTAACTCCTAGCAGAGGAAAGAAAGTTTTGACAGGCTTGTGAAACACACACAGAGAATCGCTCTGAAAAAAGAGGATCTGACGACACTCTGGTGACGCATCCATTTATAGCCTGGCTACAGGTGCATCTAATGATTTCATCAGCCGAGGCTATAAATTCCAGTCAATGTTCACTGACGTGTTACACACATATTCACAGCTCGGTCACAACTAGGATTGTTCCCAAAGTGCTTTTCAGCGCAGCATCCTAGTGAAGCTTTTTGTAAAGGGAACAATATTTTGATAATAGGTTACTTTCTGGCAATTAATCCTTTGAATAATCAAATGAGAAATCTGTTTTATTTCTTCTATTTTAAAACAGTATTCCACATCTTGCAGAATGTTGTCCTCAAACAATGTGCAGGCTGAATGTATGCATTACATTGTATGCAATAAAAATTATAGCACTCACTTATAACTTAATTAGCAACACATGTACACCTACATATTCATGCAAATATCTAATCAGCCAAACATGTGGCAGCAATGCAATGCATAAAATCATGCAAATGTGGGCCTGGAGTTAATGTTAACAGCAACCATCAGAATGGCAGGTGCTCCTGCTGTTGGCTCAATCCATCTACTAAGCAGCGAAAATGTGCTGCTCAGGTGCTGCAAATGTGCCGTGTTTGCTGCTATCGGCTAAATACATCTCCTAAGCAGTGCAAATGTGCTGTCTATGTTTTTCAGGCCATACTTCTAAGTGTCCTACAACACTGCAAATGTGGTTTAATTTCCCTTCACATGGCAAAGCTTTGTTTATATTTACAGGAGTATTGCACAAACAATGTTCGCCCTTATCATAGGCTCAAAACAAAATGCTGTAATCCTTGCAAGGGTATTAATGTCACCCTTATCTTAGTACTCAATCACAAATGTTGTTTTTCCTTTTGCAGGGGTATTGCACAAACTATGCCTGCCCTTTTCAAAAGGGCTCAATCACAAAGCAAGGCTCAATACCTAAATGAATTAATGTTAAGTTATTAGCCTTGGAGCAAATGTAGGGTGTCCTCACTGATGTTTCACATGGGCATATGACACAATTTAATCCACAGCATGCTCTTCTCAATATTTTTTTTAATATTTTTTAAATAAAGAAAAAAATCTCCTTCAGGTACCTCATTTTAATAATACAAGTGACATAACAACAATTATTATAATTTTTTGGGGGGATAATTTAGATAAAATCCATCTTAAAACTACTTAAACACACATTAATTTTGTAGACTCTCATTGTAAAAAAGCAAACACTTCACAGAGAAATAGTAGCAGAGCAACAGTTGCTTAAACTGGATTGGTCGGAAACACTTTTAAGGCAGGGCTTATCAAAGGGTCAATTCCTTTTGGGTAAGCTCTTCTAACCTGCTGTTATCGCCTTCACGCAGGAGCTGATGATTCAAAGCACTGTTCATCTGAGCGCTGAACAGAATATTTACAAAATTATGTAAACATCTCTTCATTTGTATTAAAGAGCCCATTTTATGCTAATTTACAGGTTCCAAATTTTATTTTGCGGGTCTACTAGGATAGGTTTACATGCTAAAATGTTCAAAAAACACATTATTTTTTCTCATACTGTTCATTGCTACTCCCTTCTCTTCATCCACTGGCTGAAATGTTTCACAGTGGTACGTTTTAATTTTGTAGCTTTCTTACAAGTACAATGTTGATTACCTAACAAAGCTTCTAAGTTAGTCTTATTTTGCTGGAATGGGTGTAGCTGAACATTTTCACCAGTGCTATGAATGGAGAACAGAGGCTTACTCCCGGTTGTACATTACCCGGGAGAATTAGAGAGTTAGTGAGCAAGTTAACCTAGCACTATCGTGGATTTCAGATGTGAAATTACCATTTGTAAAAATAAAACCATCTTCACACTTGATCACTATTCATGATAGTAAGAACAACAAACAATCCGCATAATTCTACACGATTGTAGGTAAAAGTGGGCCTGCAGCTGATTGGCAAATCTATTTCAACACAATAACATTAGTTCTCAGGTTAGCAGAGGCCTACAGCTGTTCACTTGGTGTACACCGTAGCTACAACACAAAACCCTGCATTTGAACTCTCAGTAGCTGATAAATCCACAAATAATACTAAAGCATACCTACAGGTTGTGATCCTGAAGCAGCAGACTGTCCCAACAAAGTGGGAACTGCATGTTCTGAACTGCAGCTGCATGTGGCTCTCTCTCTCCCAAACTGCCGCATTCCGCTGCACTTATCCCTCTACTTGGCTGATAGGGCCCGATTGGAGGCCTGGCATGCGTAGTCATTGCTCCGCCCTCCTCTTCATCACAGTTACATACTAAAGGAAATGTAAAATCCCAAAAAGCATCTGTAAAGCCAGGGGGAACTAGCTCGCAACAGGTTCTAATGACAAATACTTTTTAAAGCATGAATTTCAATCAAGTTTTTGTTTAAACTGCTCAATGAGTACTGTAAGATATTACAGACATTACAGCATAATTTTCTGTAAAGATGCTTTAAAACGATGTGTGTTGTGAAAAGCACTATACAAATAAAAGTCTGGGGGTACTGTGTAGAGCTGCTACATAGCTGAACTCACTTTTATTGTTACTATGCCATTACAGAAGTGAAATTATGTGTGAAAAGCTTATGTGCGTGGTCCAGACATTGCAGCCATACAATAAGTATACAGTAAGTACACTCAACAGAATAGCAATGTACAGAATAATAACCTGACAATGTACAAAATAACAATGTAGAGAATAACAATATAACAATATACAGAATAACAATATGAATGACAATTAAAAATGTACAGAATAACAAAATAATACAATAAAAAAAAAATCTAAATTCATGCTATTTTCTAACCAGCCAATCATGTTGCAGCAGTGCAATGCATACAATCATGCAGATACAGGTCAGGAGCTTCAGTCCAATGTTCACATTAACCATCAGAAGATCTCAGTGGTCTATGCCTGTCATGCATACTATGGCATTTTCCTCCACCGTAAATTTTCAAAAACGCCCTGAATTAGACGCTCTATTGAATTAGACATACCCCCTCTTTCCAAAACTCTGTACTCCAAATATACGTGTGAAGTGTCCCTTGTTGTTTGGCTGGCATAAACCACAGTATTCATCACCTTTCTGATAGTCTAACCCATCTGTTTCTAATCAGAGAATCCCATGTTCTTTTATTGTTAAATATCTAATAAAGTCACATGTCAAAGTAAACACAACAACAGTAACAGTTTGAATATTGTATACCATCAGCAACATCATGAATGTTGTGGTTAACCTGTTTTTCTGCTCACATAAATTATTCAAAAGCTTTACTCATGATGGTTTTTGCCAGTAGGCACTGAATGTTTGAATATTTCGGTGTGATATATTCATATAATGTTATCGATGTCCGATTCGCTGTTTTGACATATTTCCTAATGAAACAGGAATTGGTTTTTAAAACTATCTAACAGGCTTTAGTTTACAGCCACACACACACAAAAAGACAAAGACAAAGATCCCCCATTTAGCCTTAACAGACTGTAGGGGCAAGTGCTTTTAGCGAGCACCTATGAAGGCCGAAACAGTACACGAGGGGGTGGGTGGCCAGCACCACACCCGACTGCCTTTGTCTCCCCAGTGGCGATGTTTACACACTGCACCAGGTACTCATTTTAGGCTGAGTCAACCTAGGGGAGGCCCAGGACCGGTTCAGATAATCATCACTGGTGGTGGCCATGAGAGGGAATTGAACTCAGGTCACCAGGTTCGTAGCGCAGCGTGCAAACCGCTACACTACCGCTACATTTGAAATACATTGTCATTTGTCATTATTACTACATAACCAGAATTGGACACAGCACATCGTAGTCTTTATTTATGATGAGGTGGGAGCTGTTGTACCAATACAGATTAAACAACAAGCAAGTAAAAACAATATATATAGAGAGAGCAGCGATGAGCTATGTTTACGCATGGCAAGCAAAGTCGCTGGAAGCAATGCCCAGAAGGATCTCAGAGGTATTTCTACTCTTGATGACATCATGGTTGAGGGGCATACTGTTGAGCGCATCATCCAATAGGAGTTGAGAGTTCGATCCTTTGGAATTTCACACATAGTTGTAAATTGTGCACAGCTTCATGGGATTTGTAGTCTGTTTTGTACTCCCTTTGTTTGATTTTGCCACAGTTTTTATAAGTAAGATTTATGACTATGTTTTTAGGGTTAGGGTTATGACTGTGTTAGGCCTGCCTTTGTCTTGTATTGGAATACATGAGGCCCAACAAACCCTTTCTCCAGTGATCTCCTGTGGATTACTCACCCAATTTTTATTATTCAAATATTTGTAACCCATGGTTACATCTGTAACACATACTGCTGGTACAACTTCTGTTACAGTTTCCGCCCTCCTTGACTCCATTTCAGCTGGCAACTTCATCTCCAGGATGCTCTTCTGGCAACTCAACTTAGTAAAGAAGGTCAACGACTCAGCATATCAGATCAACTCCATAATATTCTTGAGAGTCCAGATGGGTGAAAGGCTGGCTGAGTGACAGAGGTTTCAGTGTGGACATTTTGTAAAGTCAAGACTTCCTACGATGGGAGATTCTAATGGAATGTTGAATACATTTCTCCAATCCAATGGAATCATCCACAGGCGTGAGATGTAAACCTCTTCTCTGGGGACCAGTACGATACTGCTTGGGAAGTGGGTTCATTACATGTGGAAGACATCACGCTGCTGGTTCTTGAGAGTTCAACATCTGATATCACCTTGGGGCACCCATGGATTATTCAACATTCACCAGTTATCTCATGGTCTTCTGGAAACTTTCTGAAATGGGTACCAAGTGTTTCTCAAACTGTTTTCCTTCTTTACCCATTGTAAAGCATGTCACTCACTTCAGGAAGTCCTACCCATTGCCTATAACCATAACCACTATTGAAAGCCCAGTAAACCTCACCTCAACTAACATCCCTTCATGCTATTACCAGTTTCAGGACGTCTTCTGCCCCCAATGTGCCACTCAACTCACGCCACACCGACCATGGGACTGTGCGATTGATCTGTTTCCAGGTGAAACAGTTCCTAACGGAAAGATTTACCCACTGTCACTCCCCGAGCAGAAGGCCTATGGAATAAAATGACTGTCAAAAAACACTCGTGCATTTTTTTAAATGATCTTGTGTAACTATGAAACACTGTACGTAACTTTATGTTTTGTGAGTGTCAAATTCCAAAACGTGTGATCACAGTAGTTCGCAGGTACAACATTTGCATTGTTTGTGAGAGTACGGATCAAATAATTACAAACTGGTTGGTCTGCAGACACAAAATTTATTTTTACAAATGTTCATTTACGAGCACAAATCCTTGCTTACGAGTACGAATCAAAAAGTGCAAAACGGCTGTCAAAATTACGTCATTGCTGTCACAGCCATTACTAAAAGTCTGGAAGATAAATCAATCTGTCAAAGTGTGCATGCGCGCCCCTGAATCTCACCTAGTGGGGGATGGGCATACATTGTTCGTCAGCAAAATGGCAGACGAACAAGGACACTCTCACACACCCACTCAAGTAAGTTTTTTGTATTGTAATTATTATGCAATGTTTTACTTCTATCGATCTTTAATCATGTTATTTTGTGTTAATAAAGTGCACTGTTGCATTTCTTGGCATATAGAGGCATATATCTGTTAGAGAGTACAGTACGATTGGTGTAGTTGTTTTTAAATTAATCAATGTATAATTACACTTCTTCACATTAAGGAAAATTGTAGCACTGCTTGTGTGTCACTGCCTGAGGACCGCCCGTTCTGGTTTTGATCCCTTCCGCTTTCAAGCTATGTTGTTTGGCTAACTAGCTAACACTAATATGCTCTGAGGTAACCGGTTTGTTTATTCTTTTGTCAATTAGCTTCGGTATGAACTGTTTATAGCTGCGGTCAGCTGGCGGCTGTCATTCCCTCAATGATCGCCCCTCAACATTCTCCCTTAAACATTCATCCTCCTTTGCTGAGTTTTATAGGTGTGTTGATGCCTTTTTGATATTCGCGTGGGTGTGCGAATTGCTACAGTTGGAGTTACAATATGAAGGTATGTGGAACTGTCGCTATTTAGGTGTATTTTTAAATAGTTATGTTGTAAACAATTATTTTGTTTACATTGTAGGAAGAACAATTGGGGTTTTAGGAAAATTCTTGCTGCTTGATCTGCCAGGGGAGCATTCCACATTGAATAATCGAGGTTTTAGGAAACCTCACAGCTGATTAAGCATGATGGGCAACATTCTCTGATTCTGCTGTTTTGTTTCTGTTTGCTTTGTTTGTAGATGTTGGTCTTTATTTGAGGTTTTGTTTTTATTTTGTTTGGTTGCATTATGTTTACCTTTGAGCTATTTTGAGTATTTTTGTTTCATCTAACCTCTTATTTGGCTCTGTGTGATTGAGTACTACGTAAATCACCACCATTTCAAGTGCTATATTTATGGGCCTGTGAGGTTAATCTATTGTGTTGATCTGCTCATAGAGAGTTGGTTAACATATAAACTGATGATTTATGTCACCATTTTCAGAAAATATCACTGTATCACGGTATACGGTATTACACAATTATTATTATCAGTGAAAACAGAAGGGTTATTTTATTTATCTATTTATTTTTGAGCAAACACTTTATTATAATTGAAACTTGAAACCATTTATTTTATTGAAGTATGTGTAAAAAAAAGTCTCCCTTTTGAAAATAAATTAAATAGAAAAAATAAGAAAGCTAACAGAATTATAATAAACAGAATTATAAACATGATAAAAAAAATAGCATGTAACTATAACATGTTATATAACTAAAGCATGTTAGCATAGCATGCTAAATGAACTACTAAATGAAAAATAACATCAGCTGTGTGAGCTTTTAAAGTAATGTCCTATGATTATTAATGTAGTGTATTGAGTAGAATGCACTTAAAGTAAACTCAGGAATAAGTACTGCTTGGCCACTCTGGGTTAGAGTTGGGTTGGCCAGCGAGTTGTCTAATAAGAAGAGACATGTATACACATTCTGTTAGTGCACAGTAAAAAGAAAGAAGAATTGTCCATCGTTGTCTTGACTCTGATTTCTATCATATTAATAGACAAACACAACAGTTGGTGATGAGGATTTTTGGTTATCATATAAAGCACTGTCTCCTAGTTTTTTTTCGGATGGGCGTTTTTTTTCTGGGAGAAGTGATAAAAAGAGAAATGAAATCCAGCCTCACGGAGACTGAGAGGTAGATTCAACACAAAATAGTTGTGAAGCAAGAAAGATGGCAGGATATATCGGAAAGATTGATGCATTTGAAAATGCTACAGATGATTGGACTTTGTACTGTGAACGAATCTAGCAGTATTTCAAAGCTAATGACATTAATGATGAAAAGCGGGTGTCAGTGTTGTTGAGTGCGATAGGAGGGAAAGCTTATGCTCTGCTGAGAAGCCTCACTGCTCCCACAAAGCCTGCTGATCTTAGTTTTAACAACATTGTGAAGATAATGCAAGAGCATTTAGCACCAAAACCGCTGCTCATTGCAGAACGATTCAGATTTCATAAATGGAATCAGATTGACGGAGAGTCAATTGCAGTTTATGTATCTGAATTAAAGAAATTGTCTGAACACTGTCAGTTTGGGGACGGACTAAATGACGCGCTGAGAGATCGTCTAGTCAGTGGCATTTCACAAGAGAGTATACAGAAGAGATTGCTCTCCGAGGCAGATTTAACATTCAAACGTGCAGTTGAAATTGCTATCGCCATGGAAGCAGCTGCCAGAGATGCAGTAGAGCTGAGATCAGGAGTGAAAATGTCTGTAAACAAGATTACCACTGCAGGTAAACCTAAAAGAACAATGCAAAAAGTTGAACTGTGTTACCATTGTGACAGGGGTGGACACAAAGCAAATCAGTGCAGATTCAAAACTGAAATGTGCAGAAAATGCAACAAAGTTGGACACATACAAAGAGCATGTCAGTCTGATGTACCATACATTGAAAGAGAGAGACAGTACAAGGCTCAGAAAAAGAAAAGTAGGAATGTGCATATTGTTGCTCAAAACTCAGATGAAGAAAGTGACACTGGGTTGGCAAACTTAGAAATCTACATGCTGAAAACTGACTTAAAACAAGCAATCTGGCTTACACCTCAAGTGAATGGACAGACAATCAGAATGAAATTGTATACAGGCTCCGCTGTATCAGTGATGTCACAGCACGAGATTGAAAAACATTTCAAAACGACTAAATTAAAGCCATCGCCTGTTAAACTGAAAACATATACTGGTGAGCCCATAATCCCTCTTGGGGTGATGCCTGTGACTGTAAAGTACAATAATCAACAGAGTGAATTAGATCTGTACATAGTACGAACAGAGGGACCAGCACTTTGGGGACGTGACTGGTTGAGGAAGTTGCAGCTGGACTGGAAATCCATAAAAAGTCTGCAAGTCACAGTTCCTACATCTACATGCACCCAAACAAAACTGAAAGAAGTGCTGAATGGGGCTGTAGCTGTGTTTCAGTCGGGAATAGGAACTCTGAAGCATATAAAAGGGAAGATAACCCTGAATGAGAATGCAGTACCCAAGTTTCACAAGGCGCGGTCTGTTCCCTATGCTATTCACCAGAAAGTGGAAAATGAGCTGGATCGGTTGGAAGCTGAAGGAATACTTTCAAAGGTTGACTGGAGTCCCTGGGCAACTCCAGTTGTTCCTGTTGCCAAGAAAGATGCAACTGTTAGACTTTGCGGGGATTTTAAAGTCTCAGTCAACCCTGAATTGCAGGCAGAACAATATCCACTACCAAGAATAGAGGATATTTTTGCTACACTTGCAGGTGGACAGCTCTTTAGTAAAATAGACTTGTCGGAAGCATATTTACAGATGGAAATGGAGGAGGACTCAAAAGTGTTCTTGACTATCAATACTTTCAAGGGCTTATATCGCTATAACAGGCTTGTTTTCGGCGTCACCTCAGCACCAGCCTTGTGGCAAAGGGCTATGGATCAAGTACTTCAGGGTTGCCCTGGTACCCAATGTTACCTCGATGACATCATCGTCACAGGTGACAGTGACAGTAGTCACTTGGAGAACTTAGCACAGGTTTTAAAGAGATTGGAAGAGTATGAGCTGCGTGCAAGACGTGACAAGTGTGAGTTTTTCAAGGACACCATCACGTATTGTGGACACAAAATTGACGTGAATGGTCTGCACAAGTGTCACGACAAGCTAAGAGTTGTTGCAGAGGCTCCAGAACCGGAAGATGTCTCGCAATTGAGGTCCTTCCTTGGATTTGTCAATTACTACAACAGGTTTTTGTCAAATCTGGCTACTGTTCTCCATCCTCTAAATGCCCTGTTACAAGCAGGAAAGAAATGGACGTGGACAAAGCAATGCAGGGAAGCTTTTCAGGAAGCAAAGAAACTAGTGATGTCAGATACAGTTCTGACTCACTATGACCCACACAAGCCACTAAAGTTGGCATGCGGCATAGGGGCGGTGCTGTCTCATGTGATGGGTGATGGAACGGAGCGCCCCATAGCTTTCGCATCATGCTCCCTCAGTGCTGCAGAGAAAAACTATGCACAGATTGATAGGGAAGCTTTGAGCCTGGTATGGGGCGTAAAACGATTCAATCAGTATCTGTATGGAAACTACTTTACCTTGGTTACGGACCATCAGCCGTTGGTTTCCATCTTCAATCCTCAGAAAGGAGTTCCACTGACAGCAGCAGCACGGATGCAAAGGTGGGCGTTGTTTCTTGGAGGACATAGATATCAGATTGAATTCAAAAGAACACACAGACATGCTAATGCTGATGGGCTATCACGTCTACCATTGGATGGGTGTGATTCAAAGACAAAGAACGTAAGCACACCTTTGGACATTTTTACAATGGCTCAGCTTGAGAGTTCTCCTGTTACAGACTAAATGATTCGGCAAGAAACAAGGAGAGATCCTGCACTGTCTCAGGTATATTTAGCTATACAGTCTGGCTGGAATGAAGAGCAGAAGATTCGTTTCACACAATATTATCAGCGCCGTAATGAACTAACTCTGGATGGTGGTTGCATCATGTGGGGATTAAGAATTGTTGTACCTCCTAAGTTGCAAACTCGAGTTTTGGAGGAGCTTCATGTTGGGCATCTAGGAGTGGTAAAGATGAAATCACTTGCTAGAAGCTTTGTATGGTGGCCTGGAATAGATCATCAGATCGAGCAGCTCGCCATGCATTGTTCAGGATGTCAACATGTGCAAAAGATGCCAAAGACTGCACCACTACATCCTAGGGAGTTGCCTGCATTACAGTGGCAATGGATACATGTTGACTTTGCGGGTCCTTTCATGGACACCACATTTCTGGTTGTGGTTGATGCGTGTTCAAAGTGGCCAGAAGTGTTCAGTATGACCTCCACAACCGCCTCCCAAACTGTGACGGTTCTGAGAGAACTTTTTGCAAGGACTGGTGTACCAGAACAGCTGGTGAGTGACAATGGTCCCCAGTTTATATCTGAGGAGTTCCAGATCTTCTTAAAGAACAATGGAATCAAACATGTGACCTCAGCGTCCTACCACCCAGCTACAAATGGCTTAGCTGAGAGATTTGTGCAAAGCTTGAAAAATGCACTACAGGCCATGACGTGAAAAGATCACACTGAACCAGAAGCTACATAATTTCTTATTTGCATACCGAAATGCAGCTCACGTCACCACAAATCGTACACCTGCCATGTTGTTCCTGGGTAGACCCTTACGTTCAAGGTTGGATTTGTTGAAACCCAATTTAAGAAGGACTGTACACAACAGACAAATTAAGCAATCACAAGGAGGAGGAAAAACAAGAAAGTTGGAAATAGGAGATAGTGTGCTTGCTAGGAACTACAGAGGAGATCATAAATGGACACCTGCAAAAGTCAAAGAAAGAACAGGACCACTCTCATATACAGTTGAGATTGCACCAGATACTATCTGGAGACAACACATTGATCAGTTGAGAAGAGCAAATATTCCTCTGGAGATTGTCCCCGCTAGTGTTCCATGCACCACTACTGATACTGTTTCTAGTGGAAGTGATGCAACAACACTTAAAGATGGCACTGTATCTTCCAGTGAAGTGCCACAAGCACTAATTCCAACCTGTGTAGAGAAACGTTACCCTACCCGGGTACGGATACCACCAAACTGGCTGGATTTGTGAAAAGAAACCTGGAGTGGGACACTATAATCATACAGTAGCATAAGTTTGTTCCTTTTTGTAAAAAAAAAAAAAATGTTTTTGTTAAAAGAGAAATATTTTTTGTTAAGATTTTCTTATCTAATGGGGGAGGAAGTGTAGTGTATTGAGTAGAATGCACTTAGAGTAAACTCAGGAATAAGTACTGCTTGGCCACTCTGGGTTAGAGTTGGGTTGGCCAGCGAGTTGTCTAATAAGAAGAGACATGTATACACATTCTGTTAGTGCACAGTAAAAAGAAAGAAGAATTGCCCATCGTTGTCTTGACTCTGATTTCTATCATATTAATAGACAAACACAACAATATATACTGTAGGTGCGCGACAGCACAGCCAGACTGCTCCTGTCTGTACCTTTAACTTAGTGGTTCACAACTGGTTTTGCTTCAGGACCGATTTTACATTGGACATCAAATATCAACCTGCCATAGATTAAACATAATCTGTATTTAATTTATCCTGGGTTGCATTTCCTTTTATGTTGTATAGTTTTGTTCATGGTTTTCCAGTACAAGGACATGCATCAAGTGACATTATTTTTGTATGTCAAAATCTACAGGAAGTTGTCTCTCCCCCTTTTAAAAATAGAAGAGCATATTTACTTATATGGGCCCATTATTATCCCATTTGTTGCCTAATATTAAATATTTATACACATATTACACAGAAGGAAAGGCTCCTCATTACCATGGTTAGGTCAGTGTGCTAGTTTTAAATAATAGTAATAATAATAATAAATTAATGTATTTATGAAAAATAAATACTAGCTGAAACACATTTGAAACGTTAACTACAACTGCCACTGTTGATATAAAATGAGGTCTAATAGATTCTACCTTTAGATTATTTCATATGAAACGATAACATTTTGTTAAAATATAACAGATATTGACAATCTCCGTAACACTTTAAACTAGAAAAGTCTCGCTAGAATTGATATTGATCACAGTTTTGATGTCTGCGCTCCGCAATATCGAGGGAAGCCCAGTTGTTGAACGTGTGCGCCAGAGAGAAGAGCAGATCATTAGCGCGAGCTCATTACACTCGCGAAATGCAGATGAGAAGTCTTTAGCTGTTCACGAGATTATCATTAAATCTGCCTTGGCAGGTAAATACTCGATCACTTGGGCGGCCGCCGAAATATATTAGCAGCCTGCGACAACGAGATGCACCTAGAGTGGGAGCCAAGGTAAGAAACCGGGGTCTGAACCACATAGAAAGGGAACGAAGCCCGCAGCGCGTAACCCTTATTAGCTTTGAGCCACAACAAAGACGGTCTCATGTGCAGAAGGTCCAGAGAGATCATGAAGACGCAGTCGCCCTGAGACCTAATATAAACTTGACCTAGCCTGACTTCGCTCAGGGTATTCTGAATGGACTCGATTCTAGCGGGAGACAGTTGTGCCCGCATTGTGATCGAACTCCATACAGTCCCCCGATAGACAGTGTTCTGAGTGGGAGAGAGGATGCTTTTCTTGGCGTTGACCCTCAACCCCAGAGAAACTAGATGAGCTAAGATGGTAACCCTGTGCTGAACTGCCAGTTGCTGGAACTGGGCTAGGATCAGCCAGTCGTCTATGTAATTCAGAATGCGGATGCTTCGGAGTCGCAAAGGTGCTGGCTGCATCATGCATTTGTGGGGCTAGGCCGAATGGAAGAACCCAATACTGGAAGGCTTCACCCCCGAAAGCGAACCTCAGGAACTTCCTGTGTTGCAACAAAACTTCCAAGTGAAGAAGTGCGTCATGAGATCGATGGTGACCAGCCAAACGTGATGTTGGGCTCGTGACAGGATCGTCTTGATAGGCAGCATCATGGACTTGAGCACCCAGACTGGGCAGTTCAAGCTTTAAGATCTAAGGCCAGACGTAACCTGTACCCTCCATGGGAACAAGAAAGTATTCGGTGTAATAACCTGACTCTCTCTCTGGAAGGGGAACACGTTCTATGGCCCCTTTAACCAGGAGATTTTGCAGTTTTCCCCACAGTAGACATAACTGATCCGGTTTACGGTAGTGGGAACCACACCGTTGAAACACGGAAGGCGGCGAGTGAATTAAATTCGGTAGCCCTTTTCTACTGTTCTTAGGACCCACGAAATATCTGGCAGAATTTTCTATGCTGCCAGGTTCTCTGAGACGGGTATAAATCTTTTAGCACTTCCTGTTGAGGGGGTATCGAGTGTTCCACGTCCTGGATAAATGCAGGGAGCAGCGAAACACCCAACTTTTTGATGGGAGCCTCTACCACGCGAAACACCAAAGGCAGCAGGAATGGAGATGCTTCGTGGAGGGACGAAGTGGAGCACGTACCCCATCCCGAGGGGAGCTACCCCCACAAGACTAGGTCTGCGAGCTGTTTGCTTGGTCGCGCGGAGAGAAAGATCTGTGGCTCGACGAAGCTCATAAAAAACTTGCTCGTCGAGCACAGCACCCACACTCAGGTCGTCCAGCAGGTCAGCCTGGTAAGCATGTAATACAGCCATTGTGTGCAGAGCAGCACCAGCCTGACCTGCTGCTTGATAAGCCCTCCCCACTAAAGTGGAGGTCATCCTGCAAGGCTTTGTGGGGAGAGAGGGCTTTTTAAATGATGATGCCGAGCCCGGCGAGAGATAGCCCACAAGCGTCTCTTCGACCGGCGGCACCATTGAATACCCCCGTGTCTCAGCACCCAGGATAGTTGAATATATCAACATCAAGGGCATGAAGACACAGGAAGAAAAAGATTCCTTCATGAATGAGAAAGCTCATCATGGAGGTCATCAAAGAAAGGAAGGGACTAATATAGCATTCCCTTCCTCTTTTTATTTTTTTGCCACCGGACAGAAATCTGTCTTATAGTTTTGAGCGTTTGGGGGGGGTCTCTTTTTCGCATGGCCAGTCTAGCTGTAGTCTGGCCACAGCCCGAGAAACCACCTTGAGTAATTCCTCAGCTGCTTTATTATTGTGCGTGGAATGTACAGAGGTTCAGCGCCCCCCTCGTGAAACAAAGGGCTTACGAGAAGGATTAGCTGGATCTGGAGGGATTATGGAGGGAACAACAGAAGCCTGACTTATACCTTCCCAAAGGAGGAGGAGTTCAAGTATTGAAAATGTTTAATGTTATTACATTGAATGCATGTTTTTTTAAGATTCTCGTTAGTTTTCATGATGAAAATAGAGCTTGATAACGAAGATGCTAATATTCATGTTTGAATGTTGACGTTAAATATGATCTTATAAATAAGTTATGTAGATTGTATTTGAGACAGCCTTGATATTGGTATGTTTGAATTTGAGGGGAGGAGCCTCAACTATAAATAGTCTAATTGTTTGGACAAAAAGGAGAAGAGAACGAAGGGTGACCGTTGGGCCAGTAGCCAACGTGTTTGATGGTTCGCATGTAAATATTATTTTGTTATGGGTTATTTTCCTTTTAATTGTTTTTTTTTTTCCTGTATTGGATTTTTGGTGGATGGAACTCTGTTACAGTGTTTGGAGCATGCCCTGACAAGAAAATTAAATCACCTTTGAGAGACTTCAGAGTTTTTTTTTACTTTTTCTTGCTGCCTGCCTAGCCACAGCTAAGTGTCACGGTCTCGTGTCGTCCGCACCGTGTTTCGTGTCGTCCGCACCGTGTTTTCTGTTTCACCCAGCACTGATCCCGTTCCATGTCACGTTTTCCCTGTTGTCCGCCCTGAGTCTCACTGTCCGTGTGTAAACTTCACTTCCCGTCTTTCCCGGCGCTGTCACAGCTTTATTGTCCGCACCTGTTCGTCATTTTGTTATCACCGTGTCTGTCCATTTAAACCCTGCTGTTTTCTCCTTCCCCTGTCGATCGTTGAGGTTACTTGTTCACTGCTGACTTCTCTCCCTGCCATTCACCATTCATGTTCGCTGTCTGCGTGTTCGTCCGAGGACTTCCCTGCTGTTTTTGTTCCCCTCTGTTAACCCGTTCGTGGATCTCCCTACCCTTTGTGGATGTTCGCTACCTGCACCCCGTCTGTGTTTAGTCTAGTGTTTTAGTTTCCTTTTCCCATTGTGGACCTTATATTTACTCCTGTGTTTGTATTATTATTATTATTATTATTATAATTTTCTTGTTAATAAAGTCCTGCATTTGGATCCTAACCTTCCGTCTGCCTTCTCCTGACTCCGCACTTCATAACACTAAGACTGACTTACCACAGAGCACTTTCAAAAACCACACTGGGTACCAAAGTGCTGTACATGGAGTTACAAAAAATAAATAAAATCAAATAAATACAGCTTAAGAATGCAAAAAACTTTTAAAACCAATAAAACAAGAATAAGATCAAATTGACCTAGTACAATTTATAATGCATTTTATTAAAAGCTAGGGGAAATAAATACATTTTTAAGGCCCCCTGGAAAGAGAATAGAGATGGAGATTATTTTATGACCAATGGAAGCTCATTCCAAAGTCTAGGGGCTGCCACCGCAAAAGCTCTATCACCTTTAGTTTTTAGGCGAGATCGAGGAACTGACAGACACAGCTGATCACCAGAGCGGAGAGACCTTGAAGATTGATTCAAACTTATTAAAGCAGAGAGGTACTCAGGTGCAAGACCATGAAGAGCCTTAAATACATACATCAACACTTTGTACTTGATTCTGTATTGGATCAGTAACCAATGTAGTGAAATCAATACTGGGGTAATATGGTCTCTTTTCCTGGTTCAATATGGTCTCTTTTCCTGGTTCCAGTTAAAAGCCAAGCAGCTGAATTCTGGACAAGCTGCAGGCGAAATGATTGACTTCAACTTTGCTATAGTTCTAAGATGGAAAAAACTATTTTTAACAACATTTATTATTCGATCAAACTTGAGCTCAGAGTCAAATATAACACCCAGGTTTTTTACATAGGGAAGTTTTTTCCCTGGAAGCAGTGACAAATTTCTTTCTAAATTTACCTCAAATCAAAAGAAGGGTGCTTCCCATGTTTAATAGGAAAGTAAAGTTGAGAGTCATCAGCATACAGATGGTAGTGTATGCCATGCATATCAAAGATCTTTCCTAATGGAAGCATGTAGAGGGAGAATAAAATGGGTCCCAAAATGGAGCCCTGAGGGACCCCACATGTTAAAGGAACAACTGATGAAGAACAGTTCTCTAAACAGACTGAAATCGTTCTACCCTTGAGATATCAAGAGACCCAATTCAAGGCTAACACCTGAATACCAACCTGGTCTCTTAGGCGATCGATAAGAATGTCATAATCAACCGTATCGAAAGCGGCACTAAGATCCAGCAGCAGAAGACCAACAGGACTACCAAGAATCCACACCTAATAAAATATAATTTAAAACTCTCAACAGAGCTGACTCTGTGCTATGACCAGCTCTGAAGCCTGACTGAAATTTATCGAGCAAATTATTGATAGCTAAAAAATTATTTAATTGTGCAAGCACCGTCTTCTCTAATATTTTTGACATAAAGGATAATTTTGATATAGGTCTAAAGCTGTTCATATCAGATGAATCAAGGATTGCTTTCTTAAGAAGAGTCTGAATAACAGCATGCTTGAAGCAGCTGGGAACAATACCAGTGGTCAGGCTACTGTTGACAATCGATAACACGCTTGGACCAATTGATTCCACCACTTCCTTAAACAAAGCTGATGGAATAACATCACACGTAGAACCCATAGGCTTCATATGTGCAATTATATGTTTGAGTTGATACAGGGACACAGGTACAAAACAGGTCAACAGATTTTTTTGGAACGGTATAGGTAACAGGATCATTACTAACAGGTAAGATCCGTGAGCGTACACCAGAAATTTTAACAGTAAAAATTTTTTAAAACGCCTCACATGTGTCCACCGAAGGGGAGATGGGAGTAAGGGCAACTGGATGCAGAAATTATGTAATGGTAGAAAAAACAACGTACATAAATGAAGAGAAACTTCAAGCTATATAAAGCTCTCACTCCCTCATTACATTACGTTTTGTGCAGTGTAGGCGGTGCTCATGACGTGGTTTCAGGGATGGCCGTTGCCATATTTACAATGAACAAGGTCTCAATTACACCGTCAAATTTGTATTTACTAAACCAACGTAATTAAACACAAATGTAATTATCCAAAGTCATTTTGGATCTGTTTAACCTTACCTCAAGGAGAAGTGCCCTGTCAACACTCTTTAATTAAGATGCAGTTGACCAAAGATTTTAAACTGGGCTCACTTTGTTTCTTTAACTGTTGCACTTCATATAGTAATTAAATAAAATCAGCAGATGGTCAGTTAAATAATAGAAGTCAACTGAATCATAATCGGTGATTCAAAATAATCAATAATCAAAATAATCAAAACAAACAAGTACAATATTTATACAATGATCAATGGAAACGTAAATTCTTCACACTGTAACCCCCCAATGCTCAAGCCAAATCTGCACCCTTGGTTACATGGGATAAACAAATAAAATGGCACTTGTGTTTATTGTTGATTTGTCTTTGATTGGCCTACAAGAAAACCTTGTGCAAATTTTGCATTGCATTTATTTTTATTTGTTGTTTATAATTTCAATAGAATTAATTGAAATATTTTCGTGTATAGTTTATGATTAGCATTGACATCATGTCACCCATTGAATTCAGTTCATTTTAAAATTAGGTTTCATTTTGCAGTTTATTTTAACCTGGCAAAACTACTTGTGCATTCATATGCTCCCAAGCCCTGGCTTTCAAATAATATCTCTTTTTGAGATTTTCGAAGGATCATTTAGTTCCCCTTCTGTCACTCACTCAACGTTGTGTCGATGTAGTTACACTAGGTGTTGCTCTTGAGTGCCCCGAAGACCTCCCATTCTTTGAGAAAAGGCCAATCAGAATTGCCGAGTGGAATTTGCATGCCACTCACATACAGGTATAAAAGGAGCTGGAATGTGATTCCATTCAGATTTTCAGATTTCAGATTTTCTCTTCGGAGCCGAGCGGTTGTACTATCAGCGAGCTGAATACTACTAGTATATATACTGTTGGATATACGGCGCATTTCCAGAGGCTTTCTCTCCTTCTGCACGTCGAGTGCAGATTTCGCCCCTGGGCGGTTCGACAGCCCTAAAAGTGTGTATATTCCTGCTAAAGAGTATATTTTCTCTATTAGAGCACACACATTGATGTCAAACATCTTTTTAAAGACGCGTCTTTATAAAGATGCCTTTCTGTCTTTGTGTGATTCCTGGATGCAGTCGTTATCTCTCCACTTCCGACGGCCCTGGGCGCTGCCTCGTGTCTGGGCAGCGATCACTCTGAGGCAGCGTTTGTGGATGGTTCATGTTCTCATTGTAAGAATATGACCATGGCAACCATGGAAGCTGATGACTTGACTGGGCTGCCACCTTCAGGTCTGCCCACCCAGTCTGAGGCTGATACAGAGCAGACCGCCATGCGTGCCTGGGCCGTCATGAAACCCACGGCTTGATGATTGGTTCCTCGGTTCAGGGTGCTGCTCTGGTCTCCAGACCACTCCATCCCCTGCTGGAGGGCCGGGAGGTAAATTTGTTCCCTTTTCTCTTTTCCCGAACGGGCTGCGGTACCCATATTGTCAAAAAGAGAGCAGATTCCTCAATCCTTGGATCATGTAATCGGTGTCCAAAGCCACTGTTGTCTCGCCCGGAGCTTGGACGCATCGCTAACACTTTCCAACCCGTCGTGATGGCTGGCCAGGACCATCTGACTCGACTACGCGATTCAGTTCACCAGAAGCCCACCCCGGTTCAGCGGCGCCCGCTTTACTTCGGTGCAGGCCGAGAACACCGCCACCCTGCGTGTTGAGATCGCAACTCCTCTTTGTAAGAGCTTCTACAGACCCACTCCCCTCCCACTGCCCACCATCTCCTCCCCTTCATCATGCCAAAGAAAAGCGGTGAGTTGCAACCAATCTTGGACCTGCGAGCTCTGAACCAGGCCTTACACAGGCTCCCGTTCAAGATGATGATGCAGAAACACATTTTTACGTGTGTCCGGATTGGTTCGCGGCGGTAGACCTGAAGGACGTGTACTTCAGTTCTACCTTGACACAGACCCTTCCTACGGTTTTCTTTCACGACCAGGCGTATCAGTACAATGTCCTGCCCATCGGCCTGTCCCTGTCCCCTCGCGTCTTCACGAAAGTCGCAGAGGCAGCTCTTGCCCTGTTAAGGAAAGTGAGCATCCGCATACTCAACTACTTCAACGACTGGTTGATTCTAGAACACTCTCGAGAGTTGCTGTGCATGCACAGGGATTTGGTGCTCAGGCACCTCAGCTGTCTAGGGCTTCGGGTCAACTGGTAAAAGAGCAAGCTCTCGCTGGTTCAAAGCATCTCTTTTCTCGGCGTGCCTCACAAGCGAGCATGCAAAATCAGTGCTGAACTGCCTGAAGTCATCCAGGCGGAGGACAGCAGTTGCACTGAAACACTTTCAGAGGCTCCTGGGGCATATGGCTTCCTCAGCGGCAATCACACCGCTCGGGTTGATGCATATGAGACCGCTTCAGCACTGACTTCAGTCTTGAGTCCTGAGATGGGCATGGCACTGCGGCACACTTTGCGTAGCTATCACACCGCTCTGCTGCCACTTATTCAGCCCTTGGACAGACCTTGCATGTCTACGGGCAGGAGTTCCCCTACAGCAAGTGTCCAGACGTGTCGTGGTCACCACAGATGCCTCCAAACTGGTCTGGGGCGCCGTGTGCAATGGGCACGCAGCCGTGCTTCCTGGTCAGGACCATGTCTGGGTTGGCACACCAACTGCGTAGAGTTACTGGCTGTATTAATCGTCCTGCGGAGGCTATTGCCGTTGATCCAGGGCAAGCATGTTTTGGTCCGGTCCGACAACACAGCAACAATAGCATATATAAATCGCCAAGGCTGCGTACGCTCTTGTTGCATGTCGCAACTCGCCCGCCATCTCCTCCTCTGGAGTCAGCAGTGGCTGGGGTTGCTGTGGGCCACTAATATCCCTGGCAGCCTCAACGCCACAGCGGATGCACTGTTGTGGCAGGAAACGCTCAGTGGAGAGTGGAGAATCCACCCATGTGGTCCAGCTGATTTGGAGTTGATTCGGCAAAGCACAGGTAGACCTGTTCGCTTCCCGTGTATCCTCCCACTGCCCGCTGCGGTATTCCCTGATGGGAGCCCCCCATGCGCATGCCCTATGCATTCCCCCAGTGAGCCTTCTTGCACAGACCCTGTGCAAAGTCAGGCAGGACGAGGAACAAGTCCCCCTCCTGACCCACCCAGACTTGGTTCTCAGAACTCACGCTCCTCGCGACAGCACCTCCCTGGTAGTTTCCTCTGAGGAAGGACCTTCTTTCTCAGGGATAGGGTACAATCTGGCATGCACGCCCAGACCTCTGGAACCTCCAAGTCTGGCCCTTGGATGGGACGTGGAAGATCTAAGTGGCCTACCACCAGCAGTCATAGCTCTGGCTTGAGAGCTCCCTCTACCAGGCAGCTTTATGCCCCATTTGAGCTACTAGAGTTAATCGAGCTAAAAAGCCCTCTCCTTAAAGATAGCCCTCCTGATTGCACTCACCTCCATCAAGAGGGTGGGTGATCTGCAAGCGTTTTCTGTCAGCGACAGAACATCTTCAACTTCTTGCCTGGAGTTCGGTCCGGCAGATTCTTACATGATCCTTAGACCCCGACCGGGCTATGTGCCCAAGGTTAACATGACCCCCTTCAGGGATCAGGTGGTGAACCTGCAAGCGCTGCCCCAGGAGGTGGCAGACCCAGCCCTGTTGTTGCTGTGTCCGGTGTGTGCTTTGCACAACTACTTGGATCGCACGCAGAGATTTAGACACTCTGAGCAGCGCTTTATCTGCTTTGGTGGACAGCGGAAAGGAAAGGCTGTCTCTAATCAGAGTCTTGTCCACTGGAATATGGACGCCATTGCATTGGCCTACCAGACCCAGGTCGAGCCTGACCCCTTGCGGGTTCGAGCACACTCTGCAAGGAGTGTGGCGTCCTCGTAGGCACTAGCCAATGGCACCTCTCTAGCAGACATCTGCAGGGCAGCGGGCTGGGCAACACCCAATACCTTCGCGAGATTATACAATCTCCGGGTTGAGCCGGTTTTGTCCTGTGTTCTTTCAGGTACGAACAGGTAACGTTCGGAAATACGGAACAGCTGCATGGGTGTATCACTTGCGTATAGCAACTTTCCCCTCCCCTGAGGCGAAAAAGTCAAGTTCACTAAGTCGTGGACCCTGGATGTCCTTCCTCCCTAGTCCTATGGTTCACGTACTCGGTGGAGGAGTTCGCAGCCAGCCCCACTATGGGGTCTAAAATGTCCTGTACTGGGATAGGTGCTCCACAGGTGCCGATTACTCCGGTAAACCCTGTGATGTATATTCCATTGTACGGTCTCCCTGTCGGCGAACCCGCAACTCCCTTGGGCAGAGCTCTCTCTGCCCCCAGTCGCTGTGTATGTAGAGCCCCCCCTTTCGTGGTGGGACATACCACCACGCCTCTTCCATGTGCGGCTGCTGAGGACATGTTGTCCTCCCCTTTTGGGCAGGATGTGGTCTACACGGGTTCTTTTCCCCCTGAAAGAATAGGAAAGTAAAAGAACACCTTCCCCGATGTGTATGATAGCGTTAGATGGCCCCAGTCGAATCTAATACTCTGTGGACAGAAAACATAGAGTGAAAAGGCCATGCTAGTTACGTAGCCCCCCCACCCCCTTAGGGATGTGGGCAAATACATGACGTCTTTTGGGGCATTGGGAGAGGTTATGTGCATTCTGATGCACCTGCTATTACACACGCAAAAGCCTGCTTGCAACTACATCAGCAGTTCACGTAATACGGTTCAGCTATTGTGGCATTTTTCTATAGGGACCCCTAGTGTCACTACATCGACACAACATTGAGTGAGTGACAGAAGGGGAATGTCTTGGATTCTGTCATAACCATTCTGTCGCATTCCAGCTCCTTTTATAACCGTATGTCCGGGGGAGTGGCATGCAAATTCCACTTGCCAATTGTCATGGGCATTTTCTCAAAGAATGGGAGGTGTTCGGGGCTCTCAAGAGTGACCCCTAGTGTCACTACATCGAGACAACGTCTCGTTCCCTCCATCAGGAAATGGAGGTTACGGCAGTAACAAAGATGTTTGGGAATTTTAATGACATGTATCTTTTCTTCCATGTTTTCAGCAATCTGATATGAGCTCAGTAAATTGTTGTATGATTTGCTGTGAATAATAAGCCTTTCAATGACTGCTGCAGTGGCTCAGAAAAAGAGAAAATATTTTTACCTCTCACAAGGTGCAGTGCATGTGAAAGCGGCAGGAAAACCTTTCCTTTTTTACTCATAAAAGCAAACGTTCTAAAGGCTTGGTAGTGTGTAATGGCCTTTAGAATGTTCGCTTTGATGCCATCGTGGTGCATTGTGCATCGACAGCAACGTTGATTATGCCAGACAATCGACCAGAAGTCTGATAAAAAAGGACAGGCTCGACTAAAAGAGGATGCAGTCAGCCTGTTACTGCTAATATGTGACTGTTGTTTCTGTGTTGGATGTTAACAACAAAACGTGATCAATTAACTGCTGAGCGGAACAAAGCAATTTGATGAGAAGCACGACCCATTTCAATTCACCAAAACCATATCAATTTTCTTATTTGAAATAAAAACATTTGTCTAACTAAATTTTCTAACAGGAATATGATTATTATCATGTGAGCTATTTTGCGTGCAACAAAATGCAATTTATTTTTATTTAAAAACTATTAGTATATTCTGGCAGATTTGATTGGGTGGACCAGTGCTGCTCGTCATAGTCACATCATTATATTTGTGCATATCTTTATAAACATTTTTAATTTACATCCCTGGAAATATTTAAAGATATATTCATCCTAATTAACTACATAATTACATTTTGTTTTTCAATAGTTTTGTGCAGAACGATTGTGTATTTCTTTTACACAATCAATGCTTTGTTCAACAGGTGTGCATTTATGTGCATTTGTAATGTTTAATTTTCACAAATTGCTCTGTGGGTCGAGACGATAGCTTCCAGGATAAATTAACCCGCCGTATAGTCCTGCCAATTACATTAATTGATTATAACTCACCACGTTATTGCGGAGCATCAAACAAGGATACATGTGGAACCTGCACTTTAGGGACATTCACCAATCGAGAGGTCTGCTCTTTACTCCAAGAGGCGATAACGGTGACAGAAATGTGGCGCTGTACAGCACGTGGAGCAGGCGAGAGCACCCTTGGGTGTCAGAAAGGAAGAGGAGACAATGATTTTCCTGCGATCTCTGATTTTATTTGATTTATTCATCCATTTATACATTATATATATATATTATTAACCTTGGCTGGGTTTCCCAAAGCACTAAGTAGAATGTTAGCAGTACTTTAGTACTTAATCTGTGAGGCACATTACACAAAAGCATCGTTATCTAAGTAGTTCTTAAGTTTTTTTGTAAATTGACACTCTTGAACCACATTTAAGTCCATTAAGTGCAATGGGATATTTAATGAATTGTATCAATATATTCTGATAATTGGAAAGCCATTATAAATTATTTCAGAGGATAAAAATGTGTTCTGAAATCAATAGGCAGTCTCCATAGGCTGTGCATGCAACGTGATAGGTCTAAATTTACAAGACACATAATACAGTATAACATTATATTAGCTTTCATTGATAAGCATAAATGTAATGGCAATAGAAAGACAATATGTTAATATTAAACAGATGATTTAAGAAGACATTTGAGTAATGTGACCAATGTTAATTGTTAAAACAATTAAATAAATATTCCTTAATAAATAAGAGGAGATTAGAGCGAGAGTGTGCAATGAGATGTTCTCTCTCTCTCTCTCTCTCTCTCTTCATCTTCCTTCTCTTCTTCCTTGCTCCAATGGCTGGTTCAAATTGGTTCACCTGTAGTCTTTTTACAAGGCAGTAACAAATTGCATGACGCATAATGATGCTTAATATCTTTAATTAAATTCTTTAATAGTTAGGTAAGACATTTTCGTGCCGCAACAATGTTACAAACAACTGCATGTTTGTCAGGATTTCCACCTTATTTTAATTTCGAGAAGACAAACACCTGGACATACTGGCCAAAGTGATCAGCTCCTTTGGACTGGACAGCTCCCATAATTAAGTATTTAAGTTCTAATTTCTAACGAGCGATCTACATGCTGGCCTGGAAAACAGGTGTTATTCTATCATAAAATAAAAAGCGACATCAGTTAAGATGATCGTTAAAACTTAAGCTGCAACGTTATCGTGAAACCCAGCCCTTGTCTGTTAAGACAAGCTCTTAGCTCTGTAGGATTACTCCAGAGTACTCGTAAATCTACAAGCATTTTCATGTACTACTTAAGTTATGATGGCTTTGGGAAAAAGGAGGCAAAACTAAGATGAATCGTAAGATGTATTCTACGATCTAGGCTTCCAATGCTTTGGTGAAATGAGGATCAGAGCTGCACAGTGCACTCACATCTTCAATTAAAACTTGTATTTAGAAATTTGAACCCATTCACATGTGAGTGATAAGCTTTGTGTCTATCTTGGAAAATCTAAAAATTTAGCAGACTGACAGCTTTGCAAAGTAAAATGCATCTGATGTCTACTTTGCTATCGCAAAATCTCGGACATGTCTTATGGGTGGAGGTAATGTTGCCTCTGCATTGTATCATATAGCTGCGCTCAAGAGACGCAATCCATAATTTAATGAACTGTACGCAAAAACAAGATCAGGAGAAATTGCGAGGCAGTCAAATATAATGCTAAATATTATTCTATTTGCCCAACAAGTCATGCATGTGAGTCCTGTATCTAGATGTGTGACTTGAAGAGAACAACAGTGAGTAACACTAAACTCACCATGTTTCTTGTAGAAACCATATGCCATGTGTTCCTCTAATAGACTATTCATAGTAGATGACAGATAATGTATAATTAATATAATAGCATTAGAATGAATATAATGTATAATGAATGTTAATAAAAATATTTTTAAAAGGGCTGTATTCATTCTTGTAGTGTTTACTACAAAGCTGGAAATAGGAAAATGCATATTCTTTGGTGTGTTGGAGTTTCGGAAAGGGACAGAATTTGTCTGAACATGAATATTAATTCTCCAGGAAGGCTCTGCAATGGGGACATGCCATCTGGAAATGTGGAGGTCCTATGATGCAGTCCATCGATGCCTTCACAACCCATTTACGTGGGGTTTTTGAGTCTGCTACTGGAGCCTCCTTTGTCAGTGAACAACTGAGCCATTTCCATCAAGGAAAGCTATCTGTTGCTGATTATGCCCTGCGCTTCCGCACACTTGCCTCCTCCAGTCATTGTAATGAGCCAGCGCTGATTACTCATTACCACCAGGGTTTTAATAAGTCTCTTCAAATGCTGGAGTGGATGACTCTCGTGTATTGGAATCCCTCATTCCATTCTCTCTTCGTGTGGATCGGTGTCTAAAACAGTGCTCGACAGACTTTTCAGCGCCGCCACTGCCCATAACAAAGACTGAGGAGGAGGAGCCAATGCAACTAGGTACAACCCACCTGACACTGACTGAGCAAAGGAGGTGGACTATCAACAACATTTACCTCTATTGTGGAGCAGCCAATCACCACATATCCACCTGTCCTATTTGTCCTCCCAGGCTGCTGGTAAGCTCTGTTTCCTGTTAACCTGTATGTGGGAAACCTTTTTGTATAGATAAATGCAGTCTTGGTGAGCAGAAGAGACTTCCTTTAAAAGGTAGTGTAGGTCTAAAATTAACTCTTTCCCCGCCAAACACGGAATTTTCCGGGTTTTATAAAAAAACACTTCCCCGCCAAACACGGAATTTTCCGGGTATCCGTGTTTTAGGTGGTATACGGTAAGGAAGACCCGCGCGCATGTTTTGAAAGAGTACGCAACTCTTTGATCAAAGAAACAGACTGCGATCGTCTCAAACGTGAAGAAGTGGAACACCATACTAATACTAAAGCACTTGTTTGATAAAAATGCCTTTTTCTCAGCTTTTTGTCCGAAATGTTGTTTTTGACAAAACCTACCTCTGTTCAAGTGGCAATAAAAAAAGAACAAATGAAGATAAAATAAAAGCCTAAAAGCAGAGGCTCAGATCTTTATTTTGATATATAGCATCTTCATATATTCATGGAAGAAAATATGCTGCGGGCCATTAAATTTTTGCGAAAATCGTCAAAAACCCTGGCGGTGGCTGGCAACTTTTTTTAAAAATGCTGGCGGGGAAAGAGTTAAGTAAAGTCTTTATGTAAAGAAAATGTATGGTCCGATTACTTCTTTTAACTTAAAACTTGATTTTGATCATTAAGTCTCCTCACATTCATTCTCTTTCTGTCACATTCCTCATTGATAGGCCCAGGGGAGGGGTCTTTGTCTCCTCAAGTGTGAATTACAATCAATATTAATGATAGTTCATGCCTCCTCACACATGACCTTTCTAACACTAAAAGTGTCTTACAGAAGTTAAATTGCTATATTGTTTGGTATGAATGAGTGATCAGGATGTTTTTCACATCATTTTGTAGCAAAAGGCTAGGCTACAAGATCCAGTTCTCAAAAGGCTTGTGTACAAATGTTTAGTATGTGTTATATGGCCTTATTTCAATGACTTAAACATTTTGTTTTTTCAAAAACCTTGCATAAAAGTTATTTTCTCAAAAATACACACATGTTGCTCACATATTATTGTAGCCCAGTTTGTGCTGAATACAGTGTTTTCAGACTTTAGCCATTAATGTGTTTTTAAGTAAATGAAAAAAGCACAAATGTCAAGGCATGTCAAAACCGCTCTAGTGCCCAAAACACCCTCAGACCCCAGAGGGTTAAGTGGCTCCAATTTTCTCCTGGATCTGGACACCCTGGAATCTCCCATACCTTTGACCTACTCAGGAACAAGTAGTGGTGGCTTCATCAAGTCCAGGACATTACCAATTTCATCCGTTCCTGCTCTGACTGTGCCATGGCAAAATTTCCTCGACATCTCTTCGGTGGGTAAGCTCTTACCTCTTCCTATTCCACACCGTCCTTGGTCCCACATTGGTGTAGACTTTGTTACTGACCTTCCTCCTTCCCATGGGTTTACTTGTATCTTTGTAGCAGTAGACCGGTTTTCTAAATCATGCCAGCTGGTGCCTCAAGGGTCTTCCAACAGCCACGGAAACAGCTGAAATACTTTTCTAACACATATTCCGGAACTTCAGGCTGCCTGAGGATATTGTATCGGAAAGGGGACCTCAGTTCATCTCAAGGGTATGGAAGGCATTGTTTAATTATCTGGTTGTCTCAATTAGACTCTCCTCAGTACCATCCTCAGTACAAAGGTCAGACAGAGAGAAAGATCCAGGAGATATGATGGTTCCTTTGTACATACTACCATACTAACCAGCAGGAGTGGGCAGAAAATGCACAGAACTCTCTCCGCCACACTTCAACTGGTCTCAATCTGCTTAAATGTGTCCTTGGCTACCAGCCACCTCTGTTTCCCTGGTCAGAAGAACCCTCCGAAGTGCCAGCTGTGGATCACTGGTTCTGTAACAGTGAATGGATCTGGCACACCACTCATGTACACCTTCAGCATGTTGTTTGATGCCAAATATCTGCGTATTAATGTCCAGTGCTGAAATAAATAATTCAAAAAATCGAGGGATGAGATTATTTATCAAAATATACCAAAGTCAAAAGAATTTTTCTAAACATGAAACATAACACAGGTTGGTGAGTATTGTAACAGGTGAATAAAATTTACTTTATGGAGTCTACAGACAATGCCATGGAAACCATTTTATACTTCTTTGAGTCAAACTCGATTTGCAATCGGGTTACCCGAAGTATTTAAATAATACCAGTACTTTCAGCAAAGTCTAGAGAGGTTCTTTGGTTTTTGGCTGTGACAGTAGAAAGTTCTGTTGGTTCCGTTGATGTTTTGGACCTCTCTTAATGATCGTAGATTGTTCTTTGTCTTTTGTGCCTTCTGCAAGGAAGGACTCCCGTCACGTGTGTGTAAAACGTAGAGCAGCGAGTGAGAGGTTTCCTTGGGACTTCGTGTCCCGAGCTTCCTTGGACTCTACATGGCACGGAGGCTGCAAGCCACGAGGACATGTGCACAGAGGAATGAGGAGCTGCAGAGGAAGTGGAAGAAGCAAGAGAAGAAAGCCGAAGAAGAGAGAAGACCCCTACTTGTAGGATAGATTTGAGCTGAAATTGGCTGCACCCTAAAGGTGTCCTTATCCATCAAAAGTGATGAGTCACATGGTCAAGAGTGTCCTCCCCTCAAGATAATTAATTTATGGCCTTTGTTCCAAGGTTTGTATTTTGTTGAACATTTTAATCATGAATTTCATAAGAAAACTATAACTGCAAATAACCAGAAAATACTTCATTCCACCATTCTGGAATTTAAGTGACAATCAATTACATACCAAACACTTGTACATTATTATTCAATTACAATTATAATTCAGTTATAATGCATGATAAACATCATACTAATTTGTTTGTTAGTTTTAAACAAGAATAATACATTATGAAAAACATCACTGTCAAGTTAATGTTCAGGTTAAATCTTGAATAAGCATTTCTAGGCACTTTTGCAGATTAGGTGTAGGCAGGGATGTAAATCCCCTCTGATACGCATCATTCAGTATTGTCCTGCTTTAGGCAAAAACATGACAGTCCAGCGCATGAGTAGCTAATCCAATCGCAGTGTTTCCCATTAATTGACTAGTCTAATTTGCCCCGCCACGGTCTCATAATGAACCGAAAACATTTTTACATTTCTCATCTAAAATATTTTTGCAATTCTCAGTCTCATAATAACATCAAATAAAGGCTGTGTTTTGCGCTCTCTCTCGTGTGCCAGTCAGTTCCTCGCCTGTTGCACTTCTATGAAAGTATGGAACTTAGACATTGAAAGTGCCTGTGGAGAAAATATTAACAACCGTGTACACACATTTGGTATGGGTGGGGCACTGTTGATGTTGTATTAAGTAGGGTACAAAACTTCATTAGATTTATTAACTGTAAGGGAAACAAAGGTTAGTTTGTACTTAACTGTAGGGGAGCAAATGGTTAGTTAGCAATATGTACATTTAGTACCTTTATATACATCTGTCAACGTATATAAAACGTGTCAACGTTCCTCAAAGCGTAATTACGTTATGCTTTGAGGGAAGAGAAAGGTTAGTTAAGAATACAACTTTATTATATTTGTCATGGCATCAAAATGCGAAAGGGGTGATGCTGTGGCATAATCGAGAGTATGCAAGCAATGCTGCAGCAGTATCGAGCGTGGGCGGGTGCTGCAGCACATTATCTGGTGGGGGCACTGTGGCTGCTGTATCAAATAGGGTACACATGGTTTGACACTCAATAAAGTGTGCCTTAATGTGATAAACTAATTTCGACCATGAGCAAAAGGAAATGCCAAGGTTAAAGGTAAAAGATAAAAGGCTCTTAAGATTACTGACATTCAAGACCACGGCACTTGAACAGGAGAGCTCATATTGCGTTTCAGACAGGAGAGCCCACGAAATGAATGACATGAAATCTCACAATGCATTATAATAGGAGAGCCCACCCTGTGATTCGAACGCGAGAGTCTGCATTGCGGTCGAACAGGAGGGCACACACTGTGATTCGAATGGGAGAGCCTGCGTCCAATGTGCTGAGGCTCACACGGCATTCGAATGGGAAAGCCCACACTGCAGTTCGATGGGAAAGCCTGCATAGCATTCAAACTGGAGGGCCCACACTGCGATTCAAACAGGAGTACATGTGGCCAAATTGCATAGGCTCACACTGCGTCCAAACCCAAGAGCCCATACTGCAATCGAATGGAGGGTGGCGCAGAGTAAAGAACCTTGCCGAATTGCGGTTTGTAATGGTATATATTTATGAGCTGTGCCCCTAGACTTTTAATAAGAGGAAACATAAAAGGAAACAGGAAACGTGATTGTGGTGTTGTGGGAGATTTAGTGGCACGGCCTGAAAGGTTCCACAGTTGCGGCACCTGGACAACACATTTGCGCTGCTTTGCGGTGTGGTGGGAGTTTGTTGCATGGTCCGAAAGACACCGCAGTTGCAGCACCTGTACAGCACGTTTGCGCTGCTTTGTGATGTCATTGGAGTTTGTTGCATGACCCAAAAGATGCTGCAGTTGTGGGACGTGGACAGCACATTTGTGCTGCTTAGGGATGTTTTAAGTTGAAGGCAGAAGCACCACAGTTGTGCTTTCTTAACTAAAATGGTTACCATCTTTGGCTCCTCGGTAGGTAATGGAGAAAGACACCTAGATAGAGAAAGCGAGAGGTAAACCTGCGTACAATCCAGTGACAGGAATTTAAATGTAAACCTGCTGGAATTAATATTGGTGAAACCCCTGCGGAAGGCGCAATAAAGCTGAAAGCAAGCGAGACATATTGCATGATAATTATGAATGAGTTGGAGCACAGCGCATGATTCGCTTCTTGCGGAGCTGAATTCAGCTGGTTTCTGTTCGAACAGAGGTTGTGTGCTGTGGAATGGTCAGAGTGAGTGCTGCACGGCAACGAGCTTACGTTAAAATGTCTGCGTTGGTTTGAAAATAATTTGTCATTAGATTATTGGTCAATTGAAAGGAGTTCTGTGTTGCACGGTCCCCCTGTGTTCAGAATGTAATAAATCCTGCTCCGAAGGGCACTTTGGGGGGAGAAACTATCGTGATATTCATGTTAGAAGATGACAAACAATCACTGGATAGAGCATGCCCTAAACAAGCTGGCGAGGTAATGAGGCTGATGGGCATCACCTGTTTGGCAGAACCTGAATAAAAATGCTGGGGGTTGAAATGGTGGTTGGATTGAATAGTTCATCTTTGTTTTTCTCACTTTAAATTCTAGTGGCATGAAGCCAGAATGGCGCCCGTTCACAAAGGCGGCTGGCACTGCTTTCTGGTTGGAAAGTTTAGATAAGAGAACAAATGAGCAGTCGTAGAGAGCGGTTTCACATTTTAAAAATGCATGAGCAGCCAATTTGTGGCAGCAACTTCACGCTGTAAACTGCTTCGTCAAATGGAGCATAGAAAGAAAGACAAGGTAAAAAGTAAAATACATTACTAATATATATATATATATATATATATATATATATATATATATATATATATATATATATATACCTTTTAAAATATGTGTAATGATTTGTAATCAGGTATTTTCATGTTTTGTTACTTACACGTATAATATACATGAAAGTCATATTTAGTATGTAAATACTTGCTTGTTTATGTAGAGAATGTTAATGACAGCGAATGTCATGTCTCTTGCACCATTTTCAAGATATAAAAGTTAATGATTAAACATAAAATATTTTTGAGCGGAAAGCCCCAAGAATCGTCCAAGCAAAGGATTGTAAATCAACTCTGAAAAGTCAGTTCTGATTGGCTCAGGACACCTTTGGGGTGTGGCCAATTTCAGTTCAAAACTTCCCTACCAAGGAAAAACTTGTTCTCTTCCTTTTCTTCCTCTCTTAGAACTCTCTCTTGGAACTCAGCTCAGTGGTGCTCTCTTGCACTTCACTTCCTCTGCAGCTCCTCATCCTCCATTCCATGTAGAGCCCAAGGAATACTCGGGACACAAAAGTACCAAGGAAGCCATCCAGACAATAACTATCTGCAATTAAAACAGAGTCCAAGTCATCGACGGAACGAGGAGAAGATTTAGGCAAAAAAAAAAATCTTTTTTGTCAAAAAATTACTTAGGACATTATTTCAGGAAGGTGATGAAATAATGATGGAGGTATGCAGGCACTTTAACCCCTCCCGTGTACATTTATACAACAAAATTTCCTACTATATATATAACACTGTACGTGGTAGCTGTCAATAGGTCTACAGCTAAAAACAAAGAGCTGCTATGGTAGCTTCTGTTAAATAATGAGATTGGATGGAAGAGCTGTTCTGGTGGAGCCAAATGCTTTGCAGGGAAGTTGCATCCTATGATTTGTCTGCCTGGGTCCTTTCGATGGAAATGGCCAGGGCCGAATGCCGGAAAGACTCTCGTGTCAGAAGAGTTGTTACAGGAAGCAGGTAAGCAGCGGCTTATATACAACTGCTCTTTGGCTTTGATTTGTCAGATTAAAATTAACATAATCCTCCCGAACCTTGTTAATTAACTCCATTACCTTTCAGTCTGGTTTAAGATCTTTGCACAGTACTGAAACTGCAGTGCTCAAGGTCAGTAATGACCTGTTACAAGCACTCAATACTGGATCGTATATTGTGCTTGTCTTGTTGGATCTCAGCACTGCATTCGATACAATTGATTATAACATTCTGTTACATCATTTGGATAGTGTGGTGGGCATTCAGGGTGTCACCCTGCAGTGGTTGGCCTCCTACCTCAAAGACAGAACTTTCTTGTGAGCATTGGGAAGTATTTTTCTTCGTCGCCTCCCTTATCGTGTGGTGTGCCTCAGGGGTCCATTTTGGGCCCTCTTCTCTTTTCGCTATAAATGCTTCCCCTGGGTGATATTTTTCAGAAATACAACATATCTTCCCAAGGCTATGCTGATGAAATGCAATTTTATCTACCGGTTAAAACCAGAGGTGCTCTGTGACTGTTTTGAGGATAATAAAGTTGGATGGCAAATAATTTTTTGCAATTAAATGAAAGTAAAATTTACATTTAGATTTTAAGTCCCCCCAGGCCTCCATCTGCCTTGCAACTGGGTTCTTTGTGAGAAAGTGAGAAATCTTGGGGTTATTTTTGATTCGTCATTATTTTTGATAAACAAATTTGTACAGTGGTGAAGGGAAGTTTCTTTCATCTAAAATAAAATTTTCATTTGTGCTGTATCAGTCAAACTTCACTAAGGTCAGAGGTGTAGCAATTAAATATATGGTTTTAAGTGGGGAGATCATTTCAGATTCTATTACCCTAGTGAATCTATACGGTCCTAATTTCGATGACCCAACTTTATGAGAGAGTTTTTTAAATCATTACAGACATCATACGTAGTTATGGCAGGTGACCATATGTATCATGAATTCTAGACTGATTACACAACCTGGCCAAGCTACAGCAAATAATTCAACTGTGGTCTAAGGGAACAAGCCGCCACCCAAGTTTTTAAGCAACACATCACCCTTTCTAATTTTGTTTGAATTTTGGGATGTTTGTCAAGTTCCAAATAAAGATACCATTATGTAAGAGTAAGTACTTTTCATTTATAAAATATATTTTTCACTGACTGGATTGTCCAAAGATAGGTATTACAATATGGTTATTTAATACATTAACACATTTGTATTGATTTACAAGAAAAACATTTACTATATGATGTGATATTTATCGTTTTCATGATATAAAATGACTCGTGGCGAGCAGGGTGTGGCCGAGCGATAAGAATGGATGGCTGGGGGAATTATCACAATCAAGTGAAGAAGCAGAGCCGCAGTTGGAGAGAGTAAGAGATGTACAAAGCTGTCTGTCTGTCTGTGTGTGTGCGTGCGTGTGCGAATGCGTGCGTGTGCACGTGCAAGCGGTGCATGTATTTTATGTGATGCTGAAAAGCAAAGATTTGCTAAAAAATCTTATGGTATATATGTAATGGTATGTATCAAGTGTACCATCAGTTTGGGCAGGTGACATGAGTCAAACTGCAATGCGATGCTCAGCTGATCATGACGTCTATCGATACAATTCAGACGCTTACCAAAGCAGTTGTCTTTAAAGCTAAACTATGTAAATAATTTAGTTTGAAGTAAAATTGCATACTTCATTTGTTTGTGCGTGTTTACGTCGTGTCCGTAAATAAAAGTAAACTAAGATCCAGCTACTACAGCGTGTGTATGTGTGCTGATAGGTCTGGTAGTAGTTTGAAGCTGAAAGCTTTTAGTCAAAACAAATGAGCGACATCGGCATGGATCGTTCAAAAAGGAAACCCTCTGGGGAAGCACCTGTTTTCAAAATAAAGATACCGAGAAGTGTCTGCAAGTAAAAAGGGAAAGTGACAGAGCCCATAATAAAACACAAAACAACATCAGATTGGCTTTTCAGAGGTGGCGACAACCAGTTTTAAAGGATTAAAACTGACACTGAGATTGATTTGTTTCTTGCTGGACAGGTAAGATATTTTATTGGATCAATAGTGAGCCAGGAAGCTCTCTTACCATGGTAGTTTGTTAAATAGTGTTAGCCACTCTAATGGGGCATTTCATTATGGAATGTAATATTGCAGTGCTTTAAATTGAAATGGTTACTCCACAAACCATTAGAGTTATCCATGCAGAAGAGTAGAGTCTAAGCCCAACTCACGTTATCATCTAAATAATGTTCCTCCGCAAGTAAACTGCTGTTTTAGAGGGCTAAAGGTTACATAGAGTAGCTTCAAGTCCTCCACTTATTCATTGCTTTAGCTGCCTTGCATGGATGCAAGCTGCACTTAAGGGCATTGCTTAATCTTTAAAGTTAAGCTGGATATTACACCACGCTCATGTTAACTGAAATAATAATACTATCTAAATCTTTCTTCACTCACTATGGACAAGCTGAACCAAAATAAAGAACATCTACTCCTGAGTAATTTCTGCATGCTCCTCTCTATCAGCTGCCTCTGGAAGAAGTTGGCATCTAAGTAAACAAGCATCTCTCTGTGCATTGACAGGCAATGCACAGAGAGATGTTGCAAGTACAGCCAGGTTTTGTGTTTTTTTTTTTTTACTTATTCACTCACTCGTCCAGCATTCCAAACTAAATCGACTTCTCCATCACCTGTATTTTAATGTCACAATATGGGATCGCAGTTCCACCTCCGCACCATATCTGTAGAGTGAATCACAAAAAGACCTGCTGATGGTCTCCGAGCCTTACCTCGCCAAGACATGCACTCATTCCACTGCCTCCGCTGATGCTGGCCTCAAGCAGCACTCCTGGCTGGAAATGATAGCCACTCTCTCAGCTGCCTTTCTCCCCAGTTGCATGCTTGAGCTTCACAGGAAGTGTCAGTTTGGTCAAGAATTCTGCTGTACTCCATACTGCTCTATAAAGTCGTTATGTTTGGTGTCAAACAAGAATGAAATGCTGGGTTTTAGAACCATATGTAAGGCAGTGCCAAGTAGTCTGGGCCCTAGCATCTCTGTCTCAAGCATCGCACCTTAATGAATACAAATTGCTTCATTATTTTCCTTCTACATCTGTTCTTTCTCATATTTCCCCCACTCCATTCTCTTTAGACTCAAATCACTCAGAATGACTGAATGAAAATATAATGTTCTTTATGAATGTATGTATTTCCCACAGCAGTAGTCTTAGTCATAACAAAGATTTTGGCATTTGGAGAAACTATGTTGCTGCTGTGGGTGTTCAATTTAAATTTCTCACTGAATTCTAATTAGTCCCAAATTCCTTTTGTTTAACCATTTGGTTTTGATGTGTAGTCTGCATGGTCTGAAGTCAGCATCTGTTACTATTAAAATTCATCTTTGAGCAATGGATATTTTGTAATGATTATCATACCCTTTAAACCTTTTGCTTGACAAACTTCCAATGGCCAACCAACTATCGCTCAAAGCATTTGCCAACCACAAACTTTACCAGTCACAAACATCTGCCACATACATCCAGTCAACCAATCTAATCCTTCAATCAAATTTTGACATTTGCTGTATTAGCTACACTATATAACTACAATGATCCATAGACATTAAAATAAATCTACACTACAAAACATTATCCCAAGTCTTTGTACTAAGTCAAATAATCAGAGGGCCTGGTCTTGTTGTAAGATTCAGCCATTTTAGGATCACATATTCAGACTCCTCTATTATTATTACTTTGTAATAATTTCAAGCACAGGCCATTTGATTCTGTATGATATTAGCAAAGAGGTTCCGTTTACAATTCTTGAAGTTAGAATCTTTTCCTACCTATGAGATGGGACAAACTAAGCACTTTCAATAAGATTTTAATACAAATTAGATCACAGTTACAATGAGATGGACATTTTTAGGGAGTAATATCTGTCATTGTGTTTATTTACATTTAACTATATCTAGTAACTGATTATAAATATAGTGCATGTTTTATTTGCATTTATTTGAAGAATATGTATTAATATAATTATTCTGTTCTGTTATGTAGAAAGCAGTGGTGCACCGATCAGGAAATTTGAGGTTGAAACACTGAAATCACTGATTTTTAACATTAAGATTGACCTATTAAAATACTATGGAGGTGGGGGTGTGGTTGAGCGCCGGCTTGTGAATGGAGAGCAAGATAGGGAGAAGAGATTGGTAAGGATCATCACCTGTCATTGATTATCTCTAACAGTTGCTGGTCATTGCAGAGAGTGTTGGAGAGGGATTTAAGCATGAGCCAGATGCCAGAGAGGGAGAGAGAGCTGCACACGCACACAGACCCAGAGAGTGTGTTTATTGAAGTCAGCTGAAAATCGAGATTTGGGTGAAGAATAAAATTAATTTTTGAATTGGATTTGGATTGGATTTCATCTCCTGCTTCCTCCTTTCCCCTCATTGTGAACTTGTTACACTGGTGTTGAAATTCGGCATCTGGAGGAAGGATGTGCTGTCATTGAGTCCTCGCCACTGTCTGAAGTTTGCGACGAAGAGGGAATCATGATCCGGTGGTGCTGGATCAGTACGTCAGCCAACACTGCCTTCCTAGAAATGGGGGGTTGTAAATCACAGGCTGGATGACTTCATAGCCTGAGTTTGGTGATGGTGGTATGTAGCGAGCAGGGCATGGCTGAGTGGCATCTGGGCAGAGCGGGATTGGGAAGATAAGATAAGTACGAGTTCCACCTGTTTGCCACACCGATCTCGCATTCCAGTGAGGAGTGGCGGGAGTATTAAAGAAGAGGAGGCAGTGGCAGACGGGGAGAGAGGGAGACAAACAGAGCTGTGTGTGTATCGACATGTTAGTGTGAAGTGACTGGTGAAAAGCATGCCTTCTGTGTATATGGTTTTGTACTGCTGAAAAGCAGTGTGTTACAAGTGACACTGAAAAATGTAGTAGAGTTGTATGTAATTAAAGTCTTACGTGGATTGTTCACCTGGTCCCCACTTCCTCATTTCCAGGAAGCGGGGACACATGAAGAACTTCATCTGCCACAGATACCAATCCAGATTGTTTTATTTTGAAGTGCCCTTTGCCACAATTTTGCAAGTTATATGCTGCAATTATACGGTATGTTTATGCCACACATAGTAAAATTACATTAAATGTGAATTGCTCACATTTATTTGTATTGAAAACAGTTATGACTAGTTCTGTTGTCACTACCAAAGGTCATTGTGCATTGTGACATACTGGCAACATGTAAAACAATGAGAGCATCACACACGTTAAAAAATTAGAAGGAGATATCATTACAAACTCCAAAACTGCTCCAGTGAGAAATCATTAGTGTCTATGTTTTGATTACCTTTGGCATTTTGTTGTAACGCAAAATGATTATTGAGCAAATGCTTGAAGATGCAGTGTCGCTAAAGATAAACTGTAATTGATGTGATTAGTGTTATTGTGACTTAAATTGGGACCCTCACAGATAAGTGCTGTGATGAGTGACTGGTGAAGAGATATTAAGAGCACCTGGAGAGCGAGTTTGTTTGATTGACCCAGAGACTGTGCATGTTGAAGGGAGTGAAGCTGAACGCGCTCATGGTTGCTTAAACAGTCTCTATTGCTGGACACAACGCATGATTGTCATGACAACTCACATTACATAATGTATACTCAGATTTGTATTTGCATGTTTATTTGTTGTTTAAATTAGTTTTTATACCCATTTGCAGTTTCTTTATTCTCTCCATGCTCTCACTGTGCAGCCAGTCAGAATTACTACCAAAATGACTCTTGAGAATAGGCAACTTAATATTCAGACACATGTTATTCTTGCACATTTTTAAAACAAACCTGTATATTCATGTGGGTAATCAATGCTGCTGGGAGTACATTAACTCATTCATAGATACATATATTTAAACTGCTTAAAAAAATATTTGTTAAGAGTGGTTTATTATTATTTTTTATTGATATGCTCTTCTCAGCATGCCAGCAGCCAGCGAGTGAACCACTCAGCCACTGAGCATGCTACTAAATTACAAAATTTGGCTGAATATGGCAATTGATGTAACCGAGGATTACTTGAAAAGGCAAGGAAAAAACTTGACAATCCATCACAAGAAGTGACAATCATGTTCGTTAGGCCGGTGGTTCTCAAACCTGTCCTGGAGGCCCCTAAACGCTACACATTTTGGATACCTCCTCAATCAAACACACCTGATTCAACTCAACAGCACATTAGTGAAGACTCTAAGACTTACAGTGGAGGACAAACATATTGGCTCACTTGATTAATATGAGAAAAGAAGGCTGTGTAAAATATATCCTTATTGTTTATACTTTTGGTACTTTATTAAAAATATTCAAAAAAATCTATCCTCAAATAAATATTAAACAATTCCAAACACAACACAAGTTTTATCAAAAAACTAATATATCTAATATGTTTGATCAAATATATGTGTGGCGCAATTATTGGCACCCTTTTATTCAATACTTTGTTCAACCTCCCTTTCCCAAGATAACAGCTCTTCTCCTATAATACCTAATGAGGTTGGAGAACACATTATTATTATTATTATTATTATTATTATTATTATTATTATAACAACCTTTATTTAACCATAATAACCTCTCTGAGATTAAAAATCTCTTTTACAGGAGTGTCCGGTCCAAGATGGACAGCAAATAAGTAAAAAAAAAAAGAAATACACAGCCTAATTTAAATAAATTTAAACCGACATTTACAATACTAAAAACACTTACAAGTCATTGATTTATCTTCAAGCTGATGAATGATAAATTAAAAATGTTACATAAACACCAAGTTTGATACACAACTCCCATAATCAAGTACTGGTAAGAATGTAGTAGAGATGAGTTTCTTTCTTACATTAAATTAAAAACAGAGCTTGTTTCTGAAATAAAACCCTAGCTTTGTTTTAAAAAAATTCTTTAGCTGAATAATGTGAGAACTTAAAGATAGTGTATCGTCGATAATAATACCAAGGTATTTATTCTTTCACTAACTCAATCACAAATGGCAAGTGATCTGAGACGATTCCTCCACACAGAATCTCTCCAGATCCTTCCAATTCAGAGGTCCACGCTGGTGGACTCTCCTCTTCAGTTCACCCTACAGGTTTTCTATGGGGTTCAGGTTAGGGGAATGGGATGGCCATGGCAGAACCTTGATTTTGTGGCAATTAACAATTTTTGTGTTGATTTTGTTGTGTCATGCTGGAATATCCAACCACAGCCCATTTTAAGGTTTCTGGCAGAGACAATCAGGTTTTGATTTTTTATCTGTTGCTATTTGATATGATGCCATGTATCTGAACAAGATGTCCAGGACCTCTACCATAAAAACAGCCCCACAACATTAAAGATCCACCACCATATGCATGAGGTACTTTTCCATATGGCTACCCCCACCCCCTTTCAATTAGTTTACTTCAATTAAAGGTTAGATTTTTGTGAACATTTTGAATGAAAGATCAAAAGTATAAACGATAAAGACATATTTTTCACAGTCTTCTTTGCTCATATTAACCAAAGTTGCCCATTTTTATTGGCCACAACTGTACATTGGGTATAGCAGAAAAGGGCAACATGCAAAATGTGCAGTGCTGGGGAGCCTCCCAGACTGTTTTGAGAACCACTGCATTAAGCATTGTCCTGACCCTTAATTGCAGCTGATTTTTAGATATAAACCTCAGCCGTGCCGGGCTCGAAGAGAGCCAGGCACCTGAGCACAGACTGCGTCCCAGATAGCAAAAATGTCCGCACAGCTTCTTTTTGCCGCCGACCCTAAGCTGTCGGCTATAGGTGCGTCCCACTGGCGGGGATGAAACGTTTGCCGCCGAATTCGTCACTCCCATTTCTTGCGAGATGCCGCCCGCGAAAAGCTGGCGGGCTGCCTGCTTCATTTTCTCTGGCGGTTGCCACGGGCTAATCGACCGCGGCCGGCTGGCGGCAAGCCGCTTTGAAATACAAGGACAGATTAGACTCTCAAAATCGACCAGCCATGTTGGCTATTATTATTTTTTGCTCCAAAGCCATTAGGGTTTATAACATAGTCTTGACTCTTGATTCCATGATAAGGTAAGGTTTAGGAAATGACATTTAAATTACTTTGAAACTCTGAAGCGATTATACAGTAATATATGTAAAATATATTGAATTATTTTATGCACTAGGTGAAAATTGTTTACATTTCTTTGATTGATGCACATTTGAGACATGCACCAATAAACCAAAAATAATTCCTTTTGTAAAACTTACTTGGCAATAAATATCTTTCTGATTCTGATTAGGTTTTAAAATAGATATTTAATTCATGGTATGAACAATTTAGCAGAATAAATTGATGAAGTTAGACTTTTCACCAATGCCTGTATCAGTGAACAGTGAAAGACATCTGCAACATGGCCAAAATCTTGGGTATACTTTATATTTTTTTTATTAATTTGCAACCATGGTGATATCTATCATAAACATAAAAATCCCCGTTTTGACGTGAAGGATAAACTCGATGAAAAAGCTAAATTATCCTCTGGTTTCACAGTTGCGCAGAAATTTCGTTTATGTCTTTACATTTTTTCCAACCTCGATTTTTTTTTTAGTTGTTTTACCTTTTACAGGTAAGGGATTCATTTTGCAATTATGACCTGTACAAATGTTTAAGAAAGTGTTAAAGTCCCTGTAAAGGCAATAAAAAAAAATCTTAAAAAAGGGGATAAAAATTGCTAAAACACATTACAAAGACTGTGAACTGTGGAGTACTGAATAGCCTACGTGCACAAGCGTAGTGACGAACTTCCGCTGTCGCCAGAAGTCGGCATATCTTTTTACGGTTTACTTGCGCGTCACCCAAAACTGCGCGTTACTCCCAGGTGACAGCGGCTCACTTATAGAGCAGGTGAAGCAAGTTGGGACAATGTTGAAGACGTTTGCTCGCACTGGGCAGTCAGGTACAACTTGCAAACAACACCTGTGGTTGTTGGTTTAATTCTCACTGGGGCCACCTGTACATGTAGTAGACCTAGATATAGTTTAGTAGTTGAAGGACCAGGACTGACTACTTTATTCTTTTATTCTGGGAACTCCTGTAGGTGCAGATCATACCCCAATGCTGCGACGTCTTGGAGAGTTTGGCGATGTTGTGCGTAGCATGGACAACAAAATGGATGCTATGCTGCAACATTTCAGTGCCAATGTGTCTGTTGGAGAGTTATCCCTGCCAGGGGATCTGTTACTCCCCCCTAGACACCCAGGAAGATTTGCCGTTGCTTGACAACAGTTTGAGGCAGGATAAAGAGCTCTAGCAATGATTTGTAAGTGTGCCGATTTCGTTTATAATGCCATAGGGTAATCTAAAAAGTAAAATTAAGATTGTACACTGCATATTCTACAGTCTGAATCCACAGCCTGTCACATTTTAAATTTATGAGAAGCTTCAGAGAAATGTAATTTGTAACACGTTTTTTTTTGTATTTTCAGCTTCGGTTTTTGGGCAATCAAATGTGGGAGGGACCTAAAGACAACCGTGAACCGTTCAGAGTATCTTCTCTAATCACCTTTCCATCAATACAACCTGGACTGGTGTAGGGGATAAAGCATGTTTTAGAGACATGTTCCTGAAGACCATTGTTCAATGGAACAATGTAAGCTGTATATTTTTTTTATATTTAAGTAGATGTGTATGACCTTATGCCATTCAAATGGAATGACAGATCTTTATTTTCTACAGGAGCCATCTGGAAGAACCTGGCAACCCAGGATGCCACTGATGAGGCGATCCAGGTTAATGTTACGCGTTACCTGAAAGGAGCATCTGAACGTGAAGGTGGAAAAAGGCGCCGCACAGCTTAGAGGGACCCACAGCCGACCCCTTAAACCTAGGCTGACCACTGACACCCCAGCATCACTGACAACTGGAACCCTTTCTTTATCCTGCAGTCAGTAACATCAAGACCCCTAAAAAAGCCTGCTAAAAGTGTCAGACTACTCTCACCCAATCCACACTGTTCACTGTGGAAATTGCTCTTTTTTTTTCTTTTTTTTTTCTCTCGTGACCCTGATTTGAGGGCAGCTCCTTGGATGAATATGGGATGGTTTGTCCTTTTATACCTGTTATCCTGCACATTCTTTGATACCAAAGATCCCAATTATTTAATATACAATTTGCTGTTATTTCATTGTTACAGTGCTTAACTATTCTATTTTTAAATATAGTTTGTACATCCTAGATTATACATCTAATACTTGATATCTGCACATTATCTGGTATAAAATATTGTACTTACCGTGACTTTAGTATTGGCTTATTTCATTCCGTCAGTGCTTAACGATTCTATTATAGTTTGTAAATCCTATTTCATACCTCTGATACTTGATATTGCACATTAACTAGTACCAAAAATTCTACTTTCATTCCATCACAATGCTTAACTGTTATTCTGTTGTTAAATATAGCTTGTAAATCCTTGTGCCACAGGTCAGCATTGCTGTTATAGTGGTATATTCTACTCCAGAGCTTTACTCTAAATTATTACCACTTATCCTATTGTTAGAAATGACTTGTAAATATGATGTTATACCTCAATTTATTTGGTATCCTGCACTTTATTTGGTACCAAATATCCTCATTGCTTATGTTTACTGGTAATTCTTTTCATCCCAGAGCTGACCTCTTTATATTATTTACAATTTTTGTAAGTGTTACAATAGTGTTTTTTTTTTTTTTTTTACCAAAATTGAATTGGAAACCTGCATGTTCTTTAGTGTGTGTGTGTGTGTGTGTGCGTGTGTGTGTGTGTGTATGTATATATATATATATATATATATATATATATATATATATATATATATATATATATATATATAATGTTTGTATTTTTCTGTTATTTATATTTCAGTGATCTGACATCTTGTTTCAATGACAGTTAGCAGGGGGCGATATGCAGAGAAGAATGTGAATCCCCAAAGACACAAGAAGAATGTGAAAGGTGTGGATGAGAAACAGAGAAACAAACCTCTATCACATCGCTTCTGAAGATACTGATTTAACCACTAGAGTATTATGGATTACTTTTATGCTTATTTATGTTTGTTTGTTTGTTTGTTTAGCTTTAAAAAAAATTCCACCAATTTTCTAAAAATCTTATTTTAAGATCAGCAGAAGAAAGAAAGTCATACACATCTGGGGTGGCATGAGGGTGAGTAAATAATGAGAAGTGTAATTTTGGGTGAACTATCCCTTTAAGGGCTCTTGACAGATCTGGATGAATTTCTCAATAAGAAGAGAGGTTTGGAAACATTTCTAGTAATTATTACAGTGAAAACGTGAAAATGTCCCACAAGGACATTATATATAATGCTGAAATATAATGCCTTCTTTTGCTATTTCTTAGCTTTTAAAGTCCTGTGTGGATTCTTATTTCAGTGTATTTACCGATTTCAGTGTTGTAAGTATTTAGATCTTTAGTTCTGTACAGCAGTACCGCCGCTCTCTGAATGCAGAGTACACAGCCTACGTAGGGCACCAACTCCACGTAGTGTCTGAATCCACCCCCTATCTACTATATAGTGCAAATTTTAAAGTTTTCACTATTTTGTAGGAGTGTCTGAGTAGTGAGTAGGAGTGAGTGAGCCACTCGTTTCCTACTTTTGTTCACTCATTCTTACCCAAAATGCACTCTAATTTTAAGTGTACATTTCAAATACACTCGATGATGGTTAATACACCACAGGGAAGACATACGAGCTGGGAGTTTACTGCTTCCTTCACTCTTGCAATTTCATGCTGAATGTAGTAAATTACTTTTTGACAAAGCATTACTTGATTAAAATAACATATAGAGAGACAAAACATACAGATACATTTTAAAATTAACTCTTTATTTGATCAAATGTGTTTACTCTTTATATTAACACACAGTATATATTAAAAATGACAAACAGAATGAAGATTTATTGTATTAATATATAATTTATTAAGAATAACAAATATGGCCCTAGTATTTAAAAATGTCACATGTGACGTTTCTGCACCAGCCCCAGAGCTCCGACACTCTCATCCGAATTCACTCATTTCACTTACTGCTGAGATATAGTGCACTAATTGCCATTCATTATATAGGATTTAGTGAATGAGTGAACGATTGTGAACACAGCCCCTCTCGTCACCACGATTGCCTTGTGCACATCACGCCCCGCACACCTTGCTGTGCACGCACAGAAATGCTGTCTGTTCACGCTCCAGTTGTCTATCACACGAATGGCAGCGATTTACACTTAACTTGGATGTTTACATGGATTTATACAGTTAACCTGAAGTAGCTGCGATAGTTTCCAGTACACCCGCGAGGGCGCGGAGTAAATGCATAAATACTGCTTATGACATGTGGGACAAAGCACACTGATATATTGCTGCACTAATTTAAAAATGTACACTTAAAAACTGATGTCATAAGAGCCCAGTTGCAGAATCACCCTGAAAATGACCATCGCATTACACAGAAAAGCCCGTGTTAGAATTAGAGCCAAACTTAACTCAGCGTGCTGAAGTTGGAGCTGTGACTTTAATCTTGAAATATCAGCTTGTCTTGGTGTTAAATGAAGGCATTGCATGATGAAACTATTCTTTATTTCACTGTGTGAAGCGAGGAAAGTGTTTCACTTTGAAGAGTTTGATGCTGCTGCAGTGATTGAGTGACAGTCTGTAATATCGGCTCAGCGTGCGCAGCTGTGAACTTCCGCTCTCGTAAAAGTTCCATTCAATAATCTCTCAATAAATTACACATTAATTCAAAGTAAACCCAGTAATGTAACGACAGTAACACCATACATTGTAAAGAAGTAAAAGTAAAAAATAATCATTCGAAATTTACTTGAGTGAGAGTAAAAAGAATCCACTTTTAAACCTACTCTAAAAGTAACATTTTCCCCAAAAGGTTACTCAAGTAAATGTAAAGGAGTAAATGTAATGAGATACTACCCACCTCTGTGGCTAGCTCTATCTCCATGCTCATATTAGTTTGCTCTTGTGTGTTTTAGCAGAAACTCAACCTTGTTGGTTGTCAATAAGTCAAATTCAGTTTGTAATTTTAGCCGCTGTGTCACCAGATCAGGGACCTGGCATTCAGCGTATTTACCTCTAAAATTTTGTCAATGAGTTTCTGCTGTTTTAATTTCCTGGATTTTATCCAATTTATATTAAAAGAAATTATCCTTACACGTATAAAAGTTTTAAATGTTTCCCATTTAGGTGAGCGTGGGAGCCCATGGCTCCATTGCTGCGTTCATAAAATAATGTTACAAAATAGATTTTTTTTATGCTACAGTACTACTCATTAATTATTATCATTGTTTACATACTTTACATAATTTACATAATCTTATTCAGAAGTCTCTGAATTCTAAAAGTCAAATAAAGTACAGGACATTTTGCACTTACTGTGTTTTGCAATCTATAACAATGAGACCATTTCCTGTGTTGATTTATCAACCACAATGCAAAGCCTGAATTGCTGACTAAACTGTTATCAGTACATATCATCAATGTTTGAAAGCTGTCTTCTTCTCTGCTTGTTTCAGTATGCTTCAGATCAGACACAAACAACCACACACTTGTAGATCAGGGTCACAATTATTGCAGACTTGTTAAGTTATGATTATAGAGAAATATAAGTGTGCTTGATTACAATCATTTCCTGTGTTACAGATAATGAGATAAACTGCCATACCACAGCAGAAATCTCAATCTACATCTGGCAGTATATATTTGTTTTTCACTAAAGAACTTTACAGTGACCTCAAAAATTACTTTGAGTCACACTTCAAATGTCTCAATGCCATTGCATTAGATATCAACATACCAAAGCAAGTATTATTTATTTTAAAGATAGCACAAATACATTTTGAATCAAAACAGTAAAACAAAAAGAAGTTTTAAAGAAAAGGTATAAAGACACAAGTATGTAAAGTATTTGTAATGCCTGATCAAAAACCTATGGTGTTATCATGACGACTTGAAAAGCACTATAGCCTACATATATGAAAATAATTTGACTGGCTTCACATAAATAATAATAACTTTTTTTTTTAAACTTTCATACATCAAAGACATATTTTAGGAAGGTTGGTTTTACCTTAAATGTACTCAAACCTGCTTCCCTCATAATTGCTGGTGTGCAAACATATTGTAAAGTGTGTAAATATGTAATATATCTTGCAAAATGTTAGCTTACTGAAAAAAAAACAGAACAAGAAATGTTTGATTTCACAATCTATAGCTTTGGCCATATACTATGATTTATATCATAAAATTATTTTTTATGTTATTTGTGCCAATTTAATCGCTATGACATCAGATGGGGACTCAATTTCATGTGCGGACACATTTTATCATGATACCTGTAAAGAATCAGACATGTCGGGCAGATCCATTTGCAACAAAACTTTAATGGGCAGACTTCAAGGAAACGTAAACTTCTCAGCAAAGAGCAAACACAAGGCAAAGGTCCAGTCCAAGTCAGGGGAGCAGGTCCAGCTGGATCCGAGATCGGCAGCAGGCGACAGAGAGGCGTGAAACAGGCTTGGTTCGGGGCAGGCGGCGAGATATCAGAGTTCAGTAGCAGGCACGGGTCGTTAGGCAGGCTGCAGACAGGCAGAAAGGTTAGTAACAGGCTGGGATCGGAACAACAGAGTCACTTAGAGAATGCTCAGACATGCAACATGGGGTGAAACAATACTTCGCACAAGATGCCGAGTTAATCAGGCAGATATAGTCTCAGGGCGAGGGTTTAATGCGGGACAGCTGGGGAGCAATCAAGGCGTAATGATCCATACTGCGCTGAAGCATGAAGCTCTTAGTACTCAGGGGATAGAGCGCGAGAGCGCGTGGAGTTAGCGGAGCAGGGCGCCGTAACAATACCGGCCCTGATAGACATTGGCTGCGTCCAAGTATGCATATTTCCCTACTTTATAGTTTGTCAAAAACATGTAAGTCACAAAAATGGAGTAGGCTGTCCGAATCCTCAGTATTAATAAAAGAGTTCTCAGGAGTTGTCAGGATCCTGACACTCATGTCTGGTTTTTCCAAGATCCTGTCACCTGTTCATTTTATTTTTTTCTGTTTTTTGTTTTGATTGTGTGTGTGTGGGTTATGTGTTTTCCTCCTCATGTGCTCTTTGTCACGTGTCTTGACTTGTTTGCCCTTTCATTTGCCTCATTAATCATTATTTATTTCCTTCACCTGCCCTCACCTGGTTTGTTTTTCCTGTTCCTTGCTCTATGTTGGTTGGCTTAGCATTTTGCAAGTCGGTCCCAGTGCTCCCTGTTCTGCTTTCCATTGTTTTGTTAGTCTGCATTGTTTGTTTGTTCTGGTTTGGTCCTCTTGGTTATTTTGGTTCCCTTTTAAGTCAGTCACTTCAACGCTCAGGGAAACTCCTCTCAGAACTGACGATCTCTGAAGTCCTTTAAAATCACGCCAATTTATTGGCATATGGCACTTTACAGCGAGCGAGCATATAAACTGAAATACAGGGCCATTTCATCAGAATTTTTTTCTCCATGGTCACAGCATCATCTCTCATACTCTGAACGTCATTTTCGCTTTGTTGTTTGATACTGCACACCTTTAAAGCGAGTGGATTGTTTTTGCTTCCCTGTTGTGCTCCAACAAACAGACTTTGCTTCACCATTGATACACATAGTCAGCAAGTGGATTCATTTCAGGATCACTGCCATGCTTTGACAGATTTACAAAAGTATACAAAAGGTGAAGGTGCTCAAAGATGTCTTTTTCAAGATGCTGTTTCACAAACGTTTTCTCACCATGAGAGTGTTACATCATGATCACTGTATGAATTCTGCACTTTCTGCTCTCCTTCTTTCATCATGCTCCTTCAGTGGCTCCCAAGGGATTTTCGAGCATCTTCCACTGTTGACTATGCATTTGATGACCTGTGCCCCGCTATTGGCTTGCAAGATATGATTATGTTCAGCGTTTACAATAAAGACTGAGACACTGTATTGCTCAAAGCCTCTGAAGTTGAAGCCTGGTCTCACTTGGCCAATTAGTTCAATGGTATTTCTCCCCACGAGGAAGAAATCTGTGTGAAAATCTTTGTGCCCTGTGTTGGTACCGTTCTTTCGCCCTACTTTTTTCCGGCACAGAAGCAGCCTTCATGATGCTCGAATGTGCAAAGCAGAGGGGCTACACATAAATTCCCTTGATGGAAGAGGCAAAAATGAGGGTGGGCTGCGTTCAGTCCCCCAGTGGGATTAGGTGGGCCCCTGTGTTCTTTGGCCCATTACAAAGATGCATGGTGCAGTCTTCCGGACATTTCCAGTTGGTACTGAGCACAGAGTATGGCTACATACTTAAATTCACTAGGCTATTGAGGAGATGCATCAGATGGGCCGGCTCCGGCATCATCCACACCACATTCACATGCAGAAAATAATAAACATTACAAACAGAACACATTTAGTACATTTATAATATGTGCACATATTAAAGTAACAAATATCAAGTTATAAAAAAACAAAAAAACTTTTTATTTTCTTCTTACCATCTTTATAACTCCTTTAGTTTTAGCAGTTGTAGGGTCTGAGGCATCTGCGATGACACAAATGGATGGATTGGCCATTCCCAGTATCTCTTGCACTACTACAGCGATCTCAGAGAGAGGTTTACATGGAGGGCCTCCACCTACTTGACAACAAGAACTAAGCTGCTAAACACAGGGAAACAATAATTTAATAAACAAAGGATTGTTCGGTAGGCCTGTTTAAAAAGTACCTGTGGGTCGCATGCTTTGTATGCTGCTATTTCCATGCATGCTGTTGCCAAATATTGTACCAGCTTTTCTCGAGATCCTCTGCTGAATTGAACATCTTGTCAGTGGAAACGTGGCATTTATAGTGTCTTGTCACTTTCCATTTAAAGAATGACTGCACCAGAAGGACACTTTCTTCCTTGGACCAGTTTTTTTTATCCATTGTTTTATATTGAGTGGAATTTTGGAAGATGTGATTCGTCAGCCTTATAACAAGTTGCATCAAATTTTTTAGAGAATTTAGAGATTTAGAGAATAATGTTGTAGCATTAAATTGTAATATTTTGAGAATATGGGCAAAATTACAAGAATAAAGCCGTAGCATTATGAGATTGAAGTCATAATGTTTTGAGAATATATTGGATATGCAACTCTGGTCAAGTTAGCTGAGACAAATGTGAGTTTTTGCTCTGTTCATGAATTAAGTGTGCATCAGTACAGGAGTTTTCAACCTTTTCAACCTGTGTTTCAACATTTCAAACTTAGTAAAACGTGCTCTTGGCAGTTTTGTGAATAGGTTTTAAGCAAAGACTCAGTTAGGTCTAAGTAGAACTCCTAGTGGTAAGATTAAAATCTTTGTGAATATTGGGCCCTGACGTTTTACCATTACAGGCTCATTATTGGCTGATTCAGAGTTTGAAGGAAGCCATTTTGGATAGACATCACTGTAGTCCTTACTGCCATAGGAATCAATGAGACAGCCTGCCCTGTTGTTTGACTAAGGGTCAAATTTTGTATCAAAAGAGGTAAAATGGTCGCAAAACTCTAAACACTGTCTGAGGACACCCTGTCTATGTCGATTTTGGGACATTTGGAGCTTTCTGAGCACTGTCCACCAAACCAGTATAAAACAGAATACATTGCATGTGGGATGTGCACCCGTATCACACAGAGAGGTCTCAAAGACACCAAATTTGATAGGGTGACACCCCAAGGGGCCCTCGATAAGATACTAGGAGGGAAAACAATTCCGGAAACTTTTTGGTCGATGGTCAAAAAATGCATTTTAACCCTCTGGGGTCGACGGACGCGCCGGCGCGTCTTGCTGGATTTTTCCGTCATTACAGCAGAAACATAAAATACTCCATCATTTTGGGGCATACAGATAAGTGTAAGACATCATTAGAGACTATAAAGGGTCTACTTTTATTTGTGTACACTCACAATAACAACAAAACCTTGTGCTTTGGTAAAATAAAGAAAATAAAAAGGGTGAGCTTACAGCAGTCTCTATGTTTTCTGAAACCAGGATTCAGAGTATTGAAACTTGAAATATGTCCTAATAAGCAAGTTTTAATTACATTTAAATGGTGTTTCAGCTGAAGCAGGTATTTAAATTGTATGCTGAATGATATAAATATGATATGTAATATGATGTAAAAAATCTGAATGTTTAGATTATATCTAGTGTTTATGCTGCCTCATTGTCATCAACAAAGCTTGTGCTTGCAAATACCTGTCTTTGTCTCCTCAGGTGTGAAATACATCCATATTCATAATAGTTCACGCCTCCTCACATATGACCTTTCTAACACTAAAAGTGTCTTATAAATGTTAAATTACTATATTGTTTTATATGAATGAGTGATCAGGATGGTTTTCACATAACATTCGCAAAAATATTAGGCTACAAGATCCAGTTCTCAAAAGTCTTGTGGACAAATGTTTAGTATGTGTTATATGGCCTTATGACTTAATTTTTTTGTTTTTTCAAAAAGCCATGCATAAACGTAATTTTCTCAAAAATACAAACATGTACACACATGTTGCTCACATATTATTGTAGCCCAGTTTGTGTTGAATATAAGTGATATCAGACTCTAGCCATTAATATGTTTTAAAGCAACTGAAAAAAGCTCAAATGTCAAGGCATGTTAGAACTTCTCCAGAGCTCAAATCACCCTCAAACACCAGAGGGTTAAGGGCACTCGGCGGGCACAGCGGGCACTCACCTTCGAGTCGAGTTAAAAAAAGAAAAAAAATTAAAAGTGTCACAAAGGTTAAACATTCCACGTGGAGAGAGACAATCCACAGATATGTGTCAAAAACAAAATTATAAAGACCAAATTCCAACATAACTCAAACATTCCATGTACGCCTACGAGAGCTTTGCCATCGGATTGCTCGGGTCCAGTGTTTCTATACAAATTTTGTGAGACAGAATTACCCAACAGAAGGTAATCTATAAAACAAACTCCAGCCAATATGAGACATAAGCACAAAGAACATGTAGATTCATCCACATGTGTGTTCATCCACAAAACAAACTCCAGCTGCTAGCGGAACCAGCACAAAAAAAGGCAATTTAGTTTCCTTGGGCAGTCTAAGGAATGTTCAGTGAGCCAGCCTGTTCAGCCATTAAATGAGTGGAACAGATGCCCTAATCACTTGGCTGTATCAAGGGCATCACACAATTTATTACTCATTCCATTGACTTAATAAAGGAATTTGGCCAGAATTGATCGGAACCTGCCTCCCTCCGCGGATCTCAGAGCCGGAAATCTGTGAGCTCGCTCGATTTTCAGTTTATCCTCTTCATATCAAGCAGACTCAGGAAGAGCTTGTCTAGGAATTTCACCATATTTCTGCCTTCTTTCTTAGGAATTTCAACAATTCGGACATTGTTTTGCCAGTTACAATTCTCAGTGTCTTCCTACTTTTCCCAAACGTGTTTCAAGTCTACCTTTGTCTCTAGTGGATTAGCAGCTAATTCCCCCTCTGATGACTCCAGATAATCTGTTTCTCGATGTCCCCCATTCTTGTAACCAACTCAGAGAATTTCATCTGCATGGCAGTGATCGATCAACGTATTAAAGCAAGATCCTTCAAGTCAGCAACAACCTTCGCCAACATTGCCAACATGCTCGACAGTTGACACTGAATCTCTCCTGCCACACTGTCCAAATTGAGTCCCCGGTCTGCAGCAAGGGTTGGGAAGTAACGGAATATACAGTCAGGTCCATAAATATTGGGACATCAACACAATTCTAATCTTTTTGGCTCTATACACCACCACAATGGATTTGAAATGAAACGAACAAGATGTGCTTTAACTGCAGACTTTCAGATTTAATTTGAGGGTATTTACATCCAAATCAGGTGAATAGTGTAGGAATTACAACAGTTTGTATATGTGCCTCCCCCCTTTTAAGGGACCAAAAGTAATGGGACAGATTAACAACCATACATCAAACTTTCACTTTTTAATACTTGGTTGCAAATCCTTTGCAGTCAATTACAGCCTGAAGACTGGAACGCATAGACATCACCAGATGCTGGGTTTCATCCCTGGTGATGCTCTGCCAGGCCTCTACTCCCAGGCCTCTACTGTCTTCAGTTCCTGCTTGTTCTTGGGGCATTTTCCCTTCAGTTTTGTCATCAGCAAGTGAAATGCATGCTCAATCGGATTCAGGTCAGGTGATTGACTTGGCCATTGCATAACATTCCACTTCTTTCCCTTAAAAAACTCTTTGGTTGCTTTTGCAGTATGCTTCGGGTCATTGTTCATCTGTACTGTGAAGCGCCATCCAATGAGTTCTGAAGCATTTGGCTGAATATGAGCAGATAATATTGCCCGAAACACTTCAGAATTCATCCTGCTGACAAAAGTTGTCAGCAGTCACATCATCAATAAATATAAGAGAACCAGTTCCATTGGCAGCCATACATGCCCACGCCATGACACTACCACCACCACGCTTCACTGATGAGGTGGTATGCTTTGGATCATGAGCAGTTCCTTTCCTTCTCCATTCTCTTCTCTTCCCATCATTCTGGTACAAGTTGATCTTTGTCTCATCTGTCCATAGGATGTTGTTCCAGAACTGTGAAGGCTTTTTTAGATGTTGTTTGTCAAACTCTAATCTGGCCTTCCTGATTTTGAGGCTCACCAATGGTTTATATCTCGTGGTGAACCCTCTGTATTCACTCTGGTGAAGTCTTCTCTTGATTGTTGACTTTGACACACACCTCCTGGAGAGTGTTCTTGATCTGGCCAACTGTTGTGAAGGGTGTTTTCTTCACCAGGGAAATAATTATTCGGTCATCCACCACATTTGTTTTCCGTGGTCTTCCGGGTCTTTTGGTGTTGCTGAGCTCACCGGTGCGTTCTTTCTTTTTAAGAATGTTCCAAACAGTTGATTTGGTCCTTTGGATCTCATATTGAGAGTTGACAGCAACAGATTCCAAATGCAAATAGCACACTTGAAATTAACTCTGGACCTTTTATCTGCTCCTTGTAAATGGGATAATGAGGGAATAACACACCTGACCACGGAACAGCTGAGCAGCCAATTATCCCATTACTTTTGGTCCCTTAAAAAGTGGGAGGCACTTATACAAACTGTTGTAATTCCTACACCGTTCACCTGATTTGGATGTAAATACTCTCAAATTAAAGCTGAAAGTCTGCAGTTAAAGCACATCTTGTTCGTTTCATTTCAAATCCATTGTGGTGGTGTATAGAGCCAAAACGATTAGAATTGTGTCGATGTCCCAATATTTATTGACCTGACTGTATGTAACAAAATTACGAATTTAAAATACAAAATATAAGTAACTGTATTCCACTACAGTTACAATTTAAATAATTGGTAATTAGAATGCAGTTACATTAAAAGATATTTTGATTACTGAAGAGATTACTATGCATTTTATTGCCATTTGTTTCACTTAAGATTTGGTCCTTTCAAATGAAAAAATGTATACATATAAATGATGAGATCGAATGAGCATTTGAACAGTGGTGAAACACTTTCTTATGATGCGTTACATTCAGAAATGTAAGTGAATTTCAGATCAATATAACTCAAAAGGTGATTGAATTACAGTGAATTAGAACCAAATTCATAGGTAAATGACTCAGAATTAACATTTAACACTTTATCAATTATTTGTCCACCGATAAATTGATATTAGATAATTTGACCCATTCTTGACAGAATATTATCCCGTGGCCAACAGAAATAATATCATAAAGTTATGATTATGATTATGAGCAAGGTAACAAAATCGACAGTTTAAGGCAGTAACTTATAAGCACACAGCACAAGACACTTGTATGTAAAATTAAACAAGACTTTATTGAACTACTCTAATACACATAAACTAATCTAAAGAGAACACACACATACATTCAGACAGTGGCAGGAAATAGTGTGATATTAACGGAGGATGAATGGAGTCCCAAATGTTTAGCATTAGACCTTATTTCTTAGACCACAACCTGAGAGAATTATCACACTAACAATTAAATTCACCTTTGTTTGTTTGCTTAATAAGATTTGCACCAGTTCAGCAAGAGTTAGAAGACTGTTGTACTTGTGTTTGGTTGCTCCTGTGAGTTTGCTGGAGGTAATCTCGGCGGCTCTGATTGGCTGGCGGTCAGTCGATGTTGAGTCCTCAGGGAAACCACTATGCAGTGAATGGATGGTTGGCTTTGCAGGGTGGAGCCTTGTATGCCGGTTGCCGGGTTACACGTTGCTGTGCAAGGAAGTTTTCTCAGCATCTCGATGAACTGCTGGAAGCAGGGACTTTGTGGAGTTATTCTTTGGCGAGGTTTAACGAAGGCTCAGACGGAAGAGTTGATGAATCTTGGAGTGAGCTCTTGGTGGTCGAAGAGCGTGCAAGAAGGATGAGAAAACAAAAGTAAAAACAAGAGCAAAAACAAAAGCCATCTTGGAATGATTGTCATTGGGTTTTAACCATGTCGATCTGGTCCATCCCCACGAGTGTTTCTCTCAATCAGATGTGGGCTTGGGCGGGTCCTATGCCCTGTTCTCCTGTTCTTGCATGTAATTTGCATAATATCCACATGATTGCGTGCGCCCAAACTTTTAAGAGTTTTAGTATGCACTTTAAGAATCAACTTTCATAGTGTACCTGCACAAGTCTATATTGCATCAAACTACTAGAAATCATTCATCCATCAAAAAGATACCAAATAACATATACTTCCTATAATTGAGGTAGAAGGAATCCATGCGGTCTCTGCTGAGCTAAGAGAGAATGTCTCTAGAATGTGCAGCTGTTGATAGGAGGTGTCCCGTGGGAGCAAGCAAAATGTCACTGTCTCCGGTCTATGTTGATTTCGGGCTGTGGGACTGTCTTCACGATCTCCATTCCTGATATTCCCACGTGGATATATGCATTAAGGTCAAGAGGTGTTACCTGGCCATTTGGTCTTACAGAGTGTTGAGTTTGTGAAACAAAGAAGGGTCTTTGTAATATTGGTCAGCGCTGTCATTACAAACCCTGGTCTGAAGTGAAACAGGTATGGGAGAGACGATCTCCTTCAGCAATTTGGGTGTGACGGTTTCGTTTTTATGGCTCTCTAATGGCTCTCTGGGGTATCTCTCTCATCTGTGGAATGTGGTGTTCTGTTCATTTGATGTGCTTTGTTCACAGATAATCCTACTACAGAGAAATAATTAAGTTTGACTTAAACTAGCTGCTACTGTCTCTCCCTCTTATTCCAAGCAATTAGATAGCATAGTGAAGTTCTTCCTTTGTAATGGTAAACGTCCCAGATTGCATTTCAGTAAGCTGCATAGGCCAATTGACAAAGGTGGGCAAGGCCTACCCAAGATTTGATTACTGAACAGGAAGGATTTGCCCCCATTTTGCCATTACAAAGCTTTTCTATTAAACTAACTGTAGAAGTTATGTTACACCCAGTTATCTCGCATTTGCACTCGGTATGGACAAAAGTGTCCAGAGTGTTTAAATCAGACATTTACTTAAATGTTGCCTCAAGCATAATTGTGAGGTGGGTTACTACACCCTGTGATCTATATGAGAGCAGAGTGTTGAGATCCTTTGAAAATTTGGTTAAACATTTTGGGATTCCCAGATCTCATTTCCTTAGATATTTACAGCTGCGCAACCTGATCTGTACTATTTTTGGGCGTAGCATACACCCCCCTAAAGCGGCAGACACTCTGGGAGGGGTGATTACTTCTTTGGAAAAGGTCATGAAGCATCAGTGTATTACTCTTTGCTAATTCAGAGTTTGGAGGATGGAGCTTTATCAAGACACTATGGGAGAAAGATTTAAACTTGGTACTGGAGGAGGGAGAGTGGGCTAGAATTAAAAAAAAGTCTAGAGATGCAAGGGTGCGCCTTATTCAATTCAAGATTTTACATCAATTCTGTTGGGCCCCCTCTAGATTGTATAGGCTTGGTTTTAAAGACACACCCACCTGCTGGCAATGCCAATCAGAGTTTTGGTTGAAGGTTCATAGTTTTGGCACTCAGGTTTCATTTAGCCTCAGACGCTGTATTTTGGGCAATGGGGTGGTCATCGATGTAGAGAATAGACACATAAAGAGTTGGGTCCTAACCAGTGTCATGATTGCCAGACAGATAAATTTAAGGGGATGGAGGTCAGCTGGAGCACCCTTATTTCAGGAGTGGTGCTCGGAGATGGGGAGGTTTTGGCCTTTGAAGAAGGTTCATTAAAAAGACTGGGGATATTGGACTTGTTTGTGGAGAAATGGAGCAGATATCTGGCTTTTCTGGAGGGCTCTCGCAGAGGGGGAGTGGAGAGATAGGTATAGTTGTCAATGTGTGTGGTTATTATTATTTTTGTGTGTGTGTCTATGATAATGTATGACCATTGGGATGTTGTTGGTGGCCAGGGTGAGGTTGGGGATGGGGGGTGTAATACCTCTCTCTGCTTCTTACTCCAGCATACATCTCCCATAGAAGATGGAAAACACCACTCACAAAAACTGTTTCTATTTGGCCCGAAAATGCACTCTCTCAGCTCCAGGACTGCTTTTTACACACTGACTGGGAAGTCTTCAAACATCATGACCTGGCTGTTCACACTGAGGCGGTACTGGCCTACATCAAGTACTGTATGGACAATGTCACAGTGAATAAAATCATCCGGGTTTTTCCAAACCAGAAGCCTTGGATGACCAGCCAAGTCTATAAGCTCCTCAAAGATAGGAAAGCTGCTCTCAGGTCAGGTGATAGAGCTCTTTACAGTGCTGCTAGAGCCAACCTGAAGAGAGGAATTAAGGATGCAAAGAGGGACTACAAAAATAAGGTAGAAAATCATTTCACAGACGGTAAACCACGACAGGTATGGCAGGGATTCCAGCACCTAACAAACTTCAGAGGCAGCAGCTGTGTAGCTGGAAACAGCTCGGCTCCACTAGCAGAGGAACTGAACTGCTTCTTTGCTCGTTTTGATAAACCACAGCTGCGAAATATCACACCACTTCAGTCTACAACAGACTCAGGTACCCCCTCACTCACTGTCCAGGAGCATGAAGTGAGGCGGGTGCTTAGAACAGTGAACACACTGAAAGCCTCTGGCCCTGATGGCATCCCAGGGAAGGTGCTCAAGGGATGTGCTAACCAGCTCTCAGGAGTCTTCACAAACCTCTTCAACCTCTCTCTGACACAAGCTTTAATTCCATCCTGCTTGAAATCCTCCATAATTATCCCCATACCAAAGAAATCAGCCACAGATAACCTTAATGACTATCGCCCCATTGCCCTTACACTGATCATCACAAAGTGCCTTGAGAGGCTGGTGTTGCAACATCTGAAAACCTGCCTCCCCTTCACTTTTGATGAACATCAGTTTGCTTATAGAGCTAACAGATCAACTGAGGATGCAATAGCCATAGCTCTCCATAATGCGCTGTGCCATTTGGAACATCAGGAGAGCTATGTGAGGATGCTTTTCATTGATTATAGCTCAGCATTTAATACTATCATACCGGACATCCTCTTCTGCAAACTCACAGATCTGGGCTTCCCTTTACTCACCTGTAATTGGATCAGGAATTTCCTGACGGACCGCCCTCAGACTGTTAAAATCGGTCCTCATTTCTCTTCCACCCGCACGCTCAGCACTGGCTCCCCTCAAGGGTGCATGCTGAGCCCAATTCTTTACTCTCTGTATACGCATGACTGCCGCCCAGTCCACCACCAGAACAACATCATCAAATTTGCAGATGATACTACAGTGGTGGGACTAATTTCAAAGGGGGATGAGGCTGCCTACAGAAATGAGATCCTGAGATTGTCAGAGTGGTGTTTAGCCAATAACCTGACACTAAATACCACCAAAACAAAGGAAATCATCCTCGACTTTAGAAGGCACAGGGTAGACCCCGCTCCCCTCTACATCAATGGAGACCACGTAGAGAGGGTTCAAACATTCAAATTCCTTGGCACAACCATCTCAGCAGACCTCAAATGGTCAGCCAACACCACAGCAATCATCAAGAAGGCACAGCAGCGCTTTCACTTCTTGAGAGTGTTAAAGAGGAACAACTTAAAGGAGAAGCTGCTGGAGACCTTCTATCGCTCTGCAGTGGAGAGCCTGCTGACATACTGTATTTCAGTATGGTACTGTAGCTGTACTGAGGCAGAGAGAAAGATAATACAGTGGATTATTAACACCGCGCAGAGGATCATTGGTTGCCCTCTTCCCTCCCTGAAGGACCTTTACAACTCCCGCTGCATCAGCAGAGCCAAGAACATTGAAAAAGACCACTCTCACCCTGGTTCTCACCTGTTTAAACTGCTGCCCTCTGGTAGGCGCTACAGATGCTTTAAGTCAAGGACAAATAGACTCAAGGACAGCTTTTTTCCCAGAGCTATAATTACACTGAATGCACATATGCACTGAACACCTTGGATGTACTGACATCTTACCCAGCACAATATGTGTATTTATGTATTATATTTCTGTGCAATCTCCATCTCTTTATACCTTTAGTTTAGTATAGTCTTGTAATTGTCAAAATATAATTTTGACAAACTGTGGCAACTCTTTCTATGTTCTTTTTCCTTATTCTTGTCCTAGCTAAACATTTTAATACATCACTTTGTACTATGTATTATTTATTTATCTTTTTATGTACCATGCACCTTATGCAGAAGCTCCGCAATTTTGTTGTATCTTGTTTACAATGACAATAAAGAATAAAGTAAAAGTAATAAAGTAAAAGTAATAGTGGGGGTTAATTTTTGATTCTGTGTATATATGTTTTTTTTTCTGTTTAATATGTGAATCAATAAAACATTGTTAATCAGAATAATGGGTCAGACTGGAGATGGGCATTGTTGGGTGAGATCTGTTCTTTTATTTTCAACACATTTAATTAGTAGCATACAGGGCTTTGAGCAAATATAACATAATATATAAGTAGATGTACATGGCAATAAATACAGTCAAACATTTGTTTTAAACATTTGCTTTAACAGTGATAACGAGTGTGCATTATGCAGGGATTTTAAACAAATGCCCTTAATATAAGTATATACTTGTAAAAGGGTTAATGGAAAGGAGGAGGCGAGAACCGGCTTGGCAATATAAATAATAGTTTAAACTGAAACAAAAAGACAAACACACAAAGGTGTTGGACAGCTGTCCGTAAATCTCTCTCTCTCTCGCATTGCAGTTTCCAGTCAGACTTTATCCCTCTGATTAGCCGGATTAGGGGCCGGTTGTGCAGAATCATGACCCGACCTCACCCTCCGCCCTGCCTCAATACTGTTTGCGTAGCAGTTGCGTATAATCAAAATTGTTGTCCAATGATAACATAATTTAACCGTTAATATAATTTTTTACACTATATTCTTTCTTATAACCCCTCAGACTGTGTATACATGAAAATACTGTCAGTCAACTTGTCCAACAGGTGAACTGAAATAGTTTGTGAAGTGTCTCAAAGTTTTCTATCTGTTTAAGAAAATCAACAACACAGTCGTCATCGTTGTTTCAGCTGGTAGAGAAATGCATTTTAATTTTTTTATCTGCTATCTAGAGAACTGTTTGCTTTTCTTGTTTGTTTTGCAAACTTGTCAAGTGACTATGATGATGGCCAGGGGGTGGACCAGCTCAAAAGTGTGTTTTGCCACCTAACTTATTGAGGGTAAAATTTGTTGTCGATTAGCGCCAGCGTTTTTAAAGCATGAATGTGCTAACGGCAAATTTTCGCTTCACTTTCTATGGGAAAAGGCTTGAAGATATCGTTTTTGTCCAGTAAAAACTGAGCTTTTTAAAAATGCTCTCTCAAGTGGATACATTTGAAAATGCTGTCTTTGCATTGTAGTGTGGACAGGGAGAATGGAGATATCTGAAAATGATGAAATATTTGTCTTCATGTGAAGCAGTCATGTGATCCATTCAACCCAAAACAATCAAGGCAGCCCATGTTGTAGCTGTGTTGTTGTGCCTCCTACCTCCATTAATAACATTGTTAAACATACATTTTACTTTGTACAACCTTCACATTGCATTCCTTCAGGAAGTTTACTCTGAGGGTGTTTACATCTTCTGTTGTTCAGCGTGGAACACAAGGACAACTGTGTTTCAGACCATAAATGAACAGTGATTTTTCACATGTGCAGTAAGGGTATTTAAGCATTTTATAAGTTTCAGTGTGGACAAGAAACTTTTGGAAAATGCTTGAAAACAGCAGTGTGGACAGAGAGAGTGTTTCAAAAACCAATATGCCGTTGTTACGGGACAGAGGGTGGGGCCGGGTTGTGATTCTTCACACCCTGCCCCTTATCATACTAATCAAGCCTCCGAGAGGGTTAAAGGCTGACAGCGGATTGTGGTGCGACAGAGAGAGAGAGCATTTACGGGTAGCTGTCCGACTCCTTTGTGTGTTTGTCTTTTTGGTTGTGTTTTATATTAAAATATTATTTATATTTTCAAGCCGGTTCTCACCTCCTTCTTTCCATTAATCCCTTTACAGACATTTTCAAACTAATATGCAGTTCTTTTTAAATAATATGAACGCAGTGTAAGAGGCCATTCAATTGGTCTGATGGCAGTATCCAAGAGGGATGGCAAAGGTCTAGGCTTGTTTGTCTTTTTGTGTGTTTGATTTTACATCTTAAACTATTTGAGTTAGTTATGACTGAATCTGAATCTGTTAATAATTTAATTATAGGCTAAGGTTCCAATCCATTTTTGATCGTCATTTTAGATATAATCATAATTTGATGTTTTTGAATTATTCAGTTGGTCTAATTATTCTTTCTAGAGGTGTCGATGTCGCTTAGCATCTTACACTGGCCGGAATACGTAGATCACAAGGTTCCCAATTAAGTCAGTGGTTGCAGGGTTTACTAAGATCAATAAATCAGGCGTGCTCATGATCAAATGATAGATGCTTAGTCATGTACAAACAACTTGCAAATGAAACTAATGAAAATTCAGTCATAGTTTACTCACACCTGTTTTGTTACAACCCTATATGACTTTCTTTTTGTGCTCAGTGATGTCATTCAATGACAGGTTATGGTGACCACCTCTTCAAGTTTGGTGAGAAACAAACTGAAATCTAATGTATTATTTAGTAAAAATGTTCACTGGTCAATAATCTCCTGTGAGTTTTTGAACCGGTGCCAGTTCACAGTAGATGGAGTTACCTACACGTTCGAAAATAGAAATAAATGGAACAATAGAATGTACCATCACTCATCACGGCTGGTTAGGACAAAAACTCTAATTAACATAGAAAATATACATTGTATCGCATGACGTTTGCAGTCAGTTTAGGGACATGGTGTAACTGTGGCTGCTTTCTGTTTATGTTTCTGTTTGTACTATAAACTACAAACTCTTCAGATATTTTTAGTAAGTTCTGTTCTGTTTTGTGTGCAGCTGTGTTGTGCTCTGTTTTCGCTATCGTTGTGGAGGACCCATTATTAGAAAAACAAAACAAGTTCCCCGTCTGTCGTTCACTTCTATGTTGTGTCGAAGAAGCGACACTAGGGGTCTCTCTTGAGAGCCTCCCTCCCCTGGACATATGGGTATAAAAGGGAGGGAATCATGCGTCTGTCCATTCGTATTTTTTCTTCAGAGCCGAGCGGTTGTGTGATCAGCGGGCTGCAGTCACTTTCTGTTCAACTCATCTTTATAGAACGTATGCTGTTGGATCTATGGCGCATATCAGCGGCATTCTCCTTCTCAGCTAGTGCAGCTTTGCCCCTGGGCGCTTTGACAGCACTTCTAAAAGAGAATATACGGGACGTGGACAAAGCACACTACCTCAACAACCCAGTCTCCCAGTTCGGTCTATACAGCGACACCGTAGAGGACTTCACCCAGCAGTTCTCAGTGGTGAAGAAACAGACGGAGGCCATTTCCTACATCATGCCCCACCGCTGCACCAGTGCGGGCCGTGCTCCATCTGCTTGCTGAGGGCGTCCTCCTGCGGCTTCCAGACAACAGGCAGCTCCGCCCCAACCTGGGCCCAGCTCTCAGCCCCAGCGTCGAGCAACCCGTAAGGAAGTGCGCGCCCTGTGTCTCCCAAATGTCGAGACGTTTGCTCCGGAGCTGGTAGACAGACCACTCCTTCCCCCGGTGGAAGGCCGGGAGGAGAAACTTAAGTTCAAGGTATTTTTTTTGCCGGTACCCACATTTTCAATAATAGAGCAATTTCCTCTTTCCCTGGGTCACCTGGCCCGCAAATGCCGTACTCACGGCAACCTGGTGCCACACTTCAGCAGTCCAGGCACCTCTCACCTCTGGACCCACCACTGCTGCCCCCGGCCGGCCGGTTCTGATGAGTTCAGAAGATGCCTACATGGGACCTCCTCCTCAGACACTAATCCGCCCCCTGCCCGAGTGAGCAGAGCAAGGTAAGTGCTTCAAGTCTTCTCTCAGCACCAGAGCCTCGGGACGCGCTTTTACCTCCCCACTTCACACAATCTTGCCTTGACACCGACCCTTCCTAAGGTTCGCGTTCGACAGCCAGGCGTATCAGTACAAGGTCCTCCCCTTTGGCATATCCCTATCCCCTCACGTCTTCACCAAGGTCACAGAGGCAGCCCTTGCCCCGCTAAGGCATCCGCATACTGAATTACCTCGTCATCATAGTCACTTTCGAGACTTACCGTGCACCTACAGGGACCAGGTGCTCAGGCACCTCAGCCGTCTAGGGCTTCAGGTCAACTGAGAAAAGAGCACGCTCACCCCGGTTCAGAGAATCTCTTTTCTCGGCATGGAGTTATACTTAGTCTCAATGACAGCGCAACTCACCAACGAGCATACGCAGTCAGTGCTGTAATGCCTCACCTTGTTCAAGCCAGGCAAGTGGTTCCTCTAAAACAATTCCAGAGGCTCCTGGGGCTCCGCGGCAGACCCGAGTCCCGAGATGGGCATGCACCTTGTGTTCACCAGACTTTCAACCCCTGGACAGTCCTCTGTTTTCTGCGGACAGGAGTCCCCCTACAGAAGGTGTCCCGATGCGTTCTGGTCACCAGTGATGTCTCCAAAATAGGGTTGGGCCTCCGTGTGCAACAGGCTTGCAGCTGCTGGCTCCTAGAGAGGGCCCACGCTGCGTTGGCACATCAACTGCCTAGAGTTGCTGGCTGTATTCCTTGCCCTGCGGAAGTTTCTCCTGCTGATTCGCAACGGTAGCGTACATAAATCGCCAAGGCGCAGTGCACGCTCGTCATATGCCTGCCATCTCCTCCTTTGGAGCCAAATTCAGGTTGCTGTGCACCACTAACATTTCAGGCAACCTCAAACCGGCAGCTAACATGCTGTCGTGACAAGGTACGCTCAGCAGAGAGTGGAGGTTCCACTCCCAGGCGGTCCAGCTGATTTGGGAGCGGTTCGTCAAAGCACAGAAAAACCTCCCATTGCCCGCTCTGGTACTACCTAACGGAGGCTCCCCTCGGAACAGACGCGGCCAACACAGAAGGCACAGGGGGCTGCGCAAGTACACATTTCCCCTAGTGAGCCTACTTGCGCGGGTGCTGTGCAAGGTCAGGGATGACGAGGAACATGTCACTCTGGTGGCCCCCTATTGGCTCACATGGTCTTGGTTCTCGGATCTCATACTCCTTGCGACAGCCCCTCCCTGTTGAATTCCTTCCTCAGGAAGGTCCTTCCTCAGGGACGGGGCACCCGCTGGCATCCACGCCCAGACCTCTGGAACCTCCACGTCTGGCCCCTGGACGGGATGTGGAAAATCTAAGTGGCTTACCACCTGCTGTCATAGACACGATCAACCAAGCCAGAGTTCCCTCTACCAGGCAACTTTATGCAATAAAATGTGGCGCTTGTTTGCGAATTGGTGTTCTTCCCGGTCCGAAGACCCGCAGAGGTGCGCAGTCGGGTCAGTGCTCTCATTTCTGCAGGAGAGGCTGGAGGGGAGGCTGTCCCCCTCCACCTTGAAGGTGTATGTAGCCGCTATCACGTCCCACCACAACGCAGTGGACGGCAAGTTCTTGGATAAGCATTACTTGATTATCAGGTTCCTTAGAGGTGCCCGGAGGTTGAACCCTCCCCGTCCAAGCCTGTTCCCCTCCTGGGATCTCTCAGTGGTCCTCTCGGGCCTTCAGAAACCCACCTTCGAACCACTAGAATCAGTCGAGCTCAAAGCCCTCTGATTGAAGATGGCCCTCTTGATTGCGCTCGCTTCCATCAAGAGGGTTGGGGACCTGGAAGTTCTCTGTCAGCAACACCTGCCTGCAGTTCGGTCCAGCAGACACTCATGTCATCCTAAGACTGCGACCGGGCTACGTGCCCAAGATTCCTATGACCCCCTTCAGGGATCAAGTAGTGAACCTGCAAGCGCTGCCCTGGGAGGAGGCAGACCCAGCCTTTTCATTACTGTGTCCAGTGCGTGCTTTGCGTACCTATGTGGACCGCAAGCAGACCTTTAGGTGTTCTGAGCAGCTCTTTGTCTGCTATGGAGGAAAGTGTAAAGGGAACGCTGTCTCCAAACAGAGGCTTTCCCACTGGGTTGTTGATGCCATCACATTGGCTTATCACACCCAGGCCGTGCCCGCCCCCTTGTGGGTTCGAGCACACTCGACAAGAAGTGTGGCATCCTTGTGGGCACTGGCCAAGATTGCCCCAGCCGCTCCCTCACAGACATATGCAGAGCAACGGGCTGGGCAACACCCAATACCTTTATGAGATTTTACAATCTCAGGGTTGAGTCGGTCTCATCCAGTTTTTTCACAGGTCCAAGCAGTTAGAACTTGGTAACGCAGAACAACTGACCGGGTGTATCGTTTGTACCTAGCGCCTTTCCCCTCCACTGAGGTGATCACATGTGCTCTTATCCAAGGAGAGCCCACTAACTCGGCTCCCTGAATGACTCCTCCCTAGCCCTCTGGTTCATGAATTTAGTGGAGGATTTCCCCGACCAGATCCACTACGGGTACTAAAAATACTGTGTACTGGAACAGGTGCTCCACAGGATGGGCTCTTGCATGGATTAATCCCCCTGTGTGTATTTTCTGTGGTACGGTCCCCCTACGGGCAGTCCCCGCTGCCCCCGGTCGCCATGTTTGTAGCAACTCCTCCCTCACAGCAGGTAGGATCTACCTTCGCCATTCCCACATGTGGCCTTAAAACCCATGTGACATATTCTGCCACTCTTTACCTCACCCTAGCCTGGGCAGGTGGTGGTCTCCATGGGGTCTTTCCCCCTGAAAGAATAGGAGTTTGAAAACAATGCCTTCCCTGATGTGTGTGATAGCATTAAGATTGCCCCAGCTGCTTTGACTCTATGCGAGAAACATAGAGAGATAAAAGCCGCAGCCTGCTCCCATGCTTGGCACGTCGCTTTGTTCCCCGCTTTGGGGTGCCGGGAAGGTTTATGATGATTTTATGGGTGTTGGGGAAGGGTACGTGCAGTCTGACGCAACCTGTCGCTTTGGCATGCAACTGCCTGCCCGCACCTGCATCAGCAGCACACATACAAGGTTCAGCGCATAACGTGATTGAATAGGGACACCTAGTGTCGCTTCTTCAACACAATGTCGAAGTGAGAGACAGATGGGGAACGTCTAGGTTACTGTTGTAACCTCTATTCCCTGATGGAGGGAATGAGACATTGTGTCCTCCCGGCCACGACGCTGAACCGAGCTACTGTTATGGCCAAACCTCATTCTCAGCTCCTCAGTGGAAAACCTGAATGAACAGATGCATGATTCCCTCCCTTTATACCCGTATGTCCGGGGTCAGGGAAATTCTTTCTGCCAATATCTCATTAGCCTTTTCTCAAGTCCAGAGATGCGCAAGGCTCTCAAGAGAGACCCCCTTCTTGCTTCTTCGACACAACATCTCGTTCCCTCCATCGGGGAATGGAGGTTACAACAGTAACCTAGACGTTTTCACTTGAAAGCCCAAATGTCGCGAGGGAGCTGCGTGAACTGTTGCTCATGTTCCCTGTCATAAACAGAGGAGATCAACGGTCAGTGAATATTTTCATTGAATAAATCATTACATTTCAGTTTGTTTCTCACCAAACATTATCGTATGCTTTTATAACACTCATGAGTCTCATACAATAATTTATTAGACTTCTGAATTTTACTTCTGTGTTCTTTTGAAGCCTGAAGAGGAGGTCACCATAATTTGCCATTGTATGACATCACTGAGCACAAAATTTTTCACAATTTCTCCCTTTGTGATAAGAAAAAGAAAGAAAGTCATATAGGGTTATAACAAAACAGTTGTGAGTAAACAATTATTGACTTTTCATTTGAGTGAACTATCCCTTTAAGGTGAGTGATAAGTCATTGACTGATGGTACCAGAGGAATTACTTGCATTTATGACCTGCAGTAATAATCTAAACCTGGTCATATAAATTTGCGTTAACATCATATGCGCTTAATTTACTGGTAATAATGAGCTCAAGAGAATCCTGAATAATTAAAATTAAGAATATAATAGTCAGGTAAATATGTAAAATGTCTGTTTGTGGTCACATAAAACAAGATTGTAATTTATGCTCTGGGCTAATTTCTCTTCTCTTTCTTCTTGTCTATGGCTCTTCTCTTGGCACTGCTTTTGGGTGACTGATTAAAAGGTCATAAGGCCAGACTCTAGCTCTCAATGGCATCTCTCTCTCTCTACCCTCTCTCTCTCTTTTTATCCTCCATTCTTTCTAACTCAGGTAGTATGCATACTGGATTTATATACATATTTCATACATTCATTTTGTTACTATTCTATCTAAATTATAACCATATGCTGTAACCTTGTAAGACTTTACTTTTTTTTAAACATTTCTTTTTAATCCAATTGTGTAACTAATATTGAGATTAAACATTAAAATGCTACATATTGCATTACAATAAGTCATAATACAATTCTAAACAATGCTCTCCCAATATATTTAGGTATTCTAGCTATTATTTCCGTCGTTGGTATAGGAAGCAGAAGGTGGTAATAGACAAGAAATATTTATACCATCTTGCTGTTAACATTTCTACAGTCACCTCTGCATTCATACAGCTTGAACCTCTGTAGTTGAAAAACCCACCTTAGATGTACATCAACTGCAAATAAAATATGATATTAGTCTCTTAAGAGTCTCTTGTGAGTACGCTTAAGAAATTTGTGTTAATTTGTTTTTCATGTGTTCAAAAGTTATTTATTTATAGCTTAATTTTGTTTTGCTGATGTTGTTTTAGTTTCAGTTGATGTCAACCTCATGGTGATTAGTTTCCAGTCCAGTATTGTTTAAGAGAACAACTGTGAAGGATATGTTTGATTGAGTTTTGGTATCTCTCATTGAGACATCATTAAATGTGTAATGACTGAAACTAAATCAAGTCATAATAAGGAATAAACAACTACTCTGGAAATTGTTGGGTATGTTACTCTAAAAAAAGTAATTATTTAATAAATACTAATTATGTCTTCTACAGTGTCATTATATAACTGTACTAATTACTCTGTCTGAAAAGTAATTGCATTACTTATTACTAATTACATTCTAAAACCCTTATCAACATTGAGCAGATGAAAAATTCAAGGATAGACATGAAAGTTTTCTTTTATTTCTTTAATTCTTTTATTTATATATAATAAATTATGTGTACAAATAAATTATTCATGAACTGGAATTTAAGGGGGCTACATTAAATTAGAAAACATAATTTTTTTAACAATAGATTATGTAGAATTGTTCTATAGTCTCTAAAGTACTGTAAATACATTACTGAAAAATTAAGAGAAATCCCTTACTTTTTTACATTTACATTTATGCATTTGGCAGACGCTTTTATCCAAAGCGACTTACAGTGCACTTATTACAGGGACAATCCCCCTGGAGCAACCTGGAGTTAAGTGCCTTGCTCAAGGACACAATGGTGGTGGCCATGGGGATCGAACCAGCAACCTTCTGATTAACAGTTTTTTGTGCTTTAGCCCACTACGCCACCACCACTCTTTTTTTCATTGAAAAAGTAATTTACTTACAGTAATTAATTACTAAGTAATGCATTACTCCCAACACTGAAATAGACATATTCCAACAATATAAAGTAATTTTAAACAAATGTGGTAATAAAAAGTGTTCAATGCTGTTATGACAAGAAATGCAAACTGCTCACCTTTCAGCTAAAGTCATGATAATACTGTAATATCTATAATATCTTACAGTGTAGTAAACTTAGTGTGTAGTTTTATTAAATATGATTGTAAAATGTGTATAGAAATTAAATAATTAATAATTGTTTTAGAACCCCTGTGAGCAAGCTGAAGGTGACTGTGGCAAGAAACACAAAACTCCATAAGATGTTGGTTTATGGAGAAAAATAACCTTGGGAGAAACCAGGCTCACTGTGCTGGCCCCTCTTACTAAACAACATGAATATAATGTCATTATTAGTTCCCTATCTGTCACTCACTTGACGTTGTGTCGATGAAGTGACATTACGGGTCACTCTTTGCTAAAAGGCCAATGAGAATTGGAGAGTGGTATTTACAAGCCACTCTCCCGCACATACGGGTATAAAGGAGCTGGCGTGTGAACTGCTCATTCAGATTTTCTCTTCGGAGCCGAGCGGTCGCTATTTCGTTGAGAAATAAGCCTCAAGCATCGGGCTATTGTGGAACCATCAGCCCTGCGAATTCCCCTGAGGAAGGACCCACCGTGGTAGACACAATCACGAGGCTTTGAAGTGGCATCTGTTTGCTAAGTGGTGTTCTTCCAGATGTGAAGACCCCCAGAGATGCGCAGTCAGATCAGTGCTTTCCTTCCTGCAGGATAGGATGAAGCAATGGCTGTCCCCCTCCACCTTGAAGGTGTATGTAGCTGCTGAAGCAGCACACCATGACACAGTGGCAAGTTAGTCCATAGGGATGCACAACCTGATCAGCAGGTTCCTGAGAGGCCACCGGGAGGTTAAATCCCTCCAGACCACGCCTCGTTCCCCCATGGGAACTCTCTGTAGTCCTTCGGGGGCTACTCTCACGTGATCCTAAGACCCTGACCAGGCTATGTGCCCAAGGTTCCCACGACCCCATTCAGGGATCAGGTGGTGAACCTGCAAGCGTTGCCCCAGGAGGAGGCAGACCCAACCTTGACGTTGCTGTGTCCGGTGCACGCTTTACGCATCTATTTGGTCTTTGTCTGCTTTGGTAGCCAGCAGAAAGGAAGCACTGTCTCCAAGCAGAGGATCGCCCACTGGATCATTGACGCCATAGCTATGGTATACCACAGCCAGCATGTGCCACCTCCCGCAGGGCTACAAGCCCATTCTAACAGGAGTGTGGCTGCCTCCTGTGCCCTGACCAGTGGTGCCTCTCTAACAGACGTATGTAGAGCAGCGGGCTGGGCAACACCCAACACCTTTGCGAGGTTCTACAATCTTCGGGTTGAGCCGGTTTCGTCCCGTGTCTTAGCAGGACTGAACAGGTAAGTCCCGGACAGTTGGCCGGGTGTATCACTTGCGCATAGCGCCTTTCACCTCCACTGAGCCGAAGACTTGCACTGTTGACTCCCAGTAGTGTTCACAAGACGTGTTCCCTGGATGACTTCCTCCTAGCCCTGTGGCAGATGAGTTTGTAGAGAAACTCGTTGCTGGCTCAGTACACGTGCTAACTAAGCCCTGTGTTAGGGTCGGTGCTCCACATGTTCCCCGTAGGTAACCCCATGTGACGTATATCTTCTGCTAAATAATTTCCCTGTTGGTAAACTGCATCTTCCTTGGGCAGTCACCATGTTTGTATAAACTCCTCCCCCGTTGGGTAGGACCTACCATGGGAGTTCTCCACATGACTCACTTCCAACCAAAAAACGTTGGCAAGAACATGTGACATATTTCCAGTCAAATTAGCCCCCCACCGACGTGGACACTGGTGGCCCCAGTCAGTTGAAAAATGTTCACTCTTTTCGGAGAGAAAAAAAAAAGAGGGAAAAGGCACAAGTGGGCTATTCTCCGCCTATTCTTTCTTTGGGTAGACGTCTTGTCCCCAAAAGACCGTTCGACGCTTATAACAGTGTCGGGGAAGGTTTCTTGTTGGCCTGGTGCACTGACTATGAGGCACACAGTAGTCTGCCCGTTTCTCACCTCCAGTTTACATAACACATTTCAGCTAGTTGTGGCGTTTTTGTAGGGGACCCCTAGTGTCACTTCATCGACACAACATCGAGTGAGTGACAGATAGGGAACATCCTGGTTACTTCCGTAACCTCTGTTCCCAGCCACAACACTGGACTACCGCTGAAATGTCTGGGACCTTCTCTCTCGGCTGCTCAGTACAAAACCTGAAAGAGCGGTTTACACGCCAGCTCCTTTATACCTGTATGTGCGGTGGAGTAGTATACAAATACCACTTGCCAATTCCCATTGGCCTTTTATCAAAGATCAGAAGGTGTCTCGGGCTCCCAAGAATGACCCCTAGTGTCACTTTATTGACACAAAGTCTCATTCCCTCCATCAGGGAGCGGAGGTTACAGAAGTAACCAGGACATTATTTGTGTGCAGTGCAAGTCATGGTTTAAAATGATTAAACTAAGTAAGTGTTAAGGGCCAGTGTTTAATAAAACATTGTGTATGAACTGTAAAATTAATAACTAATGTCTTAGAAGTCATCCTGTATTAACTGCAGATGTTTACAAGATGCATTGTTCTTTGATGAAGTCTTTTGTTGGCAATTATATGGCAGTCTATGTATTCCATTCCAAGAGTTTCATCAATCAATAGACAAAGGTAGACTTACTACCGTAAGACCGCAGGCCTGTCTACTGTGGAAAGAACTGCAAAATCTCTTGGTAAAAGGGGCCATAGAACATGTTCCCCTTCCAGAGAAAGAGTCAGGCTATTACAGCAGATACTTCCTGGTTCCCAAGAAGGGTGGGGGGTTGCGTCCAATTCTAGATCTTCGAGGCTTGAACCGCTTGGTCAGGGTGTTCAAGTTCAAGATGCTAACTGTTAAATCGGTCGTGTCTCAGATCCAACATCATGATTGGCTGGTCACGATCGATCACATGGACGCATATTTCCATATTGGAATTCTGCCACAGCACAGGAAGTTTGTGAGGTTCGCTTTCAGGGACGAAGCCTTCCAGTATCGGGTTCTTCCATTCGGCCTAGCCCTATCACCCCGCACATTCACAAATGCATGATGTAGCGCTGGCTCCTTTGCAACTCCGGGGCATCTGCATTCTGAATTATATAGACAACTGGCTGATCCTAGCGCAGTTCCAGGAACTGTCAGTTCAGCACAGGGATATCGTCTTAGTTCATATGGTTTCTCTGGGGTTGAGGCTCAATGCCAAGAAAATCGTCCTCTCTCCCACTCAGAACACTGTCTATCGGGGCATCGTATGGAGTTCAGTCACAATGCGGGCACAACTGTCTCCCGCTAGAATTGAGTCCATTCAGATCACCCTGAGCAAAGTCAGGCTAGGTCAAGGTTGCACTGTTATCAGTATGAACGATTTCCAAGTCTCAGGGCGACCGTGTCCTCTGTGATTCCTCTGGACCTTCTGCTCATGAGACCGTTTTTGTTGTGGCTCAAAGCCAGTGGATTTCTTCTAAGGGCCAAAACCCCTAGGCTAATAAGGGTTACGCGCCTCGGGCTTCGTTCCCTTTCTATGTAGTTCAGACCCCATTTTTTTTTTGCCTTTGGTCCCACTCTAGGTGCGTCTTGTTGTCGCAGGCTGCTAACGACAGACACCTCCCTGACGGGCTGGGTAGCGGCCTTAAGTGGTCGTCCAGTTTAAGGGGATAGGTGGGTCATCAGCTCGGTTGTCACAGTCACTGTCTCGAGTTGATGGCTGTATTTCTGGCCCTGAAATTCTTCCTCCTGAGGCTGCCATGTCTTGGTGCGGGTGGGCAATACAGCGTTAGCCTCTCACATAAATCATCAGGGAGATCCACGTTCTTGTCAGATGTATTTCTGATGCGTCGGATTCTCCTTAGGGCCCAGGGTAAGCTCCTGTCACTCAGGTCAGTTATGTCCCTGGATGCCCGTATGTGGGAGCAGATTTACTGTCCAGACAGAAAATACCAACGGGGGAGTGAAAACTCCACCCTAAGGTAGTAGTTGGCCAGAGTTCGCCAGAAAGGGTCTTGCTTCTTACTGATAGCACCGCGCTGGCCGAACAGGGTTTGGTTCTCGGAGCTAATTTCTTTCCTCGACGGCTCGCCTTGGGCGATTCCGAACAGGAAGGATCTTCTATCTCAGGCACAGGGGACAATATTTCATCCCTGCCCCGAATTGTGGAATGTTTCATGCTTGGCTCCTAAGGGTACCAACTGAGGGACACAGGGCTTTCTCCTGAGCTTATCGAGACTATTTCAAGTGCTAGGGCTCCCTCCACTTGGAACTGATCTGGGTAGATTTTACAGGGCAGAAGAGGACCTTTTAGCCTCTGTTGATAGCACAATGTCTCCTCTACTTCTCCCGGGGGGGGGCTGATCGTGGTGGCACAAATGCGCCTGCATGCATTTCCTTCTAATAAGTTCATATTACACAACCAGCTAACTGCCAGTTTGCTTCAGTTCTGGATTTTCTGTAGAAAGAACTGTCAGCGGGCACTTGCCTCACCACTGCCAGGTTCTATGTGGCCTCCACTTCGGTTTGCCACGCCTTGGTGGGCGGGGTGCCCTCTAAGAGGCATCTTTGCTAGGACCTCTTCATAGGGTAAGACCCCCCTTTTAAACCTCTAGAGTCAGCGTTTGGTAGATTTCTGACTCTCAAGATGGTTTTTCTTATGGCAATTACATCTCTAAGGAGACTGGGGTACCTACAGGCTCTGTCTCTTTTGCCAGCCTGTTTTGAGTTGCCCCAGGTATGACCAAAAGCATTCTTTGCACCCTCACCCTGACTACCTGCCCAAGGTGCCTTATGCGACCCTTGGCCGGTTATTCTCTAAGCCTTCTGCTCCCTGCCGTTTGTAACGCCGGAGCAGCTAAGACTTCTCAGACTTTGTCCAGTCTGTACCCTTCAGACTTATGTCCACCACATTTGCTAGTGGCGTAAAGTCAGGGCAGCAATTCCTCACTTAGAAGCCGTGACTGGGTGGCGGTAGGCTGGTCCTCTCCGCACACATTCATAAAATTTTATGGTTTAGATGTTTATGCTACTCCGGGCTCTTACACCCATGAGTCGACATCTCAAGCTCATTTCTGAGACCTCTCGCGTCCTTGTGAGCACACTTCACAACCGTAGGGGTCCGGACAGCCCCAGTGCGGCGACGAATCTCTGGATGACATGTCCCTCCATAGGATTCAGGGGTTAGTTTCTAGGATCATGGTTCACAGGGAAATGGCCATAATTATACTTTTTTCAATATAGCTTCCTACACTCCATCCGCTTTCTTTGAAATTAATCCCATCATAAGATAACTTCGTCATTTAATGTATTTAATAAATGTTTCTTGATCTGCAATCCCCGTCTCGATGGGAAGAAAGAAATGATAGAGAGACCCAAGCTATCAAATCCTTCCACGTTTATTTGTACAGCACTTAATTATATGGTCCAGCATATAATAGTTATTTACCCTATATGGGGTAACATATGCTTGAGTACAGAAATGGGAAATACATTCCCAGAACAGCTGCGTTTTGTGATGGCACAGCAAGCTACATCAACTTTGAGAAGTTTAAAAGAGGCCTTTATTATTCCACACCCACCGTCACGGCCAGCGTCATATGGGTTCCCTTCAGACACGCAAACGCATCGTAGTTATGCCACAATTTCATCTTCACTATAATCAATAAAGGCTGGTCCTCCTCGAACCATCGTGTCCCTTATGAGACGTCTGACATGGCAGAGCATTTCCTGCAACTTCATTATCAACTATTGTGGAGTGGTGGTGGCTTTGTGGGCTAAAGCACATAAATGTTAATCAGAAGGTCACTGGTTCAATCCCCACTGCCACCACCACTGTGTCCTTGAGCAAGGCACTTAACTCCAGGTTGCTCTGGATTGTCCCTGTAATAAGTGTACTGTAAGTCACTTTGGATAAAAACGTCTGCCAAATGCATTAAGGTAAATGTAAATCCCAGCCAGACACATTCCTGGGTTTTCACTGTAATCTCTGACTCCCTCCCTCATTTTGCAGGAGTTCAACAGACCAGTTTCTTCTGGCATCCTTCGAGGTATACTGGGATCCACAATGAAGATGCTCGTATCAATTGTACCTGAAAATAGTCAACCTAACCCAAATCATCAAACAAGCTCAACTCTCCATCAGCCATAAGTTTTCTCCCAGCACATCCGATTCAATTCAAGCACGCCCACTGTTCGCAAGGATAGCTCATAACTATATCTACCCCCTTGCCAGGGCTTCCATAATCTCAAGCATGGTTCTTTTGCATAGGTATTGCGCAATCTGCTGCCCTCGCTGGAAAGCTTGCACTATAACGTGATATCTTTCAACAAGGTATTGCATAACAACATCGCCATTATCGTATGGCTTTATGTATGCTGTTCACATTGGCAAAGATGACCATTAAACAACGGCCGCCCTCACTTGAAGTCTTGAGCCTCATGGAATATCTTTCTACGAATGGTATTGCACGCAACGTCGCCATAATCGTATGGCTCTACGCACGTTGTTCACCTTTCAGCAAAGATACCTCAAACAACTTTTCTCTCATCATAGGGTTTTCATAATCAAATGTTGTTTTCTTTCAATGAAGGGATTGCATGCAACGTCGCCATAATCGTATTACTTTATGCATGTTGTTCACCTTTCGGCAAAGATACCTCAAACAACTTTTCCCTCGTTGGAGGGTTTTCATAATTAAATGTTGTTTATCATTCAACAAAGACACTGCACAGCAATGCCGGCCTAACTTAGATACCACGTTGTTCGTCTTTGGCAAAGATTCTACACAACCAGGGGCCCTCAACGCACAAGGATAAAATCAAACTCAAGGAGAAGGGAAAAAAGGGGGGGCTTTCCCCATTGCACGGCTTTTTCTATCGCAAAGAATAAACACAAGACCTGGCTTGTACCTGATCGGACCATCTCTTTTGGGGGTAGTATTCTACATTCTCTCTCTTTTGAGGGTAGGCTCCTCGACCCTGACTCCTATCTCCGGAAGGATATGACGGTTCTGAGTACTACAACTTCGGACCACCAGACAGGACCTACGCCAAAGAGAGACATTATATTTCTGTTTTATATTCATCAAATAAATGTAATCTTCAATTACACTCAAGTCTGCGAGTCTTCCTGATATAAATGTAAGTGCAGCGTAGTTCTAACGGGAAGACTAGCAGCTGTACATCATCGCACCATTAGCTGGGTAATTCCCAGCCAATCACATGTAAGCCATTGCTTTATAAGTCTGCTCACAATTTATCACATTGCTGTTTCAGTGTGCTAACACGGCAACCTCCACCACCCCACCACCACAAGTTGAGTCCCATCCTGCACGGATGTAGGCTCCTCGCCCCTGCCTCCTATCTCCGGCAGGATATGACGTTATGAGTACTACAACTTTGGACCACCAGACGGGGCCTACGCCAAAGAGAGACATTACTTTTCAGTTTTATATTCATCAAATAAATGTCATTTTCAATTTCACTCAAGTCTGCGAGTCTTCCTGATAGAAGTACTTATACTTCTATACATTATAATCTTATTTGATAATCGTACACTTGTAGTACAAATGCTAGCGCTGCACAATTGTTTATCATTTGGTTTGCTAGGAGACATTTCAAATGAGAGTCAAACGCCTGCTAAGCTAACGGGAGTGTTGCAGTTCTCAATATCGGGGAATGGAATGCATTTATGGTCGGAGATATCAAGTAGGAATATCCCACATTTTAATGGAACGCAGCAATACCACATGTATTGCAAGCAACGTTTAAATCGCCAATATTATTAGATATATTTTTCAAGGTATTGTAGACCTCCTTGGTAGATTCATTTGAAAAATTATGATTTTTAACTGTCTGTTCGGAAGACATTCATTTAAAAATAACGTCATGCTGCAGTTAAAATTAGGCTGCTTGAGCATTAAGTGTCATTTCAAATTATGGCTTTCATGCATGCTCGTGTTTTTAAAATGTCAATGGGTATTATTAGTTAGCTGCAACATAATGTATGATGCCCAAAGGCATAGAGCGTCTTCATTGTGAAACTGTTTTTTTAATGACATGAATCACACTCTGACCCCTGCTGACTATTAATAATACTAATAATAATATTATTAATAATAATAAGCTTATATAGTGGAACAGTTTGTTGGCTTTTTCAAGCCAATGTTATAACATTTAGCATAGAATAAGAATTTCTTGTAGGCACAATTTTGCCTGTAGATTTCTGCTAAATTAAATTCAAGTATTTAAGCATAAGCCTTTTAAATCAAACGGTTTTGAAGATCATAAAGAAAGAAAGAAAGAAAGAAAGAAAGAAAGAAAGAAAGAAAGAAAGAAAGAAAGAAAGAAAAGAAGTCTGGAGTGCGTGGCCAATTTCAAATGTCTCCACCTCCAAGAGAGCAAACAAAATTCAGAACAGGTCGATCTGGTTTAGAAGATTTTTAACTCATTTGCAAAAGTCCGCAGTTGACTTGAACAGATTACAGTACATGAAGAGACAGAGATCAACAGTGAATTGCGTTTGTTTGGCAAATATATTAAGACATCTCGACTATTGTGTGTGTATTCAGGAGCAGTATTACACGTTTCATTATAAAGGATTAATGTGCCTCACAGCTTTTATGTAAATGTGTAGTAGGGAGGCGCTGCATACGGGATACTACTCGTACTGAGATCTTGTGTTCAAACTCAGATATGTGAAAGAAGGAAACGTCTTCTGTTACTGTGACGGATCGACTGAAGACGGACAGATAACGGTAAGAGAAAGATGTATTTATATTGTTAGTTAATCAATTACTTAGTTCATCAAAAGCAAACTTAGTTATCGTTTCAAAATATATTATATAAAATATATTCGAGACGCGTTTACATGAAAACATGTTTGTAAGTTGGTGTAAGAAAGACAAATGTGTCGTTAAATGTTTATTAGGAGCTATAAATATGAATTAAGAACTTCAGAAAGCATAATTATTGACAGGCGTTTATTGTGATGTAGTTAAATAAGGAACGCAATGTGTACGAGATGCACGGTTTAAAGCATGTTTGATATAAATTTAGTACGTAGATATGATCGTTCACAGCTGCTGGATATGATAGGGTTTATGGTTTTATTCATGGTGAACATTTTTTTGTTTTTTTAGAAACAGACATATTTCTAGATATGACCTTGCTCAGGTTTGTATTTCCTTTCTGGTTCATTTGATGGCAGTAATTCGGGTAGTTGTAGTAGTTCATTAACTTAAAATGAATAAATAAACTATTAAATACAATTAAATTAAGAGAAAACATTGGAGAACGACTATCAATGTAATTTTGAGGTTGACACTGTACAATAAGCCAACATGAGTTAACAACATTAGTTATCATAAATTAAAAATGAACAATACGTTTACAGCATTTATTAATCGTGGTTATTGTTAATGTCAGCATATAGTTATAATAACAGCAATGTATGATAACATTAGTTAATGCACTAACATGAACTAACAATGAACTGTATTTATATTTTTTGTAAATTGTCACAATTTTGAGACTTGTCCTTTTCTTATATTGTCTTCTTTATTTTTAGAAAGACCAATGCAAGAATGGCTCTACATAATACAACATCCCCAATATTTAATAAACCAGTGACAAACGAATCTTGCGCCTCAATCGATGACTTCCGAAACCAAGTCTATTCCACAGTGTACTCTATCATCACCATCTTTGGGTTGATGGGCAATGGATTTGCACTGTATGTGCTCCTTCGTACCTACCGCCAGACCTCAGCCTTCCAGATCTACATGCTCAACTTGGCTGTGTCAGACCTGCTATGCGTCAGCACACTGCCCCTGAGGGTGCTCTACTATGTCAACAAAGGGCAGTGGAACCTGGGTGATTTTCTCTGCAGGCTGAGTTCTTATGCTCTTTACGTGAACCTTTACTGCAGTGTTTTCTTTATGATGGCCATGAGTTTTACTCGCTTTCTGGCCATCGTGTTCCCGGTGCAGAACCTGAGGCTAGCCACAGAGAAAAAGGCATGGATAGTTTGCATGTGCATTTGGGTCTTCATTTGCTCCACCAGTTCACCCTTTCTCCTCTCCGGTGAGCATACAGATCCAAAGACTAACAAAACCAAGTGTTTTGAACCACCAGAAAGGGCAGGAAGCCTAAACAAGCTAATCATACTGAATTACTTTTCTCTGGTTGTGGGTTTTATTATTCCCTTTTTGGTTATCTTGTTGTGCTACGCCGGTATCTTGCGCACTTTACTTCGAAGCACTAATGGTGCAAATAAACAGCGTTGCACACGCAACAAGGCCATTCGAATGATTATTGTGGTGATGTTGGCTTTCCTGGTCAGTTTTATGCCTTATCACATTCAACGCACACTGCACCTGCACTTTAAAAGTCGCAAAGATACCACCTGCACAGAGGTTATCTATATGCAGAAGTCTGTGGTGATCACTCTCTGCCTAGCCGCTGCTAACTCGTGCTTTGACCCGATGCTGTATTTTTTCTCTGGAGAGAACTTTAGACACCGTCTGTCTACCTTCCGTAGGATCTCTGTAAATGTTGGTGGTACCCACCACAGCCGCCACGCTCTCCGAAGCTCCCTGCCTGTGGAGGAGAGTGAACTGCAGGGCTGTAATGGCTCGAGCAAACATGGGTAGGCAAATAAAAATGATGATTAGTTTAGTGAAGAAGTTGATTTAAAAGAACTTGTACTATATGGGTGAATGTCAAAAAGCGGTCAAGAAGTGTCCAGGTAACATTTCACCCACAAACCAAAACCAAAACAATACAAAGACAATGTACTCTACTAAAGCATTATTTAATTATTTCCAGTAAAATTAATGAGAATGAGACTCAGTATTTTGCATTTCAGTAATTAAAAAAATCTTAAGGGTCCTAATATTATACTCCTTCATGCAAAATACAATATGTTTGTGATGCAATGTGACCTTTTTGTGAAATTCACCCACATGTCACCGGGATGTACTTGAAACATAAACAACGAGATAAAAGAGGAGAGATTCTACTTTCAGAAGTTGTTTTATTATTATTATTATTATAATTTACAGATTTCTGTGTATTTGTTAACAAAAGTACAGACTGAAAGACTGTTCTGTATATCTTGCATAACTTGGGTTACAAACAATAAAATATATACAGTTTGATGTAACACTCAACACATTATTAAAAATTTCATATTGTCTATATTTGTCATATATTATTCATTTTCATTCATATATTTGACAGAAGGTGTTCCTAAATTAATAATGAATGTATAAAAAACTTATAAGTACCATTACTTACTGTGAAACAGGATCCATTCTACTGTAGTACAATATTTATTCAGTACAATATATTCTTATGTCACTCTTATGAGTCTGTCAGAAGTGACAAAACAAATGATATGCAGAGTGACAATATAATGATCTGCTTGTAGCTATATTCAGTGCAACATGCAAAGTGTATAACATCCTGCTTAAGAACTCAGTGATAGTAAATTAACACAACTGTATTAATTCAATAATTTTAATACTGTTTATTTGTACATTGGTTGCATTTTGAGACCTATCGATGTAAATGCACTTGTTGAAATTACGGTCTAATGACTGACCATTGAAAATGGAGTTACAAAACTGCTTGTCATATAGTGACCATATACTAACAGTAGAGTGGTTTTGTATTATGTGGTTTACTTATAAAGACATTTTATTTCTGCTTCTAGAAATAACAGATTTCTTACAATACAAGAACATTTTGTAAATAAAGTGTCTAGTTATTTTCTGTACTGACACTTTGGTATCTCTCACTAACTAAAAATGACTAGTAAGGCAACTTAACATCAGTGTTTTTGCTCTTATTTTATTGTTGGAGACCAATTGCATATACAAGGCACAAATATACTGAACATAAGTGAGATTAAATAAAATATGGTAATTTATGCTGTAAATAATTTATGGAATGTATTGAATTCGTATTTGTAAGCAAGCACAATAAAGTTCTTTAACAATTTTGTGAATTGCATAAAAACATTTTTTTGCTGAAACATTGTACAGAAAATTCATGCATTCAGTTTATTCCCAATTATTATTGTTTTAGTTTCTTGGCTGATAGCAACATGTTGCTTCTTTATACAAAGCTCTACAGTTAAATTCACCTGCTGTGTCATACAAGTCAAGTCAATTTTATTTGTATAGCGCCTTTCACAGACACAGAACACATCGTTTCAAAGCAGCTTTACAGAAGATCAGGCATTAACAGAAAATAAAACTGTAATGTCTATAATGTCGATGAATCATCATTGTGTAATTAGATAAAATACGATTGTTAATCGTGTTTAAAAATAATTAAATAATAATTATATTAATAACCCCAGTTAGCAAGCTGAAAGCGACTGTGGCAAGGAACACAAAACTCCAAAAAATGTTGATTAATGGAGAAAAATAACCTTGGGAGAAACCAGACTCACTGTGGGGGCTAGTTCCCCTCTGGCTAACATCATGAATATAATGTAAATATTACTTATGTTCGTTTAAGTCATGGTTTAAAATGATTAAATTAAGTAAGTGTTAAGGGTCAGTGTTTGAACATCGATTTTGTTTGAACTGTAAGATTAATGACCAATGTCTTTGAAGTCCATCCTGGATTAACTGCAGAAGGTCACATAATGCAATTGTCCTTGTTAATTGACTGATGAAGGCTTTTGTTGGCAATTGTTAATCAGGGATGTGAAACGCAGTTCAAACTGGCCGGTAATTTCGGTGAGGTTCGGTGTGGTCCATCCTAAATCCAAGGTTCAGACAATGGCATATGAAGTATCCCATGTCTTATGGTTGGCATCAGTTCATCCTCTGAAGTCCATCATAATAGACTGAAGTGATGTTTGGCTGGTACCGGCTGCATTTAGTCATCATCATTCAGCGACACGTAGCAGTGGAGTCCAACACGAAGCAGGAATGGTGCTGGATCCAGCAGGTTCTGGTGACTTCAGGATAGGAGTCCCGAGGTTGATACAGGGAAACAAATAAAATAATATAAGCATAGATGCCATTCAGTTTATTGCAGAGTTATAAAACATGATCATTGTTTCTGGTTCTGTAGTTTAGGAGCCAAATATGAAAAGGATCTATCTCCTTTTGTGGATTTTGATATTCTAGGAACTATTAACAGGCCAGAATTTTGCGATCGTAATGAACGTGATGGAATATAGCGTGGTAGAAGGTCACTTAAGTACTGCGGAGCTAGACCATTCAAAGCTTTGTACGTAGTTAACAGAATTTTAAAATGAATACGGAATTTAACAGGTAGCCAACGTAAAAATGATAAAATGGGGCTAATATGATCCTATTTCTTGGTTCTCGTTAGCACTCTGGCTGCTGCATTTTGAACCAATTGAAGTTTATTTATTGATCTTGCTGGACATCCTCCCAGTAATGCATTACAATAATCTAGTATTGAGGTCATGAACGCATTAATTCGTTTTTCGGCATCAGCAACAGAGAGCATGTGCCTTAATTTTGCAATATTTCTTAGGTGGAAGAATGCTGTTCTACAAACATTGGTAATTTGATTTTCAAAGGACAGATTGGTATCAAATATAACACCTAAGTTCTTCGCTGTTGAAGATGATGTAACAGTACATCCATCGAGAGTCAAATTATATTGTAGTGGCTTATTTTTAGAGTTTTTTGGTCCAATAATTAGTACCTCTGTTTTGTCAGAATTGAGTAGAAGGAAATTTCTGGCCATCCAATCTTTTATTTCATGATACACTCTGCTAATTTCGAGAATTGTGAAATCTCATTAGGTTTCAAAGAAATTTACATAGACAAAGTGGTAGCGGTCTGCTAAATATGACCTAAACCATGCTAATGCAACTCCACAAATGCCAACATAATTCTCGAGCCTATTCAAGAGAATGTCGTGATCTACCGTGTCGAATGCAGCACTAAAATCTAAAAGCACTAGAAGAGAAATGCAGCCTGCATCTGTAGAAATGAACATATTTGGGATGATACTGCATTTTCTAGTATTTTTAACATAGATTTTTTAACAGGAGATTTGAAATCAGTCTATAATTAGCCAGTTCACCAGGATCAAGTTGTGGCTTCTTAATAAGCGATTTGATAACTGCCATTTTAAAGTTTCTTGGGACATGTCCTAAGCATAGCGAGGAGTTAATAATATTAAGAAGAGGTTCTAAAATTACAGGAGATACCTCTTTTAAGAGCTTAGTTGGTATAGGATCAAACAAACATGTTGTGGCTTTTGATGTTTCGATAAGTTTTGTTAGCTCTTCATGACCTATGACTGAGAAGGATTGAAGTTGAACGTGAGGAAAATTATTAGACACTGTTTTCTGAGGTGCTATGAGGCAGTCCCTAAACCCAGGATCTTATGAGCATTTTAATGTATAATCTTATAAGAAATGTATTAGAAAACATTAGATATAGGCTACAATTATGTACGGCAAATGTATTCTGTTAATATATGAATTGTTCATTTTAATGCAAAGAGCATTTGTGAATGCTTGATTCATTTCATAAATAAAATCATTTGGCTAAATGAACAGGAAAAATGTATATTGAGAGTTTATTATAAAACACTGATTTCTTAGAGGGCCGTTGGTTGATTAAATTTGAGAACCTCTGGATTTTGACTAGCCCAGCATTTGCAATTCTTTATGGGAAGTAGCACACTCAAGTCAAGTGGTTTTTATTGTCGTTTCAACCATATACAGTTAGTACAGTACACAGCGAAACGAGACAACGTTCCTCCAGGACCATGGTGCTACATAAAGCAACATAGGACAAACCCAGAACGACATGAGACTACACAGACTTAATAACATACCTATATAAAGTGCATGTGCAAACGTGTGCAAAAAGTACAGGACAGTACAATAAATTACTAACAATGAACAGGACAATAGACACAGTAAGAGACCAGTACACAGTAGTGCAAAAGATGACAGTTTCTAAAAATGCCAAATGTAAACATAACATACTATAAGATAGTGTTCTATGCACATAGCAGTTATTGAGGTAGCAGCCAGTTATAAAGTGACAAAACTAAAGTGCAACTCAGAGACTGGTTTGACACACACACACACACACACATGTCCTGAGTATTGAGGAGTCTGATGGCATGGGGGAAGAAGCTTTTACACAGTCTGGCCGTGAGGGCCCGAATGCTTCGGTACCTCTTGCCAGATGGCAGGAGGGTGAAGAGTTTGTGTGAGGGGTGTGTGGGGTCATCCACAATGCTGGTTGCTTTGCGGATGCAGAGTTTTTTGTAAATGTCTTTGATGGAGGACCCTGATGATCTTCTCAGCTGTCCTCCCTATCCTCTGCAGGGCTTTGCGGTCCAAAACGGTGCAAGTCCCAAACCAGGCAGTGATGCAGCTGCTCAGGATGCTCTCAATAGTCCCTGTAGTTCATTCCCTTATTAAAGATGTCGAGCACAAAGTTAGGCTATTATTTCAGATCAGTTCTCCTCCTGTCAATCACTGGTTCTAAAAGGTACTGCTCAAGCACTGCTTCAGTGAAAGATTTTAATTCCTGTGCAACTTCAGGGCTAGCACCAAGTAGATTGTCATACATTTTATCAATCAGTTTCTTCAGTCATTCTTGCTCTTGCCTTTTTTGAGGGCTGCTGCTATCAACTGAACTTGGTAAATCATGTGGTCCAGCCTGTGTCTCCTCGCCTTGTGTGTTGTCTGTCTCCTCCTTAAGACAATCTTTTGCCTTTGACAGTGTGACATCAGATACAAATTTCCTTTATATCTAGGATCCAAAGAACAGGCTAGAACCACACATTTTACTTCTTCCACTTTAGCAAACCGCCTGGTGAGGCTCTCTTCCATTTCCTGTCTCATTGTTTTAATCCCATGAGAAGAAGAACTTTTCACTCTTTAGTGCATACCTTGGTTTAGCATCAGCCATGAGTTGCAGGAAGCCTGGAAACTATGGTGAAAGAAAGAATGTTTTTGAATGAATGTCAGCTGTTTGTCACTTTGTCTGCTTATCCAACATTTTGGGAACAGTAATTTGAGTTTGGCTTGATGTTTTTTCCTCTTCAAGCATCTTTTTTTTCCTGAGCTTCTTCATAGTGTTGAGTGGTGAATCTTTAGAAGGTTAGAGGTATTTTTTTACAGCTGGTTTTGAGCCCACGCTCATATTCATTTGGCATTCATTCTTTGCAAACTGCCACTCCTGGCAATGGCTGTGTGAAGTAAGCACATACTTCACTTAGATTTTTTCTCCTTTCAGCCACCTGCAAACATAAATAGAGGGATTTAAAATGGTATTATATTTAGTTATTATGATCAATTTAGTTAGTTTTAATCAGACAAGTTTTACGTAATAACTCACAAAAATACATATCTAAAACATTATACTCCAAAAAAAAAAGCATAACATGTTTTATTATTATTATTATTACTGTTATAATTGTAATAATGTATTATTATTATTAGTAGTAGTAGTAGTAGTAATACTTGTAGTATTAATTTAACAATTAACATCAAATATATTTATATTATATTTAATTTTCCATTTTAAACTACTATTTTAAAGGGATTAGGGATTGTTTTTAAGGCTACCGCTACAGCAGTTTGCTGGAATAAGTAGGCTTACATTCTGAAAAAAAAGAAAAAATTGTGAAATCAATGTAGCAATTATGGAGTCTATCTGAAATGGCATAGGAATAATAAATATTTCTGTCAGTCTAGTTAATATGGCAACGAAAATACATAATCTACTGACAGAGCGGTATTTACCATTTTATTACAATGAGCAGCATGTCTGCAACCTGTCCAGTAGCAAATGACACGCACATCTCCTCTCTTAGTGTCACCTAACAACACAAACACATCAAACATCTGGCAAGCTGACACAACTTTTACCGGAACTGAGTAAAAAGAGTTTTCTACAGCTGTAATACACACTATAATATACACGGATGCGACGATTAACAGTGAAGATATTTTTGTAAATACAATTTAGGGAGTATAAAAAGGATCTTGTTAAGTTTCAAAGCTTAACTAAATTTATCTGACTGGGCAACGGACGGTGGCTAGTTGGAACATGCCCAAACGTGGACGTTCCTGCTTTACGAGATTAAGGCGCATATGCAACACATAATTAAACAGTCAACAGTCTTTGTTTCAGTGATGTGCGGTGATGTCTTAAAGAGGCTAGGCACTGAGTTATGAAAGCCAGATTACCTGATTTATTGTTTAGGCTAATAATACGTAATAACAGTGAATGTTATGCACAAGCATATCAAGAAATGTACAAATCAGGATGTATATCGTGTACTCTCTCTCTCTCTCTCACACACACACAAGCGCGTAAACAGTGAACGTTACGCACAAGCGCGGCATATCAAGAAATGTACAAATCAGGATGTATATCGTGTACTCCAGGGCCGGACTGGGACACAATTTCAGGCCGGGAAATCCTACACCCATCAAGACCATCCTATGCACCCAAATAAAATTTAGAAACACGGACAACCTCGTTTCCCCCCCCCCTAAATTACATTTATTTCACAGTATGACCATAACCAGAGGCGGCGGCAGCCGATTTTGCCGGGGCTTCAGCCCCGAATGATTTGAGTGTAGCCCCGAATGTATTTTGAAAAGTTGACTGACAAATATGAAACCGGACAAAAGCCTATGTAAACCCCCGAAATCATAAGTTGCCTTATTTAATTGTGCTTTGGCTTTACACATACTGCATACAGCCTGTAAAAATAGACATAGGCATAATCTAGCCTATAGAATAAGTTCCTTTGCTGTCGGTAGCCTGTGGGCGACTCTGTTTCTTCCTCTCTGTTGAATATGCAGCAGGTAGGGGAGGAGCTTGCACAGTCGTTGACATCAACTAACGTTACTTAGCGGCGAGTTAACAGCAGTTAGCTAGAAAGACAGCAAAAATTAAGCAAATGAGGCTTTAGGGATTTTTCCGAAAGAATTCACATTTGTTTTTGTCCTTAAAGTCTGAAGATCATTAACTAGCTGGCTTTCACCCACAGTAGGCTAAACATCAAGAGGTCCACTACCGACTGCCAATACATCCTCTAACCTCCTTGTTTAGATTGATGCATTTTGGTAGCTCCTTATTAGCGCATTCGGCTCTCACGTCGGAGACTGGGGTTCGAGTCCCGTTCAGAGTGTACTTTTCTTGTTTATCAGGTGTTGTTTTCGCTAAGGATAACCAATAAGCATTAGCATAAAATGTATGTGTGACTTGTTTTGTGATATTAGTTTGTAGTAAATATACACTTTGATTTGATTAAATGGTTTTGTAGAGTGTAGCAAAGATGAGCAACAGACTGAGGAGCAGCAGCTGCAGCTGTGCCAGAATCAGGCATGGTAACAATTAATCAGTCACTTTACTTTAGACAAAGTTAAAAGTGAAACATTGTTTATCCCAATGATCCTAATGATCCTAATGAAAGGATTTTAACAGATGAATTATTGTCATAGAGATGATGAGAATTATATACAGTTCGATGCCATGGTGTATCAATGAACTTAGATTACAGTTATTCATGTATTGTTTTAACTTAGGATCTTATACATCATTTTTACTATTTATGTCACAAAAAAAAAATTATTTATATTCAATATTTTTTTACCTCACTTTACTCATAATATAACTCTTTTGTGATGACGTTATGGTAATGTACATGAAAATTCAAGAATCATGATAGATCTTATGGGCAATCCCACTGATCTGCTCTTCCCAATACATTTACTTCAATGGTATTGTCTACAATTTGAAATATGTAGCACTTGATGAATTAGTTGTGTGAAGCTGATTTGCAATAAGTTATGTGCTGTATCTGTTCACATGATTCAGGGAGGAGAGAGAATGAGTTAGTCGAGGATAGTACTAGAGTGGAAGATTTAGGAACTGTAGAAACAGGCCCAGCAAGAGCAAAACTCAAAGAATACCCTCTCACCAGCTTTGGACTACAGAGAAATGGTTGCTAGTGTGAAAATAAAATTGTCTGGGCTAAGCCCCGGATGTCCTTCAATGCTGGAAACGCCTCTGACCATAACATAAAAACATAAACAACCAACCTAGAAGCAGTCCTAATATCAAATGGGTCTGCACATAACGTACATACAAGCATTTACTCTAGAAGTCCAAAGCTGTTTCTACCTCTCTACTTCTCACTCATAAGTGTATATAAAAAAGGAAATTTGTATTACCTTATTAAATGTATGCATCATCTTTCATGTCAAATTCTTTCATTTGATCAATAAATTCAGTTATAATAATAATAAGACACTATAGGGCTATTACCCATCAAATAAAAAAATGTGCACTGCAATTACAACTGCAATAAATAATGTTATGAGATTGATGTTTTAAATAAATGTTTGAATATAAAAAAAAAGCAATACTTAAACATTAAACTAAACCGCCAATAGGTGGCGGCACGTGACCGTCTTAATTAGTGAGTCATTCATACAAAAGATTCGTTCAAAACGCTGAATCATTCAGTAACAAAACACCACGCTGCTGTAGCTTTCCTTTGGAATTATTTTAGTCAGTGAAATAGAACAAAAACAGTTAATATGGTTTGTGTCTAAAATGTAAGTAACTTAATAATAAATATTAACTACGCTACTTGTTTATTGAACAATAAATTCAATGTAACATTTTCAATCGTGATAATATTCAGCAAAACAGCTCCCTTAGTTGTGTTATGTTAAACTAAATCATATGTTATAAATAAAAAAAACAACAATTAGAATTTTTACCTCAGTACATTTTCTGTGTGCAGTGTGCACTCATTTGTTTTGATTTCTCCACGAATGTAACGTTAGACGGGCGCTACCGCTTACATTTGCTAGCAGTTCAATACTAAGCACTTGAAGCCCAGAACAGTCCAGTAATTTTGCAACATTTTGCTGTTTCTTCTTGGAGTGCTTTCTTTTTTTTTTTTGTCCTTTACCTCTCTGCTCCACCTGGCCGTTTTCTCTCCATCATCGGGTGCTGCTGGCATTTTCTGTTTAACCGTTTGTCTGAGGCGTAAAGTCGTATCGTAGCCTTGCCAGTCAAGACTAACAGATTCATGATATTATTTTTTTTATTGTTATTAATATTAATAATAATTTTATTGAGTGACGAATTCAAAAATGATCACTGGTAAAGGTAGTAATATAAAATAATAATAATTTAAAAAATAAATTAAAAAAAACGCTGGCTGGCAGCAGGCCAACTTAGTCGCCAGGCCAGACAGCGGGAATTGTCCCGGTGTTCCTGATGGCCAGTCTAGGCCTGGTGTACTCTCTCTCTCTCTCTCACACACACACACACACACACACACACACACACACACACACACACACACACACACACACACACACACACACACACACACACACACACCGTCTAACGTTACATTCGCGGGAATTGAGTGCACACTGCACACAGAAAATGTACTGAGGTAAAAATTCTAATTGTTGTTTTTTTTATTTATAACATATGATTTAGTTTAACATAACACAACTAAGGGAGCTGTTTTGCTGAATATTATCACGATTGAAAATGTTACATTGAATTTATTGTTCAATAAACAAGTAGCGTAGTTAATATTTATTATTAAGTTACTTACATTTTAGACACAAACCATATTAACTGTTTTTGTTCTATTTCACTGACTAAAATAATTCCAAAAGAAAGCTACAGCAGGTGTTTTGTTACTGAATGATTCAGCGTTTTGAACGAATCTTTTGTATGAATGACTCACTAATTAAGACGGTCACGTGCCGCCACCTATTGGCGGTTTAGTTTAATGTTTAAGTATTGCTTTTTTTTTTATATTCAAACATTTATTTAAAACATCAATCTCATAACATTATTTATTGCAGTTGTAATTGCAGTGCACATTTTTTTATTTGATGGGTAATAGCCCTATAGTGTCTTATTATTATAACTGAATTTATTGATCAAATGAAAGAATTTGACATGAAAGATGATGCATACATTTAATAAGGTAATACAAATTTCCTTTTTTATATACACTTATGAGTGAGAAGTAGAGAGGTAGAAACAGCTTTGGACTTCTAGAGTAAATGCTTGTATGTACGTTATGTGCAGACCCATTTGATATTAGGACTGCTTTACTTCTAGGTTGGTTGGTTATTTTTTTATGTTATGGTCAGAGGCGTTTCCAGCATTGAAGGACATCCGGGGCTTAGCCCAGACAATTTTATTTTCACACTAGCAACCACTTCTCTGTAGTCCAAAGCTGGTGAGAGGGTATTTTTTGAGTTTTGCTTTTGCTGGGCCTGTTTCTACAGTTCCTAAATCTTCCACTCTAGTACTATCCTCGACTAACTCATTCTCTCTCCTCCCTGAATCATGTGAACAGATACAGCACATAACTTATTGCAAATCAGCTTCACACAACTAAATCATCAAGTGCTACATATTTCAAATTGTAGACAATACCATTGAAGTAAATGTATTGGGAAGCGCGGGTCAGTGGGATTGCCCATAAGATCTATCATGATTCTTGAATTTTCATGTACATTACCATAACGTCATCACAAAAGAGTTATTTTATGAGTAAAGTGAGGTAAAAAAAATATTGAATATAAATATATATATATATTTTTTTTTACATAAATAGTAAAAATGATGTATAAGATCCTAAGTTAAAACAATACATGAATAACTTTAATCTAAGTTCATTGATACACCATGGCATCGAACTGTATATAATTCTCATCATCTCTATGACAATAATTCATCTGTCAAAATCCTTTCATTAGGATCATTAGGATCATTGGGATAAACAATGTTTCACTTTTAACTTTGTCTAAAGTAAAGTGACTGATTAATTGTTACCATGCCTGATTCTGGCACAGCTGCAGCTGCTGCTCCTCAGTCTGTTGCTCATCTTTGCTACACTCTACAAAACCATTTAATCAAATCAAAGTGTATATTTACTACAAACTAATATCACAAAACAAGTCACACATACATTTTATGCTAATGCTTATTGGTTATCCTTAGCGAAAACAACACCTGATAAACAAGAAAAGTACACTCTGAACGGAACTCGAACCCCAGTCTCCGACGTGAGAGCCGAATGCACTAATAAGGAGCTACCAAGATGCGTCAATCTAAACAAGGATGTTAGAGGATGTATTGGCAGTCGGTAGTGGACCTCTTGATGTTTAGCCTACTGTGGGTGAAAGCCAGCTAGTTAATGATCTTCAGACTTTAAGGACAAAAACAAATGTGAATTCTTACCCACTGACTTCTTTCGGAAAAATCCCCAAAGCCTCATTTGCTTAATTTTTGCTGTCTTTCCAGCTAACTGCTGTTAACTCGCCGCTAAGTAACGTTAGTTGATGTCAACGACTGTGCAAGCTCCTCCCCTACCTGCTGCATATTCAACAGAGAGGAAGAAACGGAGTCACCCACAGGCTACCGACAGCAAAGGAACTTATTCTATAGGCTAGATTATGCCTATGTCTATTTTTATAGGCTGTATGCAGTATGTGCAAAGCCAAAGCACAATGAAATAAGGCAACTTATGATTTCGGGGGTTTACATAGGCTTTTGTCCGGTTTCATATTTGTCAGTCAACTTTTCAAAATACATTCGGGGCTACACTCAAAACATTCGGGGCTGAAGCCCCGGCAAAATCGGCTGCCGCCGCCTCTGGTTATGGTCATACTGTGAAATAAATGTAATTTGGGGGGAACAAGGTTGTCCGTGTTTCTAAAATTGATTTGGGTGCATAGGATGGCCTTGATGGGTGTAGGATGTAGGACCCCAGTCCGGCCCTGGAGTACACGATATACATCCTGATTTGTACATTTCTTGATATGCCGCGCTTGTGCGTAACGTTCACTGTTTACGCGCTTGTGTGTGTGTGAGAGAGAGAGAGAGAGTACACGATATACATCCTGATTTGTACATTTCTTGATATGCTTGTGCATAACATTCACTGTTATTACTTATTATTAGCTTAAACAATAAATCAGGTAATCTGGCTTTCATAACTCAGTGCCTAGCCTCTTTAAGACATCACCGCACGTCACTGATTTTGACTGGTAATGCTTTCTTTGCAAAAGATAGCTTCTAATAAGTAAAATCAGTGAAAAGTCATGTTTAATTGAAAAGGAAGTGATTTCTGATAGAAAATAACTGTAACAGCTATCAAGCTTAAAATGTTGCTTTTAAGCTTTTCAGAGCTGTTTCATGAATTTTGCACAGTTCTGAGCTGACATTCAGTTTCCTACATTAAAATGACTGTTTAGCCCTCTTAAAGCATACACAGGTTGAAATGCTGTATTTTTACTGGTAATGATTTCTTTTGCAAAAGATAGCTGCCAATGAGTGATATAAGTGAAAAGTGTAGTTTAATTGAAAAGGAAGTGAATTCTGATAGAAAATGACTCTAAACAGCTATCAAGCTTAAAAATGTTGCTTTTAAGATTTTAGATCTGTTCCATGAATTTTGCACAGTTATGTGGCAAAACAGTTTCCTCCATTAAAATGATTGTTTAGCCCTTGTTATATGGTAATGCTTTCTTTGCAAAAGATAGCTGCCAATAAGTGAAATTAGTGAAAAGTCATGTTTATCTGAAGAAAGAGATTTCTGATAGAAATTTTGCTTTTAAGCTTTTTAGAGCTGTTTCATGAATTTTGCACAGTTCTGTTCTGACATTCAGTTTCCTGCATTAAAATGATTGTTTAGCCCTCTTAAAGCATACACAGGTTGAAATGCTGTATTTTGACTAAAGTTAGCTGCCAATGAGTGATATAAGTGAAAAGTCAAGTTTAATTGAAAAGGAAGTGATTTCTGATAGAAAATGACTCTAAACAGCTATCAAGCTTAAAATGTTGCTTTTAAGCTTTTTAGATCTGTTCCATGAATTTTGCACAGTTATGTGGCAAAACAGTTTCCTCCATTAAAATGATTGTTTAGCCCTCGTTATACATGCACAAATGTTGAATGCTTTATTTTGACTGGTAATGCTTTCTTTGCAAAAGATAGCTGCCAATAATTGAAATTAGTGAAAAGTCATGTTTAATTGAAAATGAAGTAATTTCTGATAGGAAATGACAGTAAACGGCTATCAAACTTAAAATGTTGCTTTTTCTTTTTTTTTTTTTTTTAAAGCTGTTTAATGAAGTTTGCTCAGTTCTGAGCTGACATTCAGTTTCCTACATTAAAATGACTGTTTAGCCCTCTTAAAGCATGCACAGGTTGAAATGCTGTATTTTTACTGGTAATGCTTTCTTTGCAAAAGATAGCTTCTAATAAGTAAAATCAATGAAAAGTCATGTATAATTGAAAAGGATGTGATCTCTGATAGAAAATGACTGTAACAGCTATCGAGCTTAAAATGTTGCTTTTAAGCTTTTCAGAGCTGTTTCATGAATTTTGCACAGTTCTGAGCTGACATTCAGTTTCCTGCATTAAAATGACTGTTTAGCCCTCTTAAAGCATGCACAAATGTTGAATGCTGTATTTTGACTCATAATGATTTCCTTTGCACAAGATAGCTGCCAATGAGTGATATTAGTGAAAAGTCATGTTTAATTGAAAAGGAAGTGATTTCTGATAGAAAATGACTCTAAACAGCTAGCAAGCTTAAAATGTTGCTTTTAAGCTTTTTAGAGCTTTCCATGAAGTTTGCACAGTTCTGTTCTGACATCCAATTTCCTACATTAAAATGATTGTTTAGCCCTCGTTGTTTAGCCCCATGCACAAATGTTGAATACTGTATTTTGACTGGTAATACTTTCTTTGCAAAAGATAGCTGCCAATAAGTGAAATTAGTGAAAAGTTGTGTTTAATTGAAAAGGAAGTTATTTCTGATAGAATATGACTGTAACAGCTATCGAGGTTAAAATGTTGCTTTTAAGCTTTTCAGCGCTGTTTCATGAATTTTGCACAGTTCTGAGCTGACATTCAGTTTCCTACATTAAAATGACTGTTTAGCCCTCTTAAAGCATGCACAGGTTGAAATGCTGTATTTTTACTGGTAATGATTTATTTAGCAAAAGATAGCTGCCAATGAATGATATTAGTGAAAAGTCATGTTTAATTGAAAAGGATGTGATCTCTGATAGAAAATGACTGTAACAGCTATCGAGCTTAAAATGTTGCTTTTAAGCTTTTTAGAGCTGTTTCATGAATTTTGCTCAGTTCTGAGCTGACATTCAGTTTCCTACATTAAAATGACTGTTTAGCCCTCTTAAAGCATGCACAGGTTGAAATGCTGTATTTTGACCGGTAATGATTTCTTTTGCAAAAGTTAGCTGCCAATGAGTGATATAAGTGATATCAAGCTTAAAATGTTGCTTATAAGCTTTTTAGATCTGTTCCATGAATTTTGCACAGTTATGTGGCAAAACAGTTTCCTCCATTAAAATGATTGTTTAGCCCTCGTTATACATGCACAAATGTTGAATGCTTTATTTTGACTGGTAATGCTTTCTTTGCAAAAAAGATAGCTGGCAATAAGTGAAATTAGTGAAAAGTCATGTTTAATTGAAATGAATTAATTTCTGATAGAAAATGACAGTAAACGGCTATCAAACTTAAAATGTTGCTTTTAAGCTTTTCAGAGCTCTTTAATGAAATTTACTCAGTTCTGAGCTGACATTCAGTTTCCTACATTAAAATGACTGTTTAGCCCTCTTAAAGAATGCACAAATGTTGAATGCTGTATTTTGAGTGTTAATGATTTCTTTTGCACAAGATAGCTGCCAATGAGTGATATTAGTGAAAAGTCATGTTTAATTGAAAAGGAAGTGATTTCTGATAGAAAATGACTCTAAACAGCTAGCAAGCTTAAAATGTTGCTTTTAAGCTTTTTAGAGCTTTCCATGAAGTTTGCATAGTTCTGTTCTGACATCCAATTTCCTACATTAAAATGATTGTTTTGCCCTCGTTGTTTTACCCCATGCACAAATATTGAATGCTGTATTTTGACTGGTAATACTTTCTTTGCAAAAGATAGCTGCCAATAAGTGAAATTAGTGAAAAGTCATGTTTGTCTGAAGAAAGAAATTTCTGATAGAAAATGACTGTGAAAGCTATCGAGCTTAAAATGTTGCTTTTAAGCTTTTCAGCGCTGTTTCAAGAATTTTGCACAGTTCTGTTCTGACATTAAGATTCCTACATTAAAATGATTGTTTAGCCCTCGTTATACATGCACAAATGTTGAATGCTGTATTTTGACTGGTAATGCTTTCTTTGCAAAAGATAGCTGCCAATAAGTGAAATTAGTGAAAAGTCATGTTTGTCTGAAGAAAGAAATTTCTGATAGAAAATGACTGTAAAAGCTATCAAGCTTAAAATGTTGCTTTTAAGCTTTTTAGATCTGTTCCATGAATTTTGCACAGTTATGTGGCAAAACAGTTTCCTCCATTAAAATGATTGTTTAGCCCTCGTTATACATGCACAAATGTTGAATGCTTTATTTTGACTGGTAATGCTTTCTTTGCAAAAGATAGCTGCTGTAGCGAATCAGCTCTATATTCTTCCACCATTAGGTAGCGAATCAGCTCTATGAAATATTAATAATCAATCATAACTTGTTATAATCGATTATGAATATTTGGATCAGTTAATCGGGTTAACTTGATGTAGCTACATTAACATTACAACCAAATACTCGGTTCATCCCGTGAACACTCAATTTTGGTTATTAATTAATTAATTAATAGAAATGTACATTTCGGGGCAAGGGAAATGTCTTTCTTACTAAGTATTAAGAGCAAGTAGTCAAAATCTATGATTAGTGACTTTAGATATGAGCTTGAGACACAGACAACTTTACATGTGACATGAACAAGACTTTATTAACTAGACTAAACATTTAAACTACTCTAACATACATATACATACATGCATACAGTTTACCAAGGGAAAGAGGGCTGAAGCAGAATACAGGAAGGCAGGAAGTTATAGCATTGTTTGAAGTTCAGCAGATCAACAGCCTGAGCAAACCATCATATTAGTTCTGACACGCCCTTTTTAGAAAGGGGTTAAGGATACTTAATGTATCAAATAATGAGACTAAGTTTGATACTTGCATGTCCCATTTGAATTAAACTGTCCTGATGCAATTTGTTGAGGCTCCAGTTGATCTTTGATGATGTTGTCTTGATGAGAGAGAACCAGTGGGAGTCAGAGAATCTTTGGTGAATGGAAAGTCAAGGCCGTAGCCTGGCGCACGCTTGGGAGTCCTTGGGGCCTTCTAGTTTGGCATCATTCAGCGAGAGAGTGAGAGAGCACAAGGCTCAGAGGGCAAGAGAGGCAGGAAGCAAGAGAGGCTAAGAGAGCGAAGATAAGAGAGAGAGAGGGCTAAGAGGGAGCGAGGAAGTGGGCGCAGCAATTTTATACCCTCAGGAAACAGGTCCCACCTCTCATTGGCTCGACCAATAAGAAGGGTTTGAGTTCTAGGCGGGAATTTGGTTTATTGCTCTTTGTTGTAAAATTGCCCATTGCATGTGCAAGAAAGAAAATAGGAAATATACTTGTAATACTAATATGTTGTCGACATATCATGTACACAGTCATTTCAATCTTCAAAATACCAAGTTATAGAGACCAAATATGCCACACATATGATTTTGGTTAACCATAGTATGCAAAGTCTGAAACATTAACCCATTAGTTTGCAAGAAAACATAGATCAAGCACATTTAAGGGAAAATGTGAGATGGCACATTAGATACATGTCAATATTTATCACATGGATATATAGAATATATATATAGGATTAACAGGGTTCATTTCTCTTTCTCAGTAAGAGAATGAAGTGAGGGTCAGCACTTCTCTGAACATTCCTTTGGAGGTCGTAAAATTCTCCTTCCATTGGGACAGGAGAATGATTCCTTTGTCAAGGCTCATTTGCATGTTTATGACAGTAAGAGATTTTGGGCTGAATGACTCAAAAGATAGTAAAACATCGCGTAATATCATTCTACAGAGATCTTATATTCGAATTCAGCTTGGACAAATCGTAAGGTTTAATTTGATACCAAGAAAGGTATATTTGGTACCTTTAAAAGTGGGTTTAACATTCTTACACTCAGGCTATTAAATATAAAGCCTCTTATTAGATATAATGAGTTCTCCTACACTACTAAACAATTCTACTAATTTTGATCTACACCAAAATACATAGCACACAGGGATTACAACATATTTCATTAAAACTAAGCCCTTTTAGGCTTTATAAGAAAGACACACATTTTTACGTTCAAAAGTTTCCCCCTTCCAGTCCACACGATAACAACGTGGTGAGCATGCGGATGTCACATGCGGTTCTCTGTCAATGGTTCATTGTCTCTTTGTCAATACATTTATTGTGCTTGTGGAGACTAGTTGGCGCTATTTCAGTAATTAGGGGAGTTTCAACAGTAAGTTCTTGTTTGTTCGGAACCTGCCGAGTTAATGATTCCTTCATTGATTCCCCCAGTCGCTACACTGCCAATAAGTGAAATTACTGAAAAGTCATGTTTATCTGAAGAGATATCTGATAGAAAATGACATTAACAGCTATCGAGCTTAAAATGTTGCTTTTAAGCTTTTCAGAGCTGTTTCATGAATTTTGCACAGTTCTGAGCTGACATTCAGTTTCCTACATTAAAATGACTGTTTAGCCCCCTTAAAGCATACACAGGTTGAAATGCTGTATTTTGACTGGTAATAATTTATATTTTGCAAAAGTTAGCTGTCAATGAGTGATATAAGTGAAAAGTCAAGTTTAATTGAAAAGGAAGTGATTTCTGATAGAAAATGACTCTAAACAGCTATCAAGCTTAAAATGTTGCCAAAAGCGTTTTAGATCTGTTCCATGAATTTTGCACAGTTATGTGGCAAAACAGTTTCATCAATTAAAATGATTGTTTAGCCCTTGTTATACATGCACAAATGTTGAATGCTTCATTTTGACTTGTAATGCTTTCTTTGCAAAACATAGCTGCCAATAAGTGAAATTAGTGAAAAGTCATGTTTAATTGAAAATGAAGTAATTTCTGATAGAAAATGACTCTAAACGGCTATCAAACTTAAAATGTTGCTTTTTTTTTTATTATTTTTTTTTATTTTAAAGCTGTTTAATGAAGTTTGCTCAGTTCTGAACTGACATTCAGTTTCCTACATTAAAATGACTGTTTAGCCCTCTTAAAGCATGCACAAATGTTGAAATGCTGTATTTTTACTGGTAATGATTTCTTTTGCAAAAGTTAGCTGCCAAATTAGTGAAAAAAATTTTTATCTGAAGGAAGTGATTTCTGATAGAAAATGACTCTAAACAGCTATCAAGCTTAAAATGTTGCTTTTAAGCTTTTTAGAGCTTTCCATGAAGTTTGCACAGTTCTGTTCTGACATTCAGTTTCCTCCATTAAAATGATTTATACCCTCGTTATACATCCACAAATGTTGAATGCTGTATTTTGACTGGTATTGCTTTCTTTGCAAAAGATAGCTTCTAATAAGTAAAATCAGTGAAAAGTCATGTATAATTGATAAGGATGTGATCTCTGACAGAAAATAACTGTAACAGCTATCAAGCTTAAAATGTTGCTTTTAAGCTTTTCAGCGATGTTTCATGAAGTTTGCACAGTTCTGTTCTGACATCAAGTTTCCTACATTAAAATGATTGTTTAGCCCTCGTTTATACATTCACAAATGTTGAATGCTGTATTTTGACTGGTAATGCTTTCTTTGCAAAAGATAGCTGCCAATGAGTGATATTAGTGAAAAGTCATGTTTAATTGAAAAGGATGTGATCTCTGAGAGAAAATGACTGTAACAGCTATCGAGCTTAAAATTTTGCTTTTAAGCTTTTCAGAGCTGTTTCATGAATTTTGCACAGTTCTGAGCTGACATTCAGTTTCCTGCATTAAAATGACTGTTTGGCCCTCTTAAAGCATGCACAGGTTGAATGCTGTATTTTCACTGGTAATGATTTCTTTTCAAAAGATAGCTGCCAATGAGTGATATTAGTGAAAGATAGCTGGCAATAAGTGAAATTAGTGAAAAGTCATGTTTAATTGAAAATAAATTAATTTCTGATAGAAAATGACAGTACACGGCTATCAAACTTAAAATGTTGCTTTTATTTTTTTTAGAGCTGTTTAATGAAGTTTGCTCAGTTCTGAGCTGACATTCAGTTTCCTACATTAAAATGACTGTTTAGCCCTCTTAAAGAATGCACAAATGTTGAATGCTGTATTTTGACTGGTGATTCTTTCTTTGCAAAAGATAGCTTCTAATAAGTAAAATTAGTGAAAAGTCATGTTTAATTGAAAAGGAAGTGATTTCTGATAGAAAATAACTGTAACAGCTATCAAGCTTAAAATGTTGCTTTTAAGCTTTTCAGCGATGTTTCATGAAGTTTGCACAGTTCTGTTCTGACATCAAGTTTCCTACATTAAAATGATTGTTTAGCCCTCGTTTATACATTCACAAATGTTGAATGCTGTATTTTGACTGGTAATGCTTTCTTTGCAAAAGATAGCTGCCAATGAGTGATATTAGTGAAAAGTCATGTTTAATTGAAAAGGATGTGATCTCTGATAGAAAATGACTGTAACAGCTATCGAGCTTAAAATGTTGCTTTTAAGCTTTTCAGAGCTGTTTCATGAATTTTGCACAGTTCTGAGCTGATATTCAGTTTCCTGCATTAAAATGACTGTTTAGCCCTCTTAAAGCATGCACAGGTTGAAATGCTGTATTTTGACTGGTAATGATTTCTTTTCAAAAGATAGCTGCCAATGAGTGATATTAGTGAAAGATAGCTGGCAATAAGTGAAATTAGTGAAAAGTCATGTTTAATTGAAAATAAATTAATTTCTGATAGAAAATGACAGTACACGGCTATCAAACTTAAAATGTTGCTTTTATTTTTTTTAGAGCTGTTTAATGAAGTTTGCTCAATTCTGAGCTGACATTCAGTTTCCTACATTAAAATGACTGTTTAGCCCTCTTAAAGAATGCACAAATGTTGAATGCTGTATTTTGACTGGTGATTCTTTCTTTGCAAAAGATAGCTTCTAATAAGTAAAATTAGTGTAAAGTCATGTTTAATTGAAAAGGAAGTGATTTCTGATAGAAAATGACTGTAACAGCTATCAAGCTTAAAATGTTGCTTTTAAGCTTTTCAGCGATGTTTCATGAATTTTGCACAGTTCTGTTCTGACATTAAGTTTCCTACATTAAAATGATTGTTTAGCCCTTGTTATACATGCACAAATGTTAAATGCTGTATTTTGACTGGTAATGCTTTCTTTGCA